>NC_091952.1:111837452-112437452 GCF_031021105.1 Erythrolamprus reginae | reverse complement strand
TTCAAATCCTTCCATCTTCGACCATTCAGTCAGAAATGAAGAAACTTCTTGGATGAGAAGTTAAACATCTTCAAGGAAAAAAACAAAGTCCAGTTGTCCTTTTTAAAAAAAGCATCATTGTGCAGGTGTATACATTTTTACCTAGTCCCTCTACTCTGTCCTCTACAGAGCTATTCCTTGTAGATATGCATAGGAATGAAGTATATTATTTCTATATTTGCAGTTATGATTTGAAAAGATTTCACTGAGATTATTCTGAAAGCAAATAACAAATGCACTTGAGCAAATCAATATTAAAATAATTTTCCATATAAGTATTGTTGTATTGCTGTAATGTATGTATTAATGTTGGGTACTTTAATAGTTATCAAATAATTCTATTTAGTTTAAATGTCTGTTGCTTTCATTCATTTTCTTTTTTTTTAAAGTAATCATTCAGATTTGAATACACTTTTATACATTCATCTAATTTTTTTAAAAATCTACATTTCTAAGACATATTAAGACTCAGAAAAACTTCTTTTCTTGTTTCTGCTATTCTGATACAAAATCTGGGAATGTAGAATACCACTGCAATTAGTTAGGCAATTTTCCACTTCTCAGTTTGAAAATATATTTCTGTCATCTGCAAAATGACATTGTACTAATAGGATGTATCCTATCATATGTCTGCACATGGTGCCATATCTTCCTAATGTATCTACTTCTGTTTTTCTTTGTTAGAATCAAATCAGCAAGCTTGTTTCCTGTATGGACAGACATTGGTATTTTTAGCGGTAGCATCATCAAGTGTTGAGTATTTGTAAACAGTTATAATTTTGGTGCCCACCAATTATGTGGAGATACTTTCAAGGAATTGAAATTGCAATTTCAATGCTGCCTTGGAATTCTGTAAATTGTAATTCCAACACACTTGGAGATTATCAGGCTGACAAAAGTTGCAAAAACTATGTACTGGAAATTGAAGATGAATGTAGCCTACTTATACGGTACCTTTATAGATAAATATTTCTGCTACTGGCATTAAAAGCATGGACAATTATGCCAGCTGATGTGCCAAAGTTCTAACCGAATAATCGGAATCAACTCTCAATTTTTTTAGTGGTAAAACTTTGGTAACTATTACAAAAATAAATATTCTTCTTTCTCAGTTTCCTTTTCCAATCTATATTATAGCCATCGGAATTCCACCTTGGTTAAAACAATGTAAACTCTATTTGTTCATTAGGTCACTTACATGAAAAGAAGACCAAAAAAAGCCCAAGTTAGACTTTGCTAGAATTTTTGAATGATGATAATAGTCAATTCTACATGCTAGCGAGGCCATTTCCTCTATATAATGCTGCCATTGCCACTTGCGAATGAAGATTAGAAATATGCTTTTATCTCTTACGTGAGGTAGCTATCATCTTTAAATAAATCCAGAAAGTGGATCTTGACTAGCTTTCATTAATAACCTGGAGTAAAAATTACAAGAACGAAATATTTTTTTCTTTCATTCAATTGTTCGTGCCTAGACAAGTTACTGCTGTTTTGCAAGCAAGGTTTTAGTACTGGCTTGGTATTACCTTCTTCCTAGAGTGGGAGTTGGCAACCTGCAGCTCTGGAGCCACATGCGGCTCTTTGGGTCCTCTGCTATGACTCTCTCTTTCCACCATTGGCTATACCTGCCCTTTGCCCTCCAGTCATTCTTGCCTGGCCTGAGATGGTAAGGATGACAGTGGGTGATGGAGAAGTGGCTGAAGCTGATTCTCCGGCATCTCACTCTTCCTAGAGCTTCTTCTAGTCCTTATTGGTACCCGGTGTGCCTTGGTTGCTTGCTCTTCACCCCAAGATACTGGCCCAACCTGGCCGTGACCGATGCTGGCCTCACTAACACAAGGGCTGGTGGAGAATGGCATCTGGAAGGACAAGATGACAACGGGCTGGGCTACGGCTCTATGGATGTAGTGGAGTGACCTCTGCTGTGTTGGCGGGGAGCACCTCTGGTTGCTCTAGCAGGGCTGGGAAGTTGCAAACAAGCAGGGAGAACCTTCTCAAGCAAGCACGCTTTTGACCAAGCCTGGCTGCTTGCTTAAGGAGGGTCTCCCCACTCATACGCACCCTCCCGGCCTTGCCACAGCTAGCCAGGGGTCATGAGAAGGAGGAAGAGTATGGTTACCGGAGCCTTAGTGTAGGAGTGAAGCACCACATTTGTATCTAAGACTGCCCTCACCTCCTGCTGCTTCGGGCTGGATCTTGCGCCCCCCACACTTGGCCGAATAGCTGTGGGGAAGGACATGGCAAGAGAATGGCTGGAAGCTTAGTGCAGGAATGAAGCGGCTCTGTATTTGCCTTCATGCCATATTTACACTCAAGGCAGCCCTCGCCTCCAATGTCACAAGGCCAAAGGGGAGAGATGAGAGAGAGAAAAGGGAATTATTAGATATCCATTTTTCTTTCTCATCTATCTTTCACGCATGTGTGCACACACAAAAGCAGGATACCCTCCTGGGCCGGGATCATGAGGTTTCAATGGTGACTCCTCCTCCTACTGTTGCTGCCATTGCGTGCCCAGGTGAATAGTCAGCTGTGCTGCATTGAAGAGCCAGACCTCTTCCGTGAATTTGGCGGCAGTAGCACTGCCCCTCTTTTACTAACCTGACATGAAGGGGACTGCAATTAGTACTGAGCTGGTCTCAAAGGACATGGAATCGCAAAAAGGGACACTAGGGTGATTTCTCTTTCTCGCCCTAGTGCCCATTTTTGCGATTGTGCATCCTTTGCAGGCAGCTCAGTGCCAGCCACAGTTCCCTTCCAATCGGATTGAAGCATCACATTTCTTCTCAAGGCAACCCTCGCCTCCCACCCCACTGGGCTGGAGCTTGCACCTGCCACACTTGGGCACAGAGCTGATGGGTGGGGGAGGTAATAGCCGGAGTGCAGGAGTGAAGAGAGAAAGAGGATAGGGAGAGGAAAGGGAGAAACAAATGAGAGAGAGACGAAGAGAGCGAGAACGACAGAGGAATGAGAGCTGGAGGGAGAGAATGAGAGAGAAAAGAAACAAATGAAAGAGAGAGAAGGGAGAGAGGTAAGGGACAGAAATGAGGGAGAGCTGGAGGGAGAGAATGAAAGACAAAAACAAATGTGAAAGGGAAGGAAGGGAAGGAGAAAAAGAGAGGAAAAGGAAAAACAAATGAGAGGGTGAGAAATGAGAGAAAAGGAGAAAAGAGAGAGATGGGAAAATGATGGAGGGAGAGAATAAGAGGGAAAAAACAAGGGGAAGTGAGAGAGAAATTAGAAGGGGAAGAGGCAGAGAAATGAAAGAACTGGAGGGAGAGAATGAGAGAGGAAAATAAATGAAAGAAGGAAGAAAGAAAGGAAGAAAAGAAGAGAGGGAGAGGGAGAGGAGGAGAAAAACAGAAGAGAAAGACCCATTTCCCACAAAGCAAAAAACAACACATGAACCACAAAACCTGGGTAGGCATGGCCATGTGACTGGGTGGGAGTGTTATTGAGTTGCCCACGCCCATCCAGGTTTTGTGGCTCCTGCTGTTTTCTGTGGGAAACTGGTTCCAAATGGCTCTTTGAGGATTTAAGGTTGCAGACCCCTGTCCTCGAGAGAAAGTAACTATCTGCCTTTGTGCCTGGGTGTGTGGGGGAATTAAAACTCACAGTCTCCGTGTTTCTAGCCTTATGCCTTAACTACACCCAATTGGTTCTCAGGAAATAAATGAATTGTAAAATATTTCTCTTCTGTGGTATGTTAGCAAGCAAACACAAAGCACATAATTGGAAAAGTAATTTCAGCAAGATTTAGAGTCTCAGTTGTTGGAGAGGATCTGTGAACTTGTCCTCCTGTAACGGGTGGTGATTAGAATGTTGATTGATTTCTTGACCCTCCTCCACATATGAGGTTAAGAGTTAATAATCTGCAAAACTGTAAGTACTTTGATTTGGCAGATTGGTGTGAAAGTAAGCCTTTAGAATACGCTTTGGTAGCTGTACTCAATTGTTTGGGGGGGGGGTTGGACCCTGTCATACTGTGATTGCTGACCGTAATGAGTAAACTACATGAAACGTTCAGCTGCATATTATTTGTCTTTTTAAAAGATGTTGGGCTAAGGCCATGGTAATTTAGATTCAGATATCAGCCATGGAATTTTTGGAGCCATCATTTTATCTCAGCTCAACATATTTCACAGGGTTGTGTGTGCTGTTTTGAGCTCCTCAAGAAAAGCTTTGTAATGAAAAAAAGGGCCACATTTTTAAACGCTTATTTTATGTATTTCAGTCTGTATGTGTCTTCTCTCCATCATGCAACTTAGCAGTTAACAGAGGTTAAAAATGAAACAAAAAAAATTACAACTGAAATTATTACAAATATATCACATGGGGGGCAGCTAATAATAAAAACTTGCTTGGCCCGCATAGAGGTTACAGCTGGAATGAAAGAGCAGCAGGATTGGTGAGTGAAGAGGTTAGTGAATCTGGAAAGATAAGATTCTGAGTTAAAACATGTAACACTTTCAAGGAAATAACATGGTTGCAAATACCAGGAGCAAGTTTGATATGGAGGCATCTTTTAATCTTTTGATAACTTTCTTTCCCCTTTGCCCATGTTATGTTTGAAAAATATTTTTAGTTGAAAATCAGTGCATTTCACCAGAAGTTTGCCTCTTTATGTACAATCTGTTTTGCTCCATTTTGTATAACTGTAACCAGCAACAACTAGGGGAAAAGGTTGTGCAACATTGACAGAAAATATGAACACAGGTTGCACTCCCCCTTTTTGGAAGAATTCATATACAGTACTGTCAAACGGTAGTCTTCTCATATATCAGCTTTGTCCATCGCTGCATTTACACTGTACTTGTAATTTCTTCTTCTAGCATTCTTGTTCTTCAATAAACCCTGTGTTTATGCAGTGGTTAAAAAATGGACAAGGGAGGATTATAAAGACATATAAATTGCTGGGTCCTGGGATTTTTTTTAAAAAAGCATTTATCTTTTCCTGAAAGTAAATTAAGTACTTACATAGGAGAAAAGTGCAAACTTGCTTTGGAAAGGAAGAGTAGTGATTCAGTAGGAAGACAAACTGATTCACACATCTCCTGGGAATATATAGAAAATATGTTTGTGAGTTCATATGCTAGAGAGGAATGAAACTCTAGTATCATGTGGATTATTGCTTGTTAGAATGCCTTGAAATCTGTTGCGCAATGATTTATCCAAATCAGTTTTCATATTTTCTTTAAAAAAAAAATATTTTTAATTAAATTGCAAAGACAGACAAAACATACATTACATGTAACATTTAGTGGAGCAACAATCGCTCCTCTCAAAGTAGAAGTCATCTTTATATTTATAATAAGTAAAAAAAAACCTAACTTTATCATTATTTATAAATTACTTGGATATATCAATTGTAAATTGATAACTAAAAAACACATCTAAAACATTTAAAAAATATATAGAAATTTTAAAATTATTACTTAAAATGAACTATGAAGAAAGAAAAAAAGAGAAATGATAGAAGAGGAAAGAAGGAGTTTATTTTGTTAATAATCACTGTATGATACAATATAACTACTAGGTACAAATATATTTAAGATAGTGTAAAAATAAGGTTATCTCTGTTTCTTTGTATCCCACCAGATATATACCTTTTGCCAAACCTCATAAAATTCTGATTCTTCTTGATTTTTCAACCTTCTTGTCATCATGTCAAGCTCAGCGCATTCTAAGACTTTCTTAAATATATCAGTTTCTTTTGGGGTCTCAAAGTCTTTCCATTTTTGAGCAAAAGCTATCCTAGCTGCTACTAAAATGTGGATTATTAAATAATATATGTCTTTTTTGTATTTCTTAGAAGTACAGTTTTCATATTTTCAATGAGGAAGACTTATTTGTTAAAAGTGATTGGGCTAAGAAGTTGCCCTTGCAACTATGGGTAGAAATACCTCTGCAATTTTTGGAGGTTCAAAGATTTGTCCAGACTGCCACCATCTTTATATGCAAAATGCAATTCTAGCTCAGCAAAGCATGAAGAAGTGAACTTGTCTTAAGCCGCTATAGAAACTTACATTTCTGTAGAAAGAAAGTGATCTGCACAATGTGATTGGTAAGGTTAAAAAAATGCTGAGGAGAACCTGAATGTATACATATTTCTCTCTGGTTCTTTGTTAGCTGTTTCAAAAGGAGGGCGAAGAGGACTGTGTCTGAGTTCAGTGACATTTCTATATGGTAGAGCTGAAGCAGATGGCCACGTGCTCTTTTCTTATTTAGATGAGAGTTTTCCTTTCAATAACATCTTTCTTCTGACCTGCTTAAAAATTCCAGCGAATGAAATCAGCACAGGATTTTCAATGCTAATTGACCATGTGCAGAGGAAGGGTTAGTGGAGAAATCAGTAGGGCCATTGTAAGATACACTACATCAATCTCGCCTTTGTCTTGCATATTTGGTAGCTAGAGCTGAAATAATTAGGAATATTTTGTTTTTATGAGTTTCATTAGAATTGCCTGAATGTATGAGGGTGGGGACAGTAGGTGGGTAAAATTCTTTCTCTATCGGTTGGTGCCCATTTGAATGCCATCTACATATAAGTATATTGCTCTTTTTCTATATCAGTTTCACGTTATTCCATTTAATCACGTGTCTACAGACTTGTGACTTTTTAATTCATATCCCACCAAAATAATCTTTTTAATAAGATTAATAAGAAACTGCATTTTCATCAAAATACATATTTCCTATACGTGTATGAATATCTATATTTAGCAAGACTTGAACTGGGGAACTGAAAATGTGCAGGGTGATAGATAATTTAGGTGTGCAAGTGGACATTTTATTGAGTAGTGTGAATCAGTTGCCCCCCCCCCACACATACGCACAGTGTGGTTTTGATTAAATATGTGTGCATGTGTAAGTGTGTGTATGCATTTATATGCAATAACTTGTGGTTTCTCATCTTAGAAATACATATTTCTTAATAAACCTTTAACCCAATGGCAGAAACTTCTTCGTTGGAAGCTTATCAAGACCATCTCAATTAGAATGACAGTTGTAGTGAATGAGTTTCATGAACATTTAACACATCCATAATTTCAGTCTTTCTCTGAGGTTGTTGCCACAGGAGAGTTTTACATTGTGTACCTGGTTATGCACGTACATCATATTTGACATTTGTTGGCTATAGTTCTTTTGATAAAGTACTTGTAAACTGTTTCACATGTAACATATACTTGTATAATCCGTATCTCTTTCCTTTTGTCACCCACACCATTTCACTCTATTTTAAATCCTACATTAGTCAAGCCGCTGTATGAATCTGTTGAACTGAATAGTTTGTGCCTTTTAATAAAATTTGTTAGTTGAAAAAAAATGCTACAACTCCTGTTTTGTTTTGTTTTTTTACCACCATAGTCTAATACAGATTTTTTTCTACAGTCTTTAGTTGTACTCAGTAATCTGAATTCCTATAGTCTTCTTTTGAGGGAGTGGGTGATATTTTTATACTGTTTAAAAATCATGTTAAGGCTATATTATGGATTACACTACAGTTTTTTTCCTGCCTCAAAATGTCAAGTATCTGGGATATGGATTTTAATCACTGTAATCAAACTTTGTCTGGAACCACAAAAAGGGACTTGAGTTCTGCACATGGCTCTATGGTTTTCTTGACCTATTAAAAGTTTACATTAAAAATAGCCTAGTACATTTAGTAAGAAAACAATCATATAATGCATTTGGTGTACTAACAGTTTGAACAGGATTCTTTTACATTTTCTGCAACATTGAAAGGCAGCCTGTAGCACTTCTCTTTGTTTGCATGCTACCTCAGTTGTCATCCTTAAAAATATTGCTTCTGTGCTGAATATAGAATGTAGCATGTTCTTATTTGTATCTTTTGTGGTTTTCTTCCTGTAAACATTTTTCTTTAACAAATTGAATAGGCAAGCATTGTATATTTCTTACATGTTTGAGATTAGATAATGGTATGTGAGCAGAATATCTACCGCCGTGATAGCGAACCTATGGCACTTGAACTTTTCAACTTTTGAAATACTTTTGAACTTTTGAAAGAAGTGGGAAAACTTCTTCAACATTTCTGGCCTCCAGAGGGGGATAGGCCGTTTTTCACCTTCCCCAGGCTCCTAGAAAGATTCTGGAGCTTGAGGAAAGCAAAAAAACGGGTCTTCTGATTCAACCGGAACTTGACAAGTGGGCCATTTTCTATCTTCGGCGGGTCTCGGGGGGGTTGTCATTTTTACCCTTCCCAGGCTCCTAGAAAGGCTCTGCCATCGCGTGCCGTCACATAATGGGAGGGGTGGGGTCACATGTGTATGAACATGGGGGTCTGCATGGAATTATGGGTGTGGACACCCCCCCTCACCTTTTAGCACACTAGCCAAAAGTTTGTCATCACATATCTCTTTATTTTTATATTAGAGATAGAGGAGAAATTCAGTTTGCATTTAAATGTGAAATTATCTGATTTGCACTGATCAAATCTATATATAAATTAAACTTAATTTTGCAGTGATATTTACACCTTTCCCAAATTTAATGAATACTTGCAGTTCCAAAATGCATATAAAATTCACCTATTATTTTAAAAATTAGCACGTTTATTTTTAGGAGAATGTTTGCATAAAGATGTACTAATTACTGGAAAACTACTTTCAAAAATTAAATTACCAAAACCTTTCATAAAAGGCAGGTATGGAATGGAACTTCTCATTTTGGAAAGTAATCCTGGATTTTTAATGTGTCACCACTGCAATCTCATGGGAAAGAGGGGGAGTGGCTAAATAGCAAAACACACTCCTTGCTAGCATTGATGATGTTATCTAGTTTGGGTAATGAACTGTCTGCAAGAAAGCTCAAAGAGCACCAAGGGCACCTCCTATGTCAACCCTGAGCTACAATATTTTCCTTTATTAGGAGTATTTGTGAGATTGTTGTTCCTTTCAGAGACACTCCCCTGCAGGTAATCCTATGGGAGCTCTTATTTATGAGGCTAGACTCTAGGGAATAGATAGGATTGCTGCTTCTGTACCGGTTTTCTTACTTCAAAGCAGCATCCCTGCTCGAGCTATTTGGTTTAGTTACAAAGTAGTGATGGATTTCCCAGGCTTATAGTCTTGGAAAATTTCAGTCTTTCATCCTTGGGGACCATGTCTAGAGTGGCTCAGGAGTTTATTGCCATTATGGACCTGGCCCAAGTCATGACTGAGAGAATTGCAAATGTGATCTGGAGGTGGGAAATGTTTCTGTCCTTGTTGTGGACAGGGCACTGTTTATTGCTTTGGAATTTTTATATTTCAATTTCAAACTTCAGTGAAGTAGGGCCTAATGACCTAATAGATCCACTTGGTGTAGAGCAGGGGTGTCAAACTAGTGGTCCATGGGCCAGATGGCTCACACACAGGGAAAAACATTGATACATCATGTGATGACAACGTAATGTTATGAGTTTGATATCCATGGTGTAGAGTAAGGAAAATGATCTTGATTGACAGAGAGGAGCCAGATTTGTTACCATAGTGGCTGGAGTAACTTCCAAGTTTGATTTCAGCTCCACTGTGTAGACCAGTGATGGCGAACCTATGGCACTGGCGCACAGATGGCAAACAGAGACATATCTACTGGCACGCGAGCCATTGCCCTAACTCAGCTCCAATGTGCATTTGTGTGCCAGCCAGCTGATTTTTGGCCTGCACAGAGGCTCTGGGAGGGCATTTTTGGCTTCCAGAGAGCCTCTGGGAGGATGGGGGAGGGCATTTTTACCCTCCCTCGGCTCCAGGAAAACCTTGGGAGCCTGGAAAGGGCGAAAAATGAGCTTACTGGGCCCACCATAAGTTGGGAAACAGGCCATTTCCAGCCTCCAGAGGGCCTTCGGGAGCTGGGGGAAGCTGATTCGGCACTCCCCAGGCATTGAATTATGGGTGTGGGCACTCGCGCATGCGTGATAGTGCATGCACACACTTTTTCGGCACCCAAGGAAAAAATGGTTCGCCATCACTGGTGTAGACCAAACTCCATAGGAAGCTAACACTACTTAAATTGTTACTAACTGCAGCAAGAGAATCTTGATAGTCTGATTGTCCTTTACTACACCTCTCCCCAATCATGTGAATTAATGAGCTGCTTTTGTCTATCTTAAGTCATGTCGTCGTCCCCCCCCCCCCCTTTGCTTCATTGGTAATGTATCTGACCTATAAGTTGCAAGATAAAACTTTTCTATTCTTTATGGTTATGTTACAGAGTGTACTTGGTGGAATTCCTGAGAATCTAGTGTACAGTTCGTCCAAGTCAGAACTTGGAAAGAGAAAATGGCAACAATCTTAAGCCAGATTGTGACTGTGTAACTTCTCTCTCTACTTATGAATTCCTATAGCTCCTCAGTCTACACAAAGACTCTGGGAGATGAAGCAGAATAAAAGTTTAGAGTGATGCTGAAGAAAGAAGAAGAACAAATATGACCAGACATGGGAATCTTTCTAAGAGACTAGATCAGGACAGTAAGAGCAGCAGATGAATTATTTTCTGCTCTTACTGCATTCATTGATTTGCTGTCCAATGACCCTTTTTAAGATGACTTGGTTCTTGATGGGAAGATCACCTGCAAGACTGCTTTGAGGATTTTTAAAAAAATTATGTATGTATGTATGTATGTATGTATGTATGTATGTATGTATCTATCTATCTATCTATCTATCTATCTATCTATCTATCTATCTATCTATCTATCTATCTATCTATCTATCTATGCATGTATCTATCTATCTATCTATCTATCTATCTATCTATCTATCTATCTATCTATCTATCTATTGGATTTATATAGATTTATAATTTATTAATTGGATTTAATTTTATTTTTTATTATAAACAAATAAATAAAATTTATTAATTGGAATTTATGACATATGTTAAATAAAATCACTGGGGAGAATTTTAGCCCCAAAGAATTTAGCCCCAAAGAATTAAACAAGGTCTTTGGAGCTGAATGAGTCCACCTTATTTTAGATTGTCTATCTTGGTTTGTTAAGGCCTCAGGATAGTAGCATGGTTGGGTCCAAGTGGTAGTGGACTCTTAAAAAAGCAGTAATCTTTTCTGTCTCAAACCATTGCTGTGCCTAACAGTGCTTAATAATTATTCAGTTGTCTCCAACCTCTTTTCTTGCGAAAAATTGTTGAAAAGGTACTCAAGCTACATTTCTAAAGGATCTTGGATGAAGTAGTTTACCTTGATCCTTATCAGTCATATTTCAGCCCTAGCCCCACTGTAAGGACGGCAGTGGTTGCTCTTGTTGATGAGCTATTGTGGGACTGAGATGGAAGAAGTACATCTGTCCTGGCTCTTCCTGATCTGTGGGAAAACGTCATCCAATTTTACATACAATTTTATATCAAATACCATTAAGGTTCTATCCCTGTATCTGGATGAGGTGGGGTCTGGATGGGGAACATAGGTTTGAATAAGGGGCAGATTGCAGTTACCCACTGCTACTGGTGCATTGCGTGCGCAGCTTGGGTCGTTTCGCATGTGTGCGCATCCCCAGCGTAATTTTGCTTCTGTGCATGCATGGAAGCAAAATATGAAAAATTAAAGAAAAAAATATGGCAGCGCCCGAAGGATTGGCACTGGAGCAGCCACATGCAAATTGCGCAATCTGGCAGCCACTATCAGTGCACAGCCGTCTAACGCACCGGTAGCAACCCATCCCTGGTTTGTACTCAGTTCTTGTAATATTGAGTGACTGTGAACTGTGGACTACCTGAATCTATATTCTGCATGTCATACATTTTAATACAAATATAATATTTTTAATAATATTTGTTACATTTAGCAAACATACTTAACCTTGAATTATAATATTCCATTATTTATTTAATGAAATTTATTTAAATTTAATTTAAAAGTGCAATATATTATTTTTATGCCAGTCACCATATTATTTAAGTATATTTAGTAATCCCATCATTCAAATTCTTATTTCTCCTCTTATTTTTACTTCTTATTATATAAAAATGTGCATTCTATTAATTTGCCCCTCTGTTTCCATCCCTATTTTAACTTTGATTATGCTGCTACTGTATTTAAAAATGTTCCCTTTCTAACCATCATCTCTTATCTGCTTTAAATTGATCATTTCTTAGCTTTCTTCCCTTGTACTTTGAATTAACAACATCATATCTTCCCAAATTCCATTCCTTTCTCTTTCATGAAGCATCTTGTTAAATTTTATTGTATCCGTCTTTTGTCCAATAATCCAAAGACCATATATTCAATATTATAGTCACTTTTCAAAAAATTCAATATTCTTAGTTCTTCATATCCCAAAGTTGATCAACCTGTTCCTGTGGATAGTCTTTGGCCAAACTGCAACACAGTTTCAGGAGCAACCCCAAATACCCTCTGGGATTTACCGGGTCCATTAAGCTCCTGGGCAGACCGATCAAACAGGACCCTCTTCCCTGCAGTGGACAGCATTACAGAGAATTCTAAAGTTAACTGGGAGTGATCCATCTTTAACAAAGGCCTGGCGATAATGTCTCTCCTAACTCCTTCTGACGTTAGAAGTTAGTACCATCCTATTTTTTCCCCTACTGTTTTGAAAACGCACATGCACCTTTTCTGTAATTGTTACTTTATTGAGAAGGTGAAATTTGTAACCCTAGTTAGTTCTCCTGCTATGCTTTCTACTAAATGTGCATGTGCTATTAGTCATGTTCTAGCGACATCTTGCTAAATTCTTCTAATGCAAGTTCTGCCTTTAATGATAGCCAGAAATACACATAGGAAATACAGAATATGGTAGATAATTTGCTTAATGTAACTGTCATATGGAATATATCTTGCCAATTATGAAATGACTTTATTGGCTTCCAGTCTTTTCTGGGCTCATTTCAGGCTGATAAATTCAACCTTAATAAATCTGGTTATTAAGATTGGGAAGGTTTTGTCAAATAAATTGATGTGAGATGAAGCGGCAGTGATCCAGGAAAGATACTGTTTTATCATTTGAATCTCTTCTGCTACAAATATGCTCAGATACTACCTAACTATTTATTTATTTATTAGATTTGTATGCCACCCCTCTCCGTAGACTCGGGGCGGCTAACAACAATAATGAAAAAACATATAACAAATCTAATATTTAAAATAATTAAAAGACCCTTATTACAAACCGAACATACACACAAACATACCATGCATAAATTTTATAGGCCTAGGGGGAAGGAATATCTCAATTCTCCCATGCCTGACGACAGAGATGGGTTTTAAGGAGCTTATGAAAGGCGAGGAGGGTAGGGGCAATTCTGATCTCTGGGGGGAGCTGGTTCCAGAGGGCCATGGCCGCCACAGAGAAGGCTGTTCCCCTGAGTCCCGCCAAATGACATTGTTTAGTCGACGGGACCCGGAGAAGGCCAACTCTGTGGGACCTAACTGGTCGCTGGGATTCTGGTCCGATTCCATGAAGGGCTTTATAGGTCATAACCAACACTTTGAATTGTGACCGGAAACTGATCGGCAACCAATGCAGATTGCGGAGTGTTGGTGTAACATGGGCATATTTAGGGAGGCCCATGATTGCTCTTGCAGCTGCATTCTGCATGATCTGAAGTTTCCGAGCACTTTTCAAAGGTAGCCCCATGTAGAGAGTGTTACAGTAGTCGAGCCTCGAGGTGATGAGGGCTTGAGTGACTGTGAGCAGTGACTCCCTGTCCAAATAGGGCTGCAACTGGTGCACCAAGCGGACCTGGGCAAACGCTTAATATACTTTATATTCTGAGTACTTAATATTCAGAAATGAATTTTTACTGTTTCTGTTTTTTTACTAGGTTTAATTCAGTTTATTACTTTAGTTGCTTTTTAATTACTTTCTGTGTTGAAAACTTTTGTTGTATTTTACGATTTCAACAACTATATACCTCAACAATTATCTATGAATATTTTCAAAAAAGAATAAAATGTATCCTCAGTATTTGATTTAACAGCATATGCTGTCACATATATGATATAGTATATATGATTTGAATGCAGTGGTATACCGCTAATCCTGCATGTGCTAGATCAGACTAAATTTGTGTGGAAAGAACCAACAAATCAAATGGGTGTTGGTTCTTGCTATTTGTCATTCTTGGCCTTCAGCTAAGTTTATTTAATCTTTTGGGTTGAATTACTTCTTCTGAACATTGATGGTAGGTTTGTTATGTTATTTTTGTAACATCAACTTATGACTAAAGTAGGGGATAAAAAATGTGAGACTAATAAGCAGGGTAGAAATCACAGTAAGACGTACTTGCAACCCTGCCTGGAGACTTCAGATCAAACATATCTGTAGAAAATACTGCAGAATTAACCCTTGGAATAAAGCAACGAAAGAGTGATTTTGAAAATTATTGGAAATAACATTGTGTGCATATGTATAGCTTTGAGAAGGCCTGTATCTCCTTAAACATTTTATTTTTCCAAACTGATCCTAAGGGTTAGAAGCTTTAAAATTGTATGATATAATGTGATATTTTGGTTCCCTGGAATTATTTACTAATGGAAAATTTACATTTTTAACCCATCCAATACACGAAATAGAGTTTTGGTTAATCCCAGCTTCATGGGGAAAATATGAGAACCATAGTAAAGGAAATAAACATTGATCTAATTTTAATATAAATTATTTTGTGAGTACTCGTTTAAAAAGTGAAAGTGCTGAGCAGAAAAACTAAAAAATCCAAGCAGGTTTGAGCTAGTCAAGGAAATGGAGTAACAATTGGAACCAGTATATTAAATATTGTTCCCAAGCCTAATTGTAAATAATTGAGTTCTACGTATACAGGAAAGTGGTACCGAAATGGTGAATAGGTGTTCCTAATATACTTAAAGTCCTGGACTCAGTTGGAACGAAGAGAAACCAGGGGTGAAATGCTATTGGTTCATGTTCAGAGAACCAGTAGCAGTGGCAGCATGAGGCTCTACCCACCTGCCTGGACATCGCCATTTTCTTGTTTTTAACCCTCTGTGCATGCACAAAGCATTCTGTGCATGTACAGAGGGTGAAAAAGCATGTGTGTTGGTGACCCTACCCATATATGAGTATTATAGTAAGCTTAAAGTAGGATTGGTTCACTAGCATTCTTTTGCTATAACAATAGCATTTATTTATTTATTTATTGGATTTCTATGCCGCCCCTATATGTAATTAGACATATATACTATTCCATAGTGCTTTACAGCATTCTCTGGGCAGTTTACAATGCCAGCATTATTTGCACTTTGCCCCCAACAATCTGGGTTCTCATTTTACCAATCACAAGGAGGATGGAAGGCTGAGTCAATTTTGAGCCCATCAGGATCGAACTCCAGGCTGTGGACAGTTTGCCTGCAATACTGCACATAAACATTGCATCACCATGGCTCCAATTCATATTGTTCTAGTACATTGTTGAATCAGATATAGTAAATTTTAGAGCATGCATTGATAAATTATGTGCCATCAAGTCAGTTTTGACTCCCAGCAATTATTTACTTTTCACCATGATAAAGATTTGTCCATATCAAATCCTTTCAAATCTCCAAACAAACTAATTGCCACTGTAGCTGAATTGTCCCCTTTGCTATTTGTCATCCTCTACTTTTCAAAGTACTGTATATATTAATCAACTTGAATGAGAACATTTATTGCAACCTAAACTCTAAATTTGCAACCAATCCTTACATAGCTTAGAACTTGGAAGTCTTCCTTTTCAGTTTATTTTTCACTTTCTATCACGATTGCTGCTATTTCCCACCTTTGAAAAACTTTGAGAGGATCCTGAAAATGATGTCTGATTCCCAATTATGATTCACTTAGTTCTTTTCAATCAGCTTGTGAAGAAGAAAGTGGGAATTTGCGGTAGAAATGGTAGTGCAGAGATTGATTAAATTTTGTTTTCTTTGACAGTGTTATGGAATTAAGCTCTCAACATTGCCGAAGATATGTTGTTTCCATTACTTGTTATCTGCCCTCAAGGTTAACTGTAGGTAATACTAGCTGGAATCTAGTTAAGAAAAGTGCCTCCTTTCAACATACATCAGAGATAACTGGTGGAGACGACAGTAACAGAGTTGGAAGTCATCTAGTCCAACTCCCTGCTTATGCAGGAGACATTTAGATCCTACTCTAATACGAGTCCCTAAGTCCCCCCCCCCCAGGGGTGGGCTCTACTTACCTTCCTTTACTGGTTTGCATCATGTCGGAAGTTCACATTTTTGTCACTTTGAGGAAATGACTCTCTGTGCATGTACAGAAGCCTTTTTACTTGCACAGAGGGTTGTTTGCCATCCACTTTCAAGCAGTGGGGACTAGAGGACTGGTTCGGGGGCATAGCCAGCCAACCATCACAGCCAGTTTGGTAAGGGGGGACAAATTTCTGCCACTGGTTCTGTCCGAAACGGCAGCAACCCACCACTGGTCCACACCCTCCTTTACCAAAATCAGAACAATTGCTATTGGTTTTTTTAAGGAAAAGGTAGCACTTTATTTCTGAAGCCTAATATGAAGTCCTCCCTCTCTCCTCTCCTCCTCTCTCTTTAACTTATTTTCACTCCAGATCAAATAATGGAAACATCCAAATTCACAACACACATTTAACCACCAAGCAGAGCTTGAAGTCTGAAATAACACTTTGTGTTTCAGTCTGCCATTTTGTGGTGGCAGAAAATTACTTTGTGACTCACAGACGTGGGACTAGCCTTATTTAAAGGAAAATTAGGTTTTCACTGTCTTTTTCCACTTCTGTGCAAAGAGTTCTGTTCTCTGTAAGACAAGAAAGATTTGCTTTATCCGCACTGAATATTTATTTATTTATTTATTTGGACTTACTTGCTTTATAGTTTGTATTAACCACAGTATGTCAACACTTTATCCTTGCACCTTTTATTTGGACACCAGATTGCATAAAATGCATTAAGAAGGCGGGACGGGATTTTCAATTTGTCTCTTCCTCTTTCTAACAGAAATAGCGAGGGATATAGGGTGACCTGTTATATTGAATGGGGAAAAAAGCATTAGGGATAAAAGAATATAGTTTGTTTACAAAATCAGTAGTGACGGGACTACTTTTCTAGTTTATTTTAATGACAGTCGATCAGATTCTATTAGCATTTGAAACAGTCCCTTGAGATAAGGTAATCAGACCGTATAAAGGAATATTAAAATTTATTTAGTCTCAGTTAATTATCTGGGAAATGCTTTAGGTCCAAATCTCCCAGTGTTGGAGGGTTTAATTTTAAGCCATTTCAAGCATGAAACTTCAAGCAGACTGTTTTGAGCATATTGAAAATGTTTTGTTTGATAGAACTTCCAAGAGACTCAAAACACTCTGTTCCCAATCAGAACGGGGCCTTTTGAAAACTTTTGTGCTATCAGTAGTTAGACTGACAAAATGGGGGGAGGGAGTGCTTTTCAACTGAAGCAAAACTCTTTATTTTTTTCCTGGCATGGTTCTGTTCCCTTTAATCACTTTATAAGAGGAAATTCTATCAGTACATCTCTATGCTTGGGGGGGGGGATCCCCCCTCAAAAAAATGAAAATACGCATTTGCTGTTGAAAAACATTATCTAGCTTCTGCCTAACTTCCTCTTCCTGCATTACACCTCCTTTCCTCTGCCCCCCCATCAGATTTATATAGGCCACTATTCACGAAGCCAGTATAATCATGAGGAAATAAAGCCATTTATTTTATTCAATTAAAAATGCATGCTCTGCTCTTTATGAATAAATAGAGTGGGGATGGAATCCAGATTTTGTTTTTATATTGTGTGTTTCTTTTGTTCAAGGATTGCTGAGCTTTTAGCAGTTTTGGTTGTGCTTATGCTTATGCGTAGGACAAAGCCCCCCCCCCCCCCAAAAAAAAAAAAAAAGAAAGAAAAAAACCAAACCTCAGAGCTATGGAATAACACTGCAGGGGTTGCCTGGACTTTCAACTGAGTGTAAAGTCTGTTTAGTCAGTGCCTTCATGCCTAACGCTAACCTTTCCCCTTGTCACGCCTCTCCTCTCCAGGTGCAGCATTCTATCTGTCTGCTGCCCCCACATCCCCATTGCTAATTAGTTTGGGCCTGTTTTACTCATACATTCCGCAAAGTACAGACTGTTTTGACAGCACAGACTCTGTCCCACAAACATGACCTCAAGGTGTATCTTTTCGTGCATGTCCAATATGTTTGCTAAAGATTTCCCTTCCCTTCCTTCTTTTTACAAAAACTAAAACAGCTTCGGTTCAAATTCTCACCAGCTTCTTGACTTGCTGTATTTGTGTCAAATACTGTATTATTTATCTTGTCCATAAGATTGTGTTATTCCTTTTGTTTGTGGTAACTGGGAGCAATGAACAGCTGTATGCCTTTAGTCTACTATATATCTATATCTGTGTCAATATATATCCATAGATGCTCATATTTAAATTATCCGTCAGATAAATACATCACTACAAGTAGTCCTTGACTTACAACCAGAATTGAGCCCACGCTTCTGTAGCTGAGCGAGACAGTTGTTTAGTGAGTTTTGCCCCATTTTATAACCTTTCTTGCAATATTGGTTAAGTGAAAAATTGCAATTGTAAGTGAATCTGATTTCCCCATTGACTTTGCTTTTTAGGAGGTCGCAAAAGGTGATCACATGACCCCAGGACACTGCAACCGTCATAAATACATTGCCAGTTGCCAAGCGTCCAAATTTTGATCCCATGGTCATAAGTGGGGAAATGATCACAAGTCACTTTTTTCAGTGCCATTGTAACTTGGAACGGTCACTAAACAAATGGTTGCAAGTTGAGGACTAACTGTTTGTAGGTTGAGGATTAACTGTATAAAGACCCCTTTTTTATTAAAAGCTAGAATGGGGGGGTAGATTAGGGATCGTTCATGGCTGAATAGTCATACTTAAAACAATTCACTGATACCTTGAATTACACTAGTTCCCCATTCCAAAATTCACTGGGTTAATTCAGTTAATTCAATTCTGTTAATCATGTTAAATAATAGAAAACAGGAATATATTCTGTACACTGAAGCCAAAAATAGGGAAGAATTCTGAATATATAATCAGGGAAGAATTCTGAATATATAATCAGATGTTTCAGAAATGTAATTTCCTGGCTTTTTGTGTCTTTATTACGAGCTGATAACCCTGGGATAACAATATAATTCCGTTTGCATTAAGAAAGGAGCTTCTATTTCCCAAGGAACAAATATTTCCATCTTAAAGGATAAATACCATAGTCTTGTGGCCACCTCCATGACTATCATTACTGATTTTTTTTCTTATTTGGCATCCTTTTACTAGGTATCCTCTTAAGTTAAAAGTAATATGTAATGATAAAAATTCCTTACTGTTCAGAATGGGAAAATGATTAAAGCAATCATGGATAATTAGTTGTATTCTCTTGAATGAGGGAACATAACAGTCGGAAAATTAGCACAAAAACTCTTTCTTCTTAATAAAGCAATATAATATATTTGCTGTGTTAATTATTTCTGCCCCTAAAATACATTTTCTTTCTTTAAGAACTTTAAAACAGTAAGTTAATATCGGGTGACAGTCCTATCAGTAAATAGATCATAAAAATTGCATAACAACCTTTAGTAATTCGGTTCTGAACTAGGTGTAATGATAGGTAGCAGCCTAAGTGATCCAATAGATGCTTTTGCATAACTAGTGAGCTCAGTGAGCTCGGTGCTATTGCTAGGTAATTAAATGAAATTTCATTGCTAATTAGCCAAAAGTATTCAGATCAGCAGATGAATCTCATTCATTTTTTGATGTTCTGATATTAGCACTGGGACTCCCAGAAATTTTTTACAATATTCAGGTAATTCAGTTAATCAGTTTAGGTCTCCAAAATGCTATGGTCCCTATAAGATATTTCATTCAGCTAAAAAAGTAAAAAGGTATGAACTTGAGTAGTAATTGGCTGCATAGTCAGTCATTCTTTTATAAGAATGTATGCTACCTTAAATATAAAAGTTAAAACAGGAAATTGTAGGCTAAACTAGGAAATAAAAAATACATCCTGGAGGAATCCTATGGCATCTGTCTGTCCGTCTATTATCCATCCATCCCATTTAATGTGTATTGACTCTTGGCTCCTAAATGATTCTAGGCAGCTTACAACTAAAACCTGACCACGAGGGCAAAATTCAAAATGAAAACGGAAATAAATCAGAGCAAAATCAAATAAGGCAAAATCAAAACAAATAAAAAGATGGTTTCACATTTAACCTGTCCCTAAAGCTTAGGGTTTTACTTTTCCCTCTACTCACTGTCCAAATCACTTAGGAATCATAAGGAAGAGTCATGATAACTATTTCTAAATATGTATGTATTCATTAGAAATTAGCATGCGTACATACACACATGCATGTACGCATATATATGTATGTACGTATTTATGTGTGTATGTGTATGTATGTATGTATGTGTATATATATGTATGTATGTATGTATGTATGTATGTATGTATGTATGTATGCATCACATGTTTTTGCTGATTTTTTTAAAATTAAGGGATTGTTTTGAGTTCGGGTTTTAGCCCATGTAATATTTTGAGTGTCTATGCGACGTTTCGGTGAAATCACATTCACCATCATCAGGCTGAAGTTGTTAGCTTCGTGCTGCTTTGAATATAGTTGAATATATAGTTTGAATATATATATGTTTTCGTAGATTTTCACGGGTACAGGTATGATGGTCTTGGTATATTCGGGTTTCTTCCCGTGTAGGATTTGGAATTAACTTAATCCCAACTTAATCCAAAAAGAGACACCCCCCAAGAACCAAGACACAGAACAGGACAATGGCATCGCCCTCCTCCCTTACATCAAAGGCACCACAGATAAAATCAGAAAAATTATCCGCAAACGCAACATCAAGACAGCCTTTGGTATAGATAAAAAAATAGCCAACATCCTAAGAAACCCCAAAGACAATATCCAGCTAGAAAACCTGGGAGTTTATCAAATACCGTGTAAAATCTGCCCAGCCACATATATTGGACAAACTAACAGGAGAGTAAATGCACGTGTTGCAGAACATAAGAATGCATTAAAGAAAAAAGAAAAAACCTCCTCCCTTTCCCAACACTTCAAAACTACAGGACATGAAATTGATTTTGACAGTACCAAATTAATTTCCAAAACAGAACACTGCAGCAAAAGAATAATTATGGAAGCCATCGAGATAGAAAAACATCCCCAAAATATGAACAAGCGGGATGATACCTCCCGCCTACCAGACATCTGGAAACCAGCCCTCAAACATATCCCAGCCATAGAAACTGAAACCAGACTCAAAACACACATTGCAAAATAATCAAGTAGCCTGCAAGCTCCAACTACTCAGGATATCACGCCTAATCTACAACCATTAACTAATCAGCATACCTCAGTTACATCAACGACCCCAGGTGTTACCCCACTGACTCACCAGGAAGTTTCTACACAGCAGGCAATTGCTGAGCCATCAAACCACGCCCAGCCACCAGTATTTATAGAAGGAAGACAGCTCAGGTCTCGCTGTGTTCGCCCTAGAACAAGGACAGAAACACCAGCCTGAAGATGACGAGTGGGACCTCGTCGAAATGTCGCCAGAAATTTCCAAATCCTACACGGGAAGAAACCCGAATATACCAAGACCATCATTCATACACACACTTATTTAAAGTAAACCTCTATGATTTATATTGTAAAGACAATTGCAGGCAGGAAGACATAACTTGCACGCTAATTGGCTTTTTGGCAGCTAGTGTCATCAACAGCAATGGAATTGGCAGCATTCATGAGGTATAGGCTCACTCGGCAGTGTATCTTTTTGGGGTGGAAATGGCTGCAAAAAGCTATGCAGGTAGATCCTTCCTGATGATATTAGACCACAGCAGACTGGTTATTTATCAAAAAATATAATAGAGCGACTTCAGGCTGCTGGGTGAGCCACATATTCTGCAGGTATGTTCTAATTTTGAGTAGATAATCTTTGATTTTAGATTTGATGAACTTCTGTTTCTCCTCCTTCAAAAGATAATGTATACAATGTTAATTTTGATCC
This sequence comes from Erythrolamprus reginae, assembly GCF_031021105.1. NCBI lineage: Eukaryota > Metazoa > Chordata > Lepidosauria > Squamata > Dipsadidae > Erythrolamprus > Erythrolamprus reginae. The sequence continues at coordinate 112,415,377 of NC_091952.1, read as the reverse complement.
CAAAGTCTTTCTGACCAAGAACAGTATATGTTATTCACAATGTGCCAAATTTTCTTTTGCATTAAGTTCAGTGGGGTCTTGGACCTTTGTTCCAAATTCTTGTCTGGAATTTGCTAGGTGAGTCTTCTGAGACAATGAATATTTCTACCAGATCTCTGATTTAGTATTCATTTAGACACAGAATAATTTCCATCCCTTAAAGGAAACTGAAGTTAGTTAGTTCAGAAAAAGTGTATAGCAGTTATCAAAGAGAGTCTAACCCATTCCCTTGAACTCCCATTCCAGATCATTCTTTTAAAAAAGTAAAACTTTGAAATGAATGGTAATGGTCATTCAGTTTCTCTTCTCTAACCACTATGGAGAATTAATATATGTTACTGTTTCAAAACTTAGTTGCATGGAAAATATTTGCAATCAGACATCCTTGATGCTATCCTTAGTATCTCCAGGTAGAAATATGAAATAATAATGGGAACAAAAGGCTTCTTCTATTTGAGGTCTTGAAGAATTACCCAATCTGAGCTCAAGATGCATTTAGTTGAGAGCTGTAGTATCCTGTTTAATAATGAATTCAGTGTTAATATTGCTGATGGACAGGAACATTGGTAACAACTCAGCTTCTGAACTGAAATACTATCAAGTACTGGAGAACATAGCAGAGATTATTTTAAAAGACTGTCAAAGAGAATCAGCACTCAAAGCTAATTTGTTCACCGGATGAATGGAAGCATCAACAAACACACATACCACCACTCTTTATAGCTCATGCCAATATAATAGCTTCTGTTGTTCTATCGCAGGCCAATAAATAAATCGTAAATAAATCCTGATAGTTTTTGTTTTAAAAATAAAACACAGAGAAAAATGTATTCAATTTTTAGGACCTCAATTTAAATTTGTTTTTAGAAATAAAATTTCATAGGAAATGAATACTGCATATATGAGTAAAGATACATGCCTACTCACACATATTCCCAAATGATTGGCTCAGAAAGAATTGATTTGTGTTAATTATAAGTTAAATTCTGTGCCAATTTAAGATAATTCAAGATACCTTCATCCCCAGAGAAAACTTGCAATTCTGGTTGAAAATTTCCACCATTCCCAAAGTTACTTCAAATTTTACTTTGGACAAAATTTCAATGATAGACTCAATTAACAAAGAAACAAGTATTGATACTGTAGCTATGAGGATTTCTTGTCCAGTACAGAATTATCATGAAAATTTCTTGAGTTCTGTATTCATCATTACCTTGGCTTTGATTAATTACATATATTACTATGTATAAACTATTAATAATAATAGTTTTCTTCAAGAGACCATGTTGAAAAGCATAGATAATAAAGAGAAAATTAGTTTCAGCATCAATCAAGAATCAGTTCAAGTTGCACTCTTTGATCAGCAGCAACGACTGTTTAATAAAAGTGAAGAGAATATTAAAATAAGATGAAGTAAAAATGTTCATATGTACAGTAATGTGGAAGAGATTGGTAAAAAAACAAATTAACATCTTATCCAACACACACAAAAAAGTCAGTGATAATTTATATAACATTTATATATACTAATTTATTGGCTAATTATAAATGTATAAATTTCATTAATTTATATTCAAAATAATAATTATCATTTAAATAGAAATGCAACAGATATATGGGCAGGCTGGCCAGATGGTCAAGTAAAGCTGGAAGGTGTGTCTCAAATCCAAGTAATGTAGAAGGGAAACTTTCAGATTGTCTTCTTTTGTTGTCATTTAGTATATATTTGCAGACTGCCTCGGAGATGACCTTGGAGAAACTCTGCAATGATGGTTCTAAGAACATGTACAAAACATGTTTTAAGCCAGGTAACATGGAAAATGTAGACACACAGGCACCCCACCCTAATTCCTTGGGGTATAAGGGAGGGAAGGAAAACTGCTGGCTTTGAAGATTCTGTTAATCTATATCAATGAAGTACAGTTCTAGGCAAACTGGTAGAGGCAGTTTTCTGGATTGGCCTATCTTTATGTGTTTCAGAAGAAAAGAATGTTCTTTATAAAGAGAAGAACCCTGATTGGAGTTGAGCAGACTTAATGCAGACAAAGAAAAACGACTAATAAAAAAACTAGGTTTATTAAAAGCCCCAAATACTTTGTGTCTCAGGGAATAGCTCTCTTTATCCATTGTCAAATACGTATATGCTACTGTATACCTGACGACTACTATATGCTAACTACTAAAGTTAAAGAGCTCCAAATGGTTATTGGCTGTCTTAGAAACAAGTAAAAAACATCAAGCTTGAGTCTGAACAAGAAATGTAGAACTGTGTTTTGAACATGCAGTTTAATTCTGATTTTATTTGTTTAAAAGACTGCTTACTAACTCAGTCTCCAAACACGTGCGTTATATTTTCATATTTTCCCTCTGTCACTTTCAGATAAACATTGGAGCTGAGCCGCTTTCAAATTTCAGATGGAGGACAGTATTATAAACATATAATATATGCCACATGATGAAATTTTTAAATGCTATATCACATTCTACTATGGTATATTTTACTCAGCTAGAAAAAGTCTTGAAAATAGAATAGAGTGGTTGAGTTGGATTTATATTTGAAAGTCACAGTATTTTACACCCAAAGTAAAATACAGTGGCACCTCAAGATACGAACCCCTCGTCTTACGAACAACTCGTGATACGAACCCGGGGTTCAGAAAAATTTTGCCTCTTCTTACGAACTTTTTTCGAGTTACGAACCGGCGTTCGGGAGGCTGCTGGGAAGCCCCCCGGCTGTTTTAAAAGGTGACAGCCGAATGCCGGTTCGTAACTCGAAAAAAGTTCGTAAGAAGAAGCAAAATTTTTCTGAACCCCGGGTTCGGTTCGGGAGGTTGCTGGGAAGCCCCCCAGCCTGGCTGTGACCTTTTAAAACAGCCACGCGGTTTCCCAGCTGTCTCCGAACGCCGAAAGCGGAAGTTCGGGTTTGGCGTTCAGCTTCGGGAGACAGCAGGGAAGCCGCGCGGCTGTTTTAAAAGGTCACAGCCGGGCTGGGGGGCTTCCCAGCAGCCCCCCGAACCCTGAACTTTTGCCGAACTTCCAGGTTCAGGGTTCGGGGGGGGCTGGGAAGCCCCCCAGCCCGGCTGTGATCTTTTAAAACAGCCGCGCGGCTTCCCAGCTGTCTTCGAACACCGAACGCGGAAGTTCGGGTTTGGCATTCAGCTTCAGGAGACAGCTGGGAAGCCGCGCGGCTGTTTTAAAAGGTCACAGCCGGGCTGGGGGGCTTCCCAGCATCCCCCCGAACCCCAGACTTTTGCCGAACTTCCGGGTTCGGGGTTCGGGGGGGTGCTGGGAAGCCCCCCAGCCCGGCTGTGACCTTTTAAAACAGCCGCGCGGCTTCCCAGCTGTCTCCGAACGCCGAACCCGGAAGTTCAGGTTTGGCGTTCAGGGTTCGGGAGGTCGCTGAGAAGCCCCCAGGCTGTTTTAAAAGGTGACAGCCGGGCGGCAGTGGTTTTTTTGCGGGTTTTTTTTTGGTTGCACGGATTAATTGACTTTACATTGTTTCCTATGGGAAACAATGTTTCGTCTTACGAACCTTTCGTCTTACGAACCTCCCCTTGGAACCAATTAGGTTCGTAAGATGAGGTATGACTGTACAGTGGTACCTCGGTACTCAAACGCTTTGGTTCTCGTACATTTCGGATAACGAACAAAATTTTCGGCAAAAATTTGCTTCGGTATCTGAACAAAAATTCGGATACCGAACAGCCAGAGAAAATTTTGTTCATTATCCGAAATGTTACCTACGGGGGCTGCTGCAATCCCAGCAGCTTCAGTGTGCTGAGGAGTTCTATAATTCCTCCAAGCTGCAGGATGGGTGGGGGCTGCTGCAATCCCGGCAGCTTCAGGGGGCTGAGGAGTTCTATAATTCCTCCAAGCTGCAGGAAGGGTGGGGGCTGCTGCAATCCCAGCAGGTTCGGGGGGCTCCTTTCCTCATTGCTTCCTCTTATTACCTGTAAGCAGCTGCAAAAACTTTCTCCTTCCCGGTAGCTGCTTCCCTTCGAGGAGCAACAGCACCGGGAACGTCACGTGATGAAGGGAAGCTGCCGGAGCCATCTCAGCAGTTGCCGCCGCTCCAGCAGCTTCCCTTCATTACATGACATTCCCGGCGCTGTTGCTCCTCGAAGGGAAGCAGCCACCGGGAAGGAGAAAGTTTTTGCAGCTCCTTACAGGTAATAAGAGGAAGCAATGAAGAAAGGAGCCCCCCGAAGCTGCCGGGATTGCAGCAACCCCCACCCTTCTTGCAGCTTGGAGTACCGAATTTATTTATCCCATTGGAAATAAAGAAAATAGATTTAATTGGTTCCCAGCGAGTTAACAGGGGCTGGGAACCAATTAAATCCATTTCCATTATTTCCTATGGGATAAATAAATTCGGTACTCGACCAAATCAGTTCTCGACCACACTTCTGGAACGAATTGTGGTCGAGTACCGAGGTACCACTGTACTAAGAGACCACTGGTTATGGTGAACCATCAGCACAGGGTTAAATATCATCTGTATACTGATGGCTCTCATTTTTACATTTCAACTCTGGGCTTACTGGGTGATGCTACTAAGATCCTCCCTCTGTATCTTGTGTTTGTTAGGGTTTAGATGAGATAAAAGAGGTTCATATCCAATTTCAGAAAAACTGAATCTTAGGTAATCCTAGGTCCAGGGAAATTTGTTCTGGATGGGTTTACATTGCCCCAAATGACACTGTGTAATTAAGGGGTTCTCCAAGATTCACAGCTGCCAATTAAAGAATAGGTCATAGCCATTGTACAAAGGGCCTTATGCAGCTTTATTTTCTCACCTGCTTTTATTCCTTAATATATTAGATCATTGCAATATGCTCTATGTGGCTTGATGACTATATATTTAGATATATATTTTGCTTTATTATGTGATTTCTGGATTTTATTCTGTTACTGAGCATTTTATCTTGAATTGTGCAGAATATGGTGGCTATATAAATTGGCTAAATATGATGATAAATGTGAATGTCATACACAATAAGGTGTAGTGAACTGTTGTTGTAAATTTGAAGTACTAGAATTTAAACATGCATTCAAAAATAAATTACAGGCACTTAAAACTCTAAATGCCAACATATTAATAGTCCTTGAAGACATAAAAGAAAACTAATAGGACTAATAAACTAAGAAGAAAAATAATAGGTCCCAAAAGAAACCAGCATGGCTACATAAAGAACTCTGACAAATTGAAAGACAAAAAGGACAAGTAGAAAAGGTGGAAAGAATGGGAAATAACGAACAGAGAATACCAGCAAATAGTCCGAGCCTATAAAAATTAAGTGAGGAAAGCTAAGGCTCAAAATGAATAAAGGCTTGCAACAAAAGTAAAAAGTAACAAAAAGTAGCTTCTTCCAACATATTAAAAACAAGAAAAAAGTCAAGGAAACAATTGGTCCATTACAGGGAAAAAGCTGTAATAAGGTGACAAGCAACAGGAAGAAAGCAGAGCTACTTAACTCATTTTTTTGCATCTTTACACAAAGGGGGAAAGCAGTCCAACCTATCAAAAATAACATCACAAAACAAAAATCAGGTTAAAATAGGTAAGAAAATGGTAAGAGAACACTTGTCTATCCTAGAGTAGTTCAAATCACCAGGACCAGATAGATTATACCCCAAAGTTCTGAAGAAACTGGCAGACGAGATCTCAGAACCATTAAACTATATCTTTCAAAGATCCTGGAGGACCGGGGAACTGCCAGAGGGCTGGAAAAGAGCTGATGTAGTTCCCATTTTTTAAAAGGGGGGAAAATAGATCCAGGAAACTACAGAACTATCAGCCTGACCTCAGTACCAGGGAAGAGTCTCGAAAAGATAAGCAATGAATCGGGTATCGGTACAAGGTGGATCATATTCAGTTTGAGATCATGGATAAGGGGATGAATTTGGCCAATGAAACTGAGTTGCGGGAACTGATGGGACAATGGGACAAGGTAAGAGGATATGTAGTCAGTAGAATTCAAGACAAAGCTATAAAGAATAAATTAGAATTACTTTATAATATGTAAAAAGATATATTACTCTTGAGTTAAAGTGGTATATAGAAAATACGCCCCCATTTTGTTGGAAGGGGATGAATGCAATCTGGTAGTGGGCACATTGGTCACTGAGCACATTGTTTTATGTTGTGTGAATGTTTTCTTGTATTAAAAATCAATACAATTTTAAAAAAAGATAAGCAATGAAACAACAAACACCTAGAAGCAAAGAAAACAAAAGCCAAGATGGGTTTGTCAAAAACGGATCATGCCAGACTAATCTTATTGCATTCTTTGTCAAAGTGACAAAATTAGTGGACCAGAGGAATGCTGTTGATTTAATTTACTTGGACTTTAGTAAGGCATTTGATAAAGTAGACCATAATCAACCATAAACTACTACTAGATAAAGTTGAAAAATGAATTCAAAACTGGCTAACCAGCTTCACTCAATCTGTAATGATCAATAGAATTGCATCTACATGGAGGGAAGTATGCAGTGGAATACCCCAAGGCTCTGTTTTAGGCCCAGTACTCTTCAACATCTTCATCAATGACTTGGACAAAGGAATAGATGGGGAATTCATCAAATTTACAGATGACACCAAACTGGCAGGAATAGCCAACTCTCCAGAAGATAGGGTCAAGATACAGAAGGATTTTGAAAGATTTGAACATTGAGCGCTGTCAAACAAAGTGAAATTCAGTGGTGAAAAAAGTTTGGTTTTACATTTAGACAATAAAAACAAAACACACAGGTACAGTATATGTGGTACCTTGTTTAACAGTAGTAACTGTGAGAGGGATCTTGGAGTCCTAGTGGACAATCATTTAAATATGAGCCAGCAGTGTGCAGCAGCTGCCAAAAAAGCCAACACAGTTCCAGGCTGCATTAACAGAGGGATAGAACCAAGTTTACGTGAAGTGTTAATACCACTATATAATGCCTTGGTAAGGCCACACTTGGAATACTGCATTCAGTTTTGGCTACCACAATTTAAAAAGGATATTGAGACTCTAGAAAGAGTGCACAGAAGATCAACAAAGATGATTAGGAGACTGGAGGCTAAAACATGTGAAGAATAATTGCAGGAACTCGGTATGTCTAGTTTAATGAAGAGAAGGACTAGGGGAGACATGATTCCAATATCTCAGGGGTTGCCACAAAGAAGAGGGAGTCAGACTATTCTCCAAAGCATCTGCGGGTATGACAAGAAACAATGAGTAGAAACTAAACAAGGAGAGAGGCAACTTAGAACTAAGGACACATTTCCTGACAGTTGGAACAATTAATAAATGGAACAGCTTGCCTCCAGAAGTTGTGAATGCTCCAACACTGGAAGTTTTTAAGAAGATGTTGGATAATTATTTGTCTAAAGTAGTATAGGTTCTCTTGCCCGAGCAGGGAGTTGGACTAGAATTGGTCCCTTCTAACTCTGTTGTTGTTGTTGTTGTTGTTATAAAACAATATACATAATAAATATATGTGGAACAGTGTATACAATAGACAATGAAGCATATCATTTGTTGTTTGGTTTGTTTATTTATATTTCTATGCTGCCCAACTCCCTAGGGACTCTGGGCTGCTCACAACATAGATTAATATAAAAACATTTCAATTTAAAATAATTGCAGCCATCCATAATTATAGAAACAGATACAAAATCTTATTTATGTAGAAAAGAAGTAATGTAAGCAATCAAAACATTGAAAATGGTAAGGCAATTAAATTTGAAGGCATTCCTGTAGAAATATTGAAACTAATGGATTAAAACTAATGACATAAATATTTCAAAAAATGTTGATAAGATGCAATTTACAGATTATTTCAGTTCATTGGCAAATAACTATGTTTATTAATAACACACAACAGGATTGATAGGAAAAGTAAAACTTTTTAAATGCTTGAATTCAGGAATGGGTTAGAACGTGAAATATTCTGTTTTGGCATACAGAATTTAGTAAAACATTGCAAAGGTATAAATTTTAGCATTTAAGTATCTTTCATTGATTTTATGAAAGACCATTTGATCAAGTGAAATATAGTCAGTTGCTAGATATACTGAAAATCTGGATGATGTATACATTATTATGAAATTATTCTGAAAACAAGCAGCAGTTGTTAAAATGGAAAGAAACAAAATAATTTCAAACATTAGATAGAATTTTAAGACTTGATATTCTGAAGTTGTTTTCAAAAAAATCTTTAAAAATCTAAAGAAGTTATAGATACCTTGTTACACTGATAAGATTTTTTTGTACTATTTTTTACTATTATTATACTATTTTTTTTTGTAATATTATTGGGGCTTTATATTTTTGCTGTGAGTAGCTTACAATTCTTAGGGAGTTGGGTGGCATAGAAATTGAAGAAATAAATAAATTGAAGAAATAAATGTATGCTATACAGATACAGATACTGTAATATTATTTTATTGTGAATAACAAGTAATGTTTATAGATTTTATTCAATCAATTATGTCAAATAACGTGGTGATAAATGTCTTGGTATGGTCTCTGGTTAGGTTTAGAAGAAACGCCTACTGCTAAATATATTTTAATTTTGATTAAAAACATCCTGCACAGTTGATATTTTTAAAAATAGGTCAAAGCATGTACAATATTTTTCGGTGTATAAGATGCAACTTTTTCTTCCCTAAACTAGCTGCTAACGATCTTCCCAGCTCTTACCTTGCAGGCTTTCATTGTTACTCTCTGGGAAGAATGTTTTCCAAGCCCTAAGTCTTTGCAGGGTTTGTTTCATTATGTTAACTTGCTCTGAATAAGTTTCTTTTCAGCCTTAACCAGGTGGTAACAATGTTCCCAGGTCTTACTCTTTCATTATTACTTTCTACCAAGAATGTATTCCAAACCCTGTCTTTGTAGGGGGGTTTTTTCATTGCTTTACTTGCTCCAGGTATTTCTTTCGAGCCCTAACCAGGTGCTATTAATGTACCCAAGCTCTTTCATTGTTACTCTCTGGGAAGAATTTTTTCCAAACCCTGTCTTTGCAGGGTTTTTTGCCCATTAGTCTAACTTGCTCTAAATGTTTCTTTCCAGCCCTAACCAGATGCTAACAATGTTCCCAGCTCTTACCCTCTTGCAAGCTCTTTCATTGTTACTCTCTGCAAAGAAGAATGCTTTCCAAGCCCTAAGTCTTTGCAGGGTTTTTCCTTTGCTCTACTTGCTCAGACTTTTTCTTTCCAGGTACTAATGATGTTCCCAGCTCTTATTAGCTTGCAAGCTCTTTCATTGTTACTCTCTCAGGGGAAAAAAAGTCCTTAACCAGGGGATAATATAACGTGCTGAAGCTGACCAGACTAAGGACCCTAACTTGATGAATACCTGGTAAGCAGATTCTTTCCCCTATTTTCCTCCCCAAAACTAAGTTGCGTCTTATACTCCGAAAAATATGGTATCTTCCCAAATAAATCCAATTAAATCTAATGGAATACCATGTATTGCTACAATAGACTGAGTCTATTTTATATATTCTTTTGTTGTTATAGGGGTCTTTCTCATGAAGCTCTAAAACACTCTAATAACACCCCCCCCCAAATCAGTCATGTTGGTTATAAGAATATTTCTGGGTTTTGGCAATACTTTCAACAGTGTCAAAAGTCACCTGCAAGCTTTCATGTTTTTCAGGACAGTCTTCAAATTAGATGTTGGTAATATTATATAAATTAATTTATACTGCATAAAATTCTACTGTGTTTCAGGTTGTAAATTACAAGTTATAAATTCTGTGTAAAATGAAGATTCAAACAATGGTTCAGCTCTTAGCTTTTTTCTTTAAAAAAAGACATTACGAATAACAGATTTATCTTTTTAAACATTAGCAGTTCACTATTCTTTTATTTCCTCATCCCAATCATAGGAAGAGTATTAGAAACAAATCTGAACCCATTACAGCACTTCATAGTGCCTAATTTAACCCTGCTGTTCTGTTCGGGTCTGTGAGACCCGAAATCAAGGTTTGAGACCCTGTAAAAAATTTTCCCTGCATATCTGAAACTTGAAATTTCATGACTTTTCATCATTTCAGGGGTTCTCTCTATGAAAATTTTTTTTGGGGGGTGGGAGGTTTCTTTCTTGCTGAAAAAAAAAAACTCCCTAATGTTATGTTCCCGGGTCACCCTGACCCGGACCGAAAACTCTTCATTTGCAGTGCTTATGTTTGGTCTTTTTGAAAGCTTTTTTCACTTGGAAAGTAGTCTGAACATTTCTTCACACAATGGAATGAAAATTGAACTGAAAAAATTAATCCTTATTGGTTTATTTTGCCCATAAATGTGCCTCCCCCCCCGTTTTTGTGAAAGTTTTTTCAATTTATGGATAGTTTTGCTTGCAAAATGCAGTCTATTTTACTGGAGTTGGTGTGGGAATGGTACCTTGAACATTTCTGAATATAAGAAAAATATAAAGGAACTGAAAAAAATGATTCTTACTGTTTTTTTAACATCAGAAATAAGGCCTCCCCCCCCCCCTGGCTGCTTGCAACAATTTTCACTTTTTATTTTTTTATGCTCCAAATCCGAAATATTCTTTAAAATCTTACGCATTCATTTACTCAATTTAACAATGCTGATCATCAAAAAAATATTTGTGGGGGTGGGGGAAAAATTTTTTTCTTGGCAAAAAAAAAGTCACATTTACTCTGTTCGGGTCATATAGACCCGGATCAAAATGATTTTTTTTAGGTACTTGAATTTGGTCTTTTTGAAAACTTTTTCCACTGGAAAACTAGTTTGAACATTTATGAACATAATGATATGAAAATTGAACTGGAAAAATTGAGACTTATATTTTTATTTTGATCAAAAAGCCCCTCCCCCCATCCTTTTTGAATTTCGTGTCAATTTATATTTTTTAAGGCTACAAATCCCTAAGGAATTTTCCCCCAAAAGGTTTGATATACTAAATTGAACAATCCTGAACATAAGAAAAATATAAATGAACTGAAAAAAATGACTCTTATTGGTTTATTGTTTTATACTCGAGTATAAGCCTACTCGAGTATAAGCCTATTTGAGTATAAGCATGGGGGCCCATTTATGAGCAAAATAAACCAATAAGGATCATTTTTTCAGTTTAATTTTCATATCATTATGTTCAGAAAGGTTCAAGCTACCAATCCCACACCAAAACAGAATAGTAAAATAGAATGCATTTTGCAGGCAAAATTATCAATAAACTCAAAAGTTTTGATATACTAAATTGAACAATCCTAAACATAAGAAAAATAGAAATGAACTGAAAAAAAATGATTCTTATTGGTTTATTTTTGAATATAAGACCATATCATTTTATACTCGAGTATAAGCCTACTCGAGTATAAGCCTATTTGAGTATAAGCATGGGGGCCCATTTATGAGCAAAATAAACCAATAAGGATTAATTTTCTCAGTTCAATTTTCATATCATTGTGTGCAGAAATGTTCAAGCTACCAATCCCACACCAACTTTAGTAAAATAGAATGGATTTTGCAAGCAAAACTATCCATAAATTGAAAAAACTTTCACAAAAACGGGGGGGGAGGCACATTTATGTGCAAAATAAACCAATAAGGATTAATTTTTTCAGTTCAATTTTCATTCCATTGTGTGCAGAAATGTTCAAACATGTTTCCAGGTGAAAAAAGCTTTCAAAAAGACCAAACATAAGCACTGCAAATGAAGAGTTTTCGGTCCGGGTCAGGGTGACCCGGGAACATAACATTAGGAACTTTTTTCGAACAGAACAGCAGGGTTAAATGACTACAGTCTCTTCATATATTTTATTTTAAATAGTGATGAAATGCAGAGTCCATGGCTTCACTACAATTTTCAGTCCCCACGTTTTAACTTTATTTCTGATCTTGCCTGGGAAGTTAGTAATTTATTGGTTCTCATTTTAATGTTTCACTACTCCATCTGTAATTTTATTATAATGTTATAGTTAGATACATGCAAAATTGGTCCCATTTGATTCCTATTTGACTTATTCGTCTATAGAGACCAAAGGCCATTTGATTAAAAAGATTCTAAATTATTTCACAGAGCTGTGCATTATTAGTTACAATTATCGCCTTCTCAAGAGTATTTGATTTTGTTACTCACGCTAATGTATGGTCAACAAGTATTTTTTTGTATTTTGTGTATACAGTATTTTCCATATCTAAAAAAAAATCAAGCATATCAAATTTTCAGAAATGGTCTACGTTTCTTTTCATTGATTCCACCAAACATTTTCACAATTGAACATTTTAGTCACTCACTTACAAGCAGCATTTGTTGTGTTGATTTCTCCATTCTTCTGCCTTTTAGACTCAGGTCCATAGTATTTCCTTTGTTTTGCTTTGTTTTGCAAGCACAATATGCGTGGTAGCACAATCAATTAGCTTCCAGTTTGATTTATGTTTTATATGCTCATACAATTAGATCATAACGACCAGAGAGGGATAGTGAACTCAGAGGGATGCACTTATTGGAATTCTGGATGATGAAATTATGATTTATATGCAAGTTGGACATAGGAGCTGCAATTACAGTGAACTTAAACCAAATGAAGATAAGTGGCAGCCAAATAGGTTGTGCCCGTGTTTGTTACTCAAACTGGAGTACAAAGATATTTTTGCATTTCTTTAAAAGTCAGTAAGACAATGAAAACAGATTCCCCAATCTCTGACTTCTCTATGTGCAGTATCTGGATAAAACTGAACAAAATGCTTGAATAGCATGGCTATTTCCAGGAACTTTGATATAAAATGTGAAAAAGTAAATACTGTGCAATATTTACTTTTCATTAAACTGTTTCCTGTAAATTAACACCTGTACCTTGATTTACTGCAATACTCAGTGTCGTGGTAATATTATTCAGTCTATATCATTAAGAAACAACACTACAGATTTTCAGATCCGTTTGAGCATTTTTAATGCTTAGAATTCCGCTTATGGAATGCATTTGAAGATTTTTTTTAACACCTATTTTTGATTATTGAAAGCAAACGTGACATAGAATGTGCTTTAGCCTTATTACACAAATTTATTTTCTGGAATTTGTTATGTATCTCTACAGAAGTGAATTTTCAAAGTGTGGTGTCAAAATGTTATATTAAATGGAGCCCAGTATAGAAAAAACAAAATACTTCTACTCGTCGTAAAACTAAAAAAAATATAAGAAAAATTATTCTGAACTGCCATTTTTGTATACTTTACTTATGATCCTAGTTTCGGTGTCCACTTTAATCTGCAGTTGAAAATTTCTATCAAATATATATTTAAATATGTACATAATAAATAAAATGTACTTAAATGTGGATTTACTGGAAAAGGTGGATTTTAATGACTTCTTCCTCTCAACTGGCTTAAAATGCCAAAGACTGTTACCGGTGTGCAGTGCAGTGGCTAAATTCCTTTGTGTGCTTTAGTCAGAAAAGGTATTCTTTTCTAGAATCTACAAAATCCACATTCCTCGAGTTTCTGACTTCAGTCAACAGCTTGGGCAATTGCCCTACCTATATTGGGCAGCTATCTTTCCTATACGACATTTTGCAGATAGGAAAAGTTAAATACAGTATGTTCCTCATAGAATTGGGGTAGGGAAATATATTACCTCCCATCCATTTCTGACTATAGCAAAGTTATTATAAATTTGTTATAAAGAAATAGATTTCTTGCACAATACAAAGTATTTCTCTGGATATTTGCAACTAGTAATGTACTTAGTTTTACTTTGTAGTGGTTCAAGTATGGTTTATTCAGTGCTGGGGGAGAATAATGTTTTTACAGAAACCCTAAACTCATTGCCATTGATGTAATTTTTCTTTCTATTATAATCAAATCAGCATGTTCTAAAAACTAGTGACCAAACTCACCACAAACAAAATATGTCTATGGAGATTCTCAGTCATCCAGGTCATGGTTGTCTCCAAGGTGCTTTTTTAAGAGGCAACTGGACATTCTGGTTTTTCTTTAAAGCCCAGTTGCCTCTTGAAAAAGTACCTTGGAGACAAACAAAATATGTTAGGGTTTGAAAACCTGATTAAAAATAAACAGCTTAATTACTACTACAAGGTGAGTTGAACTCCTGATGACTATCTACATTGTTGCTTGCAATAATATTAAAAGAAAGTAATTGGAGATGGAATTTTTTAAAACTTCCCAGGCTAAGTTACTGGGCTTTCGTAGTGATTTCTCATTCATTTACTGACCAAGCTCAAACACGCTTAACTTACAAGCCCAAACAAGGCTAGCCAGCTGTGCAATACCTGTATAAAATTACCTCATATTGTAACCGAAAATAACAACTTTTTGTTTATTGCCATCTTACAAATATTTCAATAAACGGCTCAAATCTTTAGAAGTTGTTGGTTCAGGGACAGAACTGTATGAATGAAGATTACCTTTCAGAAATGGAGTCCTGACCCATGTTTGTGTCCCATGAATACAGCAATAATACTTAAAATTCGAGCTGGCTCTTCATTCTCTGAGGTGTTGCAGTGTCTCAGAAGTTAAGATGCGGAGCCTGTCAGCTGAAAAGCTGGCAGCCCAGATTCGAGAACCTGAGTCCCACACAATGGGGTGAATTCCTGTCTTCCAGCCATTGCCAACCTGGCAGTTCAAAAGCATACAACTAGTAGTAGATAAATAGATACCACTTTGTTGAAAAGATAACACTCCACGTCATGTTGGCCACATGGCCGCAGAAATTTCTTTGGACAGTACTGGCTTAATGGCTTTGAAACAGAGATGAATACCAACTTCTATAGTCAATAATGACTAGCGGACTAAAATCTGCAGACCTTCAATATTTGCTTCGTGAATTTGGACAATTAGATTGAAGACAGTGTGTGTATGGAAATTCAGGTGGATTTCTGTTATTGTGTCTGCTATTTGGAACACCATGTTGTAAAACTCTGTTGCCCTTTCAAAAATAACCTCTTAAGACTTGGTTGTTTTCCTGAGCATGGGATCAGATTAGTTGAACCTTTATCTGTTAGCTGTATGGTTTTCTTGACAGCCATTTTATGTTATTGCTCTTGTTTTTCCTTGTTAATTGTATTGTTTTTCATTTTTGTTAGCTATCTAGAGTTATGTTTAGAAAAATAGGTAGCCATATGAACTGATTTAAATACATGCAAATTTTGAAGCTACTTATTTCTGTTAGAATTGATTCCACTTTCTCTCAAAATGTCTTGAGAAAACTTAATAAGAGAACTTTCTACCATCCAAGTTGTGACAGTGGAGAAAAAAGAATGATAAAATTAATGTTTTTCTCTACTTATGCATTAAATAAGGTAGAATTTTTGGCATGGGCTGAAATATTTTCAGTGGTTGAAACTTATACACACACACACAGAGAGAGAGAATTATAGATCCACATTTAAATATATATGAACCATACCTATTCAATATATAAAATGACATATGTAATAGCGCATAATATACCTCTGCCCTCCCCCAAATTTGAAATAGTATATGCATAAAGTTTTCTTAATACAGTGGAACCCCGACATACGAAATTAATTGGTTCCGGAAGGAGCCTCGTACGTCGAAAAGTTCGTATGTCGAAACATTGTTTCCCATAGGAAACAATGGAAAAGCGATTAATGCGTGCAAGCCCGAGGGCTGAGGGGAAAAGACGTCGGCTGAGGGATGCCCGGTGCTTCCCGGCGAGGAGGAGGAGGAGGAGCTGGAAGTTCGCCAGGAGTCAGCGGAGAAGCGGCGCGCCTGTTTTAAAAGATCGCAGCCGGTCTGGGGGGGGCTTTCCAGCAACCCCCGAGCCCCCAACCCGGGTTCGTGGGTTGCTGGAAAGCCCCCCCAGACCAGCTGCGATCTTTTAAAACAGGCGCGCCGCTTCTCCGCTGACTCCTGGCGAACTTCCCCGCTTTAGGAGTCAGCGGAGAAGCGGCGCGCCTGTTTTAAAAGATCGCAGCCGGCCTGGAGGGGCTTTCCAGCAACCCCCGAGCCCGGGTTGGGGGTTCGGGGGTTGCTGGAAAGCCCCTCCAGGCCGGCTGCGATCTTTTAAAACAGGCGCGCCGCTTCTCCGCTGACTCCTGGCGAACTTCCCCGCTTTACGAGTCAGTGGAGAAGCGGCGCGCCTGTTTTAAAAGATCGCAGCCGGCCTGGAGGGGCTTTCCAGCAACCCCCGAACCCCCAACCCGGGCTCGGGGGTTGCTGGAAAGCCCCTCCAGGCCGGCTGCGATCTTTTAAAACAGGCGCGCAGCGCGCCGCGCCCCTCTCGCAGCCCCCAAGAAGGGGTTTTTTGCTTCTTTTTTTTCCCGCCTCACGGGAGAGAGAGAGAGAGAGCAGCGCCCTGTCAGTTCCGAGCTGCAAGAGGGGAGCGGCGCGCTTTCCCGAAAGGGACGGAGAAAGCCCTCTCTCGCAGCGAAAGCGCTCCCAGCCAGGGAGAGCGTTCAGATCCCCCCACCCCCAGCAGAGAGCGTTCAGATCCCCCCACCCCCAGCAGTAGCCAAGGACCCGCAGAGTGGGGCGGCAGGGGAGGCGACCGCCTCTCCACTCACCAAGTGCCGGGATACAAGCTGAGAAGAGCCGGGCTGGTTTGCTTTCCTTCCTTCCCGCGCTGATGCAGAGCAAAGCGTCACGCCCCCCCTGACGCTTTTGGCGGCAAAAGAGCCCAGCGTCGCTTCGGAAGCCGCCGAAAGCATCAGGGGGGCGTGACGCTTTGCTCTGCATCAGCGTGGGAAGGAAGGAAAGCAAACCAGCCCGGCTCTTCTCAGCTCGTATCCCGGATTTGAGCTCGGGAGACGAACAAAAATGTCTCTGCCCTCCCAGCTCTTATCTCTAGTAGCTCGTAAGTAGAGCTGCTCGTATGTTGAGGTTCCACTGTAGAACCTTTAATTTGTTTGGACCACTCTAAATATAGCCTTCATAAAGACCCAATAGCACACCAACTGCAGAAGCTTTCCAACATGTGTTTGTGTGCATGCACTATGTGCTTGTGTGTGTATCATGAAGGAAGTCATTCCAGAGAATGACTATCAATTGCTATAGCTCTTTGTATTCTCCCTGGAGTTTTTAGACTTTTAGTAGTGAACATGTGAGTGGGCTAATGATTCTTACTAATTCAAGAAGGTAATATGTGGATTCAACATATTCCAATAAGGATTTTTTTAAACCACTCTATCAAAAAAGAAACTTCAGAAAATTAATAATTTACCATCACATATTGGGATGTAATAGTTTCTTAATGGTGATGTAAGTACAATGGTGGATAAAGAATACTATTTCAGTTGTGATAAATGTAAGGGAAATGTGACAAAACCAGTAATTACTGAATTATAGTAAAATTCACAAAAAGAAATAAAAGATATTATAGATTTGCAGTCATAATAACGATGATGGTTAGTAAAAGAAGACTAGTGAATATAGTGAAAATATATAACAAAATAATGTGTATTTTGTTCAGAAAAAATCTTGTGAAGAAGAAAGGTCAGAGTGTTTCTATGTAGCATTGGCACATTTTGGGAAGAGAAAATTACATTTCCTTCAAAAAGGGATGTTTATTTTCATAAAATATGTGCTGTTTAGTTATTACTGAAACTTCAGAGCCCTGTATTCCCATCTATTAATTATATATTGCATTCCCCCTTCTAAATTTTTTACAATATTGGTCATTATTGACAGAGATTGATTGACAAGGAGAAAAGAGCCACTGTTATGAATTTCCAGTGAAACTTGTTAAATGCATGTACTTTATACTTGCAAGGTGCACTCTAAATATTTCCTTATTCTTAGTAGGTAGTTAAAAAAGCTTGATGACTATCTATGGAAGATATATCATGGAAAAATACACTGTACAATTAATTATGAAGACCATGTTATAAGAATATTGTTATATTTTCTGCCATATTTTCTAGTTCTTCATCAGGATACTCTCTACTACCTTTCTTATTTTTATCCTAAGGTTGGGGGCAGGATACATTAATCCGTTTTATTTTCTAAAAAAAGTCATTCGAAGCATTCTTAAAAATATTCACAATGCTGAAGGCTAATGATCCAGTTGCAATATTAATTACTAGACTTCCCTCAATCTATTAGAACTAGCCACTAGTCAACATATTCTTCAAAGCACCTGAAGGGTAGGACAAAAAGCAATGGATGGAAACTAATCAGGAGAAAAACCAACCTGGAAATAAGGAGAAATTTCCTGAGGGTTGGAACAATTGATCAGTGGAACAACTTACCTCCAAAAATTGTGAATGCTCCAACACTGGACGTTTTTAAGAAAAGATTGGACAACCATTTGTCTGAAATGGTATAGGACTTCCTGCTTGAGAAGGGGTTGTTCTAGAAGACCTCAAAAGTCCCTTACAATTCTGTTATTTTGTTATGACTGTGTGGACAAAGAGAAAAAGAAAATATGTGTGTATGGGCTCCTAGGGCAAACGTGTTTTAAAATTTACTTATCTCATTCTTGCTGTTGATGTATTCTCTTGTGTGAGAAAAATTTGTAGTCATAAAAT
Organism: Erythrolamprus reginae; assembly: GCF_031021105.1. NCBI lineage: Eukaryota > Metazoa > Chordata > Lepidosauria > Squamata > Dipsadidae > Erythrolamprus > Erythrolamprus reginae. Next base: position 112,396,872 of record NC_091952.1, on the reverse strand, counting down.
AAGTATCTAAGAATCCACATTGGATAATACATTGCATTAAGAATGCAAATATGAAAATTAATTAATCTTGTTGTTTGGTTTCAATTGCTGGCTGAATAAGTATTATGAAACTACATATTTTATACAGTCTTAAATTTATACAGTCTTAAATTAATATGTACTGGCCTCTGGCCATAGCAGTAGAAGATTGTAAAAGAAGTATTACTCTTTTGCCTTCCTGAAGTCAGAATCATGAAATTATTATAATACAAATTAAATAAGAGTACAGGTACAAACACATAATTTGAACCTTAGAAATCAAATGGTTTTAAATAGAGACAAACCGATATTCTATTTTTTAAATCACTAACAAATCCAATCTGATTTTAGTGCCACTCTGAGTCAAGTTCTTGACTTTTTTATTTGTTATCTTCATACATTTGCTTTCATTTATTTCCAGCATAACTGTAAAAATGAGCGGACAGCCCTCATGCAGCTGCAGTTTCAAACTTACATCTTTGAGTCGTTTGCATGGGGAAAAGTACATATTCAGCTAAATATGTTTTAAAACATGGTTGTCCAAACTTATGTTTTGCCTGGATTGCATTCAATGAAGAGAAATTGTCTTAAGCAGCATATAAAATATGTAATAGCATTAATATATATAAATAATACATAGTTTATTTTTTATTATCTTGTGAAGCCACATTACTAGCTGTGTAAGTTTGAATGCAACCCATTGGTCACACCTGCTTTAAAATCTCTCGGTGATAGAGAACTGTATATGATCATTGCATGTATTGCTGCATGAAATATTATTAAGCACAATCAGCTGAACACTCAATACATCCCCCTCCTCCCATGCTTTTCTGTTCAATTTGGAAAAGTTTAATATTTGAAAAGGCGGGGACAAGAACTTGGATGTTGTAAGATCATGTATGACGTTTCTATCCCACTTTGCATTTTTGTGAATGACTAGACAAGCTTTTGTTTCTTAAAAATAATAAAATTGTGTTCCTATTTGCCATAATGACTTTGTAAGGTAAAATCATTTTTGAGATCAATTGCTAATGACTTTGCAAAGAAATGAAGTTTTCTTGATAATTGAATGAAAATAGTTTGCCAGTGCTTTTTTTATGCTTTTGACTTGGTTATATATACAAACATAAATCTAAAATACTATGGACTATGAAGCAAAATGCACTGCTCAAAAAAATAAAGGGAACACTCCAATAACACATCCTCGATCTGAATGAATGAAATATTCTCATTGAATACAGTACTTTGTTCTGTACAAAGTTGAATGTGCTGACAACAAAATCACACAAAAATCATCAATGGAAATCAAATTTATTAACCAATAGAGGCCTGGATTTGGAGTCACACACAAAATTAAAGTGGAAAAACACACTTCATGTCCTTACAAGTCAAATGAGGCTCAGTATTGTGTATGGTCTCCACATGCCTGTATGACCTCCCTACAATGCCTGGGCATGCTCCTGATGAGGTTGTGGATGGTCTCCTGTGGGATCTCCTCCTAGACCTGAACTAAAGCATCTGCCAACTCCTGGACAGTCTGTAACAGTCTGTGACGTGACGTTGGTGGATGGAGCGAGACATGATGTTCCAGATGTGCTCAATTGGATTCTGGTCTGGGGAACGGGTGGGCCAGTCCATAGCTTCAATGCCTTCATCTTGCAGGAACTGCTGACACACTCCAGCCACATGAAGTCTGGCATTGTCCTGCATTAGGAGGAGCCCAGGGCCCACCGCACCAGCACATGGTCTCACAAGGGGTCTGAGGATCTCAACTCAGTATCTAATGGCAGTCAGACTACCTCTGGCGAGCACATGGAGGGCTGTGTGGCCATCGAAAAAAATGCCATCCCATCCCATTACTGACCCACTGCCAAACCAATCATGCTGAAGGATGTTGCAGGCAGCAGATCGCTCTCCACGGCGTCTCCAGACTCTGTCAAGTCTGTCACATGTGCTCGGTGTGAACTTTCATCTGTGAAGAGCACAGAGTGCCAGTGGCGAATTTGCCAAACCTGGTGTTCTGGGGGAAATGCCAAGCATCCTGCACATTGTTGGGCTGTGAGCACAACACATCTGTGGACATCGGGCCCTCATACTATCATCATGAAGTCGGTTTCTAACCATTTGTGCAGAAACATTTTTCAGGGCTCTGGCAGTGCTCCTCCTGTTCCTCCTTGCAGAAAGGTGGAGGTAGCGGTTCTGCTGCTGGGTTGTTGCCCTCCTATGACCCCCTCCATGTCTCCTAGTGTACTGGCCTGTCTCCTGGTCTGGACACTACGCTGACAGACACAGCAAATCTTGCTAGAGCTCATATTGATGTGCCATCCTGGATGAGCTGCACTACCTGAGCCACTTATGTGGGTTGTAGAATCCGTCTCATGCTACCACAAGTGTGAAAGGACAACCAACATTCAAAGGTGACCAAAACATCAGCCAGAAAGCATTGGTACTGAGATGTGGTCTGTGGTCCCCGCCTGCAGAAACACTCCTTTACGAGTGTGTCTTCATAATTGCCAATAATTTCCATCTGTGGTCTATTCCATTTGCACAACAGCATGTGAAATTGATTGTCAATCAGTGTTGCTTCCTAAGTGGACAGTTTGATTTCAAAGAAGTTTGATTTACTTGGAGTTATATTATGTTCTTGTGCTCCCTTTATTTTTTTGAGCAGTGTATATATCACCTAAAAACAAAATATGTGTTAAAACTAAACTGATAAATACAAGATAAGTGATTATTTAAGTAACATGTTCTTCCTTATTTTCATTGCAGCACAGAATTTGGCTGCTGCACAACTGATAAAGAGTTTTGAATCTTGTAGAAGATGGTTCACATAGAAATTGTCTGGTTATCCTGGAAATGTACATATTAGAAGAAGAATATAAACAGGCATGACATCCATATAGAGTTTACGGTGTAGTAATACACACAGAATGCTTTCAATTACCTTGTTGCCACATGGGCAGATACGTTCAGGTAATAGGATTTTGGAGTATCTGTCTCGCAGCAGTGCAGATTAAGATCTTATGCCTGACTTTGAAAAATATGATTTGTAGCTTGGGGAAAGTTAGATTTTGTAGATATCTGGCTAGTTCCCAGGTGCCCTTATTTAACCAATGTCTTCCATATTGGGATAACGTAACATCTGAAACTCTATATCTCTATATATGATTCTGGTCCTAGTTTGTAATGTAAGTTTCAGCACTAGCTTAATACTGTATATTAGCAGTATTTCCAAAAGTTGCAAAACTGCATTTTGGGGGGAATTTAGGGTGGTGAAACTAAGTGGAGTAAATTTACATTTACTCTAAAGAAAAAACAAACTTTAAAATCCTATTCATTTGATGAAAAATTACACATTTTGGTTTCAAGGTGACTTTGATGCTATTAAACTATATATAATTTTGAATTCTATCTCTTCACAATTATATGCATTTGTTTAGCAATTTAGAAAATAATAATGGCAGACTAATAAAAAAAGTTCTATCATTTCTTTAAAATCCTATACAGTGTTCCCTCAATTTTCGCGGGGGATGCGTTCCGAGACCGCCCGCGAAAGTCGAATTTCCGGCGAAGTAGAGATGCAGAAGTAAATACACTATTTTTGGCTATTAACAGTATCCCAAGCCTTCCCTTAACACTTTAAACCCCTAAATTACAATTTCTGATTCCCTTAGTAACCATTTAGATTATTACTCACCATGTTTATTTATTAAAGTTTATTAAAAAAATATTTATTAAAGGTGGATGAAAGTTTGGTGATGACACATGATGTCATTGGGCAGGAAAAACCATGGTATATGGGGGGGGAAACCGCAAAGTATTTTTTTAATTAATATTTTTGAAAAACCGTGGTATAGACTTCGCGAAGTTCGAACCCGCAAAAATTGAGGGATATCATTTATATCATTTATATTGGTAGAAAATTGGATGACAAGATAGGGGGTGATCTCATTCTATAGTAAGGAAAGAATGCTTTTGTTATTTTTGTTACCATGCTGACATGATTTCTAACCAAATGTAATGTAAATCTTTCAAAGTAATCAGTTCTCTATTCAGCAATGTTTTTTAAGTGTTTCAACATACATATTAAGTAATCTGGTTCACTTGTAATGACCGAACCTCCCAGAGGTTCAAATATGTATTTAAGCTGCCAGTTGCTACTATTGCAAATGTTTGCTGGCAGTCCATCTTTTGGGAGCATAATTTAAATTACTGCTGGGAAAAAGAATTGGACTGGTGATTCCCGCCTGGAGACCAATATCTGAACTTTTTACCATTTCCTTTTCTAGAGTATTATCTGGTGCAGTAATTAAGATCTGAGTGAAAGACCAGAGTACATCACTTCTTAAGATTGCCACCAGCATTTATTATCCTTGGCACTATGTGTTCTCATTGCAGTTGCGGGATAGTCCAGGAATGGGTGATTACAGTCGGATCTGCCCAGAGACTGAGTCATAATTCTTCAGCTATGCCTCCTTGCCTCTGTCTCAGGCCTCCAGTTTTCAACTATTGAGACATTGTTGGAGATGTTTGCTAGACTTCATTTCTGGACTATTCTCGACTTGTTATCAGGTTTTTCCCCAAGTCTTGGTTTCATTCAAAGCAGTGTGGTTTCTCGTTCCCATAGGTGCTTCGCTAGTGCAACAGCCCTTACTGTTCGTGCTGGCTGTTATGTATGGAAGGACCAACGACAGGAGATGCCTAGAGAGGCTCCATACAGGAAGTGTTATGAGAACAGGAAAGGGCACCGGGAGAGGGGCGGTAACCTAGCAACCGGGGAAAATAAGGGATTACCATTGGTTCGTTCCTCAGCCAGCTGGCAGTTAAATAGGGGAAACCCGAGGAGGTTTGACAGTTGAATACTGACTGTTGTATTAACGTTATGTTTATGCTGGAATAAAGCAGTTCAAGCAAAGCTGCAATTACGTGTCCGAATCTGTACCAAGCCACTTCATTGGCGACGAGGATTTCCACGCAAGTATACAATCCAAGAAATTAAGTTAAATAAAAGGAAATGATGTCTACACAACTTAATTTTCCGCCTTTCAACCCTAAGAGTGAAACATGGGATTCATACGTGGCCCGATTTGACTGTTTCCTTATTGCTAATGGGTTCACAGAAATCTCAGACGACAGGAAACGTGCATATTTTCTAGGGTTCTGTGGAGCCGAAATGTTCGAAACAGCAAGAGCCCTATTTGCCCCCACCCCAATACATGACATTCCATGGCAGCAGTTCTTAAATACCCTCCAGGAACATTATGCCCCAGCACCTTCCCAGTGTGCCAGGAGATATAAATTCTACCATCGTAATCAAACAGAAGGAGAATCAATAAATGATTTTGTAGCGGCTCTCCGATGCGCAGAATTATACTGCGAGTTTGACAACTTAGAAGATTATTTACTAGACCGACTTGTATTTGGTGTAAGAGACGGCCGTTTAAAACGCAGTTTATTGTCAATCAGAGACTTAACGTTCAAGACAGCTTTAGCGGAGGCTAGGGCTTTCAAGCTCTCAATGCAGTCATTAGCAACGACAGGAGATGCCTAGAGAGGCTCCATACATAACACTGGCTAGTCCAGCCTTGCTGGCAATATTGCCAATGTTTAAAGCCAGACCAGTCAGTGGGATTTCTTGCTTTGGACACTCCCAGACATTATCGCACAGCTGCTGATAATTTAAACATGCAGTGGCACGCCTGAACAGAAGCACCTTAAGTCCAAATTGGCCTTAAGAAAAAGCCACCAGGCCACAGCCTGGCAGTTAAAGCTTCTACTGCGACTTCCCTTTTAAACTGCACTTCCTTACTTTGGTTCTACCAAATGCAGAGCCAAAGAGTGACTCCCCAGGATGTTTGCTTGCATCAAACCTATTGCACCAACTCTGTGGATGTGACACTAAATGTCACCAAATATGCCTCTAGAGCCTTGACCTCGTCAGTAACTTCCAGGAAACTACTGTGGCCCCGTCAGTGGCAAGCTTACGTAAAATCAAAGTGGAGGTTGGGTCTGCTCCCTTGAGGGTAGTTCGCTAGTCCAGATGAAAATTTCCCAGTGTCAAAAAGATGACATATTTCCTTTGAATAAATTGCATTCATTGTGTGATTCATTTTAAAATGAAGTAAAACGCTTTTTTGTAGGTTGCTACCAATAATAAATAAAAGTGAGAGGGGACCACATAGCTCATGTAAATTAACCAGTCAATAGAAAATGTATTATTTTATTATGTTCTCTTATGCCCTTTAATTAGATTATTTATATTATTAAAACCAACAGATAACCTGCTACAAAAATTATTGAACTTCTAATGTACAATGTAGCTGTTTTATATCTCATGTTTAAAGGGAAAAACGATTAAGGATAACATTTATTGGTGTTATCTTTTGAGTGTGGATTCCAGTTTGATTTTGCATAGGAAGATGGCAGAAGAAAAATGCAATTTACTTCTAGCCATAGTAAATAATTAACCTTACGAAGAATTAGAGCTTTACTGTTTATCCTTAAATTACAACCATTTTCTTAGTGACCGTTCCAAGTAACAGCAGCACTGAAAAATGTAACGTACAATCAGTTCTTGCACTTATGGCTTTCACAGCATCCCTCCTGTTCATGTGATCAGAATTTGGGTGCACATCAACCAGCATATATATTTAGAAGGATTGCTGCATCTTGGGGTCACATGATCACCACTTGCAACCTTCTGAGCTGGCTTTTGACAAACAGAGTCAATGGGAGAAGCAGGATTCACTTAACAAATATGTAAAATAAAGTGCGACTCACTTAACTGCCTTGCTTAGTAACTAAAATTCTGGTCCCAATTGTGGTTGCAAGTTCACACTACCTGTATTTATACTTGGTGCTTTGTAATGTGAACAACGTTCTCTCTTCAAGGAGACAACCAAGGCAACATGCACTGTTTCATGTAGCAAGTTTTGTATAAGAAACAAATAGAATAAATAGAGCTATTTTGCAGGAGCCAATGTTATTTCTGAGTTTCACCATTCATTTTAATTTCCAATGACGCGAACCTTTCTGCAAGTAGAATACAAATTTATTTAATGCCGAGCCTGCTCTCAGATGTGCCAAAGGCAACACTATTAAAATGATTTTTGCAAAAAAATTATAATTAATAATTGCATTTTTGCTGATTAAATTTAAAAAAATTGCTATCAACAAGTCTCTGTTTTTCTTTTATGTTTATTTTTATTTTTCAAGATACAGGCGTTAATTTACAGGAAACAGTTTAATGAAATATCTGCACTGTTGATAAATAATACAGATAATTGACATATTGCATTAAAATATTGTTTCCATATTATACAATTTAGGATTGTAGGAGGCCATGAAAAGTCCATACCTTTCAAATGATTAAAAAATCTATTAAGAAAATTAGAATATCAGAAATATTCCTAGACTCTTCCATTCTGCTGTTTGCCATGGTAGAATCCAGGAAGAGTTTTTAATGCGATCTGAGTTTGTGACTATGTATTGCACAGGATTGAAATTAGACAACCTTTTAAATTCTGATTGAACGATCAAATTTACTACAGCATTTTACTAACTCAACTGGCATCATGTAAAAAAAAAGATTGTTGAACTTCCCTTTCTTCTGGGTATTTAAAAAGTCCAATGACTTTGCCATTTTGGAGTTTAACTACTTAAGCAAGTAATAATGGTATTTTTCCTCTTGTTACTGATATCTGATCTTTACATATTCATTACAGGAAATGTCTAGAATGTTCTCTGATGGTTTTTAAATAAACAAGAAAGCCTCCCTTTTTGAAATCAGTGTATTTAAAAAATGATAAAGGGGAAATGTACTCAGGCTGCTTATAAGAGTTCCAAGTTCTAAGAAGGCCAAACATATTATGCTGTATGTATGTATGTATGTATGTATGTATGTACGTACTATGTTTGTACATATGTACCTGTTTGTTTATTTATGTACCACTTTTACTATTTTTGTAAATATCTCAAGGTGGCCGACATATATAATATTCCTTCTTCCTCCTATTTTCCCCATAATAACAACACTGACAGATGGGTTGAAAAAGAGTGACTGACCCAAGGTCACTCAGCTGGCTGGTAGAAAAATATGTCTAAAAGATTTGGCAAAAATGCACCGTCCTTGTTTTATTTATTTAGATTTGTATGCCACCCAACTCCCGAGGGACTCTGTTGTTGGACCCTTAACATTAAAAAAAAACAACCTCATGATTGCCAAACTTTGGTAAGAGAAGGCACTAAAAAGGTAGAGATTAATATAAATATCTATGGAAAACGTTAACATTTTGATTATATCCAATAATAGCTTATAGTTGATAGGGGGTCATAAATGCCCCATCTGTTTGTTTTATGTCTCCTTTTTTTAATGTTATTGTATTGTTATGTGTGTCTAATAAAAAACCAATTTTAAAAAAGGTTCTTCACTTTAACTGCAAAATCATGTTTTCTTGGACATCTAATGTTTCACTCTTGTCTTTCTAACATTTCAACACAAGTTACTAGCGTTATTTTGTTTGTTTGTTTGTTTTCTGTTATTAATTCAAGAATAGTTTTTTTCTTCTTGTTTCTGTCTAGCTTTTTCTAAACTTTAAACTTTGAAATAATACATTTTAGCACAACACGAAGAGTTGTTTTTTACTCCCTCTGCTGATAGATAGATAGATAGATAGATAGAGAGAGAGAGAGAGAGAGAGAGAGAGAGAGAGAGAGAGAGAGAGAGAGAGAGAGAGATAACAATCTGTTATTAATTAGAATTGGAATTGGAAGTACAGTAATAATTTCTTAGATAGCCACTGGGTCTTCCCATGGTTTGTCAGACTGATTAATTAACAGTCACAGTAGGAGTTCAGATTACAGTAGCCTGCAGAAATGGTAACAGAACAGCATTTCTGGTTCATAAAAATCAAAGCATACTGGGTCATCAATCATTATGTGGCAGGAGGTGAAAAGACCAAAATTGTGATATCTTACTGTTTCCTGAGATATTTTGAAATCACATTTTCTTTTCTGAAAGTGAATAGATTTCAGAAAATACCGAAATCAAGTTTCATTGCAATGGCTATGTTCAGTGGCTTTTGCTTTTAGAGAAATAATGTAGGAAACTCAGGTTTCCAATCAGTGTTTCCAAAATGTTTTCTTTGTTTTAGTCATTTGTGATATTGTCTCTTAATTCATATATAAGAAGTACCTGAGAGCAGTTTTGTTCCCCCAAATCTGCAATTCTAGCCCTCATTGACCTTAGATAAATGTGTCTTAAACCCAGCAGATAATTTAAATCCAACCGTTTTCTCCTCCTGACTTTGACTGTTACTGTCTGGAGGTTGTTTAAAGAGCTTTTGACTGTCTTCATCTCTGAGAATTCCCCCCTTTTAAGCCCCTTTAATAGTGCTGAGTGGACAAAAATTACAGATGCGGGAAAAGCTGACAAATGACTGCACAGTCCCTCCCTCTCCCTACTTTCTAATGCCTCGGCAGTCAAAGCTTCTGCCAAAACATGCCTGAAAGCTAGCAAAGAAGACAAAGACACAAAGATCCCATTTGCTAAAGAAAAATAGACTTCATGTGTAAAACACTAGTAAGAATAGAAAGTTGGCAAGAAGTTCTTGGCTTCAGAGAAAAAAAATGCAGGGAAGAATATTTCTAGAAAGATTAAAACTGTGTATGTCAAGCTCAACAAAATAATTGCAATGAGACAATTAAGAAGCATAATAACTTATTAAGAAGAATAGAACTGAAACTTAATCGCCTACTTCAAGCTATTTATGCTCTTTGCCAAGGTCTTTTTTTTGTTATTGAAAAAAATCATTGTCTTTGCATCAATAAATGATGCAGATAAACCACTTATTCATATATTTGGCAAGTTTTGAATAATGTAATCTTTGGGATTCAAGCACTCAGGATTTATTAGGATTTCTGAAGGCTGGTAAAAGGGGAAACGAGCTGATACCTAGTGTATGTTGCTGCATGGATTTCACAAGACAATTATGTCGGTAATCATTTCTGTCTGAAATTCCAGCGTATCTATTATTGACTACTTATATTTGAACATTCTTATGGAGCTAAGTCATTTATGATAGGTACAATCTGTTTGTCAGTCTGTCTGTCTATCTATGGTTCAATATTTTTGCTGATAGTGAAAAGGAAGGGAACCTTTCCTAGATCTATTTCGGCCTTGTTATGGCCTTGTCAGCTAGACATACCCTTATGGGATTTGAGCTTGTAGCCTTCTGCATGCAAGGTAGGATATTAATCTCTAAGCCAGACAGAAAACAACCATATATAGAGAGGGAGCTAGTGTTTGTGGTACATACATATACACGAGGGTCGCCCAGAAAGTAATGCACCACATTTTTTTTTCTCAGCCTACAGTAGTGGTACGAATGCGAAACTTTAGATAAACATTATTTGAATTATCAGGAGTATGTGTGTAAATTTTGCATTTCTTCAGACCAAAAGCACAGCTGCAGCATTGTTTTGAAATGGCGTCTGTAAGATGTACGTTGCAAGCAGTGTGTCGTCACTGAATTTCTCACTGCAGAGAAAGAAACTGTTGGGAACGTTCACAAACACTAGCTCCCTCAGACTTGCTCTTGCTTGGGCCATTAAAGGATGCCATTCACGGAAGGCATTTTGAGGATGACGAAGAGGTGATTCGCACAGTGCAGAAATGGCTTCGTGACCTGAACAAGGAGTGGTACTGACAGGGCAGCCACGCCCTTGTGTCTCATTGGAGGAAGACCATAGAAGGGGATGGAGATTATGTAGAAAAATAGGATGTGTAGAAGAAACATAATTCTTTCTTGTGTGTAAGTTTCATTGTGTTCAATAAATAATTGAAGAAAAAAAATGTGGTGCCTTACTTTCTGTGTGACCCTCGGTATATATATATATAACTATATGTAACTATGAGGGTCGCACAGAAAGTATATATAGTACAGTGTTCCCTCAATTTTCACGGGTTCGAACTTCGCGAATAGCCTATACCACGGTTTTTCAAAAAATATTAATTAAAAAATACTTCGTGGTTTTTTTCCATATACCACAGTTTTTCCCACACAATGATGACACACGTCATTGCCAAACTAATAATTTTTGCAAATAAATAGCAAAAAAAATAATTATTGTTAATAAATAATTATGTTTATAAATATCAGGATCACTAAGTGTCTTATTCAATGGTGAGTACCAGTAATAATGGTGAGTAAATGGTTGTTAAGGGAATGGGAAATCGCAATTTAGGGGTTTAAAGTGTTAAGGGAAGGCTTGTGATACTGTCCATAGCCAAAAATGGTGTATTTACTTCCGCATCTCTACTTCGTGGAAATTCGACTTTCGCGGGTGGTCTCGGAACGCATCCCCCGCGGAAATCGAGGGAATACTGTATATATTTTTGCTGATAAGTGGAAAGGAACTTATCAGCAAAAATATGTAACCATGTAACCATGCTTGGCTGGCATTCTCTGCTCAATTGGCTTTAGTCTGCATTTAAGCTATGCCAGCTGTTATAGTTGACAGGAAGAAGCCATGAAAGAGGCGGGTAGATTAAAAAAAAATTGTTCAGAGCAGGAGTCCTCAAACCCTGGGCTGTGACCCATTACTGGCCTGTATTTGGAACTGGACGGTGTGAATGACAGGCCAATGCGTGCATTTTCTTATGTGCCGCCCACCACTCACACAAGTCGAGCAGCATGCATGCGTGCTGGCCTATTGCTTGTGTGCCCCAACTCCCCTCCACCTAGCCAAATATGGGGACCATTGGTTTAGACTTAAGGCACAGTAGGTAGAAATGATGTCATAAGATGAGATCTGAAATAATATGGTACTTTGGTTTTTTTAATAATTTATATTAAGTACAATATAAATTTATCTAAAAGTGAAAATAGTGGTACAGTATTTGAATTTATTTTGTTACCATGGAATGAATTGAACCATATGAAAGGTTAACTTAATTTTTTTCAATACAGAAGATACCTACTAAATCAAAAAGATGTCATATCAACAATTGATAAGAAGGAGATTGGATTTCATTTGTCACACTAAAAAAAATTGTGAATCCAAAATATTGGATTTTTAATTGTCTTAGAACACAGTTTTCACAGCTTGGTACATCTAGCCAAATATATTAACTTAATAATTAAAAGCTTTACGTAACGTGCTGCAGGATACATTATCCATATATCTGAATTGGACTGGTTTTAGATACTGTATTTTTCATGAAGCAACATTGATCTCTGTTCTAATTTCATATCCCTGGTAGTCCTGAGTTTGGAGTTTATTTCAATAGAAATTAAATGTGAAAAGGTTTTAAAGTGATTTCAAAGGATAAAGGTGGAATAAAAAGAGCATTGGTGGTGTAGTAGTTAGAGTGCAGTACTGCAAGCAATTTCTGCTGATTACCAACCAGTTTGGCAGATCGAATCTCAGTAGGCTCAAGGTTGACTCAGCCTTCCCTCCTTCCAAGTTTGGTAAAATAAGGACCCAGATTGTTGGGGGCAATATGCTTACTCTCTGTAAACCACTTAGAGAGGGCTGTAAAGCAATGGGAAGCGGTATATAAGTCTAAAATGCTATTGCTATTGCTAATAAGTGTCATTTAGCCCCATGAATAGAAAATAGGAAAATGAAAGATACACGAACTGTTCCACTTTGATGATGCTTTATAGAAATGCACAAACATTGAGCTTGCCTGTTGTATTTGCCATATCAATTCAACTAGTTCAACTCACACCATATATTACCTCTAGTTCTGATGTTATTTATTTCTTGTATAACTGTGTGCAAGGTTGGAAAAAGGCATTGTTTTTCTACACATGAAATGTTGCAGAAATTTTCTTCCTATATCCATAAAACACATCTGACATTTTATTTCCATTTGCATGTAATGTGAAAGAAGTGATAGAGAATTTTTTCAGAGTTTTTACAGGACAGCTTTTAAAGTATAATGCTTAGGAATAGAAAACTTGAGAAAACTCTTGCTTTGTGAAAAATTGTGAAAATGGTTCAGGTGCATGGGATATCAAAACATAAGAAATAAAAATTGTAATTTACTTGTATGTAGATTTCATGAATATAAATTGAGAAAATTCCCTCTCTATTATATGCAGAAATTTTCATCCATAAGTAATCTGGTCATAAATTATGATATCACATGACCACACCACTTAGTGACAACAGTTCCAGAGGTCCCCAGTTAGCCACATTAATCTCGTCTAATCAGATGACCAAGTCTGTTCATTTTAATTTAAGTGCTCCACCTTGCCTGATTCCCCAGTAATGACTCAGACCTCGGTCTAGGACAGATGTGATCTTTCTATATAGGATTGCTCTTCATCTAATTTCATCTTCAAATTAACAATATTCTCAAGCATGAGTTATCTACATCTTTATTGACAACCAAAGTGCTGAAGGGATCACTGAAAGCTTGGCTCAAACAGGCTACCTAACAGCCATGGCACCAAGGGGGCTAGCCCTGCTCTATCCAGGGCTCATTATCTATCCAGTGCCCACTATCTGACAGCAGTAGCCATAGTTTCCCCCCCTGGCGTCACCATCACAACTGCCCTTGGGATTCTGTCCCCATAGCGGGGCTCGCGGCTCCAGCAGAAGGGAGATTGCATGATTCCCCCCATCCTTGTCATCTGGATCAAAGGGGGGAGATATATTAAGTGCTGTGGAAGGAAGTGTCAGAACTGCCTATAATTAAAACCAACACATTCTGGGGCCAGAGCAGTCTCAAAAACACACAAAGTGACCACCTTTGATTGCTGGCATAGGAGCCACTGGGTGCTAATAGGTAAAACCCAGGTTTTCCCCTCGGGGCTGCTTGGTAGGCAGGCTTTTATTTTGTCAAACCAGGATGGTGGGGGAGGTACACAGGAAATCCCTGTCCCTCCCTGTCTCTGAAGCATTGGTTGCGATGCAAACTACCGGCGAAGGTAAATGGACCCCACCCCTGATCTGCATGGCTTGAACAAAATGTGATGAAGCAAACAAGAAGAAAAATATAAAAAGATGTGGCTACTTTTTTTAAAAAAAGTTGCTCATTTTCTCTGCCTTATCAAGTGTCATCCAATGAAATGAAAGAAATGCTGATAAAACTCTCTCCCCCCCCCCAACACCTTGGTTTTTTAAAAAAATATGTGCAAATAGTGTTAGGTTATAGAATAAAAGCATCATAGCATACACTTTTTAAAGCGCAGATATACAAATTAAAATTAAAATCTCGAATCAGTGGCTGTCCAGGTTTTGCTTGAACACATCCAGAAAAGAGGAAGTCACCATCATACAGGATAATTTATTCCACTGTCAGCCTGTTCCTATTGTAAGGAAACCTTTTTCCTACCATCCAGCTGAATCTGCTGCTGTGGCTGGAATAAGGATTCCATGTGTAATGAGGAAATGAGGTCAACAACTTCATTCAATAACAATCAGCTCTGTCCCATATGAGCAGATGGTAGTATTGGGATGATTAACAGCATTTATAAACACACACAGCATAATGTGTCCATTTCTTATTAGTCTAAATATGCTTTTGCCTTCTATGGTTAGCATCCACATAACGATAGGATAAATAAACCTGATAGGAGAATGTGATTCATGTAGAATAATTGTTTGCACACATTCATAAAAACTGTACAGAACTTTTTTTACATTATGGGCAATAACACTTGTCTGATAAGAGAAAATTGACTTGAAGTTCTCAGGATAATTTTGTGGCTGTAACAAGAAAGGGAAGATGAGTCTTCTTTGGATATCATTGTAGAAGGTGCAGTGAAGCAGCAGTGCAGAGCAGGTTCAGCTGATCATGGGAGTTTTAATAAACCTCTTACATAAAAGCACAGGGGAGAGAGAGAACTCCTAGTCCCAACTGACTATTGCACGTGACTAACATTATCATTACAGTGGTACCTCATCTTGCGAACGCCTGTTCTAACGAACTTTTCGAGATAAGAACCCGGTGTTTAAGATTTTTTTGCCTCTTCTTCCGAACTATTTTCACCTTACGAACCCAAGCCGCTGCTGCTGGGATGAAGGGGTTTCTTTTTTCCCCCTTTTTTGAAGAAAGAAAAGGGAGGGGCGGCTTGGAGGGGGAAAGAGTTTGCATTTTAAAAAGTAGGAGAACAGCGTGCTTGCACAGGCACTGAAATGGTGTCTTTTGAAGAAAGAAAAGGGAGGGGTGCCCCCCTTGCCTTTCTTCCTTCCCACTCACCCTTTAGCCTACCCTTGCTTCTTCCACACGCCCCCTTTAGCTGCTCCTCCCTGCCCTCTGTTCACCTCCCTTCTAAAGTTTGGGATTTTCCTGAAGGATTTGCACACATTTGCTTTTACATTGATTCCTATGGGAAACATTGTTTCGTCTTACGAACTTTTCACCTTACGAACCTCCTCCTGGAACCAATTAAGTTCGTATTCAAATTATTTTAACTGAAACTAAAATGCTTAAAATTTTACTTAAAAATAATAAATACATACCTAATTATAGATTCTTTTAATTTGGTGGTATGGATCAGATGCGTTAAAATTTATTAGAAAAAATCTTCAGGGCATGTTTCTACAGATAAAATAGCCATTCATTTTATCAAATTATATATGACCAAATCATGAGAAAATGTAGTACTGTACTTTAAAAAAAATGTTTTACACAAACACACACACACAAAACTCAAATTTTCCCCTGCTTTCTTTTTCCAGTTGAATTGAGAGAACCAGATGAGTAACTAAATTAACTGAAGACATCTGTGGGGGTCACCATCTTCTGTATCTACCAAAGGAAAGCAGATGAGGCATGTTAGCAGAATTCCAAGGTACAGTAGCCTGATTTATCATAATGTTACTAAAAATTATTCAAGTATTCTTTTCTAAATTGTGTCCAAATGTCACGAATACGTATAAGCAAACTGCACTCTTGCTTTTTTTTAAAAAAAAAATGCTTTAAACTGCTGGAACTGCTTATCATTTGAAACACCATGCTTTTTTGTTCGGTGTGGAATTTAATATTTTGGTTCCAGGGATGCTTTAAACAAATAATAAATTTGCTAATGTGTCAGGACTGTGGAAATCAGTTGTCATCAGTCTGAAGATATAGATGTACAGGAACAAAAAGAGCATTCAGTATTAACAGTGTTTTGAAGGCATCAGAGCAAAAATTAATAAGCAGAAAAGTAATAGCAGCATTTGCAAAGCTTAGTGATATAATGTGGGTTTAAATCAATGTGGACAACCTTCAAGGAGGCAAGAGCTACTTTTTAAAGAAAAAAAAAGGGGGAGGGGTTTCTGAGCACCTGTGCAATACAGTCCTGTCTCCACGTACAAAGAGTTTTGCATTCTGCGATAGACTTTGTGGCTTGGCATCTCTGTGACTTTATTATTTATTTAATTATTTATTTTTGTGCCTTTAAGTCAGCGTTGACCTCTGACTATTATATGGAGAAGTCCCTGCAATTCTCTTAGTAAGATTTCAGAAGTAGTTTGCCATTGCCTTCTTCCTAGGGCAGAAAGAGTGTGACAGCTTCAAAGTCTCCAAATTGGGACTAGATTCAGATTAGAAATTTTCCAATTTCTAATCTGAATGATGCATTAACCGTTACTTCAAACTAGCTGTTTTGGACCTTCTTGAAAAGAAACAAATTATTTTACTTAGTTTCCTGTCATTGAAGCGCTCGAGATCCCATATAAGGACCCTAGAGCATGAACTTCAGGGGTGTGAGTTGCCTACTATAATTTGTCCTTGTACATCAAAAATCTGTGAATAATTATATATGAGAGAGTAAAATTGAACACTGTAAGAAAACCTATATAAAAACTATGTATCTCTGATAAATTACTCTCTTAACAAGTCTTATTCCTTTAACTAAAGATATTAGGACATATATTTTGCCACTTTATATTCCCAATAGAATAGTTTTGTATGATTAAAAGTTTGTAGACATCATCTTCATATATAAAACACATCTAAGATTATTTCTTTCCCATACCATCCAATCCTACACAGTAGGAAATAAAGTCCAACTGGTTTTTAAAGGCATTACTGAGTGTCCAGACAATTGTAGAATTATAGGTGAAGGACAAATGAAATGCAGGTATGACTATCATAATTAATTTATTTGTGGTGATATCAAAAGCAGATATTCATTCATTCATTCATTCATTCATTCATTCATTCATTCATTCATTGTATTTCTATGCTGTCCAACTTCTGAAGGACTCTGGGTGGCTTACAACAGGATATAAAATACATTTTTAAACTTCACAAAAGATTAAGAAAAAATAGTTAAAAATAACATACATACATAACATTCAAGGTCAGACCTCGTAAAATTGTGTGATCAACAGCCCCAAGCCTGCTGGAAAAAATCAGGTCTTCAATGCTTTCCTGAAGGTCAATAGAGTGTTGGCAGTCTGGATCTCAGGGGATAGTTGGTTCTAGAGAACTGGGACAGCTACAGACAAGGCCCTTCCACATCGGCCCACCAGCCAACACTGTTTAGCTGACAGGATCTGGAGGAGACCTGCTCTGTAGGATCTTACCAGTCGCTAGGAACTATGAGGTAGAAGGTGGACTTGGAGATAACCTAGCCCTGAGCCATGTAGAGCTTTAATAAGCAACACCTTGAATTGAGCCCGAAGACCAATAGGAAGCCAGTGCAGCTCACAGAGGATTGGTGTAATGTGAGTGTCCACAATCACTCATGTGGCTGCATTTTGGACCAATTGTAAACTTGAACGCTCTTCAGGGGTAGCCCCATGTAGAGTGTACTGCAATAATCCAACCAATAAGGGCATGAGTGACTGTGTGGAGAGCCTCCTAATCCAAGTAGGGTCACAATTGGTGCACCAGATGAACCCATGCAAAGTTTCCCTAGCCACAGCAGCTAGATGTTGGTCTAATCTTAGCTGTGGGTCTAGGAGGACACCCAAATTGTGAACACGTTCTGAGGGGGACAGTTCCCTCCCCCCCAGAGCCAAGGATGGACAGTTGATACAATCTTTAGAAGGCAGTACCTACAGCTACTCGGTCTGGCGTGGGGTGGAGATACACAACTGGGTATAATCAGCACATTGCTGATATCTCACCCCAAAACATTGGATGACCTGACCCAGTTGTTTTATGTAGATATTAAATAAGAGGGGAGAGAGGACCGAGCCCTTAGGGACCCCACAAACAAGGGGTTTAGGGGTCAACCTCTGTCCTCCTGCCAATACCAACTTTGAATGACCAGAGAGATAGGAAGAAAACCACCGCAGCATGGTGCCTCCCAACCCTAGCTTCCTTAGTCTTCCCAGAAGGATCCCATGGTCATTGGTATCGAAAGCCACTGAGCGTTCAAGTAGCACCAAAATATAGGAATGACCCCCTCTTGGGCACGCCAGAGATCATCCATCAGCATGACCAAAGCAGTTTCCATGCTATAGCCAGGTCTAAAGCCAGATTGACAAGGGTCCAGAAAATCCATTTCGTCCAATGACCGTAGGAGTTGAAGTGTCACCACTTTTTCTATAACTGGACAGAAGTTCTTTAATTCTGCTGGATCCAGGGAAGGCTTCTTGAGGAGGGGTCTTAATACCACCTTTAAAGGTTGCGGGAAGGACCCCGCACTCAAGGACTAAAGCCTGAAGCCAACCTCATTTCACCTCCCTGCTGGCTGAAAACAGCTGGGGGTGGGCATAGGTCCAACAAGCAAGTGGAGCAAACTCCTCGCTCCCACAGCCTTGTATACTTCCTCAGGAGTCACAGGCTCAAATTCATCCCATATAATAGAACTAAGACCTACCTGCCCCTATTATCTCAGTTGGAATTGCCCAATTGGAGTCCAGATCCATCCGAATCTGAGCAATTTTATCCGATAGAAATTGAGCAAATTCCTCAGCTCTTACCCCACAGGGGCTCCTCTGTTCCCCCTACATTAAGAAGGGAACAAGTCACCCTAAATAGGGGTGGGCCTGAATCAGCAGATGCAATAATTGCATTTTGCCACCCTTATTGCCACTAAATAAGTCTTAATAAAGGCTCTTAAAAGTGTTCAGTCAGATTTGGAGTTACTGGTCCTCCAGTGTCGCTCTAAATGTCGCTTCTGGCACTTCATCTCCCAAAGCTCCTTGGTAAACCAGGAAACTTTCCTGGATCCATTGCGGTGGAGAGCTCGCAAAGGTGCAAACCAGTCCAGTAGCCCCAATGCCATCCTATTCCAGGGAGCCACCAGGCACTCAGCTAGATTGTGGATAAGGGAATCCAGTATCACCCCAAGCCCCTTCTGAAACCCTTCAGGGCCCATTAGGCACTTAACACTTAATTGGCTCTGCCTCCCTGCGCTGGGGGAGTAGCGTCCTAAAGTCTAACCTCAGTAGGAAATTATCTGACCATGACAAGGGAAAAGAATCTATACACCTTAATTCCAGATAATTTCTGCACTGCCCCAAGAGGAACACCAGGTCAAGTGTGCCCCCCCCCCTGGAGTCAGACCCTAAACTACTTGGGCCAGGTTCGTGGTTGCCATGGAAGCCATGAGCTCCTGAGCCACATCCGAGGGACTGCCAAGTGATGGCGAACAATCCTAGCAGTGCAGGCAGGGCTGTTGTAATGCAGGTGGAAGGAAGATACGTTAACAACAAGCCCAACTGAACCCCTGAGTCCAGCCTCAAAAGGAAAGATTCACACCTAACTGTCTCCAGGGCAGGGATCCTATGAGGATCCTTTGTCCTACGAGGACAAAGATTTTTCTGGACAATGACTGCCACTCCATCACCTCTTCCCTGGAATTGTGGCTGATGTAAAACCTGAAACCCATCCGGGCATATCTCTGAGAGGGGAACACCACCCTCTTGGCCCAGCCAGGTCTCAGTTATGCATGTCAGATTAGCCCCCTCTTCCAGAATTAAATCCTGAACGAGGGAGGCTTTGTTGACAACGGACCTGACAAGGGCCCTGATATCTCAAATCACCGGGTATAAGAGAGAGGCCAGAACAAGACTTTGAAACAGTGAGACCTAGTTCCCCAAGAGTGGCCTTCCCCTTGTTTGCCATATCTACCTCTCCCAGTTACGACTGTAATACTCCGGCTCTCAAGCACCCTAGAGGAAGGGAAAGAAATTAAGCTTTCTTAGACTACTAACATGTGAGTAAAAAACTGTGGAGAACCACAATAATATTGTAGCCATGTATGATTGAATTAGTTATTTTTATCTCACAATTCACAGAAATATTTCCAAAAGAAATGCCTACAGATCATAGCCTTATATGTTTTTTTGTTCTTGTATTCTTAGATGGCAGAAAAGTGATGTCAATTTGATTAGTGCATGGGATTCAAAAAACCCTCATATTGGAAAAAGGGTCTGGGTTTTGCCAAGAAAACTTGATTTGTCTAGATAATTATCAATAATCCAAATCAATTCGGGGGAGGGAATTATTCCTGAGTTGATTGATCTTTCCTCTGGGAAGCCAAAACTAATATGTCAAACTACCATTTTATGTTTGCTGAGTTACCTATACAGTTCTTTTAAGTTTTAACAAGAGATAAGATCCTTCTCCCCCATAAAATATACTGCTCAAAAAAATAAGGGGAACAAATAAACATCAGAATATAACTCCAAGTAAATCAAACTTCTGTGAAATCAAACTATCCACTTAGAAGGCAACACTGATTGACAGTCAATTTCATTCTGTTGTCAGCACATTCAACTTTGTACAGAACAAAGTATTAAATGATAATATTTCATTCATTCAGATCTAGGATGTGTTATTTGAGTGTTCCCTTTATTGTTTTGAGCAGTGTATATTTGAAGAATTTATCCTTCCATAGGTTATGTCAGAGGTGAGAAATGGTAAAGAACAAGCATAATGCCCCATAGAAATAATTTGCCTCTTATTGGAACTTAGTGAGTAGTTGAAAGAAAAATCCTTTATTAATACAATTTGTAAAAGAATTTTAAGCAGAATTTAAAACGAAGCTGAAATTCTAAATACACAAGAAATTCCTTTAAAATCCATATTGGATTTCATTAAAAATATGTTCAAGATGGGGCATTAATATCTTTTACATTAATCCTTAAAAAAAAACATTAAATGGGGAATAGCACTCTTCCTAAAATATGCATGGATCCCATTATTACTTCTCCTCTTTGTGGTATTAACAATTTATTTATTTATTTATTGGATTTGTATGCCGCCCCTCTCCGGAGACTCGGGGTGGCTAACAGCAACAATAAAGCAGTGTACAATAGTAGTCTGATGTTAGAAACAATTAAAAACCCATTAATATAAAAAACCAAACATACATACATACATACCATGCATAGAATTGTAAAGGCCTAGGGGGAAGAGGGTCTCAATTCCCCCATGCCTGACGGCAGAGGTGGGTTTTAAGCAGCTTACGAAAGGCAAGGAGGGTGGGGGCAATTCTAATCTTTGGGGGGAGTTGGTTCCAGAGGGCCGGGGCCGCCACAGAGAAGGCTCTTCCCCTGGGTCTCGCCAAGCGACATTCTTTAGTTGATGGGACCCAGAGAAGATCCACTCTGTGGGACCTAACTGGTCGCTGGGATTCGTGCAGCAGAAGGCGGTCCCTGAGATAATCTGGTCCGGTGCCATGAAGGGCTTTATAGGTCATAACCAACACTTTGAATTGTGATCGGAAACTGATCGACAACCAATGCAGACTGCGGAGTGTTGGTGTAACATGGGCATATTTGGGAAAGCCCATGATTGCTCTCGCAGCTGCATTCTGCACGATCTGAAGTTTCCGAACATTTTTCAAAGGTAGCCCCATGTAGAGAGCATTACAGTAGTCGAGTTTCGAGGTGATGAGGGCATGAGTGACTGTGAGCAGTGACTCCCGGTCCAAGTAGGGTCGCAACTGGTGCACAAGGTGAACCTGGCCAAACGCCCCCCTCGCCACAGCTGAACGATGTTTCTCTAATGTGAGCTGTGGGTCGAGGAGGACGCCCAAATTGCGAACCTTCTCTGAGGGGGCCAGTGATTCTCCCCTAGGGTAATGGACGGACAGATGGAATTGTCCTTGGGAGGTAAGACCCACAGCCACTCCGTCTTGTCTGGGTTGAGCCTAAGTTTGTTGACACTCATCCAGGCCCCAACATTCTCCAGGCACCGGCACATCACTTCCACTGCTTCGTTGGCTGGACATGGGGTGGAGATGTATAACTGGGTATCATCGGCGTATTGATGATACCTCACCCCATGCCCTTGGATGATCTCACCCAGTGGTTTCATGTAGATATTAAATAGTAGGGGGGGAGGACTGACCCCTGAGGCACCCCACAAGGGAGAGACCTAGAGGTCGACCTCTGACCCCCCACTAACACCGACTGCGACCGACCAGAGAGGTATGAGGAGAACCACTGAAGAACAGTGCCTCCCACTCCCAACCCCTCCAGCCGGTGCAGAAGGATACCATGGTCGATGGTATCGAAAGCCGCTTAGAGGTCAAGAAGCACCAAGACAGAGGACAAGCCCCTGTCTTGGGCCCACCAGAGATCATCCATCAACGCGACCAAAGCAGTTTCCGTGCTGTAGCCAGGCCTGAATCCAGACTGTTGAGGACCTAGATAATCAGCTTCTTCCAAGGACCGCTGGAGCTGAAATGCCACCACCTTCTCGACAACCTTCCCCATAAAGGGAAGGTTGGAGACTGGACGGTAGTTATTGAGTACAGCTGGGTCTAGGGAAGGCTTCTTGATGAGGGGGCGCACAAGTGCCTCCTTATAAGGGGCCGGAAAGGACCCACTCCCCAAGGAAGCGTTGACAATCTCCCGGACCCAGCTCCGCGTCACCTCTCGACTGGCCGAAACCAACCAAGAGGGACATGGATCCAGTAGACAGGTGGCAGAACACACAGCTCCAATGGCCTTGTCCACTTCCTTAGGTGTCACCAAGTCAAACTCCTCCCAGACAGATGGACAAAGATGTTTAGCCCCAGTCACTGAAAAATATTCCAAGTATTTCAAAAATATTAATTACAAACTAGGTTGAATTCTTGCATTTCTTGTCTCTATTAGAGTATTTGCTAAAACAGATCATATAACTTTGAGGTTATTTCCCATTGTCAATCCCATTATTGACCACTGGTACAACGCATTATGTCACTGATAGTATCCTATGCAAATCAGATGTTTATACTATAACACTTCCTTGCAATTTCTCATTTGGACTAAGCCAATATAACTTAAAATTCAAACATAGATTAGGAGTACAGGAGAACCAAATTGGGTTCCAACCAAAACATTCGTAATTTTTCACCCTGCGGCTGATTTTCCCTTCTGAGGTTTTTTTTTTTTTTTTTTGTAAGTGCCAAATTTTCAAAATTAGGTTCAGGTCATGACCAAATCAGTTTGTGACCAAAGTTATGGAACATATTATCACAGGTTCTACTGTACTTCATTGCTATATCATTACTGTTGTGGCTTGTTCATATGATGACTAAATGAAATTATGTGATAAAAGTATTTGAAAAAAGCCTGGTTGTTGAAATGCATGTTCATTATGATCAGTGCAACAACTTGCTCAGTTTTCAACAGACCTTATAGTATTTTTCTATGGGAGATCAGTATTATTACTCCTATCCTGGTAAGTGCAGAAATAATTAAATTAAGATATGATTGCCTGGTGAACTCAGAAACAAGGCGAGATTTGAATAGGAGAGTCAATTGTTCTCACAGATTCTCTGAAATAAGCCAATATCAGCATAGAAATTGTACCTGCAAGCTTCTTTGGACCTGGTAGCAGGTTATAAAGAATGTTTGACAAAGCCAATAAAACAAAAAGAAAAGCATATTTTGTCAAGAGGAGAGAGAGAGAGAGACCCCATCATATCCTAGCTGATTCTACACTGGGGAATAAATAGCTTCTTTTATGTTGAACAATGCTCACTGCATTTGCTGACAAGCATTTGCTTTCTTTGTGTTTAATCAGCCAAGCTTCCAGATAAAAGAAGTTTGGGAAGAAGCGGGGGTGGTTTTCTTTATCACGTGGAGAAGAGAGACAAACCACCATAGGATTTTCACCTCATTCTTTGCTTAATATGATAGAACTAAATATCATCAATGTTATATTGCTTATATCTGGCATTCTGATATCTGCCTTTTATGCCAGTGGGGAATGGTTCTAATCTTAGCCTTCTATAATCATCATTGATTTTTCTCTCTCAATATCTCTTTCTCTCTTTCGATATACATTTATTAAAGACACAGTGCTACATCATTACAAAGAAAGTACCATGGGGTAGGGGGGGAGAGAAGGCTAGTATATCCCTCAGCATGATGCTGTCTGTGAATTAATTCCGATTAGAAAAAAAGAGCCACCCTACTTTGGTTAGGTTAGTTTGAAGCTCTTCACCCTGCTGGGATTTCAGCTCTGTCCTAATTTTTTATATTAAAAAGGCAGTATGGACTAGACTCTGGTAAGGGGACATGTATCATGAATACACATCATGCCATCTGCCTGTTCCATTTGTCTGCATGGTTCTGCAGTCAAAACAAATCCGTCATCCCAGATTTGCTGCGGGTAGGTTGCCTGGGAGCCAGGATTACAACACAGAACTCAATTTTTAATGGTGGGAGGGGGAGAGACACAATTGCTGCTTCTAATTTTATTGTTTGAATTCTGAATTATGTTTCTTTTCCCCATGTCCACAGCCCAAAGTAAATTAAGAGTTTTTAAAAAACTCTTCATAAAGCACAGCCGGTTCCTGTAGATAGATCAGATCTACACCAACTTTTGAGAAGGTAGCCTGAAAAATATTCTTAATGCCACTCATTCTATGTTTTTTTCCTTAAAAATCATCTTCATACCAAATATCAGGGGAGAAAATCCAGTTATTTATTTTGAATCAGCCCCCAAATTGCAAAATCTGCCACTTTGTATTGTACAGTATCCAGCTCAAAAAGAATGAATTATTTTCTAGAACAATTGTATTTGAAAAGAGTTACATGTGTGAATGTAACATTGTTTGCTGGACCCATCAAAGCGATCTAATCATTATAATAGCAGATGATTTAAGTCTTTCAGTGCATGTATCCACTCTCATTTCATCTTATTGAAATGCCATTTCCATGGGATAATATAAAATTAATGATTGTCCTGGCATTTTCATAATATCTCTTTGTATTTCTCTCAGACATTCACTTTTTCGTTCTCTCACATACACTTACACATACAAGGAGAGAGAAGACTGGATAATTTGTAGATTGGCAACATACAAAATGATAATAGTAAAACCAATCTTTTTAATTCATTGCATGCTTATGTTGCGAAAATATATTGCGTTTCACATAATTTCATTTCTGCAGATAGGTATCTCCGTGCAGAAGATGTGTATATGATAAGAGTCTGCTGTAAATCTGGAATTAGAGGCTGGAAATTTATTTCAAAAGTACTTTTGGGTTTGAATTTGACAGTTGTCTTTGTAATATCTATAAATATATGCTTGCTTTTCTTAAAAGTAATGCACAACAGCAATTTTATTTAAAAAGAAGCCAGTGTCTTCAGTGGGTAGATTTTCCAATGTAAATGTGGGAGATTGTATATCTAGATTGATGAACCCATTACTGATGTCATATGTATGTGTAACAAGTAGTTTGCAAAGGGAAACTCTACATAGTTATATACAGTGGTACCTCGGTACTCGAACGCTTTGGTTCTCGTACATTTCGGATAACGAACAAAATTTTCGGCAAAAATTTGCTTCGGTATCTGAACAAAAATTCAGATACCGAACAGCCAGAGAAAATTTTGTTCATTATCCGGCAGCTTCGGGGGGCTGAGGAGCTCTATAAGAACTCCAAGCTGCAGGAAGGGTGGGGGCTGCTGCAATCCCACTCCTTTCTGCTCCTTTCCTTTCCTCAATGCTTCCTCTTATTACCTGTAAGCAGCTGCAAAAACTTTCTCCCTCCCGGCGGCTGCAACAGCTTCCCTTCGAGGAACAACAGCGCCGGGAACATCACATGATGAAGGGAAGCTGCCGGAGCCATCTCAGCAGTTGCCGCCGCTCCAGCAGCTTCCCTTCATTACGTGACGTTCCCGGCGCTGTTGTTCCTCGAAGGGAAGCCGTTGCAGCCGACGGGAGGGAGAAAGTTTTTGCAGCTGCTTACAGGTAATAAGAGGAAGCATTGAGGAAAGGAAAGGAGCAGAAAGGAGTGGGATTGCAGCAGCCCCCACCCTTCCTGCAGCTTGGAGTACCGAATTTATTTATCCCATTGGAAATAAAGAAAATAGATTTAATTGGTTCCCAGCGAGTTAACAGGGGCTGGGAACCAATTAAATCCATTTCCATTATTTCCTATGGGATAAATAAATTCAGTACTCGACCAAATCGGTTCTCAACCACACTTCTGGAACAAATTGTGGTCGAGTACCGAGGTACCACTGTATTTTGTAAGAGGTGGTTCAATAGATATTTCATAATATCTATTACTCAGGAATGAACACATCTTTCATTATCATTTGGGGGATGTTGTTTACATTCTGAATGAATTTTCATGTGCACATTGCTCACATTTTCATTGGTATATACTGTATGGAGTTCTACCTAGTATACACATTTGAAACTCTATCCAAATATGCCTCTTTGTGCTTATATATTGAAACCTACTTCATTATGATTTCCACCACCCCTTTAGGATTTATTAACTATTGCACAAAGCTCTTTTGTTCAGTTTCCAAGATGGCAGGTGTTTTGAAAAATCTTACTGCTTCCATCAGAATAATGAAAGCAGTGCCACAATAAAAGACCTAT
The DNA here is from genome assembly GCF_031021105.1 of Erythrolamprus reginae. Classification (NCBI taxonomy): domain Eukaryota; kingdom Metazoa; phylum Chordata; class Lepidosauria; order Squamata; family Dipsadidae; genus Erythrolamprus; species Erythrolamprus reginae. Next base: position 112,370,107 of record NC_091952.1, on the reverse strand, counting down.
CTCATTACATGCACTGTTAATTGTTAGGTGTATTTGTCTTAGTCTTGGTGTGTCATGTGTGAATGCAAGAACAGAGAAACATAACAATACGAAGTTTTTCAAAAGAGTGTAATGGCTAGTAGCTAAACTGGCTAAATTAAGCTAAATTAGATTGTTAATTAAAATAATTTTAATTAGAACAGTTAATCAGTAGAACAATTTGCCTCCAGAAGTCATGGGTGCTCCAATACTGGAGGCTTTTAAGAAGACATTGGACAACTTATTTGTCTGAAATGGTATATGGTTTCCTATCTGAGCAGGGGTTGGACTAGAAGATCTGAAAAGTCCCATCCAACACCATTATTCTGTTATCTTCGTTACAAAAAAGTTGTCACTTTTAACCCCAAATTAAATAAATATTGGAATGTCTTCCATGCTTTAGTCTTATCTCTTTGGTATTACTTTGTCCACTAATGTTACTTAATGTAGGATGGCCTATAATAGTAATAAACATTGATTTGCTGAGATTTGAATATTGCTTAATAAATAATGTTTGAAAACCAAAACCATGCCTGTATTCATGCCTCCTATTTTTGATATAAATCCATTGGTTTTACTGATTCACGAACATTCTAAACATTTAAAAAAATCATGAGATGAAATTTTTGGTTCATCTCGTTATGTATGAGCTTTTGCAGAAATTCAGTTCACTGACCACAATAGTAGTTCTCAACCTGGGGGTTGAGACCCCTTTGGGGGTTGAACGACTGTTTCATAGGGGTTGGCAAAGGCCATGGGAAAAGACAAATTTCCGATAGTGTTAGGAACCAAAGCTTCTATTCTGGCACCTTGGAACATATTTTTACAATCTGACCAATCTGGCATTTACAGTGGGGGTGTCCCTCTGACCTTCCTACCAATCAGCTTAAAGCTCTGTTGGGAGAATTAGTGCTAGACGTATGGTTGGAGGTGACCACAACATGAGGAATTGTATTAATGGGTCGTGGCATTAGAAAGGTTAAGAACCACTGAATCACAATATCATGATTAAGGTTTTGGAATATTATTTGAAAATCTTACTAATAGGCTTTTTGCAAGAAAAATTAAGGGTATATTTGCATTATATAATTCAATTTAAAAAAAATATTTCCTATTTGATGTCCTCCAGATACATTAGGTTTTAATTATCAGAATTCCTAGGTCTGAAAGAAAAGAATTCTGGAAATAAAACATCTTGGTTCAGCTAAGCACATCTGCTCAAACACTGTATGATACATTTCCTGAATTCTTCATTTAAAAAAAAAAAGTTTTTTAATCACATTGTCCAGGAATAATCATACCTTTAAAAAAAGCAACAACAATGTTTGTTTATTTATTTTATTTATTTATTCATTTTGTCCAATACACAAATACATAGGAAGAAAAGTAGACATGTAGTAATATATATAAGGGTAAAAGTGAACTTAGAGGAGAGGACAGCTGAAAGGAAGAAAATATATATGATAAGTGAGAGAAAGGAAAGACAATTAGACAGGGGACAAAGGGCACACCAGTGCACTTATGTACGCCCCTTAGCGTGCAGTGAAATATTTATTTATTTATAAAATTAATTGGCTGCCTATCTTAGCTGAGAATAATACAATCACAAAAGATAAAAACTGTACAAAGATAAAAGATAAAAGTATATGTCCAAACTATAGAAGTGTAGTTCTTGTAAGCTTTTTAAATGTAATTTAAATTGGTTGAAGGCACTATAATGGAGGAATCAATTTACTTTAAATTAATATAATATATTTTTCAAATGATGCCTAAATCTGTATGAATAGAGGTATACATGAACCACTCTGTTTATTCCTAGGAACACTAATGAGCTAATCTGTTTCCTTGACATAAATTCTGATGTTCAACTTTTCCTACAGTTATGCAATCTCAGTCATAGAAAAAGGGCTTTTCCATTACTAAATGAAGAATGTTTTTCTCAAGCCCCAAATCCTAATTTACTGTACAGTTCTGTAAGAAGTACAATATATGTCTTTCTCCTCAATCATTGATTGGAACTGGGTTATCTCTTAGCTAAATATTTGAAAACAGTCTGTAACGCCTTTGACTAGCGTTAAAGTCCTCAGGTGTGTGTATAGGAAGTTTCCTATAAGTAAACTGCAATCCCAAAATGACAACATATGTGTGATGATGTCATTCTATCAATGCTGCCATTATGTACTTGTACCCAAAGACTGACAGAACTTGTGGTATTTTCATAATCCCATTTCATATGTGTCATCACTTACCCATAATGAATACCATTGGCCAATTTGGATATCCCCATATTTCCTAGCAAATTTGAATTGGGAACTATATTTCTTGCTTCCAAGTCTGGCTTGAAGAACAGCCATGAAAGGAAATTTTGGGTTGTTTAGCTATTTGTATTAACAAGAAGAGTCTTACAGAAGGTACTGAGCCCATTCACATTTTGGTTTATTGTGACAAATAAGAATGGTCATCAATGTAATTTAAATGTACAGTGTCTGATTATTAATGTCTGGTTGTATAAAATACAGACAATATTCTATTATGTACTATGAATATAGTAATGACAGTGGTCCCATTCATACATAACCCTCCATCATGGTTACTGCTTGATATGTAGCAATGAAATTATTTCCCTTTTGTCATAGTTAAAGCTTACTAAAAGTCCACTCTTTAAAAGAAATGTGTAGTAATCTAGTTTGCATTTTTTTATTTCATGGATATGATCGATCCAAAGAACTGCATTTAGGATAGTAATCTATGGGCAGAGCAAAGTTGTGGCCTCATTTGCCAATGTTAAATGAGGATTGGGCTTTAGTTTCCCCATAATACTTAACTACTCTGACAGTGATAGAAAATACGAAGCTATGGTTTATAAGTAATTGCATTTATAATTGGAATTGAGAGATGAGATCCAAAGATATATCAACTTCTTGAAAACACTGCCAGCAGTACTCCCAATTTTTAATACCAATGTTTTTAAAAGCATAATTTGCATTAATTTAATGATTACTAGAATGAACTGTACTTAAAAAAAATCCTTGTTAAGTAGTAGCAATATGTATGTGAAGAATTTGAATAGGGGTTAATCAGATCATCCAATGTTGACCTATTTCTCTACTAAAATAACATACAGCGAAAGTACATTCAATGCTACATCTGCCATTACAATATCCAGTCTGTTGAATTTCAGTGTTTCTGAAATATGGGCCTGTTGTGTAAGCTTTTTCTATATGGCCTATTTCCCTTTAGCAATTACATGAAGCTCAGAAAGATTTTTTTTTTTAACCTCAGTTTGTTTTCATCAACTTAAAAAGTTTGACCTTAAGCATTTTCTTAGGCCTGGAGGGAAAGAACCTACTTGTGCAACATGCCAAGCATTATTGCCTTATCCTATGGAAGCAGCTGGGGAAGATTAATTGCACATATTTTCAGATGTAGGATTATGACTCTAAAGCAGAAAACAAGAAAAACCCCCAATGACTGATGGTTTCTCTATTTACAGTTAGAGACATCAGTATTCTCTTGAGATTATACCAGCTTTTCCAAAACTAGTATTTCCAGATACATTGGTACTAGAACTCCCCAAATTCTCACCTATTATGGCTGATTTAAGAGATCAGATATAAATAACATTAATTATGAGACCAGAAATTCAGCAAGCTAACTTTGAAATAACCCATATTTCAAGGGTTATGCAGGCAGGGGGACAGATTTTGTTAGAAAATTGCAGTCCAAGAAATTCTGTATCCAATTCTCATCCTTTCACATACAACTATGGGAAGTTGCTTAATGTCAGAATAAACTATTATGCATTATAATGTATGTTGATTAATTGCAGTCATTAGTAGCTGCCCCTAGGGGCAGAGAGTTTATATTTTTTCAAAGATAACATTATAGCACAACATTCTCTACATTGCCAGAATTCTGAACTATTCTCATCTACTGCCCTACCCATTGCTGTGTTTGTATACAGGTCATCCTCAGAAATTTTAAGTTTAATCTCTGCAAATTTATGTTTGTTCACATATTTACACCTAACAAATCTCTTTATCTACCAAAATTACAGGATGGGTGGATCGATCAATCGATTGATCAATAGACAGGCAGACAGATGTTGCCTAACAAAATATTTGGAGAATTTATAATGAACCAATACAAGAGTATAATGTTTGATCATTTATTGCCATAAATGGTCAATGTTGCAGCATTCTACTCTAGTTTCCAGTAATCTTCACCCATTCAGAGGATATACCTCTATCTGTAGATCCTCATTACTACAGAGGATCTACAAATAGAGATACAACTTAAAAAGTCATTAGGCTGGCCTAAATCTGCTTATATTTATCAGCCTTAAATAGGACCTAAGAGGGGATTATCCTGTGGGATAGCCATACTATACAGGCACCACTATGAGTACTTTATCTGGCTAATTCCTATATATTCTGCAATTTCTCAACATATATTATGGCTTTATTCCTGAAATGGACTTCAAAACTGTACCTATACATGTAAAAGCCAAATACCACTCATGCCTCATCACGAAATCTCCAGAACCGTAAAGCTTATAAACTTGAAACTTGGCACATACATTCGCCTTGGCTCCTAGGTGCTCGCTAAGGATTTTTTTAAATGACCATCAGATCATTAGTATTTCTTATATATAGTATATAAGAATATATACTGATGCTAAGGAGTTAGATGTTCTACTGCCCCTCTTCACCTTAAACAATCTCTGGTCCAACTGCCAGTGGCTGTGGTCAGCACATGACTCATCCTGCCTACAAGCTGGGAGTTTAGACATGCTACTCCATGCTAAGGAGTTAGACATTCTACTGCCCCTCCCCACCTGAAAGGGAGAGGAGAAGCTTTTGTGGGGCAATCCTGACAGACAGAAAGGGATAGGAGAAGAGAGCTGCTGTGGGGCAAGCCTGAGGGAGAGAAGTGGAGAGGAAAGGCCAATTGTAACTACTCATTAATGTTCAAACGTTAATTGTCAATTTATCAAGCCTAATCACATAGTTTTGTAGTGAAGCACAGTTATCCAGCTACTAATAAAAGATAAATTTAAAATTATATTTTTGCCATTTATTTCATTAATAGATAACAAGCCTTGGACAAATATTTTGACATAATTGATATTTTCAGGAATTTGTAACTTTATTTCCAAAACCTAGTAGTATAGTTACTATGGTAATCAAATCAAAATTTTATTATGCTCACACAGCATCATAAGGTGAATGGTGTACAGTCAATTAAAAAGCATAGAAGGTACATCAGAGTCTAAAAAAAAGTGAAAAGAAGTTAAGGGAAGAAATATACCCTAAAGCAATGGTCATCAACTGGTGGTCCATGGACCGCTGATGGTCCGTGAGAAAATTTTGGAAGTCCGCAGAAAAATTATTTGCATTTTATGTATTGCACTGAATCAGAGGATACAAACCCCGGATTCAGTGCAATAAAAACTCCTAACTACAGGCCCTGGGGCAGATAAGTGAAGTGAACTTATTTGTGTTGCTGCAGAGAGTCTCCCCCTTTGGGGTCTTTTTGTGTGGGTTGGAAGGGGACCGAAATTCTGACTTGGGGTCTGCTTCAGCCTCCTGGTGCGGGGTTTTGAGTGAAGGCTGGAGGGAAGTGCCGCTGGCGGCAAAGAGCCAGAAAGCATTCCAATGGGATTGCATCATAGTCTAGGACTGCCTGACCATCTCAGCTCATTGAGCCTCCAAGTGCTAGTATGTGGCCTTGCACTCTTTCAGGTCTTCCTTCTGCTTGGAAAGCCTATGTTCATAGTCCTCAGTGAGGTGCTTCTGCTGAGCTGCCTTCTTGGTCAGATTCAATTTGAACTGAGCCACCCACTTTGCCAACACTTGTGGCTGCTTAGCTCCAACAACTGCTTCCAAATGGGGCTCTAAGGAGCCCAGGCAGGCAGGCAAGGAGTGTTTGGGGGGGAAGAGGTGAGTAGAGGCCAGTGAGGCATCCCTTGACTTGAATGACATCAAGTTGGTCATGTCCACCCAGTCATATGACCACCTACGCATACCCACCAAGCTATTGATTAAGCAGATCGTATTAATGGTCCGCAGGATTTAAAATTATGAATGTAGTGGTCCCTGAGATCTATAAGGTTGGGGACCCCTGCCCTAAAGCCTTATAGACAGTTGGTATCTGAAAACGTCAGGGAGCTATAGAATTGTCTTGTATTCCCTGGATATTTATGCAGTATAGGTGAGATAAAGCTAATATAAGTGTAGGCACCAGAAAAGCACATGCTCTGTTGTTTCTGTATTTAGAGTGATAGGGGCATTGTTTTTCCCAGTAAGGAATCTTCTTGTATTGTCCTTCTAGGACCATTGAGGGGACAGCATGACATTGTGCCAGGATAAAGCACTCCACTATTTAGGTATTTCTGATTTAGTTAGGTAAGCCAAAGAGGAGGCAGTGTACCTATTGGATTCCCCAGCAATAAAGATTGGGACGCTGACTAGATCTATATGGAGCTCAAATTCTGCTATGCATAGTTTAGTGAGTACTATGGCCTGATCATATTCCATGCTGAATAAAGGCATGGAAAGAAGCCTAGATATCTGATTTTAATTGCCATTGCTTGTTTCCTTCTGGATTGAAAATATTAGAGTTAATATGTGCAGAAGCAGATAGGATGACAATGAAACTAAATGACAAAGAAGACTCGGAATACTATAAAATCTGGAACATATTTTATGGATGGTTAGAACTGAGAAAAAAACAAAACTAGAGTATATTATATTAACTAATTAATATATTAATAATAATTATATTAATTAATTATAAAAGTAATGATATTGACTTTATCTAATTAATAATCTCTTTAAAATGGTACTTAATGGAATGTATGTATGTATTAACTGAATAATTAACTGAATAATTTTAAAAATGATAACAGCAAGGCAGTGAAGGACTACCAAAATTCTTGCTACCACACTGTGGGCGTGGCTTATGCAAGATGCCTTGCATTTTCCTTCAACTTTCAGTGCAAAAAAGAATGTACAGTGTTCCCTCGATTTTCGCGGGTTCGAACTTCACGAAAAGTCTATACCACGGTTTTTCAAAAATATTAATTAAAAAATACTTCACAGGTTTTTTCCATATACCACGGTTTTTCTCGCCTGATGATGTAATATGTCATCGCCAAACTTTCATCTGCCTTTAATAAATATATTTTTAATAAACTTTATTAAATAAACATGGTGAGTAATAATCTAAATGGTTGCTAAGGGAATGGGAAATTGCAATTTAGGAGTTTAAAGTGTTAAGGGAAGACTTGTGATACTGTTCAAAGCCAAAAATAGTGTATTTACTTCTGCATCTCTACTTCGCGGAAATTCGACTTTCACGGGCGGTCTCCAAACGCATCCCCTGCTAAAATCGAGAGAACACTGTATATAAGATAAATAAGATAAGATAAATAACCACAGTAATTAATATGTTGATAGAAAGAGCCGTAAGAAAACCTGATGGGGTAGTGTGTAAAGTATTAATATATCAATTAATGATGTAACGTTTTAACAATTTATATGTGTTTTTGTTGTTATTTTGTTCTTGTTGTTTTTGTTTGGGTTTTTTCCTTTTTTTTGTATTGTTTTTAATGTTTATAAATTAATAAAAATATCTTTAAAAGAAAATATTAAAGATAAATTACTTGTGTGTCTAATCATACTTGACTAAATAAAGTATTAATATCAATTCAATTCAATTAACTCATTGTTAATAGGAACTATGATAAAGTAAGAAACATGTATATAATATACATAGGCAACATGTTGCCATGTTCCAAAGTAAGACCAAAATTAATACCTACATGGTTCGTGGTACAGTGTTAAAAAAATGTAAACAGCCATTTTTAGTTATAGTGGTGCTGAAAAAAAGAACTCCCCTGCCCATTGGCAATCTTTGCAGCATCCCTCAATCATGTGATCATGAATCAAAATGTATTGTCTTATGCGTGATCTCCATTTTTTTTTCTTTTGCCCCCCTGCAGAGCAGACAGATTGGAGAGAAGCTTTGAAAAAAGTAAAATGTTTACTCTTATACACATACAAATAATAAAATTATACGCATCGCACAGACACCTTACAGTTCTGCCTTGAATTCCTTTCTTGATTGATTGCTATAGATCCGTGATGGTGAACCTATGGCACATTTGCCACAGGTGGCATACGGAGCCATATCTGCTGGCACATGAGCCATTGCCCTAGCTCAGCTCCAGTGTGCATGTGTGTGCCACCCAGAAAACTTTTGGCTCACACAGAGGCTCTGGGAGGGCGTTTTTGGCCTCCATAGGGCTTCCGGGGGGCAGGGGAGATCATTTTGGTCCTCCTCAGGCTCTGACAACCTCTGGAGCCGGGGAGGGTGAAAAACAAACCTACTGGGCCCACCAGAAGTTGGGATGCCTCTGGAGCTTGTAGAGGGAGAAAAACAGTCCTATTTGGCCCACAGGAAATCATGGAGCGGGGGAATCATATATGTATACGTGGGAATGGGGAAGCACGGGGATATATTGCACACATGCATGGGGTGGGGTGTGTCTTGGGGTATTGAATTTAGGGGTGTGAGCACATGCACATGGGATAGCATACGCACACATACACAAGGTTCGCCATCATAGCTACTGCTATAAGCAATATCTCCATTGCCTCACCTTTCCATCATAGAGCAGAAAATTGGAGAGAAAGAGATTTCAAGAGAGTGAACTGCTTGTTGTTCTACATAAGAGCAGTGCAATCATGCTTTTCATCAATGAAAAGAATCAGATAGAGGAGAAATTACCTGCAGAAATCAATTGCTTTTTTCCTCACCCATCTCACCTATAGTGAACAGATTGGAGACAAAGGGATTTTAAGAGAGTAACCTGTTTATGTAGCACAGCAATGGCTTTTAATCCCAGGATGTGGTTTGATTGCATTGCTTTAGATATATACTAGACAGTAACCTGTCAATCAAGGTTTCCAAAGTGTGTGTGTGGGGGTATGGTAGTTAAGAAACAAACAAAAGCCAAAGGTGGGGAACAGATTAGGTGGTCTCCTTCTAGTGAGAAAGCATACTTGCAATCATGTGATTTCCTACTAAGCCACTGCTTCCTTATCAATGGAGTTGCTAATTCCAATTGAGGTAATTAAGCAGAACTATCCGTATATCCATATGCAGAGCCCTCAAATCTTGTATATCCTGAAAAACTACCTGTATATCCATATACAGAGCCTTCAAATCTTGTATATTCTGACAAAAGATGAAAATCATTTTGTATGAAGTATATGTGGAGGAATCGGATCAGTAATCTTCCTTAGAGAATAATTGTTGATATTTCTGAATTTAGCTATACTTTTCAGTGTCAAAAATTCTCCAAATCGATATGAATGGTTTTTATTTTTCCCAGAGGTGATTAAGTGGGTGCCATACTGGCCTTATTATTTATTTACACAAAGACTGGCATTTGCATTTGCCATTCATAGGGAAGGGAAGACTTTTACGATAGTTATCATTGTCTAATTAGTCTATTCAATGCCATTAGCAAAATGTATGCAAGACACTTTTAAATTGGATGGAATTAGAAAATACTCTTGAGGATGGGATAAAATCTGTTGAAGTGCAATAGAGCAGGGGATTTTAAATGGAAAAATATAAAGGAAAAATAAGCTTTGCCTAGATGTTGCGTTCATTAAGTTTAAGCAGGCATCTGATTGTGTCTCTGTGAGAAAAGGATAGAAAAAGCTTTTGAGGAAAGTATGGGAATGGCTTAGAAGTATAACATCAGATTACCACCTGCTTAATCTTATCTATAAGGTATACAAAATACTTACCTGTACTTTAAAGTAAGATGTAATATGGCAGTTCCACTCTTTGATTTGATCTATATTAGAAGATGAATCCATGCTTATTTAACTTCTACATCAATTCCATGAATTGTCATCTAAGTAAATTTCATCCACCCATTTTATTGTTTATATTGCTTATATGCTGTGAAATTTTTCAGTCTCCTTATATTTTAAAATTAGTATTGTAAACAAGTTGTCATTAATCACATGGGGAGGGAGGGAGAGAGGAAGGGAGTGCAGCCTTATGAAAGCTGCATTGTAGTGCATACTCTGTGTCTTTTGTACAGATGTTGCACATATGTACAAAAGCATTTGGGAATGCCTTTCTGTGTATGCATATGCACACGCGGACACATGTTATTATATGCAGATGGGCCAGTCACTGTTATTCAAAGGTTTATATCTATATTGTTCTTCTGCAGTGTTTCCTAAATGTTTACTGCATTTCTGAATATATTCATTAGGCCTGTGCAGGAATCTGGATTCATAGGGTAAAATGTAAATCAGAGCAGCTGTTCAGGCCAATTAGAATCAAAAATATATTTTCCTGAGATCATGTGTCAGCAGCTTAGGGCAGATATGCAAGCATGGGAAAAGATGTAGCTATCTTAACAAGTCCCTGAGAAGGGCTGGATATACAAATCTGGATCTCTGCACTAGTCAATACTGTATATTTAAGACTGAGAAATGATTTGAGATGGACTCTTTTTTAAAAAGTAATATACACAATCTTAATGAAGATAGGCAGTTTTCAACCAAGTATTTAATGCACTGTTAACAGTCTGTATCCACATGATGTAGTGAAATGCAATGTTTGACAACATCATTTGATAGCATAATTGCATCCCTTCCTTTCTGAAATTATACAACTATTCCACATAGCAGACAGACTTCTGGAAAATGTAATGCATAAATAGCAGCTGGGTTCCTGTGCTAAATAATAAGTCAGTTGAGTTTTCTGCCTGGTTCTGTTATAAACCATTTGTTTAACTTAAGAAATCATATGGGCTATTTTAATCAAGAAAATTTAAATCCTAGTTTCCTTTCATTCCAGAAGTTTTTGCAAGGTATTGTTGGATCATCTTAACCACCATCTGGGTAAGGATCTTAATATTCCTTATCTACTGACTTAAGATGGCAAAGATAAAATTGAGGTAACATGAGAAATACACATTTTCCACATTCTCTAAAATAAAGAGAAAAATACCGAGACAATGATTTCCATTCAAGTAGTTTATTAATTGTCCCATAACCAAGGGAAATATAATTATTTATTCAGAAATGTTCTACTATATTAATTTAATTTTTCTCATAGTAATTCATATTCAGTTAAAGCAGTGCTTTTCAGATAGTGGGGCGGGCCCTCCTGGGGATGCGTGAAGCAATGCAGTGTGTGTATGTGTGTGTGACCCTGGGGAACATGCCTTTTTTTCCCCCTCAGGGAGTAGGACATGCTTCCTACCTAACACTTGTACCTCCATCGCAAATTCAATCAAACTTCTAGAAATTGCAAGATGTTTTCTTTTAGAATGGGCTGCCTTCGACACAATGGCAAGGAACGTGATGGAGGTACTGGTACAAGTGTCAAGTAGGATGTGCATCTTGCCGGGGGGCCCCACAATTTTGGGGGGGGCAGGTCAGGCAAAGTGGACTGCAAGTTGGAGAGTGCAAAATGTTTACTTCTTCCTGGGGGAGGGCGTAACAGAAAATTTTGAAAACTTTGCCAATTGTGATTGCCAATGAGGAATAATATTCTATTATTTTTGAAGAGTGCTCTTGCCTATATAGCACTAAACATATTTGTTTTTTAACGTACCACACAGATAATCTTTATGCAATGCTCCAATAACCTGTAGTGTAGTACAGTAGGACTCCTGAACAACATTTGCAAAGATTCATCTCAGCTAATGAAAAGAAAGAGACAACATATAGTTACTGGAAGCCAGTCAAATACAATTTATTTCTCATTAGCCTGATGAAGGTTACCTTGGTACTATATGAGGATTTTCTTTAGGTTTTTCTTAAAAGAAAGTTGGATTTTATTCTAGTTCAGTTTGCTAAGGGGTTCTTGTTTATTGGATGCTAGTTATCATCAGCATCAAATGCATCATCAAGAGATACATTTAATTTATTTTAATCTACATTTATTTAATCCAGATCAAAAGAACATTGCATAAAAATCTCAAAACAGGTTCTGTCTAGAAACTACAGTTGGTTTTTCCAAGCACAAATACTCTGTCATGTAGAAATGAATTTTGAAGATGAGGGAATACAGTATTTCGAAACATTTCATGGCATGGATAAGACTCATGTATTACACAATAGTTACTGTATTTTATAATATGGGATGTGGCCATCAAAATCAATCATCAAGGAAGTTCAAAAATGCTAATATAGGATGATAGACCAGTGCAGCCTTAAAAAAATAGCAGATGCCAGGTGCTTTGGAGATCCCAAACATCTGGCCTGCCTCTGATGAAAACAGAATGCTGAAATAAATGGGCTTTTGATGTGAAGGCATTTCTTGTGTTCACATGAAGATTCCTCTTAGAGAATACCCTGCAGCTGCAACCATTAATGAATATACTTGTGCATGATCATAATAACGTTTCTGATCTAACATCTGGACCTCAATCCTGAGATGCCACAGATGAATAGATCAGATTACTTTTGACCTGATATGGGCTTGGTAACACAGCACCATCATGCTGAGCATTAGTAATTGGAAAGAAAATATGATTTGTCTGATTTGCAGCCAAATCCATTCAAATTGTTTCTTCTTGATGAGCCCTTTTCTCAATAGTCTTTATTTCCATTTGTATTGATAATTTTGGAATCTTGAGGCATATTCTCAGCCCTTTTATAAAATGCAGAGACCTATCGAAGCCAAAGGGCTGGGTCTGTGTAGGTCCTTGCAATCATGGCTCTTGTGAAACCTTCCCTGATCCCTTTAATGGAAATGGAAATCAAGACCAGAATATTCATGGAGATTGATGTCAATGAAGGCAGCAGTTTATTTAACTACATTCAACCCACAAATTCTATCTATAACACTTTTATTTGCACGTACAGCTTGTTATTAAAGCAATAATGATTGTTTCCATATGCCCATGAACAACTAATCTGAACATTGCTGGGGGGGGGTTTCCTAACTACAATGATGTTACGGAAAATGTCTTTAAATGTCTTCTTTGTTCTTTTCTTCTTTGCTTATAATTTTGAATATTTATGCTTAAAGAAGATTTAACTTGTAAATGAGTCTTGACTATTTTACTGAGATTAACAACCAAGCAATAATGTGACAACGTGAGTTTGACACCCCTGTTCTGAGGTCTAAACTTTTTATAGTGTAGTGACCAACACTGGGTGTAAAACTCTAGGTGTGGCCTTACTAAGGCTTTATAGAGTGATACCAGTGCCACACATGATCTTGATTCAGTCTCTCTCTGGAAGCTCAAGGAACTCCTTTTCCAGTTTCCGGTGCTCCTGTGGATGCACATGGGAGAGCTGCTCCTCTGCTTTCCAGCATTCCTTGCCTGCACACCAGGCAGCTGCTCTTCTGGTTTCTGATGCTCCTGCTTGTGTGTGCTGGAGAGCAAGTGGTTTGGGGTTGCCTTCTGTTTTAGTCTGGCCTCGCAGGCTCCATTAATTCCAGAGCTTGTGCGGTCAGACAGGAAACTCTGCCACAAACAAAATTACCCTCTCCGTGTGCTCCCCTTTTCCCCATTTGCAGCTTTCCCCAAGACTTAGTTAGTTGCGCACTGGTTGTTTGCAGAAGGCAAAGTGGGGTTTGTCTGTCGCTCTGACTAGCGGGTGAAAAAGACTTCCTGGTGGCACTTGGCTGTTTTAATAAATCATTAGGAAGAGACTACACAGCTATCTATCCACCCCGTCACCACCTTTTCATGCCCTACCGATTTCCTTTTCAACTGGAGCATAATGTAATCCTGCCGCTTGACAGACAATGCAGCCCAGCCTTACTGAAATTCGTCCTCTTCTTCTTGAGGACACCATTGGGTTTGCAGCTCTCCTCCCCAAGATTTTCCCCAAGGAAAAGCAACTGATGCACATCCCCCAAGCATCCCGCCTGCCCTGAAATGGAACCGGGATTTTGCACTGTGCTACGCTGGGAGGCTGGCTTGATAGTGAATAAATAATAAAAGCCATTGAGTCTCAAGAGATTGGCAGGCCAGATTCAGGACGCTGAATGTGCTTCTATCGCCCAGGCAGAGAAGAACATGAGAAATGGGCTTTCTCACAGCACCTCTTCTCTCTCTTCTCCTGAGCAACAGCAGTGCATCCGGCTCATCAAATCTGCCCTGCTAATGTTGAGCTTCCCGCTCCTGCTATACCCATTGAGGTGGGGGAGAAGAGATGGCAAGGGGAGCCCTGCATTGCTTCTCCACTGCCTCACCTCTCCCTATTTGCCACTCCCCCTCACTGGCTGGAATTGGCAGGCCAGATTCGGGGAGCTGAACAAGCTGCTGCCACTGCCTGAGAAAAGAAGAATGCGAGAAATGGGCTCTTGCAGCGCCTCCTCTCTCATTTCTTCTCCCAAGTGGCAGCAGAGGGTCCGGCTTCCCGAATCTCGGCTGCCGATCTTGGGCTTCCAGCTCCTGCCATGCCCAGCAAGAGGAGGGGGGAGACGGCAAGGGCAGCTCTGTCTCTCTCTATGCATCTCGCTTCTCTGCCACCCCACCCCTCCCCACCTGCCATTCCCTTTACTGGCCGAGATCGGCAAGCCAGATTCTGGGAAATGAATGTGCTGCTGCCACCCGGGAGGACAAAAACATGAGAAATTGGCTCTCTCAGCACCTCCTCTTTCTCTTCTTCTCCTGAGTGGCAGCGGTGCATCTGGCTCACCGAAACTGGCCTGCTGATCTCTGGTGTATCTGATCCAATCTTTGCCAGCAATGCTATGGGCAAGAACTGGTCATGTTGATCCCACTTCATGACTGCGCAGACAGCCCTCACTGTCCAGTTGTTAGTTGAGAACCTTGGGCTGCTTCTCTCTTTGATTAGTTTCCACCCATTTCTTCTTGTCCTTCCGTCAGGTGTTTTGCAGAATAATTTGACTCCGTGACTCCAGAGATTATGATCTAAGCATAATCTCTGATTTGGAGTGAATCTGTTTGCAACACCCTTTTTACTTGCCTATTTTTCAACATGCAGGGGATTATTTTTTCACTTTCCCAGTGTAATGTTTTGCTATTTTGGGGAATCACAGGATCATAGAATATTTTCCGGTGCAAGAGCCCAATGTACGTATGGAAAACAGAACCGGGCTGACTTGTGTTTTTGCACAGCTGTTCTTATTTGGATGGTTTGGTGAGCTGGCTTGATCATTCAAATACTAACTCATCATGTTAACACCCAATGAATAAAATACTCTCCTTGTCTTCACTGAGAGGTCACCTGAGATTTCCAGAATGGTTTCCAAATTTTCTTTAGTAATTACTATTTTATGCTTAATAGCGTAGTAACTTTGACAACCATATTTTTGTATTTTCAATGTACTCTTTTAATATATTATGTTTGGTTCAAGTATAAATATTGACTCACTTTTGGGGGGTTTTACTTTTTGATCATAAATCAAATAAAATAAACAGAGTTTTGGGTTGCTGCCACTTTTTTTCTTTCTTTTTCCCCCCTGTTAAATATGTTCATCGGCCCATAGGTACAGCAAAGCATTTAGGGGATTAAATATGATTAATAAATGTAATTAATTCATAAAGACGCAAAGAACACAATGGCTGCTATAGGTATCACATTAGGAACTTCGGAGTTTAGGATTACAGTCTTGGTTTGGCTTCTTTTTTAAAAATTAACATATTTAACTAAAATTATTACTTATGTACAGTTTTTTAGGAGTAATTCATTCAGTCAACTATTTCTTCTCATCTACAGCACATCCTCTTCTTGACTAGCTGTCACATTATGATCTTCTCTGCGCTGCCTACAAACACAGACATGGTCTCTTGGCTACCCACATTTGTAGCCATCTGTTAAAATGGCAGTGCACCCAATTCAAATGAGTTTGCTTCATTTCGTAAAGACAAGGGATGCTAAGAAAGTTTGGACAGACAGGTGACAGACAGCTTTGACATTTTTCTACATGATGGTTTTTCACCTTGAGGCCCCTTTTTTCCTGTCCTGATTTGACAAGATTACATCTGTTGGCAATCAAGGTCCATAATTTCCCTCAACTAAGTGTCACAGTACAGAAGAAGATCATAAATATTCTACTCTGACAAGAGAAAGACTATTTCATCACCCCAAAGCTGCCAAATAGCATATTGAAATACATATAGCTTCCAGATACACGGTTCTAATGATCTCACAGAACCATAAAGGATTCAGTCTGATGCTAAGAAAACATCAGAAGTCCAGTTACATCACTCGCTGCATATTGTGAACCACTCTCTAATAGTTCATCTCTAGCTAATGGCACCCAATGGGAGTGCAAAATTACATTAGCATTTTATCAGAAATGTAGAACCAAGCTGGAGAGGAGGTGGGGTGGGGGAGAAGAATGCAGCTTAGCTTAAGTCCATATGCACTACTCTGCTGAAAAATTGATTGCCATTCCTGAGTATTACTTATACTCCTATATGCTTTAACTAGTCATGTGCCATCAAGTCGGTGTTGATTATCTGCAGTCACAGCTGGACCTTCTCTGAGAAGTTTTGCCCTACCCTTCATATCTTCTTGGCTGATCCATTGCTCTTCTAATTGAGTCTGTCCACTCCGCTGTTGCTTATTTCTACTGTTCACAGCATTACGGACTTCTCAAGGGAGATGTGTCTTCACATAATGTGTCCAGAATACAATAATTTGAGTCTGGTCATTTGTTCTTGAATAAATTGGAATCATTTGTTCTATGAAACATTAGCTCGTTTTTTCTTGGCTAACTACAGTATTCTTCAAGATAATGTGATTATACTCCACAATAATAAGATGCATTCTTGACATCCCTGCTGCTTCTGTTTCTTGTTTTCTTGACCTTGCCTACCTTAAAGGGCTGACATTTATCTTGAAAGCTTGTCATTTCTTTCTACATGTCTATACCAAGCAAAATCAAGGCAGGGTTGTCTTAGGTTTCTTTCTTTAACTTTTTTCTTCCTTTCCCAACTAAGTACCATATTTTTTCAGAGTATAAGATGCACTTTTCCTCCTTAAAAGAGGCTGAAAATTTGAGTGCATCTTATACTCTGAATGTAGCTTTTTCAAAGCATTGTTTCAACCGTAATGAGGTGCTAAAAGTGAATTGATCTTCTGTGCATTGTCTGCTTTTTTCATTGCTTCTCTCTATCAGCTGTGCTATAGAAGCTGTTTTTTATCCCACTCAAAACCAGCTAACTAATGTGCTGAAGCAATCAGACTAAGGACGCTAGCCGAATGACTACCTGGTAGACAGAATTTTCCCTCCTATTTTCCTCCCAAAAAACTAAGGTGCGCCTTATACTCTGAACAAATGTGGTAATCTGTTTTTCTCCCTTTAATTCTCTGAAAGGAACCAGCGTTGTATCATTAATAACTTTATCTTGATTATCCAAGTGATTGTTTTGATAAAATTATTAATGTCTTTTTCTTTTCAGTGTGAAATAAGCCTCTACTATTGTCCCTAAAATAATCAGCCTCTCTTCAATATCTTCCTATATTGCTGCTCTTTAGTGTAAATACCTGCTTGTTTCAAGCAGGCTACGTGGGTACCTTGGGATATCTTGCTAGGATTCTGTATTCCTGGGCATATACCCCAAGAATTCTTAGCCCATCTGTCCAAAGAACATTTTTCTGCCATGTGAGGCAATAGGGTGGGATCATACTTTTTCTAGTGCCATTAGGTTTTAGAGCTTATGTTCTTCTGAGGGTCATTATGTATGAATAATTGAAAATCCCTTGATACCACAAACATTAAAATTTATTTTGACTGAAATATTAAAGTGATTTCAGACAAGTGTATTTGGGGCCCTAGGTAGAACAACTACACAACTTTGTTAGAAGCATTGTACTGAGGCTGGATGACTGCCCCTATTCACGAAGACATTCCACTTACAACAAACAGGCGGTTGTCTTACAAACAAATATACATGTTATACACTATGACATTCTTCCTTCATATTCCATTTACATTACAAATCTACATCATAATCTCACAGGCAAAATGCTTCCATCATTGAAGTAATTCATCAAAATGGAAAAGGTCAATTCTTTACTTCCTCTCCCATTATACCAGTGAAATTTTAAACTGACTTCTATTATTATCAACGGACACTGTTTTAAAGCCAAGAAACAAACCCCCCAAAAGCCTTTTCTTCTTCCTTTAAGATGCTGCTGAACTTGGAATCTTGGAAAGAAAATTAAGATCCCTAATAGAGAAAGATTTACAGTTGGGACCTCAAGAAAATAATTAAGGCTTAAGGAAGAGGCTTCTGCATAATACAAGAAATTTCCACAGCCACTGACTTTAGGAAGTAGGTGAATTTCCTGGCTACACTACACTGTATATAATCCAAAGACATTCTGAAGCATATTTCAAGTGAAAGTCGTAGATAGATCCTGGTTTTAAGTTGTATACATAGAGTAAATCTTTGCAGTAAAGCTGTGCAGTTTCTAAAAAGGAAGTTTTGAATTAAAGTTATATTCTATAACAGAAAAACTAGAGCATTCTTATACGTTGGACTTTTCTTTAGCAACAACATCTTTTGTACCACTGATTTTACTTGTTTTCTAAGGGGGGGAAATCCTCTAATTTTATAGTATTCCTTGTTTTAAAAAGTTTGTGTGAAAATACCCCAGTGAGAATTGTGTTTAATAGGAAAGGGTTATTGATTGGGATTGTGCCTTAACTCCATATTATATTTTTCTGAAGTGAAATTGATTAAATTCTCATAATGCCCTTTTTTCTGGAACTGCGTTGAACCAAATATTTAGTAGTATTTTATCAAAATATCTGAGGGCAAGACATGTAAGACACGTAAGATGTTTTAATGGACAAAGATAGACACACACATACATACAGAGACAAAGAGAAATAGAGAAATAATGGGGATATATGCCCATTATTTAATCATAGAATTCCATGGGTGATTTTGGTCTAGTCATATTCTATCTTCCTCTTCTTCCTTTTCTCCCTGGTAATATTTCTGAGGTCATCACTTCAGCATCATTCCCTTTGAAGAATTCAACATGGGGAAAAAATTGCTTAGATTTTGTACTTGAAGCAGAGACAAAAATCTTTTAGCTCTTTTATTGCTTTGAAGAATTAAAATATACCCCCTGCTACTTCCTGCCATGAAATTTTAGTTTCTTATGCCCTTCCCTCCAAAATCCAGCATTATCTTGAGCTTGAAAATACTGCTTACCACAAATTACCTCAAAAAAGTGTCTGACAAGGAGAGTTTTGACTGGTGATCTTTATTTCAGGAGCTCTTATTTTTCAAGTGATTGAAAAATATCAGAAAAGGAAAGTGCACAGGCCAGTCCAAATTCAATACATGTGACTTCTAGTTGTACACCACTGCATCCATATCCCAGAGAATGACTATAATTATTTAAGGATGCTGCAGTTAAAATGCAAATCTGTCATATCACTGATAACCCATTCCTATTCTAAAGCTATTGGATTTTAAAATGCATTTTGGATTTACTAGTGGTTTGCCATATCTGAGAACAAATACTATGAAATAACATGGCACAGTGCCAGTCACCAATCTATTGAATATATATATTTTACTCTATTGCATCAATGATGAATAACAGTGAGGGAAGAGCTTTGTATACTTTTATGTTGTTTCCTTAATTGCTAATTTATACTACCTTGCTCTTACTGCAAACATCTAGTTACTAAGATTGTGCAAAGTCTTCCAGATCTAGTGCTTGAAATAGTATAGCACATTCTGTTTTAAGACTTGAGAAAACATTCCAGGAGGCTTCCCAATGTTGGCTTAGAATGCATAGAAATTGGGGGTGGAAGTGGGGGGTGTTTGATATAGATTGCTATGAAAGTGTCACACTGCCAAGGTTTTCCATAATCATAATATACAATAATAATATTATAATAACAGTTGGAAGGGACCTTGGAGGTCCTCTAGTCCTCCAACCCTTGCTTAGGCAGGAAACCCTACACCACTTCAGACAAATTGTTATCCAACACCTTAAAAACTTCCAGTGTTGGAGCATTCATAACTTCTGCAGGCAAACTGTTCCACTGATTAATTGTTCTAACTATTTTTATTTTGCTGTTTCATATTTGCAGTATTGTAATTCTGACAAAAAGGTTCAGTCTGTTGGAGGACAATTTATTTGTTTTAAAAAAACCCAAATCCATTCAACTTTTATTTTAAAAGTTAAATTAATTTTCTACTGAAATTTTAATTGTAGTATGAGTGCCAGTATTAGAAGAATAGATTAATGCTGAAATACTGAAGAAATACTGAAAATCCCAACTCTCATTCTCATCCTTGCTAATATAAATTTTAATTGTGAATAAGAATGATTAAATAATAAATAATAATAATGTCCACACGTTTTACAAGCACATATATCTTACACCGAAAAGTGTTGCCTGGAAGAGCATCTTAGTACTTTTTTCTTTTTTTCCAGATGACTATAAAGAATAACAGTAATAAAGAATATTGTCCCTAATGCTCAGGAATAAAATTGGTCTAGTGATAGTACCCTTTATAAACTAGGAACTTGTACTAAGTATTAGAGAAAGAAATATGTGAATCAAGTAGCCATGGCTACAAAAGGTAACCAGAATAACATTAAAAGCTCACTGTTAATTTTCCAAACAATGTACCCATAAACAGCAGAAGTCTGAGTCTGGTAGATTCTTCAAAGAACAATTTATTTGATACATCATATTGGCACAACTGCTGAAAACTGATTGAAAGTTCCCACAGTTAATTAAACAGTGG
The DNA here is from genome assembly GCF_031021105.1 of Erythrolamprus reginae. NCBI lineage: Eukaryota > Metazoa > Chordata > Lepidosauria > Squamata > Dipsadidae > Erythrolamprus > Erythrolamprus reginae. The sequence goes on along the minus strand of NC_091952.1, from coordinate 112,349,328 downwards.
AAGTTTCCCCTTTCCTCAAATCATCAATCACATTAGCCAGTATAGGTGCTGGCCGGTTACTTGGTTACTCCTTTCCCCAGCACTTATTGGAAAGTCCTTGTTTCTCCTAGGAAAATGTTTTATTTTGCCTACAAACCCCAGCTATCTACTTTCCCTTCTCCCTGTCTCTTCTGCCTTGTGGCAACCCTGAAGCCTCAAAAATAGCCTCAGCCATATTTACTCTTTACTCAAAATATATAAGAATGAAGTTACAGTGGGTAAGGAACAATAAATCTATTTCTTGTCTTCAAAAAGTTTAAAATCCAAACTTATGTATATTTTAGTACTGCTCAGAAAAAGACAAAAAAACTTAACATCCATCATGTACTACCTTTTTATTATCTTGAAAAAACAGAAATCTGATCCACTAATCCAGTGTTTCTCAATTATTTTCTATCACGCCCGCCCCCCAGGAAGAAGTAAACATTTCACGCGCCCCCAACTCTTGGCCAGGACAATTGTTTGCAATATTCGGCATGGGGTGTAATGCGTTTAAGTGATGCCTTAATTTATTTGGCTTCATGCTGTCCTCTGCCAACATTTTTAGACACAAAGAACATACCGGTCTTTCCTCATCTCCCACCATAGACACAGCGAAGCCAAGTGCTACATACACTTCATTGCTGTGTCCGCATAGTAACAGCCGGCTGTCAGAATCTCGCTCGCGTATCCCTCTCCAGGGTGCTGATTGGGCGCGCAAGCTTAGTAACTCGTAAGCGGGAACTTTCCTCTGTATTCATTGGTAGCTGCCTCAGAAGGCGTGCTGTATATAAACCTGTGTGTTCATGTTTATGTTCTTAAGCCTGTACCTGCCTCTGTTGGCATGTCCTGTCATTAAACTGTCATGTTTGATTAAAGGCCTCAGTTATTATATTCATCATATTTCCTCATTTTAGCTTTCCGGAGACTTAGATTTGGCTCATTATCTCAATCTCTCTCCTCCTTTCTTTTCATCCCTGTTAAATAGTATTCCATTATGTCTCTTAAGGGTTTGTTATATGCACTTCATATCTCCTAAGCTGTGCTGTGCGCTATTGTTCGGTGCAAAAAAACTCCCTACTCCCTGCAGCAAAAAAAAAGCATGCTCCCTGGGGTCACGTGCCTCCCCTGGCATTGCTCCATGCCCCCCCCAGGGGGCCCCGCCCCACTATTTGAGAAACACTGAACTAATCAGCGTTTCCAGTGAAAAACATGTGTATATGATTCAGGGTATGCGGGAAGGAAGAATTCTAATTGGAACTACCCATGTTTCCCCAAAACTAAGACCCTGTATTATATTTTTTTGAACTCTGAAATAAGCACTTGGCCATGTTGCCATGCAATCAAAAGTCCAATTGAGCTTATTATCAGGGGATGTCTTATTTTGGGGAAAACAGGGTATCAGAAGGCCCTGAGAAATTGATATGGTTTTTGAAAGCTCCTAGAAGAACGTTCAGAGATGAAGATGTCTATACATGCTGTAAGCTCTGCTGACTTCTGCCTGATAAGATTCAGCCATGATGACGAACCTGTGGCATGCGTGCCACAGGTGGCACACAGAGTCATATCTGCTGGCATGTAAGCTGTTGCCCTGGGTCAGCTCCCACGCGTATGTGCGCACCAGCCAGCTGATTTTTTGCTATCACGGAGGCTCTGGGAGGGCATTTTCACCCTCCCAAGACATCAGGGAACCCTCTAGAGCCTGGGAAGGGCCAAAAATGGGCCTATTGGCCCACCAGAAGTCGGGAAATGGGCAATTTCTGGCCTTTGGGGAGCAGAGGAGGCTGGTTTTGTCTTTTCCAGGTTCCAGGGAATTATGGGTGTGGGCTTGCACATGAGAGCTATCGCATGCGCACGTGCGCTTTTGGCACCCGAGGGAAAAAAGGTTCGTCATCACTGAGATAGAGCTTAAATTAAAGGATGCAAATTAAATAGGACACATGCATTTGTCCTTACCAAAAGTATGTTTAAAAAAGATGTATTTTTCACTTATAACCGTATTAAAGCTCCTCTTTCCTAAAATGCATTCCTATAATGTATTTATAATGAATGTCAATATATTTTATAGTAGACAATTACAGACAGTCATCATCTTTGAAGAGATAAAAGCATCATTTATTGTTAATGATTGTGATATTTCCCTGTGAAAAGCCACTTGTTACACTGGCTGCAGTTCAGTTTTTCTAAATAACAGTACCAAAAACATTGAGCTGAACATGCGTAACTTCAGACTTACCAGAATGGTTACATAAATGCTTGTTAGGTCACTGTTAGTGATCCCACTCCTCAGAGTTCGATGTGGGATCAGGTTGTGAATTCCCCATGGATTTTACAGTCCAGTCCCATCAAAAAAATACCATTGTAGCATAGAAAGCAGTGTTAATCAAACTTGGTTAGTATTCCCCTTTTTTTAAAATCAAACTTCCATATAAAAATATTTGCCAAAATGCACATGCCAAAAAGAATGCATGTTTCTGAAAGTTGGACTTAAGAAATATACATGGGAAGTACTTAATTTCTCTAAAGCCAGAAATCATTACTTTAAAAGGTGATTCACACTACGGCAATTTATCTTTTAAAATCCACATTGAAGAAAGTTATATAATAATGAATACTTAGAAAGTTTGTATTTTTAAATACATATATATATTTGGTAGATTTATGTGTAAAATATATGTACAGTAAGAGAAAAGCTCAAGTATGTCAGATAAATGTGAACAACAGATGCACATTTTCATATATAAATATTTTAATTACAAACCTTTTAAAAAGGAGTAAAACAAAAAGGGCAGAAAACTGCCTTGGATTTACTTGGATAGCAAAATGTACAAAATGTAATTTACTTGGATAGCAAAATGTAATTTACTTGGATAGCAAAATGTACAAAATTTATACATGTTTGCTCATAATAATATAAGAACAAAAATTCTTTCTGTAACAGCATTAAAAACCACAGGTAGTTCCTCTTTCTCTCCCAAAATTTCAGGAAGGGATAGTGCCATTATGCAAAAGTGATTTTATATATATGAATAATAACATAGTAAATGCAGGGGGAAGGTGCACTATTTTGTAATAAAATACTATGTTTCCTTAATATTGATAGCAAATAAGGATTTTTTGGTTTTGAAATACAGGTATAAATATCCAAAACCAATATATGAAAAATGAGGATGGTTAAATAAATATATAAACCCATTCCACCCACCCACCGTATTAAATACAAATATGGAATTTATGAAATCTTGATAACTGTTTAGTCTGGCACTGCCTGTGTAATATTTTGTGTTATTTTATTTGTTTTTGCAATGGCACCTTTCCTAGCATGTTAGAGTTGAACCAGTTTCCTCTATTGATTCTAAAAGAATTGTCTATAAGGTCATTTTATACAAAACAAAACAAAAAAGCTGTTGGATTTGAGAAAAATTCGCTCTCACTGTCCATGTAGAATGTCTATATCAAGAGAGCACAAGCAGTAAATCTGATAGATATTTGCTAATCCTTTGACATTTCATAGATTTAGCAAAGCAATAATGTGGTTGCTAGATTTGAAGTATATATTGAGAACTATCTCAGTGCTGCCATTCAGTTTGATCTGATAGGAAGAAGAGTAAATGCATTGCCTTTGGGAAGGGAGGAGAAGCCTGACAAGTGAGGATTAATCCGGTGTGCAATATCATTGATCATCTGTATAGAGTAAGAGGAGATAGGAGGAAGAGTGGCTTTAGTTTTTCTTTGTCGCCTCCTTGAACAAACGATTGCAGACATAAGTTGCATGCATTGTGCTAATTTGAGAGTTTATTCTGCTTAGAGAGAGAGAGAGAGAGAGAGAGATCCTTGCACTGAGTTAAGAATATAGTTATCCTGAATATGTCTACTCAAATGAGAAAATTTACATTGGGAAGACTTTTCCGGTCTTATGTAAATTCCTTCAAGAAATTTAGAATATAAGACAGAAACATCAATAGAAGGATCAAAGAAAACTTACTGAGAAAACAGCAACATGTCAATATAGTTTTGTAGTGTGTTTTGTTACATCACACACATGCACAAAAGGACACTCCTTTTGGTACAATGCTGCTTTTATTATTCTGATAAAAAATCTAGATCTTGAAAATGTCTTTGGATAAAGCTCTCTTGATTCTTCCATCATTCAGTTACTTCTCATTATTTTGCCAGAATTGTCTAATGGCTTCTTTGAGTTCTTGTGAACTCTTGCTTCTGTTATAAGTAATAATATAGCCACCTTGTCTTTATCAGCCTCTTTTTATTGCCTTTGGTTTTTCACGAACCAGGATATTGTCCCATTATTTTTGCTTTCACATTAATTGTCTAATTTATATAACTTGTGTCTTTATTATTATTGCTTCCAGTAAACAATCTAGTTTTACTGCATCTAATATTGCATTATTTATTCTTCGTGCAGTTTAATATATTCTCAACAATTTTCTCTATTAAGAAGCAACTTATGGTCTAGTTTTCACAGCCATATGTTACAACTGAAAAATTGGAGCCTGTGACAATCTTGGCCAGGAGGGCCATTGGGCAACTGCAGGTGGTATATCTGTTATGTCATTTCCTGGACCATTATTATTATTATTATTATTATTATTATTATTATTATTATCATCATTGTTATTATTATTATTATTATTATTATTATCATCATCATCATCATTGTTATTATTATTATTATTATTAATTAGATTTGCATGCCGCCCTTTTCCAAAGACTTGGGCGGCCATGTTTACATTAACCTCTTTTCTTGACCAACTGTAATGATGTGCTCTAGTTGCGGTTGCCCTTGAGAAGTATCCACAAGTTTCAGTATCTGCAAGCTTTTTTTTTTTTTTAATATTTTATTTATTGATTTTTAACAATTTAAAATCACACAACATAAAACAGTGCATAGTGAAATGTGAATTGTGCCCATCACCCCGACATACACACATTCCCCACCACCAAATTGGGGGTATTTCTTTTTTAATCCACTTAACCCAAGAGCAATATATCTGTCTACATATTATAGAGTGATTCTAGTTTATTTCTTGTAGCTTGGTCTCGGATTCTGCTCGTCATATATCGTCTTGCCTTGTCCCACCGTCCAATCAGCTGTCCCAAATCAGTTTCATTATCCAAATTTATCCTTTTTTCCATAATTTCAAATTGAATATGATCCACCATGTACCTATACCAATTTTGCATTGTCCATTTTGTCGCATCCTTCCAACCCAAAACTATTACTGCCTGAGCACTTTCTATTGCTGCTTTTTTTATTTCTCTAAATTCTCCCATCGCATTGCTTTTTACTAATACTGCCATTTCCTTAGTGATTGTCCATTGTATATTTAACATTCCATTGATATCCTCTTTCACTTTTTGCCAAAATTCCTGCACTATCGGGCATTCCCAAAACATATGCATAAACACTCCTTTATCTTGACAACCATGCCAACAATTCCCCCTAACATTCTGCTGAAAATGTGCAAATTGAACGGGAGTAAAATACCACTTATGTAATATTTTCCTTCTCATTTCCCTAATTCTTGTATTTTTAATTTTCCTTATATCTTCTACTATATTTTCCATTTCTTGTACCTCTACTAATATCTCATTTTGCCACCATTTAGTCAATCCATCAATCGTGTCCCCATCTGACTGTACTAGCAGTTTGTATATATTAGTTGCTTGCGCCTTTATCCCCTCACTTTTTTCTCTTATTATTTTCTCTAACCCTGTCTCCTCCCGCCATAATACTTCTTTATTCTCCCTTTCATTTAGATATTTACATATTGCATTTATTTGTAGCCACCTTCCCTTACCTAACCACCATTCTATGCGATTTCTACTTGGCCTGCCATCCTTCTCGTATAACTGTTCTATCTTAGTTATCCCTCTTCCCTTCAACTCTCCTATAACCCTGTTTAAGTTAATTTCGTTTTCTCTATTTATTACATAAAGCGATGACAGTTTAGATTTATATAATCCTATTTTCCCTTGCCATTTTTTCCAAATTTCCATAGTCCCTTTCATTGGGCCTATTAATTTTCCTATATCTCTCCTATTCCACTTCCTAAAAATTAATTCTCTATTATTCATCCCGTTTATCTGTTTTTCCAATTTCGCCCATTTATTTTCACTTAATTGCAACTCCATTAACCTTTCCATTTGAAAAGCTTCCCTATACAGCTCCAAACATGGAACACCCCATCCCCCCTCTTTTTCATTCGCAATTAACCACTTTTTTCTTATTCTTGGTCTCTTATCTTCTTCAATCCAATAATTTAATTTTTTGTCCCACTCTTTAACCTTACATACCGATAACCCCCCCGACAGCACCTGAAATAGGTACATCATCTTGGGAGCTATCATCATTTTTAAAGCTCTTATTTTAGAGAGTCTCCTTAGCTTTTTATCTTTCCAGCTCCTCATCTGTTTCAACATTTTCCTCCATGTTATTCTATAATTAATCTCTTCCATTTTCACTGGGTTTTTTAATAACCAAATTCCCAAATATTTTATTTTTTTAAGTCCTAATTTCAACCCTGATTCTTTCCTAATTTCTATCTGTTCTCTCGGATCTGTATTTAAACACATAATCTCTGATTTTTCCATATTAACCGACAGTCCCGATTCCTGCTTAAACTCTTGTAAAATATTTATTATACCTTTAATCATCTCCATCGGGGTCTGGGTCAATATAATTGCATCATCTGCAAATAAATTTATTTTCATTTCTAATTTCCCTATTCTATATCCTGCCCAAGTGTTATCTTGTCTTATCTTATTAGCTAAGATCTCTATTGCTATTACGAATAATTTTGGAGACAGAGGGCATCCCTGCTTGGTGCCGTTTAATATTTTAATACTCTGCGTTCTTTGTCCATTCACTCTTATATATGCTTCATTTCCTTTATAAATCTCTTTTATAGTTTCACAAAATTTTTCCCCCATATTTAATTTGTTACATAATTTATATAAATAACTATGGTTAACTTTATCGAACGCTTTATAAACATCTAATTTCAAAATTCCCAATTTCCTTTTAGTAGCGGTAGCATGGTGCATCACATTCATTACATTTCTAATTGGTTCACTTATTTTCCTTCCCTTCACGAATCCATATTGATCCTCTTCAATTATTTTTGGTAAAATATTTTCTAATCTATTTGCCAGTATTTTCATAAATATTTTATAATCCTGATTTGCCAAACTGATCGGACGGTAAGACCCAGGCTCTCTTAAATCTCGACCCATCTTCGGAATGGTAACAATTTCTGAAAGCTTCCATGTCTGCGGGATATCACGATTTGACAATATATTATTAAACAATTTCCCCAAATGCGGCAGCAAAACATTCACATAAGTTTTATAAAATTCCCCTGTAAACCCATCTGGGCCCGGTGCTTTGGCTTGTTTTAACCCTTTAATTACTCTAGCAATTTCATCTTGTGTAATTTCTGCATTCAAAATTTGTTTGTCTTCTTCACTTACTATTTTCCCAACCTTGAGGACTTCTATCTTCACTTGCTCCTCTTTATACAAATCTTCATAATATTTCCTCATTATCTCCTCTAACTGGTCATTACCATATCTAACCACTCCACTGGTGTCCCTCAATGCTAAAATACATGATTTTTCTTTCCTCTTCTTCAGATATCTCGCCATTTGCTGCATTGATCTTGTCCCCCAACTCTGTATTTTTTGTCGCATCGCCATTCTCATCTTATTCCATTTAATCTCATCATACACCATCAACTGTTTCTTTTTCAATTTCAGTAAACTATTCCAATCTCTACTTTTCGTCATTCTTAACTGCTCTTGTATCAAATCTATTTCCCTTATCTTCCTTTCCCTCTCTCTACCCCACCTCTTCCTAATATCTGCTTCCATACATATGCATTGTCCCCTCATGAAGGCCTTACATGCATCCCATACAATTGATTGTTTAATACCACCCACATCATTAATTCTAAAATATTCTGATAACTCTGTTTGCAATTTCTCTTTATCTTGTTCCCTAGCAGTTACAACTGCATTATATCTCCAAATTTTTTGATTTCGTTCCTGACCTATTTCCAATTCTGCCAATAGTGGGGCATGATCTGATATCCATATACTTTTAATGTCCACTTTTTTAACTTGTATATTACCTCCCCTGTTCATTAATATGTAGTCTATGCAGCTAAATGTGTGATATCTTGCTGAATAATATGTAGCTCTGTTTAAAATATCTGCATGTAGATCCACCATATTAAGTCTATTTAAATGTAACATCCTGCTATTTGCATTCCCATTTGTTAATTGCATATTAAAATCTCCTGCCAAAAAAGTTGAGCCCTCCTTAAAATTGTCTAACTTCTTCTTAGTATTTATTATAAATTGTTTTGTTTTCCCATTTGGGGCATAAATTGCTGCTAATGTCAACTTCTTTTGATTTATTTTCCCTTTAACAAATATCCACCTTCCTTCTCTGTCTTTCTGAATTCCCACCTCTTCAAAATTAACCCTCTGATGAATCAGAATCGCTGTGCCTCGACTATTTTGCGTTCCTCTTGACTCAAACACCCATTTCCAATTTCTATCATTAATCAAGTTATCCCTTCCTCCCCTTCTTTTATGTGTTTCTGTCAAAATCATAATATCCACCTTATATTGCTTAGCCATCCTTAATATCCTAAAACGTTTCAAATCCGATCCCAAACCATTCACATTTAAAACCATTATCTTACACTCCGTCATAATATACCAAAAACACCCTTTTCCCCTCTTGTTTTGCCCTTGGTTTATATTTTTCCCTTTTCTTTACCCCTATTACCCCCCCCCAACGTGCCTCCCCCTGTGCTCCCCCCACTGAGAGGGGAGAAGACAAGAAAAAACCTTGCCCATACCTGAGGCACATTTTCTGGATTGCGTTCCCACTCAAACTAGCTCCTCTTTCAACCCTTTTTAATTTTATAAAAGAGAAGATTTCTCCCCCCCTCCTTTCTCCTTTAAATAATTCCTTCTTTAATTTCTTCTTTAATTTTAAATTCTTAAACCCCCTTTTTCTTCCCCTTAGACTTCCCCCACTGAATGACAGATATACAGGAATCCCAAGGCATCTCCAAGAAAAATAATAATAATAATAACAACAATAATAGTAATAGTAATAGTAATAATTCTTTTCCTTTTCCTTTCCCCCCCCCCCCCACAACAAGACAAGGGACCAAACACCATCACTTTCTGGCTCTCTTCTCACGCTGAGCCCGTGTTCTTCTCTGCTCCTTTCTGATGGCCTCCACCTGCCCGCTTAACTCCTTCAGCTGCTCTTCCCTTCGTCTTTCCTCCTCATCAGGGGTACTCCGACCGTCAAAAGCCTCTTCTTCTTCATATGCTAGTGCTCCAGTTTCATCAAACTTAATCCCCAGTTGATCCAGCAAAGCCTTTCCCTCCTCCAATGAGCGTGCTCTGTACATTTTATTGTCCTGGAACACCAAGATGGCCACTGGATAGCCCCAGCTAAATCTGGTTCCACTTTGATATAGCCGGCTTGCAATTGGTTTCAACACAGCTCTCGCTCTCAGGGTTTCCCAGGAAAGATCCCTCAGAACCCTTATCTCATTTCCGTCTTGTTTAAGGCTCGTAGAAGTCTTCAAAGTTTTATAAATCATCTCTGCTTTTTTTTCACTAAGGAAAGCGATGATCACATCTCTCTGTCTGCCGTCTCTCCTGGGGGCTGCCCAATGAACCCGTAACAGCTCCTCCACGCTGACCTCCACGCCTGTCTGTTTATTTAACCAAGCACAGACAGCTTCTGTTAACTTAAATTCAGAGGGCAAATCCATTCTGAACCCTCGTAAACGCAAATTCCTCCTTCTCTGTCTGTCCTCCAAATTTGCGATTCTGTCATTTATTTGTCTTATTTTTCCATCGTAATCCATCACTTGTTTCTCAACTTTCAGTATCTTTCCAGCAGAAGAATCCCCTTCCTTTTTAATTTGTTTAACTTCTAAATCCATCTGTTCCATTTTATTCTCAACTTTGTTGAATCTCTCTTCAAACCCGCTACAAATCTCCAGAAGTTTATCTAACTTCTGCTCAATGTTAGCCAGACTAGAGGGGTCTTTCCCTCCCTCCGCCATTTTAAGATTTATTGTACTCACTTATCACTTCCTTGTTACAGCGAAAGCGCCTCCGTCTTTGCTTGAAATCATAAATCTTCAAACTCACTTTGATGCCGACAGATTCTTGTTTCTTCCTATATTTTTCTAAGGAAGATTTATAGTCTTTTTAAGAGGGAGAAAACTCTTTACATTTTATCTTTGTTCGGAGCCAGAGGTGAAATGCCTAGAAAGCAATTCGGCACATGCGCAGTATCTGCAAGCTTCTGTTCAGAATGCCATGCCTCTCATGGCTTTGTGCAAGTCTAAATTTACACATGTGTCACCTCTCTTGTGGGAGTTGCATGAGTTGCCAGTTTACTTCCAGGTCCAATTCTAGGTGTTGGGATTATTCTTTTTAAAGCCCTACATGACTTGGAGCCAGGTAATTTGAATGACCATATTTTCTCAATTACCCTATTTTGGGCAGTATAAGACGCACCTTTTCCTCCCCAAAAGAGGCTGAAAATTTGGGTGCATCTTATACTCTGAATGTAGCTTTTACTAAGCTGTTTTTAAGCCCTAACAAGGTGCTGACACGATCCTCCATGCTTTGCTAGCAAGTGATCTTCTGCCTTTTCCTCAGCCCTAATGAGGTGCTAACAATGAAGCAATCTTCCATGCTTTGCTAGCTAAGAAATCTTCCTTTTGCCTGCTTTTTTCATTGCTGCTCCCTCCAACAATCAGGTGAGGCTTTTTTCAGCCCTAATGAGGTCCTAACAGTGAAGCAATCTTTTGTGCTCCACTAGCAAGTGATCTTCTCCTTTTTCAGCCCTTACGAGGTGTTAATAAGTGACTCAATCTTCTTTGCTTTGCTAGCAAAGCGATGGTCCTTAGCCTGATTTTCTTATTGTTCCTCTCTGAAGAGAGAGAGAACTGTTTTTTATCTCCAACCAGGGAATAAAAAGCAAGCATGTGGGCTCAAAACCAGCAAACTAATGTGCTGAAACTGACTAAATTGAAGACTAGCCAGATGAAAACTGCTAGGCAGATTATTTTTTCCCCTCCTTTCCTCCCCCAAAACTAAGGTGCATCTTATACTCCAAAAAATACGGTATATCTACCCAATCCACCAAATTAGGCAGGCAATATATCTTATGGGTCCCTTTAATTAAGTAGATCCACCTAGTGAGACCAAGATGAAGGGTTTTTCCCATGGCGGCTCTGTCTCGGTGGAACATCTTCCTTTAGAAAGCAGACTGAGTCCTACCTTGATACTTTTCTGAAAGGCCCCGAAGACATGGTTTTGCCAGTAGCCCTGGATCTCCTAGATTGATATGGAGTCCAAGTGGTTTGTTTGAATGTTGTCATCATGGGGTGGGGGTATTTGGGTTTTTATTTTGGTTTTATTTCTTAAGCTGCCCAGAGTCACTGTGAGTTGAGTGGCTATATAAATTTCTGTAATGAATAATAAATTATGTTTCTGCATTTTAATACTTGTAGAGATTTCTCATAGTCAGTTGCAAACACCCACTTCTGTGAATTTTTGAGTCTATGGACAAAGTTCTCTTGTTTTTCTTCAAGAGATTCCATCAGAATTCTTTATTTCCAACCATCAAAATGGTATCATTATATCTGGGACATTTTATGTCTCTCTTAGCAATTTTAATCCCTATTTTCAGCTATTTCACTACTCCCTATTTTGTTCTCAATGTTATTTCTTAGCACTACATAAATGCTAGACAAATAATTCAGGTACATCTGTAACTTGTACATCCAGCAGTTTTCAGTTCCTCTATTATTGAAGTCCACATTGCAAAATCTTGGCTATTTTCATACTAACATGTAAGGTAAGTGTAACTGTTCAATTGTATAAGCATTCTTTTTTTGGCATTTGAATACAAAGTAATCTTTTCCAGTTCCTTGAACATCTACTTAAAAATGCAAGTTGCACTTTAATCTGCATCTTTTTGCAAACTTTTGGTAGTTATTTCAACAAATCTTGCATGCTTGATTATATCATTTTTTCCTAGAGTACTTTAATGTCATTTTCCAGAATGTCTGCTTCTAACTCAGTACTTAAATTGATTTTGTGATTTGTCTTTTTTGTCTTCCATTGTGCACTTTTTTCCATTTGTTTACCGTACTTTGATTCCTAAATACCTTGTCTTTCACAATTATCTTCAATTAGTTTTCGTTGTTATGAAATTATTTCTTACTGCTTTTTTGTGGAAATCAGCATTTACATATTTTCTTCTCTATCTTTTGGCTTTTCCTCTTCTTTTCTGCTTCTGCTAAGTTTTCAATGGACAGCCATTTTACTTTTCTTTTTTGCATTTCAGGATAATTTTGTTTTCCTCCATCTTTAAAGATATCATGTATTTCAATCTGAACCTCTTCAGAAAATTTCATTCAGTAGGTCTACTGTATTAGAAATACAGTATATTCTTTGTTTTCACCATATAATCATTGGAACATTGCACAGTTGTGCCTTCTTGATTTGATGATACAGTGTTCCCTCGCTTTTCACGGGGGATGCGTTCCGAGACCGCCTGGAAAGTCGAATTTCCGTGAAATAGAGATGCGGAAGTAAATACACTATTTTTGGCTATGAACAGTATCACAAGGCTTCTCTTAACAATTTCAACCCTTAAATTGCAATTTTCCATTCCCTTAGCAACCATTCAGATTATTACTCACCATGTTTATTTATTAAAGTTTATTTCAAAAAATATTTATTAAAGGCAGGCGAAAGTTTGGCGATGACATATGACGTCATCGGGTGGGAAAAACCATGGTATAGGGAAAAAAAACCTGTGAAGTATTTTTTAATTAATATTTTTGAAAAACCGTGGTATAGACTTTTTGCGAAGTTCGAACCCGCGAAAATCGAGGGAACACTGTACTATGTTTTATTAAGGTTAAGTTGTAATTTTTCATGGATTTTATTATCTGAGCTGCAGTCAGCACCAGAACTTGTTTTTGCTTACACAATACAGCTTCTCTATTGTTGCTTAGACAACAGATACTCAGTTTGATTTTGGTTGTCCATCAGGTGATAAAAATATTTGCTATAAACATTTCATTTTCCCAGTACACTTTTTCTCACATACAGTTTTTGTAACTGAGAAACAGAATATTTTTCCAAGCCAAATCAGGACAGCTCTTGTTAGCATCCAAGAGAAAGAGTGTGTGTGAGAATCTATACACAGAAGTCTGGGGGGCGAGGGTTACTTGTCACTAAGTATTTTTCAAGCTTTTGTCAGGCTTCCTATGGAATTATTCCCTTTGGATTGCTTTTGGGACTTAGTATGTATTCTTTGCCAGAATCCAATTCCAGTTCCCATGTCTAGAAAACAAGATTGCCAAGATATTTGTTAAGTCATTGAAACCTAACTATGAAGTCAGTATGAGAAAATTTGCTTCTGCAGTAATAATGAGAAAAGCAGATTTGGTGCTTATGGTATTTCATTAGCAAAGTTTGTCGAGATCTAATCATCGAAGAAATACAGAAGAATATTTTAAAGTAATCCATTGTTTTCTATTTTACGCTTAGCGTGTATTTATATTCTGATGTATACTCTGTACACCAGTGTAGAATGTTAGAAGTCATTCACATTGTAAATATACTGGAAACATTAATATCCAGTTATATAAATCCCTACAGGTGCTTTCCTCTGACAAAAAGAAAAAAAAGAAAGAATTTGATATTCAGCCCCATTTGGATGGCATTCCACGGGGAGCTTCAATTATCTTAGATTGGAGAGGAATGTGCATGTTAATCTTTTGCTTTGGTGGGTTTCTTTGTGAGTTATTGCCTCATGTCTCCTGTTTTTGGAAGAGGGGAATTTCACACATCCACCATCCTCAATGGAATGCAATCCAGCTGTGAGTGCTGAGATTTGACTGTGATTAATATGTCAGCCTAGTTTCATCTTTGGAACTAATTAGTGTAGAACATATGCTAATAAATGCAGGTGCAGCCATCCAGTATGGGTGCTTAGTTGCACACATTTGGGAACTCAATTCATATTCATATTTTCTATTGAAATAAATGAAGATGTTGCAGTGGTAATACCCAGAGAATGCACCTGAGCTTGTTGTGTCCATTCAGAGTTATCATTGGAAGCAAAGTTTTCCAGGTAATGCTGTTAGAAAAACAGAATCTCAGATCATAATTCATCCAACAGCATTTTGCTAAACAGTTGGTTAGCAATTGCTAACAAGAAATGGCTGCTCTTAAATTCAAATAATCTGTGTTCCCATCTTACAGGATTGGTTTATATATGTGTCCTATTTCTCCCCCCACCCCCAGTATCTGTACTTGAAATTACATTTCTTGTTGATCGGCTTAGGAAAGGAAAGGCCCCCAGGGCTGACCTTATTCCCTCCAAACTAATGAAGAATAATATTGAAGGCTGGACTCGAATTCTGCCATTACCATTTAACTATATTTTGCACCACTGGATGTATCCGTGGGGATTGGGGCCTGGTAATTATAGTTCTAATCTTCAAGAAGGGAATGAGAAAGGTGCTCCTGCTAGCAGCAGGCCAATTAGCTGCTCGGCATAATCATACTAAACACTCTGATAAACTTAAGGACCAGCTGAATCAGTAAAATCTAATAGCAGAAGAGCAGACTGGTTTCAGAGAAGGTAGCGGTATCATTGATCAATGCTTGATCTTATAGTACGATACCTTGTCTTACAAACTTAATTGGTTCCGGGACGAGGTTCTTAAGGTAAAAAGTTTGTAAGACGAAACAATGTTTCCTATAGGAATCAATGGAAAAGCGATTAATGCGTGCAAGCCCAAAATTCATCCCTTTTGCCAGCCGAAGCACCCGTTTTTGCACTGCTGGGATTCCCATGAGGCTCCCCTCCATAGGAAATCCCACCTCCAGAACTCTGTGTTTTTGCAATGCTGCAATTTCACTGAGGCTCCCTTCGCTGGGAAACCCCACCTCTGGACTTCCGTTGTCAGTGAAGTGCCTGTTTTTGCGCTGCTGGGATTCCCTTGCTGGGATTCCCTTGCAGCATCACAAAAACACAGAAGTCCGGAGGTGGGGTTTCCCATGGAGGGGAGCCTCAGGGAAATCCCAGCAGTGCAAAATGGGTGCTTCGCTGGCAACGGAAGTCCGGAGGTGGGGCATCCCAGCGGCGGCGATGGGTTTGTAAGGTGAAAATAGTTTGTAAGAAGAGGCAAAAAAATCTTAAAACCCGGGTTTGTATCTCGAAAAGTTTGTATGACGAGGCGTTTGTAAGATGAGGTATCACTGTACTTGACTGAAAAATACGCAACCAACAATGTGGCATTATTCTCATGTTGCCTTCATAGATCTTATTTTGCTCAAAATGAGCATTGCACACCAGAACAACTTGACACAAGAACAGTTTTTTTCCCCAAATGCCATCCCTCTGCTAAATAAATAATTCCCAACTTCTCAACATTGTCAAACTATTTACTAAGTCTGCACTACTATTAGTCTCATCATTCCCATCACCCATTTCCTCCCACATATGACTGTATGACTGTAACTTTGTTGCTTGAATCCTTACAATATATATTGACTTGTTCCTGATATGATTTGATTGCTTATTTGTACCCAGACTATCATTAGCTTATGATTCTTGACGAACAAATCTTTTCTTTTATATACACTGAGAGCATGTGCATCAAGACAAATTCTTTGTATGTCCAATCACGCTTGGACAATAAAAGAAATCCATTCTATTCTTTTAAGGCAACCTTTGATTCTATATCCAGGATCAAACTATGGGAGAAGCTGGAAGCTCATCAATTGACTGTGGACTTTTCTACTTACCTGAGTTCTGCACACTAAAATGACACATAAAGTCAAATACAATGTGCATCTCTTAAAGCCAATTAAAACTCAAAATGAGATCAAATAGAGATGCTTTTCCCTCTACCACTTTTGAATTTTTATACCTATCATATTGTGAGATGCCCAAACAATTCAAATATTCATTCCACCCAAGTTATGGGACACAGCATAGCTCTGCTGCTCCTTGCAGACAATGCTGTAGTTATTTCCAGAACACCAATAAATTTTAAAAGAGCTCTGAAGTACTGGCCCAATACTGCAAAAAATGATCATCTGGAAATAAAATATCAGAAAAACAAGATTAGACCTTTGACAAAAGGCCAAAACTCCATTCAGGAAGCATTAATGGTCACAGAAGAGAGCACGTAAACTGCTTCAGGTGTTTAGGGATAGTTATTCAATGGTGAATATGTCCTAGGACAAAGATGTCAATGTAATTTTTACCACTCCAGGCTTTTTCAGGCACCAGTCCTGTTTTTCTATAGGACTTTGGTTGGCCTTTCGGGCTTATGGTTTGCTACCTTGGAGGGGTGGGGTGGGGTTATAATCAGAATTCATCAGAGCACCTGTCTAGGTAACTCATTGTATCTCAAAATTAGATATGATAAAAGTTGAGACAAGAGTGTGTCTTGCTTTCACAAATCTTGGGTTAAACCTTAACTTCTATCATCAAGCCCTAGTCCCATTAATTTTTCAGGACAATTTTCAGCCTATCTGGATTAAGCTTGTTTTTTTCTAAACTTCCCATCTGGGCTTCTCTCCCTCCTTACAATATATGGACAGGTGAAACAAACCCTGAACTTAAGAATAGAAGATAACAAGCATTAAACAGACCTATGGAAGATCCTAACTTTTCTGTCAGCAGCACACTACAGGTGCTGCCATTTACCTCACAGAGAGAAACACCCAGCCAGCAGAAAGGTCACTCCAACTTTAGCTTGACTCCAACTTCTTCCAGGCTTCCTTTCTTTGGACTTTCATTACAGTGCCCTTTACAGTATTCACAAATTTGAGTTCATCCGCAAGGAGGGGAGAATAAAATAAAAATAAATCAATTGTCATACCAAAGGACCGAGGGAGTGAAGAAAAAATTATGCTAGGCTTCTTTCTTATTTGAACCAAAAAGATGCTCTGATTCAAACATGACTGAACAAAGTCAACCTATTCTCCAAAGTATCTGAAGCAGTGGGTAGAAACTAAATAAGGAGAGAAGTAACTTAGAACATAGGAGAAATTTCCGGAGAGTCAGAATGGTTGACCAGTGGAACAGCTTGCCTCCAGAAGTTTTGAACACTGCAAGTTTTTAAGCAGATGTTGCATAACCATCTGTCCAAAGTAGTATAGGGTTTCCTGCCTAAATATTATATTATGTCAATACAACACAGCATACGAATACAGCAAACGAAATCACTATGCTGGATTTCGTATTTCATCACCAGTCGGGTGCTTACAGTTTTTCTGTACTGGTCCTTAGTTTGTTTCACCTTGAGAAGCTTCCTATTGTTGACCTCCATCAATGCTGACTCTTTGATCTCCTTCACATAGTCAGCTAATGCATGCTTCTCTTCTTCCACTGTCTGCTATATTATTATTATTATTATTATTATTATTATTATTATTATTATTAACAATACAACACAGCAAACGAGATAACTATGTTGGATTTCATATTTCATCACCAGTCAGGCGCTTCCCAAGCACCTAGGACTGAGTGATGTAGCAGCGAATTATGTGTGCCAATCCCAGTAAAGTGGCCTTATGCAATTGACAGGTGGAGATTTTGTCAATTCTGATGGTTTTCAAATGTCCACTGAGATCCTTTGACACTGCACCCAGTGTGCCAAAGACCACTGGGACTACTTTCACTGGCTTATGGCAGAGTCATTTCAGCTCGATTTATAGATCTTCGTATTTTGCCAATTTCTCTAGCTGCTTTTCCTCAATTCTTGTGTCTCCTGGGATTGCAATGTCAATGATCCATACTTTCTTTTTTATTATTATTATTATTATTATTATTATTATTATTATTATGTAACTTGTGAAAAGAAGTTTAATGGTCAATGGTTGTTAGTACTAGGCTTGTAACAAGATATTTTTATTTCCACAGATTGCCTGCCAAACTAAAATATTTTGGGAAAGTACAAGAGAATGATCTGAAGAGCTGGAAAAGGAGCTGGAAAAAGAGAGAATGGTAAATATTTAAAAAATAATCAGAAAGTAGTATAGATTTATCTGTATCTATTTTCAAAGATAGAACTCGTACCAAAATAAAGTGATACCTTACCTTACGAACTTAATTGGTTCCAGGACGAGGTTCATAAAGTGAAAAGTTCGTAAGACGAAAAAATGTTTCCCATAGGAATCAATGGAAAAGCGATTAATGCGTGCAAGCCCAAAATTCACCCCTTTTGCCAGCCAAAGCGCCCGTTTTTGCGCTGCTGGGATTCCCCTGAGGCTTCCCTCCATGGGAAACCCCACCTCTGGACTTCTGCGTTACGGACGCTTCGCTGGCAACGGAATTCCGGAGGTGGGGTTTCCCATGGAGGGGAGCCTCAGGGGAATCCCAGCATCGCAAAAACGGGCACTTCGCTGGCAAGGAAGGTCCAGAGGTGGGGTTTCCCGATGAGGGGAGCCTTCGCCTGGCAACAGAAATCCGGAGGCGGGGCATCTCAGCAGCGGCGGCGGGTTCGTAAGGTGAAAATAGTTCGGAAGAAGAGGCAAAAAATCTTAAATCCCGGGTTCATATCTCAAAAATTTCGTATGACGAGGGGTTCGTAAGATGAGGTATCACTGTACCTGTTTGCAAACTAGCTGCAATATGCTTTCCCTTCTGTGATCATTCTTTAGTTTTCCCTGTATGCTTTCCTGTTTTCTCTCACAAATTATAAATATGTCTAAAATGTTTTTTCTTTATTCAGGACTTTTCTATATGTACATTTGTAACATTGTTTCCAATTTATATTAGCCTTTGAATTTGAAATTTCATAAGTAATTCTGTATACAGAAGTATTCATATAACCTTGGCATGCTTTATGTGAATTTCTCTAACATGCATGTTATTGTGTATGGATTTTGAGCTAGAAAACTGCAACACAAAACTCTTCCAATTAATATAAATTAGTTTAAAAATATGTATCTGACTAAAAAAAAATTCCATCTCTATTTTAAATGCCATGATTGTACAGTAGTTTATTTTCTCCTGCATTCAATAAAAACAAACAAACA
Source organism: Erythrolamprus reginae (assembly GCF_031021105.1). Classification (NCBI taxonomy): domain Eukaryota; kingdom Metazoa; phylum Chordata; class Lepidosauria; order Squamata; family Dipsadidae; genus Erythrolamprus; species Erythrolamprus reginae. The sequence goes on along the minus strand of NC_091952.1, from coordinate 112,330,161 downwards.
AACAATCAAACACGCAAACAAACGCACACACCAAAAAACCCACCCTTACTTTTTTCACGCTCATTTTTCTTATTCATTCAAGTTAAAGAAATGGAAATTTAGATATATCCTTATCAAAATCAAACCAAATTCTCACTACTCTGCAATTTTAATAGATATTGCTATGGATTCCTTTATAAGAACTAGGATAAATGGATGGATGATAGATAGATAGATAGATAGATAGATAGATAGATAGATAGATAGATAGATAGATAGATAGATGATAGATAGATAGATAGATAGATAGATAGATAGATAGATTGATAGATAGATAGATAGATAGATAGATAGATAGATAGATAGATAGACAGACAGACAGACAGACAGACAGACAGACAGACAGACAGACAGACAAAGACAGATTAATAGGCAGGCAGCCAAACAATGCCTTCAAATCATTGTTGACTCTTGATGATTGCTTGGACAAAGTCTGCAATTTTGACAAGTTTTTAGAACGTGGTTTGCCGTTGTTCATTTCCCAGCGCCAAGAGAGAGTGACTGGCACAAAGTCACCCAGCTGGCTTTATGCCTAAGGCCAAATTAAAGGTATCCTACATTCAAGTAACCCTTAAGAATAAAATATCAATTAAAAATACTTGGATATCTTGAGTCAGCATGTCAATAATGGTCACGTGCACAAACATTTTGACCAAAGCATTACATCTTTCTTGAAAAAATGAAAGAATTAAATCTGTGGGGTTTTTTTTAAAAAAAGATCCCATTCTTTTGGTTTAAAAGTTATATTAACCCCATTGTGTTCAAAATTCTCATTAAATTTTGAAGGAATAGATGGAGCAACCAGTATCTATGGGGAATAAAGCTGGTCCATTTAGAATTTAAATGGAGGCACTAGATGCTTTGTTGGTCCTCAAACATTTTAAAACTAGTTCACATTTCTTGTTTATTTTTGTCATGTACCTCATTGTGTATATTTCATCAGTAGTTCAAGCCTAAATCAGCCTTGCTTGCCAATAGTGGCCTCTTTCCTACATCATTACACATGTGAGGAAAAAAATGTCTATTCCAAGATATTTTTTTAAAAAAATAGCATATGAGAGATGGCAGGATAATATGTATACAGGTAGTCCTTGACTTACAACCACAATTGAGCCCAAAATTTCTGATGTTAAGTGAGACATTCATTCAGTGAGTTTTGCTCCATTTTATGACCTTTCTTGCCATGGTTGCTAAGTGAATCTGGCTTCTTCATTGATTTCGCTTGTTAAATGGCTGCAAAGGGGAATGACATGACCTTGGGGCACAGCAACTAACATAAGTATGAGCCAAGCATCTGAATTTTGATCTCATGACCATAGGGATACTACGAAGGTTGTTAAGTGTGAAAAATGATGTCACATTTTCAGTGTTGTTGTAATTTTGAACAGTCACTAAATGAACTCTTGTAAGTTGAGAACTACCTGTGTTTTTGATATTGTGTATTTTAGGGGTGTAACTGCACAGCATCACCATACTTCTGTTGACTGTGACATACATGTAAACACAGTTGTGTATTGCATTCTTCTAACTAAACATTTTCAAGAGCAGCCTCTTTTATGTTCCCAAGGGTTTTTCTTCTTCTTTTGAATTTGTGTTAGAAACACCAAGGTTGAAAGGAATAGCCAGTGACATCACTGCTGCATGGGAGACACCCAGTTGGGGGTTTTTTTCATGTACCTGGAAGGAACTGGTGTGAAGGACAGAAGCTCAACCCTGGACAATGCAAGCACCCAGATCTTGAACGTGGGCTTGTTAACCTCCAACCTAACATCCTAACCACATGAGCCAGCATGCTCCAACTGATTTCGAAATTATTAGTCCATAGTAAAAAATATAAGGTGTCAGGCCCAAAGTCATAATGTGAAGTCAAAGGTTGGCCTGACACAGTTTGGTAGTGAACGGGGGGAGTGAGAGAGAGAGAGATATGCCACCACACATTCCTTTCTGCTAATGCCATAGTAACAAACACAGGAAGGAATCAGGAATCCTGCATAGGATTGGTCCTCATGACTGCACTTGTGGTTGTGGGGATGTGATATGAGTTTTTGACCCGGATGTAATCTAAGGGACTCAGAGTTGGAATGATTCAAGTTGAATCTAGGCGTGGCTGTTAATAAATCGTACCCTACACAGGTGTGGAAATGATTTATTTCTCAGATGTTATTTGGTCCGCTGACAACAATTCCAACTCTGAGTCCCTTAGATTACATCCACGTCATAAACCCATATCACATCCTCACACCCACAAGTGCAGTCATGAGGACCAATGCTATGCAGGATTCCTGATTCCTTCCTGTGTTTGTTACTATGGCATTAGCAGAAAGGAGTGTGTGGTGGCATCTCTCTCTCTCTCACTCCCCCACGTTCACTACCAAACTGTATCAGGCCAACCTTTGACTTCACATTATGACTTTGGGCCTGACAGGCGGCCTCCCTTTCTGCAAAACCTGTCTCCTGGAATGATAGAATAAGTATAGGGGTTAGTACCATTCCAGACCATTCTACCTTCCTCCTCAGGGATCCTTTGGCTTGTTTGGATAATTCTCATGAAACTGCTTGACTAACCTATCCTCACTGACATCCCGACTCTTTACCCAGGTAGCCTCTGACATAAGGTGCAGTCTAAGTGGATTTTGCCTCCTGCTATAATAATTAATTTAAATAATTTAAATAAAAATTTAAATAATTTTTTTTCACTCTCACAGAGAAAAAGCTGAAAAATAGCATGTATGCTCTTATAAGAATTCTGTCAAAAGGTTGTATGTTCTTAAAGTAAACTACCTTATGAAAAACGATGTTACTCTTTTCATCCACAGTTGCAGTTGTTTATCAGCACAGTGCAGTTTTTCTTAAACTTTCCTTTTCAGCTTCCTGTCTTTTGACATTGAATGTAAGTCAAATGTGCTAAAAGTCTGGAAGGTTGACTACATGTCCCATGCTGTGATTTTTGGCTTCCTGCATATGGTAACATAGTACCACAAGCTGTGAATTCATGAAAGAATAGGATTACTTTTGACTTCTCACCAAATTTAATAGCAATATCTCAAACATCTGTGTCTAAAGGTCTTGGCCATGCCAAATCTGCAGCTGTTCAGTGGAAATCTGCTGAAATAATAAAATGGTGAGAAATAGAATATCAAAACCAAGATTCCGCATCACTTTTCTCAAGGGTGGAACTTTAAATGAATCATTTCTTCATTTGTTCATGAGGTAACATGACATTTGTCAGAAAGATTAACACTGAAACTCTGTATGTATTGATCATAACCTTATAATACTTGTAAAAATCTGACACAGTTCAGCTGGAGAAAACCTGGTTGTCTATATATCATTAAGAAAATTAGTTCAGCATATCTAGTAGTTAAAAACTATACAAAGGACATAGGAAAATGCTATCAGATCAGTCTTTGAAAAAGAATCACACATCTCACTTTATGAATAGTCTGAAGTGAGATGCCAAAACCTGTGGTGATCAGAATAATGTTTTATGATAATTTTTTTTGCACAGTTAAATAAATGATAAGGTGAAATAGTGCATGCTAATTAATTCTCTCGCTGTGAATCATCATATTTATCAGAGCTATAAGGCAAAAGAAACTACTTTAAAAAATCTAGATAAATTGCAGTTTTACTCAAAATTGCTTTGCCTTCTGTTCACACAGCATCCCATTTCCTTCCTCCACACTTTTTTCAAATATCAAAATATAGCCCGTTCTCGAAATGATGCAATAACCGAGAAATAATAACTATTTTAATATTTTGGTACCTAACAGAGCAAGCTTACGTTTAGGTTGGAGTGCTCTGACATGTGCAATTGCACTGCTGGACTGCATAACAAAAATTAGGACAAAGAGACATTTGTCCTCTCCATGTTCTATGAAATTGTTTCATTGTGTACTTTTAGACAAAGCTACTTTCTGGTGCAAGGAGTGAAAAGGGACAGAGAGCAAACAGCTGACGTATATTCCAACTCAGTTCACGGACATGGTAGCCAACCAGAGGGAACTTTGGATCCATTAGATCAGTGTTTCTCAATATCAGCACCTATAAGATACGTGGATTTCAAATTCCAAAATTCCTCAGGCAACCTGCTGGCTGAGGAATTCTGGGAGTTGACATTCATACATTTTAAACTTGCTGAGATAGAGAAATTATATTAAATTCTAAGCTAGGCACATGTCTGGAAGCTTTCTGGCGACTGGAATTTCCTGACCTAAAAAAAAAAAAAGCTAATCTCACCACTGACAAAGAAAAAGGATCTGGTATCAGGTTTCTTCCTCCAAGGATAGTATTTTTTTTCTGACCATAAAGGAAGACACCAATGTATCTAATAGTCCCTGGGATGCCACCCTATATTGGGACCGTACTTTTTTTGCTTATCATAATTGTACTTTAATACAAACTTTATTAAGGTACATTTACGTTTTTGACATCTTGTATTGTCACATTTGAGTAGAATTTAAGCCATGCATCACTCCAAGAAATATTTCAAAATGTCTTTGTGTGTTGGTCATTATGAGACTTAATGATATAGCATTTCTTCAAACCATTCCAAATTTATAATTGTATTACTTCTGATTTTCATTTTAACCTCTTGCAGATGCTTCTACAAACAGATGTTTAGCTGTAACTCTAATGAAACATTGCTTAGAAATTTCATGACAGGTACATTGGAGATTTTGCAAGCACAGGTTCATTCACACTTAGGGAGTCAAGTGGATGTAATCGGTGTTTGTTTGTTTGTTTGTTTGTTTGTTTGTTTGTTTGTTTGTCAAGACATATACAAGATAATAGGTATGGTATAAACAAAAACAAGTAGGTATATGTAAATTTGGACAATAGGACAGGAACAGTAGGCACAATGGTGCCCTTATGCAGATCCCTTACAGACTTCTTAGGAATGTGGTGAGGTTGACTATAGACAGTCTAAGATTAAAGTTTTGGGGGTTTGGGGAAGAAACTCCAGAATCAGGTGGTGCATTCCATGTATTGATTGATCACTCATATTTTCTGCAGTCAAGTTTCGAGCAGTTTACATTGAGTTTGTGTGCATGTGTGTTGTTGCGGTTGAAACTGAAGTATCCATTGACCGGTAGGACATTGTGGTAGATGATTTTATGAACTACATTTACATCAGATCGAGGGTGACATAACTCTAGGTTTTTTAAGCCCAAAATTTCAACTCTGGTGGAAGAAGGTATCCTTTTGCGAGCAGAGGAGTGGACGACTCTTCTTGTGAAACATTTCTGGACTCTCTCAATTGTATTACTGTCCTATATGCAGTGCGGGTTCCAGACCGGTGAGCTGTATTCGAGGATTGGTCTGGCAAATGCTTTGTATGCTCTGGTTAGCAGTTTAATATTGTCAGAGAAGATTAAGTTAACAACTCTCATTGCCGTTTTGGCAATGTTGTTACAATGGGTTCTGGCACTTAGGTCATTAGATATGAATACTCCAATGTCATCTACAAGTTTTTATTTTGTATTCTGATTCTTTTTGTCAATGTGTAAGACAGAGCATTTATTGGTTGAGATTTGAAGTTGCCAGTTATCAAAACAATTGTGATACATGGTCCAGGTCTTTTTGAAGGGTAGAAGTATTTTCAGTGGTGTTGACTGAATAGTTTAACATCGTCATCAAAGAGAACACAGTTACTTATAATATGATCACTAAGGTTGTTTATGTGAAGAATGAATAGTGTTGGTCCTAGTACACTGCTTTGAGAGACACCACTGTTGACAGGTGCAGGATTTAATAGGTCGCTCCCTATTTTAACCATTTGTGGTTTGTTTGACAAGAATACAGTTATCCAATCACGAAGGGGACTAGAGATGCCATAAGATTTTAGTTTTCGAAGTGGTTTGTCATGTACTGCTGAATCAAAGGCTTTACAAAAGTTTATGTAAATTGTATCTATTGATTTAGCTTGACTGAGTTGTGAAGTCCATATGTTTTTGCAATGTAGGAGTTGCAGGTTAGTGGATAATTTTTTTCTGAAACCAAATTGTTTGTTAGAGAGGAGGTTGTTAGTTTCTAGGTGAAGGGTGATGGATTGATTTATGATTGATTCCATGACTTTGCAAGTGACACAACATAAAGAGATTGGTCTGTAATTTTCAACGTTACTTGGATCTCCTTTTTTGAAGATAGGGATGACCATGCCTAGTAGTGACCATAAGATAGGTAAGAGGCTAGTCCTGAAGGATTTTTCAATAATTATGCTTAGAGGTTCCGCTATGGTTGTAAAGAGCTTTTCAGTTCAAATTTCTGTTTTTATCAGATTTATGGTTTTTGCAATTTTACTCTAGTTATGAGTATGCCTAAAATTGTGCTAAAACGTGATTACGGTAATCCAGCAAATAGACTGATTTCAGTATGAGAATCCTAAAAATCTGTTTTTCAATTCTGCTGAAATCAATTGGACTTAATTTTGGCTTGAACAAATTATTCTCATCTAATGCACATAGTGTATTAAATAATAAAGAACAAATCAGCAAAACATATTTAAATAAACTAACAGTATTCATTTTGACCTTCAGCATCCTATGAAAAGTAAAGATTGTTTCTAATTAACAGGATTAAATATGCCACTTGGCATAACTGTTAAATATTATGTACCATACAGCATTCCTGTTTTCAATTTAGGTCAAACTATCAGGATGATGAAAAGAATCGAAGCTGGAAGATGAGATGCTCTATTTCACATATACGCCCTCTGGAAGGGCTGGCAAAGGCAACCACTTAAATTAAGCTCAGGTCATCAGACAAGATATTTAATCTATTCCTAAGACAGACAACTTCTACAGCTGAAATCCCTATGGCCTTTAAAGCAACACAATGAACTACGTTGTCGTGTACTCCTGTCAAGTCATGTTAGGTTCCTTGGTTTTTAGAAGTGATATTTCATGTACTCTTATGAGCAAATTGCTCAGAGCAAGGAAAAGTGTTTTGGTTTATTTATGACCTACTAACCTTAAATAAAGAAAAAGAAGAAGTTTCAGTCAATGTGAATGTTCTCAGAAGCCCAGAGATATGAAATGTACATAAAATAAATCTGGCATTTATAGCACAAACTAGCAAAAGGCACACATGGCCAATCCCCAGGGTTTCTTTAAAAAAGAAGGTGGAAACCAGATGGTGAAAGAAGTAGGGGTATAAGTCACTCTTAACCAATAAATAATATAAAAATGCAGACTATAGAACTGAAAGTTTAGAAGCAAGCAGAGATTTTCAGATTGCATTCAAGGTGAGAAATGAATAGAAGAATGGGTGTTAATACTGAGCTTTCAAGTATGTTATTAGTAAAAAGAAATGGAAGTAAAGTAATAAACTGGGAAGAAACTATATGAAAAATAAAATAAAACATAGAAAGGAAGAATATAATACCAATAGACTTATATTACAACACACTCTGAGAAGTTTACAATTGTCAGTAGTGATATGTTAACTATGAATCATGAATCGGGATCTATTCATGTGGCTCTTGATGAATACATGCATATACATTTTAAAAGCCTGCACATAAAAATAAAAGTATTGTCTGTTTCTTTAGCTGATTGTCTTGGTAGTAACCAGACCAAGAGAGGAAAAATGATCAGGAACTCTCTCTCTTAGGGAAGGTAATACTGTTTTGTTTCATTTTGGATTAGGAAGAAAAATAACCCATTTGTCATTGGACATTTTAAAGAAAATGAACAGGAAAAGGCAGGAAATAAAATACCACAAATTATTCAATATCAAGTATTTAAAAATGTAGTCTACATATTTTTAAAATGTTAGTAACTATTTGTAAAATTTAAATACCTTTATATAGTTACATCATCCTTAAATTACTGACATAATTGGCTTAATAAAATTCTACATTTTATAAGAATCTGTTTTGATTTACATAGCTCCTAAAATTGAAATATAAATTCGATACAAAGACAAACTTAAATTTTGGAGATAATACCACCTCTGGTATGGTTTCCACATTGAATTTAAATCTGTATCAAATTTACAATTATTTTAGACATCAAAGCATACTCCCAGAAATTGACTAAGGATTCTTCCATTGGAGAGATCAGGTAACCTTCCCAGAAAGAGCAATGTAATGTCTTTGCAACAATTATATGTGACATTAATTCAGTAGGCCAAAGAAGAAAAATGTTTTTATAAAATTTATTAAGTATTCGTAAGTTGAAGTGGGAATTCAGTTAAGATTTCTTTAAATCTAGCTCAATCATTTACATAATTGTTTTTTTATTAAATATTTTTTATTGATTATAAAAAAGAAAAAAATAAACAAACAAACATAACACATAAGACTTAACCAAACATTAAATGAGCATTTCCAAAATGTGAACTGTAGGTGGTACACATCACAAAAGTAAAAACTTAATGTTGTGACTATAAAAAGTTATTTTCATGAATATATCAAGTTAATATATGGTAATTTATCACTATATGATATATAATATATAATATATTACTAGCTCAGTATAATTTTGGAAACCGAGGTGTCTTTTATCTTCCTTAAATTTTGATTTGATTTGGAGATAATTTATCCAATCCAACTTAATTCCCTTGGTCATCAGGATCTGTTTGGGTAATAAGTCATTGTTTTCATCTAAAATCTGTTGGTATCTAATTAGCCTATCCTTTGTCCACAAGGTTGGGTAGATTATGGCCTCCAAAGGGTAATATTGCTTTTTTATTTGGTTCCAATTGTTTATTATATTTTTTCGTATGTAATGTGATGTGAAATATGAATGTTTTTTGTATTTATCAGTTCCTAAAAATGTGTGCCAACCAGTTTGGAGGTCAAAGCCGTCCAAAGTTAAGACTCTTGAGTTTTTTTAGGAATATCCAATCTTGTGTCCATTTAAGCATCGTGGATTGGTAATACAGTTCGAAGTTTGGTAGTCCAAACCCCCCTCTGCTTCTATGGTCTTGTCATATCTTTAATTTGATCCTTGCTTTCTTTTTTGACCAGATAAATTTACTTTTTTTTTTTTGTTCAAATTGGTGAAGAAGGTTTTTGGAAGTTTTATTGGGGCGACTTGAAACAAGAATAATAGTTTAGGAAGAGTGTTCACTTTGATTGTGGCAATTTTACCCATTAGAGATAGCGGAATTTTAGACCATCTATCGAAGTCTTTTTGAATATTTTCAACTAGAGTGTCGTAATTTTCTTTTCTTATTGAACTGCAGTTTACTGTGATTATTAAACCTAAATATCTGATTTTTTTTTACTATCTTTATTTTTAATAGATTTTCCAATTTAGTATTTTGTACTTGAGACATATTTTTTGTAATTATTTTCATTTTTTCTTTATTTATTTTTAACCCAGTTATTTCCCCAAATGTTTCAATTTCCTTAATAAAATGTTTACTTCCATCAATGGGGTCTTCAACAATGAAAACCATATTGTCTGCAAAGGCTTGGATCTTGAACTCTTCCTTTCTTATTTTTAAGCCCTTGGTTTCTTTACAGAATTGTTAAGCATTATGACATTGCCATATATGAAAGAATTATTGTCAGATGACAAGCCCATTGCCTTCAAATGTACATCTGTCTAAGGCATAATTAACAGAATAGAATAACAGACTTTGAAGGACCTTGCAGATTTTCCAGTCCAATCCCCAGCTCAGGAATGAAAACCCTATACCAGGGCTGTCAAGTTCCCGGCCGGTGGGCCAGATGTGTTGCATGTTGGCCATGACAATATCCAATTTAGTGAGGGGGGGAAGTCCTGACATGTGATGATGCCATGGCGACATGAGTTTGACACCCCTGCCCTATGCTATTTCAAACAAGTGGTTGTCCAATCCCTACTCAGAAACTTCCTGTGTTGGAGCATTCACGACTTCTAGAGGCAAGTTGTTCCACTGTTTAATTATTTTAACTGTCAGGTAATTTCTCCTTAATTCTAGGTTGCTTTCTCCTTGATTAGCTTCCATCCATTGCTTCTTTTTCCTGCCTTCAGATGCTTTGGAGTATAGCTTGACACCATCTTCTTTGTGGCAACTCCTGAGATACTGGACCATTGCTATCATGTCACCCCTAGTCCTTCTTTTCATTAAACTAGACACACCCAATTTATATCTCTTAGCCTCCAGTCATCTATTAGGCAATAATACTGTCAAATATTTATTGCAAAAATATTTATACAAGAATAAATACACAAGTATTACAAGAGTTACATATGTTAATTTGTAGCCAGTATTGTAACAGGTGTTATTTTTTTATATCTAACATTGGACTATACTTATAATATTGAGCTTATATTTGATTTATTTTATTTTAATAGAGAAACATATTGCTAAGATGAAATATTTTTCTTCAGGAATTTATGGCTATATTTTCTCTGTGTTTTTAAATTCCCAAACAGGGAAAGTTTAGATTTTTCTGAGTATTAAATATAGTGCAGCAATGTTTTGTTGAGAATTCCTCGGCAGATGGATTTGATAATAAATGTTATGGAAACAGTTATGTTTAAGCAGAATTGATCTATCAAATTGAAAATAATGCCTTTTTAAAATTTTCCTTCACTTTAGACGATGGATACGTTGAAGACTTTGGAAATCTGCTTCTTATGGTTGCTTCAGTGAACATTCAACGCTGTCGGTGAGTTTGGGATTAAAGTGAAAACCATCGACCGTTGATTGTACCCTCCAGCTAACCATCGTCCTCATTACTTCATGCTTTCTGAATTTCACTGAAGATAGCCATAAAGTCAACACCCAAGATGATTGGTCGGTGTCTTCCCTTGCAGAATTTCACTTAGGTCCACCCAAAAAAGGTCACAATCAACATTCATTGCTGTCGGTGGGTTTAACTTTGTGGACAAGCTCACTGAACAATGAATGCAACTGTGGCCCCACTTTTTACAGTCACAGCCAAGAAGAATATTGATTTTGAAGGTAGCACCTGGGGTGGATAACTATGACTCAAAGCTTTGGATCAAGAAACTATGATACTTTCCAAGCTGTGTGTTTTAAATATTTGTTTTTGTTTGTCTGATGAAGTTAGAAGTCAGGAAACGCAAAATGCTATCTGTGACATTTCATTATGATATAGCAAAAAAGTATGTTCTTTTCCTCTACTAATTATTAGCTGGATTACAGATTCTCCAAACAAGAAAAGAAAACATGTCAAATTGAGGGATAAAATGAATTTATCCAACTTTGGTATGATTAAACCTAGTAAGTCTTATAGAACAAATGATTATTGCTAAAATAAACTTTTCATTTCTTTCAGTTTCTTGCACAAAGTCCAAAAGTTGTTGAAATTTTATTTGTTTATTTAATCAAGGCTGTCCATTTAGCCATTCTATGAGCAGCTATTATTCTTTATTGTAGATATTTGTAAATCCTTTCACCTTCAGCATATAAATGTCATTATCATATATAGAAAACAAAATTTGATGAAATGTTTCCATTTGTTTGTCTGTTAAGCTTCTGGCATATCTGGCATAATACATATCTGATCCCAATATTTGTTACATGTCCAAAAATGAAAAAATATTCTCTCAGCTTGATTACATTTTTGACAAATACTTGAAATTCAATTATACATCTTTACAGTTTTTCTGGGGTCATGTATCAACCATACATCATTTTATAACAATTCTCTTTAAGATTATAATTCAATGTAAATCTCACCCTTTCACTCTCCCAGGGCCCAAGTTTATATTATATCCAAACAAAATTGCCCATTTTAATATAGGATCCTTTACTTGTATGATGTGCATTTCATTTTTAGTAAAAGTTTGTACACCTTAGCAATCATATGATTATCATTTGTAGCTCTGCTGCAAACTCAGTTTTACCCTTTTTAAATTCATTAGCCTTCTTATTCATCTTAATTATTTCCAGTAACTGAAGATAAAGAAACCAATGGCATGTAAAACCTTCCAACTACCAGTCCTCTGTTGATTTTAGGTACAACAGCTCCTTAGGAAAAATTGAGAAAAATCAAATAAGTTCACAATTAATTATCATCTTCCTCCTAAAAACACTTAGGCTGACAACCATAAAGGGTTTTGAAGAGACTATTCCAAATTTTAATGTGGTACAACTAATAACATAATTTTTGAAATTTACATTCACTTTAACTTTGTTGTACCACAGATAATCACGCCATTCAATTCTTAATTCATGACCTCCCAATATCCAAAACTCTCCTATTTCTTAAAGTCATCACTCTTTCATCCAAAGTAAACACTAAGTACCAGTAAAGGAGAATATTTGTAGCTCAGGGTTAAAATAAGGGGGATGTCATCTGAGGCTAACTGATGATGTTACCTAGTTTGGGTAATGAAACATCTATAAAAATAAATAAATAATAGGTCTCAAAATGTGGTAAACCTAATCCCCCTCTTTCTTAGGTGTGCATAGAAAATGTTCAGCTGTATGGTAAATCCTTCTGATTGGGACAGATGTGCACAAATGAGTTCTCAAAAACAGAACGGAAGATATTTAGTTTTGGCTTCTCCATATTGCACTATGACAAAAGATTATTTAAATTTTGTTCTATAATTACATCCTTTTTGCAATTCACAGATCAACTTACATGTACTAGGCATCAAAAGTTTGTATCTGCATATGTTATTCTAATTTCTATTGAATATTTTGTTTCAATAACATAGATTTTTCATTTTCCAACAGCTAGTTTCTTTTTCATTAGAGTATTGACAACAATATACCCTTGCCAAAAAACCTTGTTTCTTTTTTAAAAAAATCTCTATGAGATCTTTTTGTTCTTGTAAGATTCAAAGCAATACTTTCCAAGTGAATATAACAAATTAGCACACAAGATAGTTAATTTCAGAACATAACACATACAATTTTAATTACTACAAAAATAACCTACAGTACACTGATGCGGTTGTAATTATTTTTAATTATCTCTTCTTTATCATAGTAAAGGAATCAAAGGCAGACTCAGAGATATCTTAAGAAAAGAAATATTTGCATATCTAAGTGAATGTTAGCTAAGTGAGTATCAGATTGAAATACTGGTATTTGACAATAGTTCAATTTCTAGAGGGAAAATTCTGGGTATAAAGATTGTTATGAATTCAAAAATATGTATTAAAAAAGAATGTATTTTTCCTTTATTCTGTCATTTTATCTGATTGACTAAATATTTAAAATATTATCCTTTCAAGTGATTTATGTATTGAAGCTGCATTGTATTTCCTGAAATATATGATAATATTAAAATGATTATTGTGGAACAAAGAAAAGGGACAATCTATCCTTAGAGCTGCTAGGAAATGTATTTACAATTTCTCAACAAAGTTTATTTTTTACTTGCTCTGTCAGAGGACTCGGCAGCAATTGTCATTTGCACTGTGGGTACTTCAGGAAGTGATGTACCATCTATAGGCAGACCAACTGCAAGAGGACCTTTGAAGAGCTCAGGTTATCCTTGAAGCACAAAATTTATTCAGAATCAGGGCCAAAAGACAATGCCTGCTTTGAAGCCATTTCCATTTTGTCCTGGAGGAGGGAGTTGGGCAACAGGATTATTTTTTGACAGAGCGAAATAAAATAAATAATTGAGAGATAATGTTCACAGTATGAAAAAAAAAGTTTGAAAAGTGGACCCTGAACAGTATGGAAAATGTTGAATTCCAGCTTAAACTTCACAGGTAGGTTTGTGGCATTTAAACCCATGGATCTACAGTAATGTCAGCATTACATAGTAATTCCAAATTTAGAATCTTTAGAGGAAGCCATGAAAAAGAAATTTACCAAAGGTGTGATGAACTTGCAGAGGTTAAAAGATGTGACAATCCAGAAAAGGCTGGTTAATACAGCAGTATTGTGGGAAGCCTGAATATTTTCTTGGTTCTTTGCTCTTATGAAATAGAAAGTCCACTTCAACAATACTTCCAAGAAAGATGCTCTAATTGTTTGCGTGCATGAGCTCTAAACTCAAACTTGCGGGCATTGCTAGAACCCTCCGTAAATATTGTTATTTTGTTCAAAACTTATCTTAGACATAGTTTTCTCCAATTTTTGAATGTTATGGTGTATGAAGAAATATATAGTCGATCCTACGCGTAAAGACCATTAGTCACTATTCCCAAAATTGAGATGTTATAAGAAATGTAAGCCTATTTTTAGTAGATCTTGGAAACATCCATCTAAATCATTACACAGTAACATTAGCCATTACATGACAGGCTTTCCTATTTTTCACAGTAATCAACTACCATCAGTGATCAATCACAATGCTTGGATAGAAATTCAGCATTATCCTTGATTACAGAAACCAGCAAGTATGATGCAGTAGTTGTGAAAATAATTTTGTTAAAGGCTAGCTAAACCACATTCCTACAAGATAACAGAGTGTCTGACAAAGAAAGATGGAATACTTTTAAGTACAGGAAATTCATTGTGCAAATGAAATTTCTTCCAAATCATGCAGAAATCAATGAAAAAACTGTTACTCGGTGAAGCCGTGAAGCTCTTGTACACACCACCACACAAAAGGTGCTTTTCTGCCTATGGGAACTCATGCAGGTCATCACTTTATTCTAGGTCATCTTAACTATAAAATTCTTATTAGAAGCAATGAAATATGTACTGTCCATTTAGATGGATAAAGGAAATGTTCATCCACAGCTTAAATGCAATTTCCTGAAACACTATGCTGCAAATAAAGTATAGTCGATAATTTTTGGGATGCCTGGTATACAGTATACAACTCTATGCTGAATATTGGTTTTGTGATTTGGTTATAAAATCTTATCAACTTCCAGGGTACTGCCATTTTGAAAAATTGATAGGGAGTATACTAGATATTAACAAATAATAATTACTTAAGATGTTTGCCATTGTTTATAATCCCCAAATTCCAATTTGGGAAATCCAATTCCTTCCAAAACAGCCTCATTGATTTTGCTGTGTGTAAATTGTCTAAAATACATGGAGGATAATATACGTTGGTCGCCCAAAAAGTAATGCACCACATTTTTTTCCTTCAACATTTACTTATTGAACACAGTGAAACTTGCACACAAGAAAGAATGATGTTTCTTCTACACTCTCTATAATTCCCATCCCATTCTATGGCCTTTCTCCAGCGAGATACAAGAGCGTGTATGCCCTGTTGGTACCACTCCTTGTTCTGGTTATGAAGCCATTTCTGCACTGTGCAAATCACCTCTTCGTCATCCAAAAATTGTCTTCCGCAACTAACCGTACTTCTGTTGACTGCGGATTCTCCATAAGCTGCATAAACATTTGTGAATGTTCCCAACAGTTTCTTTCTCTGCAGTGCGAAATTCAATTACGACATGTGGCTTGTAACATACATCACTTACGCCATTTTGAAACACTGCTTTAGCTACGCGATCTGTCTAAAGAAACACAAAATTTACACACGCACTCCTGACAATTCAAATAATGTATATCTAAAGTTTCGTGTTCGTATCATTACTGTAGACTGAGAGAAAAATGTGCATTGCTTTCTGGGCGACCCTCATGTATGCATTTATTCTATAGTTCTTATTGGTTTTCAATCAAAACGCATGCTAAAAATTTTCAATTAGCCATTGTTAGCATGAAGAATAATATCCATGTGGATAGTTTCTCAAAATACTGTCTTCCTTCCTAACTTTTTAAAAAACGTAATGCTTGCCTGAAACAAATACAATTCAGCTAGAATTATTCTAAATCAGTGGTCTAGAAGTTGTGCAAGCAAGTGCTTTTGGCTTTTGTGAAAATGTGTTGAACAAATCATATTTTGAAATAATGATTTAAAAATATCCCTATTTAGCTTTATGGGCATCCAAAGGGCCTTGCTGCTTTCATGAAAATAATGAAAGCATATATTCAATAAACTATGCCCGTTTTGAGAACATGATAATGCATCAAAAAGCGAAGGGGCTTATGCTACAATGTTATGACACTGTTTTTGCCTTCTAATTCCCACTGCCAGTTCTGCAAATTCCATTACTTCATCTACGGTACTTTATAATAGTGATAGTAACAATAAAGTTTAAGGCATACAAAAATGCAATTAGCAAATTCAACTTGCAGTGTTACATAAATATTATCAAACCATATTTTCTCAACAGTTAAAAATATGAACTGCCTGCTTAAAACGGCTTGAAGGTTGAATCATTTACAAAACAACATAAGAAATCCATGTTGGAGTTTTCTCAAAAAGATGCTCAAAATGAGGAAATCCAGAAGGAGCAAGGCACTACAGAATCTAAGTAACAATGCTTGGGTTGAATTAATTACCAAGAAGCATTCTGGGGTAAATTAAGACTAATGTTAGGCTCTGCAAATTTTATAAAGTGCTGCAACAGGGCCTAACAAATTCAAAGAGGATCACATTCTAAAATTCTTAATTTATAAGACAAACTAATAAAGCTTTTTTTTGTAAATATTTTATTGATTTTATAATATAAAACACACACACAACAAATAACAAGTGCTCAGTGATTGTGCCCACCACCAGACAAACATTTGTACCCCACCACCAATCGGGGGTGTTTCTTGTATAAACCATTTTAACCCAAGAGCAAAATATTTATTTACATATAAAGTGATTCCAATTTGTTTCTTATAGCTTGGTCTCAGATTCTATTCGCCATGTATCGTCTTACCTTGTGCCATCAGTTGTCGCAAGTCAGTTTCATTAACCAAATTCATCCTTTTGTCCATAATCTCAAATTGAATGTGGTCCACTATGTACCTTAAATAATAAAGCTTGGAAGTGAAAAAAAATCACATTTTCAACAGGATGTTGTACTCCATGCATGAAAATTTCAAACAGTGATCCTGCCAAATAAAGTTGTTTAGTACCAATAATTTGCTGAAAATAATATGAATTGATTAAAAAAAGTCTTTGCAATACAGCTTAGCTCCAAAATTCAGTTCACAGTAATATTTACTGCATCTTGTTCTAGTTCTGTAAAGATATTCTAGATTATCTATCTAGGTTTTGTTTCCTGTATGTCAAAGTTAAAAATACACTTACCAACTAAAAAAAATCATCTAGACATTACTATACTGAGATTTTAAAATATCAGAATACAACTTTAAAAACTCATGATCTAGAGCAGGGGTGTCAAACTCAAGGCCTGAGGTATGTAACCAGGTAACTGGCCCGCAGGGCCACCCTGGAAGCAGCGGGCCAGTTATATGGTTACATACCTCAGTTGCCACACCCTCCTACAACCTACTACCAGTGAAAATGAAGCTCAGGAAGGCAGCTCTCCCAAGCTGTTTTGACTGCTGGAAGATTGCAGGAGGCCGTGATAGCCAAAAGCTGAACTTGGGAACCTGTTTTCACTGGCAAAGCACTCAGGTCACCACAGGTGCTGGCCCTACCCACCCTGGCCACACCACAGAGATCAAACACAACTCTCAATGTCATTGAGTTTGACACCCCTGATCTAGAGATTAAATACAGTGGGGCCCTGATGAATACAGGTAATCCTTGATTTACTACAATTAAATCCAAAATTTCAGTTACTAAGTGAAATATATGTTAAGTGAGTTTTGTCCCATTGTATGATCTTTCTTGTTAATGGTTGTTAAATGAATAACTTCAGTTAAGTTAGTAACATGATTATTAAGTGGATATGATTTCTCCATTGACTTTGCTTGTCAGAAGGTTACAAAACCTTGGGATATTGCAACTGTCATAAATATGAATCAGTTTTGAGTTTTGATCAGAGGACCAGGGGATACTACAAATGAAAAACTTAAGTCTGTTTTTCCATGCCATTGTAACAGAATGGTGACTAAACAAATGGTTGTAAGTTGAGGACTATCTATATTTGTTTCCCCTAGATGCAAAAAGCCAATAATATCCCAAAATTCACCTTTAGAAATGATTTCAAAAATGCTCAAAACATTCACAGAAATTATAACAACTGAATTCCACCCATTCTGAGTTAAAAGGTTTTTATATCAGGTAAGATGCTAATATCCTCAGAACCTGGACAGTCAGAATTGCATGCATGTTGTTAAAAAGGCTAATTTATGATAAAGCAGCAGTGAAAATTTTGGGGCCTACTATGACTATTGGAGCCACTTCAGCTCCAAACACATGAGTGAAGTGACATTGGTTATGAGCAACTATAATTTTGCTTAGAAGCAAGACACTGATTTATCCAAGCCTCAAATGAAGTGTAATGTCCCTTTAAGGACTTAAATCAGCCTCAAGTCTACATTTCGATATGAGATTATAGTTAGGATGGGATCTGATCCCTTTTTGGGAGGGAAGGACCATGATATAAAATCTCACTAAAATGTTCATAACTGGAGTTAAGAGTCTGTTACAGCAACCAACAATTCATTGGAGTCAATGCCACTGATGGACCTGTATTATCCATTATTTCTTAAAAAAGGACCCAGTACTATGATAGCTTTGGGAGTTCCATATTCCATAAAAATATTTTTTTAACAAATGTTTCTAGTACTATGCTCCTCAGGAATTACTTTAGATAAAAATATTGTATTTATTGATTTGAGTTGAGTTGAGTTGATTTGTATGCCGCCCCTCTCCGTAGACTCGGGGCGACTGACAGCAACAATAAAACAATGTACAACAAATCTAATACAGTGTTCCCTCGATTTTTGCGGGGGATGCGTTCCGAGACCGCCCGCGAAAGTCGAATTTCCGCGAAGTAGAGATGCGGAAGTAAATACACTATTTTTGGATATGAACAGTGTCACAAACTTTCCCTTAACACTTTAAACCCCTAAATTACAATTTCCCATTCCCTTAGCAACCATTTAGATTATTACTCACCATGTTTATTTATTAAAGTTTATTTTTTAAAAAATTATTAAAGGTGGACGAAAGTTTGGTGATGACATATGACATCATCGGGCAGGAAAAACCGTGGTATAGGGGGGGGAACTGCAAAGTATTTTTTAATTAATATTTTTGAAAAACCATGGTATAGGCTTTTCGCGAAGTTCGAACCGCGAAAATCGAGGGAACCCTGTAATTTTAAAAAACACTAAAAAACCCACTATTAAAAGCAAACATACACACAACCTCAGTGTCTTTTTAAAATCTAAAATCCAGTAACTTGCTAGACTTCTTATCATATTTCCAGGATTATTTCCTAAGATGATTCAATAAAAATTGTGTTTTAAAATTATGAAACTTATTCATTCATATTCACTTAGTCTCTATGAATTGTACTTTGCCTATTACCAAATTCAAAGCAAGAAAAAAATGAACCTATCTAACTTGCTCCTTTCTAATTTTGCTCCTTTTTATGCTGTTTGTGTTTTCTTTAATACACACTTCCTTGATAAATGTTACTTCCCTGGAGAAGTGGGAGGAGACGTATGCTTGTACCTTTAAAAGTTCTTAATTAATTGTATTTACTTCTGAACCTTGAAATAGACCTATTTTTTAACTATGGAAAGCAGTCCTTACAGAATTGCTGAATGAACTGAGAATATTTCAGCCTGAAGTAAACACACCAGGGAATTCAACGGAAGCAAAGAGAGGGAGTGACAAAATCCTGACATTGCCAATAACAGCCTTGTCAAAATTACAGTCTTGCAGCCATTAATTTCTCCCAACTTGTCTTTATAATGAAGCTTGAACATTTCTCTGTAGGAGTCCATGACTGAGACAAGAGCTGAGTCTGAGCCAGATTTTGTGCCTCAGATGCCAACATTCATATTTTTAGACATAAAAACCAATAAAGCTGAAAAAAGGATATAAGGAAAAAGCTCTACCTTTTTCTCCCTAGCTGGAAAAGATTCAGTAAGAAAAAGGGCCAACCTTACCAAAAGCTTTGTCAAAGGAAAAAAGAATTATCTTGAGTTAATTTATCATTTAGAGGGTGGGGAGGCTAAATTAACTACTTTAAAATCACACACACACACACCATTATAGTGATACAGGAAGGAAGGGGAAAGGAATTACCAACCTCATCACTTCTGGCTACAGGAGACGGCACAGGTGGTTGCCCCAAATGTCAATAACACCATCTGATGTGTAAATCATTTTAATTATCAAGTACAATCAGTGCTAATTGATGCATTTCTGCTGAAATAAGGCACAATGACAAACTCACTCCTACAGAATGATTTTAACCTTATATTAACTACTTCTGGCTATGCAGACAATTGCAGGTGGAAATAAGGCAGGTGTGGTCTTGAGTAGCTCCAAAAAGAGTTAAAAACAGATACAAACCTATTATCTGAGTCTTGGTTAGTATCACTTAGGGTCACTTGGGGCCTAAATCCTGGCTAAAAAAAAAAAGTATGTTCACAGACTACCTCATCTCTTATAATTTGTCTCTCTGCTTGTCTATCTATCCCTGTCTACCTACCTATCATCTATCATCTATATAAGAAAGGCTCTATGCATGTATGTTCCAGCATAACTCTGGAACACCTCATGCAATTTCAGTTAAACCTGGTACATAGATCACTTACCCTCTAGAAACAAATACTGTGGGGATAAAACACCTCTAGCACAGGGGCGGATTTCCATTACTGCCGCACTTATGTGCGCAGCTTCAGCTTTGTCTTTCCCAGCATGTTTTTGTTTCCATGCATGGGAGGGAAAGGGAGAGGACATAGTGGGGTAAAGAAAGGCACCTCCCAATAGCTCCCTGTCAGACAAATTCTTCAATGTCTAAGAACCCAGGCAATGCCGAGTTATCGGCTAGTGTATATATAAAAAAGCAGTGTCAATTATTTTCTGTTACAACCCCCCCAGGAAGAAAACATTTTGCCCGCCCCCAACTGTCCACCAGGACGATTGTTTGCAATATTCAGCACATTTTCGCTGAAAAACCCAAGCGGCTTATCAGTATGATTGGGGTGTAATCTAAACCTTTTTAGATACAGTAAACATAGCAGCTTTTCACCGTCTCTCACCATAGTCACAGTGGAGCCAAGCACTACATACACTTTGTCATATTTCTCATCTTAGCTTTTGGGAGACTTACGTTTCTCTCATTGTCTCCGTCACTCTCCTCCTTTCTTTTCATCCCTGTTAAATATTTTCCCATGGTTTTTTTTTAAGGTTTGTTATATGCACTTCAAGTCTCCTACTCCATGCTGTGTGCTATAGTTTTGTGCAACCCCCCCCCCCTGCTCCCTGCAGCAAAAAAAAGCACGTTCCCCACGGTCACGCAGGTGGGAAAGAGGAGCACATGGGAGAGGGAAGGCAGAAGGCAGAGATAATGGGCATGAGAGAAGGGGGAAGAAAGTCCCCTCCAAATAACTCCCTGTCAGTGGCAAATGGCACAACATGGTGGATTTTGGGCAAAGTGCCAGGATTGTAGAAAGGGTGAGAAAAAGGAGTGCATGGGAGGGGGATGGAAGGGGGAGACTCACTCTACCACTCAGGTACCCAAGCCTTTTCCATAGCCAAGTAGCTGTTTGTCAAAACCCTTCACACACAATATTTCTTTATGGAGAATGGAATTATGCTTAGCTATTCTAAAACAAGTCATAGCAATGGTGACCCAGCTTGACATAAAAAAACACACTAATATAAAGTAAAAGGGGGGAGGGGAGAAAACAGAAAAATTCTGGGTGCTTTCTGAGCTTGGTTGTTTGCTTGCAGATAATGTCAGGGTTTCTAATATAATCCTGGGTCTCAGGACCCCAAACAGCACCTTGAGAATTTGGGGTAGCTGGGTGATTTTTAAAGGAGATTCGGGTTAATGTCAGGTTTCCAAATAGCATTATATTAAATCAGAGTCTGAGGCAAAATATTTCTCAAAGTTCCAATTTATTGACAGAGCCATGTTGATACATCTGGGTGAAACCCGAATCTAAAGTCCCCCAGATTTCCCCACCCAGTTCTAAAGCTCAAGCCCTTGTCCCCACAAATCCATCATGTTGTCTAATCTTTAAGTTCCATGCTGGCAGATTCCATCCATCCCCTTCTGTGCAGGTACAGAAGTGTAGAGACAAAAGATGACCTTGGCTTTCTAGAAAGAATTAGTTATGGCTACATACTAACAACATCATACCACCACCACCACCCCTCCCATTTCCCACAGTAGAAAATGCATAGTAGAATAGTATAAAGTGTGGCAGGCCAAAGATCCCAAATAAAATAGCTTCGGCTTGACAGATGTTTTGTTATGACTAGGTTAAAATCTTCACTGCATGTTAGGTGTTACCTAGTCAGATATCTATCAAACCATCTGCAAACAAGCTCAGAGAGCACCAAGAACTCCACATTTCAGCCCTGAGCTACATACAATATATTATCTTCAATTTGTACAAAAGGATTCCATTACAATTGGGTTGATGATGGCAGAGGAAGAAATTAAGTACTTGCTACATCTTAAAATTATATCTGCTTAAACTTCCTCATTACACATGTTACCTGCTTCCTCTCAAAAGACAGAGAATGACAGGTATCTCCTAAATAATTTTTTTTTTAAAAACAGCCAGGAGCTATCTCCAACTTGGATGTGTGGTCCATGGGTTCAAGAAGACCATGAAAACTCTTTTCATGCAATTCACCATTTTGGTGTGACAATACTTCAGCCATAGTTCCCTGTAAGCTGCGCAGTGCGCTATAGCGCAGAGGTTTCTACTCGTCGGCCCGGGAATTTCAAATTTAGCGCGGAAGACCGACCTCCGTGCTGGAATTTGAAATCAGAACGGTTGCTGCTCTACAACATAGGGCAGCAACAGTTCCTTAAGCAAAGGCGGGAAACAAAGTGCAAAGTGGCCAATCACAGCAGGCCCGCTTTCTTCCCCGCCCCTTAAATCCTGGATTTTCTCCTCCCCGCCCTCCGGCAGCCAAACGGTTGTTTAGCTGATGTCGGGTAAGGTAAGAAAATCGGGCCTCTAAGCCTCGGTGGGGTGGGGGTTGCCGCCGGACTGCCGAGATGGGTGAGGCAGGGCTGGTGGCGCAGCCCACCGCTAGGCCTCTAAGCCTTGGTGTGTGTGTGTGTGTGTGTGTGTGGGTTGCTTGCTGCCGACCGGGTGCCTCGTCGGTGTGCGTGTGTGGGGTTGCCGCTGACTGCCAAGAGTGACGCAGCAAAGTAAGAGGTCTGGTGGCGCAAGGCCTCTAAGCCTCGGTGTGTGTGGGTGGGTGGGTTGGTTGCCGCCGACCGGGTGCCTCGTCGGTGTGCGTGTGTGGGGTTGCCGCCACCCGCCGACTGCCGAGAGTGACGCAGAAAAGTAAGAGGGCAGGTGGCGCAGCCCACCACTAGGCCTCTAAGCCTCGGTGTGTGTGTGGAGGGGGGAGGTTGCCGCCGACCGGGTGCCTCGGTGTGTGTGTGTTCTAGGCCTCTAAGCCTGGGGGGTGCCGACGACCGGGCGTGTTACCTTTCCGCGGGGTCCTCTTACTTGCGCCTTCCAACTTTTCCGGCAGCTGCAGCGCTCCGCCTGGCTGGAGTTTCCCTTGCGGGGGCCGTGTATAAGCTTTGGGGCCCGGAGGGAGGAAGGGTGGCTGGCCGGCAGCAGCGGCACTGGGAGTAGCCGCCTCACAGCTGACCACCTTGCCGCTGCCCCACAGCTAGTCACAATGCCGCTGCTGCCGCTGGCCATCCTTCCTCCCTCCGGGCCCCAAAGCTCATACGCGCCCACCGCAAGGGAAGCTCCAGCCTGGCGGAGCGCACCGCAAAATAAGAAGAAAAGGTCCCGCGGAAAGGCGGGCAGGAAGGCGCGCCTCACAGCTGATCTTTTCTTCTTGTTTTGCGCTGCAGTCCGCCCGGCCGAAAACAAAATGGCTCCAAAAGTCGGCCGGGCTCCCGGGAGGCAGTGCGCGACTGTTTCCTCTTCGCTGCAGAGCCGCACGGAGGCGAAGACACGGTGCCCGGCCACGCTCCGCCTCCCGGGAGCCCAGCTGAAAACAAAACGGCTCCAAAAATCGGCTGGGCTCCCGGGAGGCAGAGCGTGGCCGGGCACCGTGTCTTCGCCTCCGTGTGGCTCTGCAGCGAAGAGGAAACAGTCGCGCACCGCCTCCCGGGAGCCCGGCCGACTTTTGGAGCCGTTTTGTTTTCGGCCGGGTGGAGGCGGCGCACGGAGGCGAAGACACGGTGCCCGGCCACGCTCCGCCTCCCGGGAGCCCAGCTGAAAACAAAACGGCTCCAAAAGTCGGCCGGGCTCCCGGGAGGCGGTGCGCTACTGTTTCCTCTTCGCTGCAGAGCCGCCGGGCAGAGGCGAAGACAACGGCGCCCTCCACTCTCTCTCCATCTCTCTCTCTCTCTCTCTCTTTTTCTCTCTGTTGCCGGCGTGGTGAACGAGAGAGAAAGAGAGAGAGAGAGAAAGGAGGGGAGAGAGAATGAGAAAGAAAGAGAGAAAGTAAGCAAGAGAGAAAGACAGGGAAAGAAAGCAAGAGAGAGAGAAAGAGAGGGGGGAAGAAGGGGGAGGGAAAGACATAGAGGGAGGGAAGGAGGGAGAGAGAAAGAACAAAAAAGAGAGGGAGGAAGGAAGAGGGATGGAGAGAGAGGGAATGAAAGATGAAGGAAGGGAGAGAGAAAGGGGGAGGGAGAGATAGAAAGGAGGGAGAAGGGGGTAGTTAGGGAGAGGGAAAAGGAAGGGCTTGAAGAAAGGCAGGGGGAAAGAAAGATAGAAAGGAAAGAGGGAGGGAGTGATAGAAAGGAAAAAGGGAGGGAGGAAAGAGGGAGGGAGAGATAGAAAGGAAAAGGGGAGGGAGGAAAGAGGGAAGGAGAGATAGAAAGGAAAGAGGGAGGGAGAGATAGAAAGGAAAGAGGGAGGGAAAGATAGAAAGAAAAGAGGGAGGGAGAGATAGAAAGGAAAGTGGGAGGGAGGAAAGAGGGAGGAAGACATAGAAAGGATAGAATTATGGATGCAAGAACTTGCTCATGTGTGATAGCGCACGCCCACACTTACTTACTTACTTACTTACTTACTTACTTTATTTATTTATTTATACTTATATGCCGCCCAGTGCCAAAGGGACTGCCGCTCAGACACTATACTTTTCCGCTCACCCCGGAAAAAAATTAGAGGGAACACTGACTTCAGCCCTTCAAGTGTACAGTCATACCTCGTCTTACGAACCTAATTGGTTCCAGGGGGAGGTTCGTAAGACGAAAGGTTCGTAAGATGAAACATTGTTTCCCATAGGAAACAATGTAAAGTCAATTAATTCGTGCAACCCAAAAATACCCGCAAAAAAAAAACGCTGCCGCCCGGCTGTCACCTTTTAAAACAGCCTGGGGGCTTCTCAGTGACCTCCCGAACGCCGAACGCCAAACCCGAACTTCCGGGTTCGGCGTTCGGGAGGCTGCCGAGAAGCCCCCAGGCTGTTTTAAAAGGTGACAGACGGGCGGCAGGGCTTCCCAGCAACCTCCCGAACCCCGAATTTTTGCCAAACTTCCAGGTTCAGGGTTCGGGAGGTTGCTGGGAAGCCCCCCAGCCTGGCTGTCACCTTTTAAAACAGCTGTGCGGCTTCCCAGCAGCCTCCGAATGCCGAACGCGGAAGTTCGGGTTTGGCGTTCGGCTTCGGGAAGCTGCTGGGAAGCCGCTCGGCTGTTTTAAAAGGTCACAGCCGGGCTGGGGGGCTTCCCAGCAACCTCTCAAACCCCGAACTTTTGCCGAACTTCCGTGTTCGGGGTTCAGGAGGTTGCTGGGAAGCCCCCCAGCCCAGCTGTCACCTTTTAAAACAGCCGCGCGGCTTCCCAGCAGCCTCCGAACGGTTCAGAAAAATTTGCCTCTCCTTACGAACTTTTTTCGTGTTACGAACGCCAAACCCGAACTTCCAGGTTCGGCGTTCGGAGGCTGCTGGGAAGCCCCGCCGCCCGGCTGTCACCTTTTAAAACAGCCGGGGGGCTTACCAGCAGCCTCCCGAACGCCGAACCTGGAAGTTCGGGTTTGGCGTTCGTAACACGAAAAAAGTTCGTAAGAAGAGGCAATTTATTTCTGAACCCCGGGTTCGTATCTCGAGTTGTTCGTAAGATGAGGGGTTCGTATCTTGAGGTACCACTGTATTCTAGAAACTTCTGGAGGGTGCAAAAGTCTCTGTAACCGCCCCGAGTCTACGGAGAGGGGTGGCATACAAATCTAATAAATCATCATCATCATCATGTGAATTTCCTTCAATATTCAACATACCAAGGATTTCCTGAAAATGTTGTATTCTGCTGAGGCCTAGCATCGATTGCTTCAAGATAATATTCCTATGCTCAAATCAATGAGAATTTTGAAACCAACCTGCAACTCCAGCTTATTCACCCAAGACATCTGTTTCAGATCTCTTGTGCAGATACAGAACTCGCAGCCTACAGCAGGTGCTGCTGGGGCTATCATTGCAAAGGTTCCAGTTAATAATTTTTCCACTTTCATTGCAGAGCTTTATGAGAAGGAAAACAGAGAGGTTGTTGTGCCAATCCTGAGAGCTTTCACATCCTGACCCCTCTATGTGGATCAAGCTGTGCAGATCACAGAAAAGAGGCAAAAGTTGTGCAGAGGAAAGCATTTTCTGCTCTAATAACTATCTTTGTTAGTGCTCAGCCAAAAGAGAAAGATAAGAGAGAGAAAAATGTTAAGCCATTTTTTTTAAAAAAATGACACACAGATGCTGCCTTTCAGCTTATTATTATTATTATTATTTTAAATAGCCAACTACTGGGGTCACCAAGTTAAGAGACAAAGAAGAAATAGAACTTGCAACCCAGAGGAAAAGCTTTATTAGCCTATCTAATGTCATATGTTCAGCCATATATGAAAGGCCATCGATTGTTTTCACATGGGAAAAAATGTTTAATTCTGATCCCAGTTATGAAAGCTACCTGAAGATCGCATACTTGGCCTGAAAAATGAAGAAGTATTGCATTGACCTGGCACAAGGAGAATGTGTATTCTGAGCATTTAAATTTGTTATATAAATTGTATCACGCTGCTTCATATTATTAACTTCGGAACAGAACTGCTTCAGTTAGTCCCAACATTAAAAGCTACTGAGTTCTCAAGGGCATGTGCGGAATGTTCTTTCTGTTTACACACTTCTATGTATATGAATGAAGTGGAACTTTCCTCACTAGCATCATTAGGAGAGGTGAAGAATGATCCTGGGGGGAGAAATCATGGTTTTCGTACCAATCCAAGCACTGATACACCATAAATTAAATTTGTATCCATCTTTGATCTGTTAAAATAGCTGGAATTTGCCTTTAACTCCCTTTGAACTGGAAACACCAAGTTTTATTTAAAAATGTGCTAATTACCTAGGTCACATGATATTTAGCCCAGCAAATTTTCCCTATAGAAGAAACTCTTTTAATTACTTTACAAATCTACCATACGGGAATTTGGAACAGGATCCTGATTACAAGGTTGGAATTTCTCTCTAATTATTTGCATCTGATGTAATTTTAGCAGCTTAGAGAGTTACAGTTAAATATGTAAGACCATTTTAGATAGTTTGTATTATAAAACCCTTGCTGAAATTAAAAGTGTACATTGTGATCAAATGACTATAAAGTGTTTCCCATCAATTTCCCTGAAGGAAGCTCAGATATTGCCACGAATCCAGAACCATGCCTCTTATGCATATAACACTTCTAACACATGGTTGATTTATTTATATTTATTTATTTAATATGCTGCCCATTTCACTGTAAAGTAACTCTTAAGCAGCTTGCAAATTTCATAAAAACAAAGATACCGAATATTAAATATTAAAATAGAGGTTAAATATATTTAAAAACTAGAATACTATGAGATAGAGGTAGGATCTTCTTCCTACTGCAATAAACCTCTCCAACATGGAAATGAAAAGCCCCCATCAGTATCCCAGGCCAATTGGCAGAATCAGCTTTTGAGGATCTTATGGAAGGCCAAGAGGGTGGGAGAAGACCCTACCTTCTGCTACAATGAATGGGGAAGACCAATTGCATTTGGGTGATATAGTTCCTCAAATGGTCTGGACCATAAACGTCATAACTAACATCTTGAATTGGACCAAGAAGTAGACTGGCAGCCATTGCAGCTTGGGCAATTTAGGACTTTTTAGAACTGACCACCTGGCTGCATTCTGCATCAGCTGTAACTTCCCAAAACTCTTAAGGGTAGTCTCATGTAGATAGCACTTCAATTGTCCAAATGTGGAATGACTGGGACACAGTGATGGGCTTCTATGGGTACAGTCAGCTAACCAGTGGCGGGGGGGGGGGGGGGAATCGATTTTTTTTTTAAAAAAAAAATACCTTCTGGGCTCTGGGTATGTTTTTCCTCTTGCAATAAATGAGGTTGAATGCTTATAATTTTAGAAGAGCTGTGCGTGCGTATGTGTGCCTGCACATACACATACAGTTTATATAGTAGATAATGTATATTTTTGTGTGCCTATGTGTAATATGTATATACACATATGACATTTATACATAGAATTAAATAGTATATTTTGGATGTTCAATAATAGTAAATAGATAGGGAAATGGTATCTCTTTGAGGTGAGGAGAGACCAAGCACCATAACCCTAACTCAAACCTTTGAAATGAGTGATGTCAAGTTGGCCACCTTTAAGCCACCCATATGACCTTTAAGCCACCCTCGCTCACATGATCGTCAAGCTACTCCCATTGGGTTACATGGCTGGCACAAAATAAGGCACGCCCACAGTGTGGTAGTAAAAATCTTTTGCAGCCCTTCACTGCTGGGACATCCGTGATTTAATTAACTAATAATTAAGAAAATAGAATATCAATAAAGATTAATTAATTAATTACTTAATTTAAAGACTAAATCATAAATTCCAAATTAATATATATTAATTAATGTATTAGCAAATAAATCTTTGTGGCTTTAAGTCCATTTAAGTCATCCTCGTGCAAGGGTTCCTTAACTTTTTGCCATCATACCTTGCTTTAGTGTAATCTTAATGTACATAGCCTACCTATGCTGAAAATCCAAATGAATGCAAATGTTCAATGAAAACAATACAATGTAATGTTGGGAAGGGTGGCTTTATTGTGACAATATGCAATTAAAAGATTCTTCATAGTTCCCCTGGAGTCCATTTCTTCCACCCCAAGGGAAATATATGGTACCTTATAGTTTCAGAAACTTTGCCCTCTTGCACTGGTGTTCAAACTTGACAACTTTAAAACTTCTGTATTTCAACTCCCAGAATTCCCCAGCGAGCCATATTCCTCTTACAGGTGAAACCAGCTGGTAGAACTCTGCTCACATCCAAGTTTAGAATGCTCCTTTTCAGATTTGTTTTAAATATTACATTTATCTTTCAATTTCCTCTTTAAGAATTTGGTTTCACTCAAGTAGTTTTAAAGTTTGAAGTTGTCCAGGTATTATTAGTTACTACTTTGATGCTAGGTTCTGCGGTTGATATTACTGTGATATACTGTTATACAGTACTGTGATTACTACTTTATATTTTTATTTTTAATCCACATGTTTTTTTCAGGACTGGAGAGTTATAATTATGGTGATGGATTGATATTTGAAAAGACTAAATTGCCTTGGGAATCACTGCAACAAATAAAGAAAAGGGGGAAAAAGAAAACCAAAATAAAAATTCACAGAATGCAAACTTTATATTAGGAATTTTTGTGTAAGCTAGCCAGAATCATTTTGGCAGGCCCCAAATCTCATAAATAAATAAACTAGTTCTCCAAACTTTAGCCTGTTTTTTTTCCAAACTCAGGTTGCATGGTTGGTTAAATGTTGAACAGAAAGTTATGTGAACTTGAAAAAAATGAGTTAATTGAATATTTCATAGGTATTAAACTGTTTGGAGCATTTTGTGAGAACACAGCTTCTGAGATATCTGCAGCATTCCCAAGCATATTTTAACTTCATCTTGACCAAATTAACTAGCTGAAATAATTTTTTAATGGTTAAACACTATAGAAAGCAACATGTTTTGTGTTTTTTCTTAGCAGAACTTTTCTTACGTTTCTCTGAAATACTTTGGGAGAAGAAAGAGATGCCTGGCAGACATTTCTTTTTCTAAAGAAAAAAGGTCCTTGGACGGAGTATGAGTAAAATTCAGAGTGAGATAGCAATTTTCTTAAATGTAGACATTCAAGGGATTTGTCAAGACCATGGTTTTCTCAGTGGCAATATATGTCATAAAGAAAAAATAATAATGCTGTTTTGTGGTGCTGGAGAAAATCTTTATGGTGCCAAGGATACCTTGAATTACAAGAATTATTCTCCTCCTTCTCTTCCTTCTCCTCTTCAGGTTCTTAAAAGTTTGTTGTTGTTGTTGTTGTTGTTGTTGGACAAGATTTCAGAATGGTTTGTCATTGCCTCGCTCCAGGGCTAAAAAAGAAGGACTGGTTTTGCAGCAAAGACAGAATAACAGATGGACAACAGTGTGGTTGGGTCACTTTATTAATTTGGCCTTAATGAAACAAACACCTGCAGAGGTGAAGACAGAGGAGTGAAAATGTCCCTTTCAATGACATATCCATGCAACTAATGTGTGAAAGCTCCTTGCCGGGCAAGGGAAGGGTCCCACCGTTCCCTTGCCCTTTTGCCATGTGCCATTTGGCATGTGGGAAGACTTGTCCCCAGTCCCTGGGAGGCCCTGGCCAGCGAGTCTCAAAGGCATCCGCCCTCCATTACTCAGGTGGAATCTGCCAGAGATCTTGATGAGGGGCAACCCATCACCATCCAAACAGTGTCCAAAAGGAGATCACACACTCGCTGCTAAGGCCCCTTTTACACCCCTACCTGCCATAGTGACCATAATGACAAAAAGCCAATTATAATCCAGTTTCAACTAAAGAAAAGTTCACCCCCTAACCATTCCTGTCCCCATTCCGTGTGAAGTAGGCAAAACAATGGTCTTGCCATAATGAGACTAGAGCACCACTTTTATCACACTTATAAAAGAGGGAGGGCAGGCGGATGTCCTTCTTCAGGTGGTGGCAAACGGAAGGAGCAGCGTGTGAGGTGGCCATAAAAGCCCCTCACCGGCCCCACCTCTCCCAACAGCCCTTGGAAGCATCTCAGCGCTAAGCCTTGTCAGTGATCTTGTAAATCTTCATGACATCATCCCCTTCCTGCAGAGAGCTGCCCGACAATTAGTCAATGGGCAATGCACTAGACAATGGACAATTAGCCACCCCAAGTCCACGGAGAGGGACGGCATACAAATCCAATTAATAATGGCGGCCACTGTGTGCAGCTACCTTGCTGCAAATGCTGCTGGCGGTAAGTTCTGCCAACAGTCAGGTGTGGTGAAGACAGAATGACACAAGGACAACAGTGTGGGTTATAAGGGTCACTTTATTAATTTGGCCTTACTAAAACAAACATCTACAGAGGTGAAGACACAGGGGCAGAAATGTCCCTTTCAATAACATATCTACGCAACTAATGGGTGAAAGCTCCTTGCTGGGCAAGGGGAGGGGTCCCACCCTTCCCTTGCCATTTTGCCATGCCCCATTTGGCATGTGGGAAGGCTTGCCCCCAGTCCCTGGGAGACCCTGGCCAGCCAGCCTCAAAGGCATCCACCTTCCATTACTCAGGTGGAATCTGCTGGAGATCTTGGTAAGGGGCAAGTCATCACCACCCAAACAGTGTCCAAAAGGAGATCACACAGTTGCTACTAATGCCCCTTTTCCACCCCTACCTGCCATAGCAGAGAGTCATTTTTTTAAAATTTTGGCACCTTGACTCCACACACACACACCCCGCAAACAGTGTTACAGGCACCTCTGCAGGTCGGAGAAGAAAATGTTGTTACCTTTATTAATTAAATGGACCCCATGCGAAAAGTATAACCCTTCATGTGACCCACAAATAGGAGGATGGGTAACAATGCCACCGAGCTCCAACACTACTCCCTTCCCCCTTTTTCTGTCTCCGTTCACCCCTTTGAGGTTTTTTGCATGTCACCAAGAGAACCGTGGTATCATATCTGACCACACAATCTGGGTATCTGGCCAACACATTTTTATGACCTGAAGGTCCGCAAGTACCCTCTGCAGTAGAGTGATACTCTAAACTGATCCCAGATTGTTGCCCCCAATGTGCAACACCAGCCAACTGGGCACCATGTGTTGTGGTTAGCTCTGGCCCAGCTCCTGCCCCAAGGAATGTGCAGGTGGATGTGGGGGAGACATCCACATGCCACAGGCCTGTTTTGCTCCCAATGGAATCTGCCGATGAAGCCTCCTTTGACCAAGGAAGCATGAGTGACAGGGAAGAGGGGAGTTTGGCAGACAGCCCAGGAGGAGATCAATCATCTGTATCATCCTTGGATTCTGAACAAGAATTAATGACACATCCACGCATGCGTAGAGTGATGCATAGGAGACAACAACTGAAGGATTATTACAAGAGAAAATGAGGCCACCTGTGGTTGGGTGGGGCTCCAGTAATTAGGGTTGCTGCTATAAATAGCAGCGTGTGGATTTGGCTGTTGTGAAAGAGTATCTGATCGCAGTTCTTCAGGAATCATGTGTTGCTGGTTTCTGGACTTTGTTTGTTGATTTTTCACGCCTTTGAAACCAAAGCAGAGCAATGTGTATGTGTGTCTCACTTCGTTGGAAGAAGAAGGGATGTGAAGTTTCTTCACAGTTGGTAGCTAAGTAATTAATAACTGCTTAATGGAAATTGTACAGACTACCCGGTTGTTTTGGGACGAGTGCTCTTTGCAGTACAAAAAGAGTGCTTAGTTTATTTTGAATTTTGTGATAAAGAACATTGTTTTGAATTTTCAAACGTGTGTGTGTCTGAAATTTGTACCCTTGAATTTTCAGGAGGCTCCTACCAGAGAGCCCGGCAGAACACCATGTTGACAGCATCGCTGTCGAACAGCAAAGGTAGAAGCCTGTCCTATCTCATGCCTCTCCCTCCAAGCCAATGCATGCGGCTTCAGTTGTGTCCCAGAAACCGACCTTGCAGTTCGTTTTCTGGCCCAGAGCACCATGCTGTGGCTGCAGATAAACCACACTGCGGTTAAAAGCTGGAAGTTTTTAAGATGTTGGATAACCATTAGCCTGAAGTAGTGTAGGGTTTCCTGCCAAAGCAGGGGGTTGGACTAGAAGACCTCCAAGGTCCCTTCCAACTCTGTTGTTGTTATTATTATCATCATCATTATAATAATAATTATCATTAGCCAAGCTATCAAAAATCCTATAGAGCAACTGCACCAGCATATTAAAAAAAATGACTGATATGTCCACTATGGATTTCCCATGTAACTTTTAAAACAAGCTTGCTGTTGTTGGAGTTCAGATCCTTTAACTGGAGACATAAAGTCCTTGAAGCAATTTTTCACACATTTCCATTACAGTTGCCCACTACCAATGGTGGGGGGAGGAAAAGAAAAAAAAAAGCAAGCAGTTAGTTTTCAAGAATGGTGCCTGAGTGTCTCAGAAGCTGCTCATACATCGCATGTTAGCAGACAGCATGACTACTAAAAAGTGAAGTGGAGGAACTTGCTTTTTTAAAATCACTTTCATCTTTAAATACCTAAGTTACTCACCAACCAGTGTATCTTTATGAATTACTCCAACACAGCAGGAAATACGATTAAAGCCACTGCATTCCAGGCCATAAATCATAAATTGCCTGCTTGTTAGTCATAACTGCACAAAGTCTATATTTTATAAGGAATGCAATTAAAGATACAAACATATGTCTAAGATTACCAGAGATTTTACTATAAAACCCATTAATGGAGTCTTCAGCTCCATCAAGAGGCATTTGCTTAAAGAATAAGCGTATTTTGCCTTGTTTAAGAAAATGTGCCAATTCCCAGAACTTTATATGTTCCCAAAATAAAATATAATTTTGTTAGAGGATAATTTTCTTATCCTCATCTAGGATAAGATGCTGGAC
Source organism: Erythrolamprus reginae (assembly GCF_031021105.1). Classification (NCBI taxonomy): domain Eukaryota; kingdom Metazoa; phylum Chordata; class Lepidosauria; order Squamata; family Dipsadidae; genus Erythrolamprus; species Erythrolamprus reginae. The sequence goes on along the minus strand of NC_091952.1, from coordinate 112,296,372 downwards.
TCTGCATGTAATGTAAATTGTGCTTTGTGTCCAGCCTACATATTATTTTCTGTATTGTATGAAATTTCTACTTCTTGTTTTTACTGTATGGTTTCTGTATTCTGTATTGGATCAGGACTATAATGAGCCCAAGTGCTAATACCTTCGACTTGATTTTCAATACTCATAGTTTTCTTTGTAAATAAATGAATAAATAAAAAACAATGCAAGCAAAGAGGTTATGGTGCCTGCGAGCTATAATAACAACTATAATAGGTAGATAGATTTGGATTTAGTGAACGAGTTGTCCTTTCTGCAAATAAACAGGAGTACCAGTAGTTATTATTTTCTTTTTTAAAAATTAAATGAATGTATGTGCTATTTTTTAATTCAGATTGAATATTCAAGGCAATGCAAGTCTCAAAAATGGTAAAGTATAAAATATTTTTGCAGGCTTCCAGCACCTGTTTGCATTTTTTTTTTACCTTATTTTGATTTTGGGGGATTTATTGGTCCTCTAAGTAGCAAAATTATGCCTTGTGGCAGTGTTTTTCAAACTTGGTAACTTTATGATGTGTGATCTTCAACTCACACAGGCTGGGGAATTCTGGGAGTTGAAGTCCACACATTAAAGTTGTTAAGTTTGACAAACAGTACGTTAAGCCCTGCAAATGCTTCATATCCATTTTCTTCTTTAAATCTCTGAATAAGATGGCACTTCCGTAAGCAAAAATTGGAATGCAGCTTTTGTATTTTCTAACATGATGTTGGAAATGAATCTCAAAGCTGATGCTTAGTGATGCCACATGCCAGTTTCCATTATAATATTGTTCAAATATATCTTGAAGAATATTGGGAGGGGGAGTAGAATGGATAAAACACTTAGAAGAGGGCAAGGAAGACTGAGAATACTTCTACAGATTTCATGGGGGGGGGGAACCGTCATAGATTGGAAAAGCAGTGAACGTATTGGAACTGCAATCAAAATGCTATGTGTGCTGTGTTATGATAAATTTGAGCCAATATTTCTTGCTGAATGTATAACATGAGATGAGAAAGTACAGTTATTCAATTTTCAACTTTCTCTCAGTTACAGATAATGTGGGATGAGCGGAAAGTAGCTTATTATCTGTTGCTGGACAGTCAGACTCCATCTAATATATGTTAATTGCTAGATGCTTGGAAATCAGTAGGAGGATTTTTGTGGACAACTCTCCATATGTGAATATTGTTATTTGTGATGTTTACTGACTTAACGTGTGTTAAGCCAGGAATTTCTTTCTAGCATTCTGTTTTTTAACGATGAAACAAAGTTCTTGTAAAGCTTTCTGATCTGGGCTTGCTCTGAGCCTTCTATGACAGGGTGATTTACTGACTAAGGCAATCTGAAAAAACAATAAATACACAGTGCAGCTAAGCTTTCTTTAAAGCACAGTAAAGAATTGGGGGGGAGGCAAAAACATTGAGATAGAGAGAGAGCAAGCATAAAGGACGTAAGAGTGAATTAAAATTATTTGGGGACTGGAGGTTTATTGAAGTGCATTTGTGACCTTAACAATCCAGAGGTTTGAAAAGCCTACTCTTGTGATTGCGATCATGGCTTTTGAGATTGCAGGGATATGATTGGAGAGTCCTTCTTTTGGAACTTCACCAAATATTGTGTGAAAATGGTTTGGGCGTTATTAATCCCAGCAAAACCGATTCCCGAACATAAGGACAAAAGGAGGAACGCTACTCTTGGCTACTTTAACAATTCAGAAATCATACTGATTTCAGCAAACTGGGTGAGGCAAAGGTGCAAAAGAACCTGAATGTTTGGTGTTCTTCTGTGAATGCAATCAGGTTCAACCAACATAATCTCCAAAAATGATTACAAGTGTTAGCATTTCCCTCCTTTTCTTTCTACCCATCTGTTTGGAAATCTGAAAGCCTATAGGTACAATTTTCTCATTTTCTCTAAGGGAACAGGCATCTGAGACAGAGTCTCAACCCATTACAAATTATCAGAATCCTTTTCTAGGCAGAATAAACAACGTACTAGCTATAATCAATGTTTCTATCAAGATATCTTTTCCCAGGTGGTTTGACAAGACTTCAGAACACCAAAGGAATCCTGTCACCCCCATTATTAGTGTTCCTCTTGTTCGTCCAGCTAAGTTTTTTCTCTCCTCCCTTTGTTCATTTTTTCTCTCCTTTATCTGTATTTCTTGCAACCGCCTGTGTTTAATTCCACACTTTGTCTATCTGTACCTTTGTTCACACCTTCCCCCTCACAAAATCTATCCTTCCTTAAAGGTGCCATGAAATTATGCAAAGCTTTCCCCTCAGGTCTCCCCTCCATATTTCCCTCCTGCAGACAAACTCTCACACTCCTAATGAGGTTAGCTGCTGAAACTCAGCAGCTGCCTTCACTCGTCTCAGATAAGCTCATAATGAGGGGCATTGACTCCTTGGAACACCAGTTTTGCAATATTTCAGGAGGGGGGAGAGGGAGGGAGGCAAAGAGAGAGAGAGAGAATATGGTGTGGGTGAAGAGCAGAAAGTGTCTGTTAGGGAAGAATTCACTCATGAGTACCACATGTAAACATCATCAGAGCAAGACTTCACAGAAGGGAATTTGCAAGAGAGAATAGAAGCAAAGGCTTTTATCAAGCCACGAACAAGTGGGTTGGGTCAACCCTAGTTGTGTTCCTATCGTTTCCCCTCACACCCACAATAATTGCAATACTGACAAGAGGAAAACCCTGCAATGTTTTGCTGTGTTATGATGCTCTTTGTAGAAAGACTACTGTCTTGGGGTAAACCTGAAATAAGGCTAGGTAATTATGTTAACTACCCAGCTGTGCTGGTTAGTATATTGCATAACTAATATTCTAACACATAGTAATTTTAAAAAATACTTAGGGAATAAACCCCATGCTCATCACCATACTTAAAAATCAGGAATAAAATAATATCAGCAGAAATAAATAAGCCAGTCATTTAATAATTTAATATTTGGAATTACAACATTATTACTGATGTAGTAGAAATTCTCTCTACTATCTGCCTATATGCAACAAGTTATATCAAGCCAGAGAGTTTATCTGACAAGTTTTTCAGCCTCCACACCAGACGGCTTCCAAACTGATTATGGGTGCCTGCATTTATGGTCTCGCCATATCTCGAAAGCATATTCTTTGGATTCTTTCCCGAAAGTTTTTTAAGATTACAGGAAGGAGCCTTCTACAAAATTGTCTACCAGAATATTTTTCAAAGAAAGCATGAATTTTATCTTTAGCTCCGTTTTCTCTACCAAAGTCAATTCCGGGGTGTATCCAAATGGTTTTATGTTTATCTATTCGGAGTAGGTGGGAGTTGATCATCACATGAAAAGGAAATAATTTTTTATTGGGATTGCAAGAAATCAAATCTTGTTCCACAGTAATCTTACGTGACACAATTTTTTGAGAATCAAATTTATGGCTACTGTTCATAGGTTGTTGTTGTTTTATAAGACAAACTATAGTATAAAACATGCTTGATGACTTGGCCTGGTTACTTGGTAGATTTATTTGGAAGGTTTTTTTACATGTTTAATAATTAAGTATGAGAGTATTAAGTAGGTCTGATGTGTACATTCACATTAAGAGCACCCGGCTTTAAATCATGATAAACAGAGCAGGAATAGTATATGTAAAAATGACTTCCCTCCAGAAACATTTTATCCCATTGTGTGGTTACTGGGTTCACTGCCTAGCAAAAGCATGTCATTGGACTCAGGAGTATGTTGCCCCTACATGTGTTACTTTATCATACTATTAGGAGGATAAAATGGGTGATTCCACTGTTTCATTGAGTTCTTTTGATAAAGGGCTCTTTCCATTTTAAACAGAGGGATTAAAAACTAGACGTTACTTTTGCAAGTTTATTCTTTTGCAAAGTCTTAGATTCTAAAGTGACCAAGCCCAGGGTAAATTTTGATGAGTCAAATTATTGTCTGTCTAGAAAAGCATTGTCTGCTAACTCTAACTAAGAGACAAATTGCAATTTACACTATTCCTCCATTTGTTTATAATGGACATTCCTGAATAAGCTGATTTGCTTGACCTTTGACTGACTGTTCTCCATTTAATATTTTAATTGTCTGAAGCAAGAAAATCCTTATTTTTCCACTACATTTGGCTAATAACATTTATGGAGAGGAATGTTCATAATTCCTTGCTATTTTCTCTGAAGTCTAAAAGGACTGGAAGTTCCCCGATGGCCTTTCCCAATCCATGCAATACTTCTTATGTTTTATCTTTTTGGAGAAAATAAGAAAATGTCATCATTCTGGTGACTTCCTTAAGACATTGTAGCATTTTGTAGATTAGTCACAGCTGACTAGCAATAGAGGCAGAAAAATCCAGATTCTTTTAGGAAGCCATTCAGATCCATCAGATACCGAGAATAAACCTTTTCTCATCCACCATCTCTGCAGAAGTTTAAAGAAGCAGCCAATCTTATCTAATCAGTAAATGATATGCTTAATAGAGTACATGTAACTTGTTTATACCATACGTTTCACCAGAATAGAAACCATTCTGAGTGTTGGTTGTATGCATTTAGCCCAGGCGTGTCAAACTTTTAGCTTGTGTCCCGGATGTGTCACACACTGGCCATGCCCATGCCCAATTTAGTGAAGGGGGAAAAAAGTCACAGTATATCACTTGATGCTGCTGTGATTATCTGTCTGTCTGTCTGTCTGTCTGTCTGTCTGTCTGTCTGTCTGTCTCTCTCTCTCTCTCTCTCTCTCTCTCTCTGTCTCTCTCTGTCTCTCTGTCTCTCTGTCTCTCTGTCCGTCCGCCCACCCACCCACCCACCCACCCACCCACCCACCCACCCACCTATCTATCTATCTATCTATCTATCTATCTATCTATCTATCTATCTATCTAATTTATATAATGTGGGTTTGACACCCCTGATCCAGCCAAATACAACACAAGTACAGTAATACCTCATCTTACGAACTTAATTGGTTCCAGGATGAGGTTCGTAAGGTGAAAAGTTTGTAAGATGAAACAATGTTTCTCATAGGAATCAATGGAAAAGCCAATAATGCGTGCAAGCCGATTAGGAAAATCCAAAACATTAAGGCTTAAAAAAAAAAGCTGCCGGCAGACGAAGCTGAGGCGAACAGAGTGGGGGGAGGGAAACCCATGGAGATCCAGAGGGGAGAATGGGGCAGGACAGAGTGGAGAAAAACGAAGGAAACCCATGGAGATCCAGAGGGGAGAATGGGGCAGGACAGGGTGGGGAAAAACGGAGGAAACCCATGGAGATCCAGAGGGGAGAATGGGGCAGGACAGAATGGAGAAAAACGGAGGAAACCCATGGAGATCCAGAGGGGAGAATGGGGCAGGACAGGGTGGAGAAAAACAGAGGAAACCCATGGAGATCCAGAGGGGAGAATGGGGCAGGACAGAATGGAGGAAAACGGAGGAAACCCATGGAGATCCAGAGGGGAGAATGGGGCAGGACAGGGTGGAGAAAAATGGAGGAAACCCATGGAGATCCAGAGGGGAGAATGGGGCAGGAAAGAGTGGAGAAAAACAGAGGAAACCCATGGAGATCCAGAGGGGAGAATGGGGCAGGACAGGGTGGAGAAAAACGGAGGAAACCCATGGAGATCCAGAGGGGAGAATGGGGCAGGACAGAATGGAGAAAAACGGAGGAAACCCATGGAGATCCAGAGGGGAGAATGGGGCAGGACAGGGTGGAGAAAAACGGAGGAAACCCATGGAGATCCAGAGGGGAGAATGGGGCAGGACAGAGTGGAGAAAAACGGAGGAAACCCATGGAGATCCAGAGGGAAGAATGGGGCAGGACAGGGTGGAGAAAAACGGAGGAAACCCATGGAGATCCAGAGGGGAGAATGGGGCAGGACAGGGTGGAGAAAAATGGAGGAAACCCATGGAGATCCAGAGGGGAGAATGGGGCAGGACAGGGTGGAGAAAAACGGAGGAAACCCATGGAGATCCAGAGGGGAGAATGGGGCAGGACAGAGTGGAGAAAAACGGAGGAAACCCATGGAGATCCAGAGGGAAGAATGGGGCAGGACAGGGTGGAGAAAAACGGAGGAAACCCATGGAGATCCAGAGGGAAGAATGGGGCAGGACAGGGTGGAGAAAAATGGAGGAAACCCATGGAGATCCAGAGGGGAGAATGGGGCAGGACAGAGTGGAGAAAAACGGAGGAAACCCATGGAGATCCAGAGGGGAGAATGGGGCAGGACAGGGTGGAGAAAAACAGAGGAAACCCATGGAGATCCAGAGGGAAGAATGGGGCAGGACAGGGTGGAGAAAAACGGAGGAAACCCATGGAGATCCAGAGGGAAGAATGGGGCAGGACAGGGTGGAGAAAAACGGAGGAAACCCATGGAGATCCAGAGGGGAGAATGGGGCAGGACAGAGTGGAGAAAAACGGAGGAAACCCATGGAGATCCAGAGGGAAGAATGGGGCAGGACAGGGTGGAGAAAAACGGAGGAAACCCATGGAGATCCAGAGGGGAGAATGGTGCAAGACAGGGTGGGGAAAAATGGGGGAAACCCATGGAGATCCAGAGGGGAGAATGGGGCAGGACAGGGTGGGAAAAAACGGGAGGGACTCAAGTCTGGAGGTGGGGCATCCCAGCGGCCGGAGGCAGGTTTGTAAGGTGAAAAAAGTTCGTAAGAAGAGGCAAAAAAATTCCGAACCCTGGGTTCGTATCTTGAAAATTTCGTATGACGAGGGGTTCGTATCATGAGGTACCACTGTATATGGATTAATTGACCTGGAATATAGCCTGATCCAATGCATGTATCTGGAGAAATAAATACAAATATAGACAATTTAATTGGTATGCAACCCTGTTGGGCTAAGCCCCACCGTGTTGCTTTTCTGAAAGGACCCAAAATCATGGTTTTGTCAGCAGGCCTGGGAATTGCAAATGGAAAGCCAGTCAAGTTGTTGATTTAATTTTTGTTGTTGTTGCAATGGAGCTGCGGCTGGGATTTTAATGGGGGGGATTTTTGTATTGGATTTAAAATGTTGTAAGTTGCTTGGAGTCACCAGTGTGTGAGTTGGGTGGCTATATAAATCTATATCTATATAATAAATAAATAAAGGTAATGGGCAGATGCCAAAATCACTAAGTCATAAAAAATACTGGTAGATACACGCAATTCGCCCTTGACCATATGATGAAGGGAGAAAAAATACAATCTGAATTGGTAGAAAAATGTTGTAAGTTCATTACCATAAGTATCAGGCTTTCAGTGTGATGACACATGAATCCTTGCCTCATGTAAACTTCTGCTGAAGGAAGTTTCACAAGCATACATTTGGCAGCAACATACACTGTTTAATTTGGCATGCCCACTTCCTCCAAAAAGGTCTGGTAGGTCAACAGCTGCACACCTGCATAAAGAAATTCATTTTTGTTTCTTTTTTTGGGCCAAGCTCAATTTATATCCTACTTATATTTTATTAAACTCTGTTTTCTTGTGGGATCTTACCCTGAGCTGGTCTTTCCAAATATCTGAAATGATTACTGTATCTTGGTATCAATCCTCCAAATGAAGAAGAGTCTTCCTTCAGTGTGCTGAATTTCAAAAAATTGCCAAAAAAGGTGGTTCATTTTTTCTGTTAAGCTGTTGTAGATCGAGAATGTTGTTCATTCTTACATTTTGCAAAATATATTCATTTCCATTTTTTAAAAAGTTCTCATTTCATTTTTATTTCAGGGTCAAAGTACACCTTGCAATATTTGATTTTGTAAAATTCTCCTGGAAACATAGTTTGGGGTTTTTATTTTATTTTATCTTATCTTATTTTATTTTAATTTCTAGGCTGCCCTTCTCCAGTGGATTCAGGGCAGCTTACAAGATAAAATCGATACAGTGATACTTCGTCTTACGAACCCCTCGTCATACAGACTTTTTAAAATATGAGTCTGGGGTTTAAGATTTCTTTGCCTCTTCTTCTGAAATATTTTCACCTTATGAACCCACCGCCGCCGCTGGGATGCCCCACCTCCAGACTTCCGTTGTCAGGTGAAGGTTCCCATCATTGGAAAACCCCACCTCCGGACCTTCCGTTGCCAGTGAAGCACCCATTTTTGCAGTGCTGGGATTCCCCTGAGGCTTCTCTCACTGGGAAACCCCACCTCCAGACTTCCGTTGTCAGCAAAGTGCCTGTTTCTGCGATGCTGGGATTCCCCTGCAGCATCACAAAAACACGGAAGTCTGGAGGTGGGGTTTCCCATGGAGGGGAGCCTCAGGGAAATCCCAGAAATGCAAAAATGGGCGCTTCGGCTGGCAAAAGGGGTGAATTTTGGGCTTGCATGCATTAATCGCTTTTCCATTGATTCCTATTGGAAACATTGTTTCATCTTACGAACTTTTCACCTTACGAACCTCGTCCTGGAACCAATTAAGTTCATAAGACAAGGTATCACTGTACAAAATTTATGAAACCCAGACATAAAACCTAAATCTTAAACCCCAGACATTTAAAAACATTTCAACCAATTTCATTTGTTTACTTTTTGATGGTGATTTTTGAGAATGTTGTATTGTTGGATGTGTCATGGGTAGATTATCCCACCCTCTCTGTAAGAGTATATGGGAATAACTGTGGGGGACAGAGCAAAGGGAATGGTCAAAGAAGAGATTTCATAACTCATAGTTGCATAATGGGCAGAGCAAAAAGCTCAGAAAGGAACTCTTGCTAAGTTCTCAGGCTGTAAAAATGACAACAGGAAAATTACACTTTCAGACTTCCAATTTTTTAAAATGAATTTTACAATAAAATAAAATTAACTCATCAGCGTGTGTTTCTGTTTGGTCAATCTGATAAGGCTGAAGTCTCATCCAAAGTCTCCTTGACTTATCCCATCTATAAAAATCCAATATGTTTGCTTGGAATTTATTTGAAATGGGAGAAGCAGATTGATCAAGGCTACGAGAGAGAGAGAGAGAGAGAGAGAGAGAGAGAGAGAGAGAGACATACTTGGGAACCTTGTACTCAGTTTTCCCAAAAATAAGACGTCCCCTCATAATAAGCATAATTGGGCTTTTGAGTGCATGGCAATAAGGCCAAGTGCTTATTTCAGGGTTCAAAAAATATAAGGCAGGGTTTTATTTTAGTAAATAAATGCCGCACAAATGCCACGCGAATGTTGCACAAATCCCAGTGACCGATTAGGTCCCACAGAGTTGGCCTTCTCCAGGTCCCATCGACTAAGCAATGCCGTCTGGCGGGACCAAGGGGAAGAGCCTTCTCTAGGATCAACTCCCCCCGGAGATTAGAACTGCACCCACCCTCCTTGCCTTTCGCAAGCTCCTAAAAACCCACCTATGTCGCCAGGCATGGGGAAGTTTACATGACCCTTAGCTACTACAATTTATGTATAGTTTGCTTGGATTGTATGATTAATTTTTTATGATAAGGGTTTTATTCTGTTTTTAATATTGGATTTCTACATTGTGCATTATGTTGTGAGCCGCCCCAAGTCTTTGGAGAAGGGCAGCATACAAATCTAATAAATTTTTATTATTATTATTATTATTATTATTATTATTATTATTATTATTAATCTAAGGGCATGGGCATAATACTCCAGCTGCTCCTGCTTCAGAAACAAGTGGCTTTCATCATTTTGAATCAAATTTGTTAGGGGGAAAAGATTATGATATTAAATATCATTATTAACAAGTATAAATATTTTAAATGAAAATTCGCTTACTGTTTCCTGTAAAATGCACATAAGCAGCCTAGGCGAGTAACATAAATTTTTAGGAAGAAAAAGATCAATAACCCTACAAATAGAAAGAAGCAATACATTGGAGAAGCAATATGGATAGCGTGATATGTTTCAGAATGGCAAGACAAAACTCTAACTGTGCATAATTCCCCAGCTCACAAATGATTTTAGGAGTATTTTAAAGGACAGTTAGTTTTCAAACCTCAACTTCTAATCACTGTTGGATATTGTTCACTGTAATAACTGTCTTAAAACCATTGAAGTGACCTTCAGAACAAGTTCGAAAAGTCATGTGAGTTTTTCTTCCCTTCTGAGCAGAAGAAAAATGGTAAGATTGAGAATTTAAAGAATTTGAAATAAACAGTAAAAAGCTAAGATTCTGAACTAAAAAAAAGTTACACATATATAAGGGTCCAGATAAATTTGAAATATTGATTTTTACTGTAAGATTTTGAAATTGAAATAAATAGCTTTGTATGGGAAACAGACCTTTTTTGGCTCTACTGGGTATTGTAAGTCAAAACAAAACAAAGATAAGTAATAATTTTATAATTATTACTTGTTATAATTATTACTTATTACAGTATAATTAATAATAATAATAATTTTTAAATAATATCAACACTGTAAATTATGATGTCTGCTTTTATGATCAGACTATGTTTAAAAGATGTTAATGAAAGAATGACAGATGTAGGACAAATTAGATAGAATAAAGTATAAAAAGTATTAGAAGTGAAACTACAAGTGATATGCCAAAAGAATGATTGGAAAAGGACATTTTACTGAATATATTTTTAAAAAATTGTCCAAAGGTTTAAAAATTAAAAGAGAAGTGCAAACAATAAACCAAGTCAATGATCTGGGAAATGATTTCTTTTGATTTCTGTTCAATTTTTCTCTATCTTATGACAATATCTGGCTGCATTAAAGATTAAAGTGTTAGAAAGAAAAGTAAGGAATATAACACTGGTTTATTTTATCAAGATTAGAATAAGACATTTCATTTTGCAGTGTTTTGGGAAGCCTTTATGGTCTTTTTGCAGACACCAGGAAACTTGGAGAATTTGATGTTTGTGGATTTATTTATAAACAAGGGATGGGACATAAGATGAAGAAATATCTGTAACCTTTCATAGGTTGGAGAGTTACTAAATTTGTTTATACCCGTCATGATAAAAGTTGGAAGACATTTCTTTATATATTTCTTTGTCTTTATTGTATTTTTTCTCTTTTTTTCTTTTTTTTCTTTTCTTGCACATTTTTGTTCCCCATTCACTTCTCTCTCTGTAAATTTAGTTTGTGTTAGACTTTACTATTGTAATTAAAATTCTTAAAATTTGGAAGGACGCTGAGAAAGGAGAAACTTTATTAGTTTCATCGATTAAAAGGGTTATAGCTTTTTCATTCTTCTGCTGTATTTGCTTCTGTGAATATTTAAAGATAACAATACATTAGAAGTATTTTAGCACGACCTGGTGGGCAATTAATAAAGTGCAACAGAAATCTTTACCTTCAGAATTGGACAAAGAAGCAGGGCTGTAATACTGTACAGTGTTTTTCAACCAGTGTGCCTTGAGACATGGTCAGGTGTGCCGTGGGGGAAATTAAACATGGGTCATCAAACTACGGCCTGTGTGCCGGATACAGCCCACATTTATCCAGCCCGCCATCAGCCGCCTCCATCCGAACATAAACATTCCCCTCACAATCCCTCCAGTTATCAGCGACAGGAAGAGTGGAGGCCCAGGGAACGTTCACTGACCAATCACCTTCTAGGATTCATCCCAACCACTAGCGATGAACCAATAGCAAGCCGCCTCTCATCCACACCCAGGAAGGTCCCCGCTAGGGCTGCAGCGCACTTGTCGTTGAAGCTGCTACTCCTCCCCATGGACCCAATTTCAAGTCCTGGCGAGGACTGGAGGTAAATGTTGCCACCAGTAGTTGAAGCCTCAACCTCAGCTAGTTATGTCTATCCTGATGGTGTATATAGGCCCAGGTTTCACACTAAGTGAGTATAAATATATTTAAAAACTATATTATTAACTATATGTATAACACGTACTGTGTTAGAGTGTCATTTTGTGTCATTTTGGTTGGTGATGTGCCCCAGGATTTTGTAAATGTAAAAAATGTGCTGCGGCTCAAAAAAGGTCTAAAATCACTGCTCTAATAGACTCCAACCCCATCCCACCCACTCAACCTAATAAAAAGTTATTTGAAGTCCACTTGGTATAGATAGTTTCTCCAGACAGATGAGGCTACATTTAAGATCCCATGCAGATACACAACTTCAAAAAACAACAAGAAGAACAAAATAGTATTAAAAAGAACAGCATTAAATGGAAAGGACAACAAAGGAGAACAAAGATAACTCGATAACCAGGAGTAAGACGATAACCAGACAGGGAAAGTATTAAAAGAGAGAGAGACAATATTCCTGGTTATGCAATCCAGCAGAAACATCTTCCGAACAATATCCAAGAATCAAATCTTCCAGTTAATTTTAAAGATATTCTCAAGCCTGCAGCAAACGTGAGTTCCTGCCGGTTCTATAGAACTGTTAGAGGGAATTTCCCCCCTGATTGCTGAACTAGCAATGATGGACATGCCCCTGAACCAGCTTTCTCAGCGGTGCCATAGAGGCTGCCATCTAGTTTTTTGCTTCTGCTCACATGCAGAAGCTGGGGTTTTTTTTAGCACTGTGCATCCGTGCACGCCCGCACGAAGCATGTGTGCGTGGCCATGCAACATGCCCACATAGGGTTTGAGGAAGTGAATCAGAAGCAATCTAAGTCAGAACCCACTCACGGACTGAAGCCGTTTGCAATTCAACCAGTGTTTTTCAAAGTTAGTATTCTTAAAAAGAGTGGATTGCCACGCGGTGGTTGGAGAATTCTAGGAATTCAAACAGAAGCCAGTGCTGTCAGGTTCTCTGTCCCAGTAGGAAATTCTGGGATGTGCCCATGATGCACGCAGGCCCCTGTGTGAGATTTGACTTCTGCACATGTGTGGCAAGAGAAATCTTGTGCGAGGAGGCTTGCACGAATGGGATTTTGGTGATTTTTGCCGATTTTTGGGTTCTGCGCATGCAGAAACTACTAGTAATACATGCTTGGTATAACAATCTTGGCAACTTTTGCTTCTGTGCATACTAAATCTTTGCTTCTGCACATACTAAAACTGCTAATAATACATGCTTGGTATAACAATCTTGGCAACTTTTAAGATGAGTGGGCCAGTGAAGGGCCACTTGTTTTCAACACTACCGGTGTGCCCTCTGAGGCCGTCGTGGGCATGCACATGTCCAGTGGGCGCGCATATGCCTGTTGGCATGAGATTTGGCTTCTGCGCATGCGCAGATGCCAAATCTCATGCCAATGGGCACACTGCGGCCGCAACGGCCTCAGAGGTGCATCTTCAAAAGCGCTGAAGACAAGCAGCCCTTCACTGGTCCACTCATCTTAAAGTTGCCAAGATTGATATAACAAGCATGTATTATTGGTAGATTTTTCCTACTTATCATCACTGCAAGATGACACCCATTCCCAAGTCATCTTTTAACCAGCCCTTGGAGGTGGTCATGCACACCCATCTACCACTCTTTAAAGCAGCTGTATTCTTCCTCTGAGTCCTGCAGCTGTCTTCCACAGTTACTTTGATCCAGAGAAAAATTGCATTTATTTCAAAGAGTCACCAGGAGGTGATGTGCCAGTCTCTCTGTTTCTCTGCATTGAAAGCAATGTTTGCATTCAATACTTGAAGTCTCACATAGCTTTTATGATTTCCTGGATCTCCCCTTTTGCCATTACTCCATTGTGAAAATTGTGTATTTTTTTTATTTCCTATTTCACTGAAACCCGCAATCATCCTTACAAATACAGTGGAACCCCGACATAAGAGCTGCTCTACTTAAGAGCAATTCGAGATAAGAGCTGGGAGGGGAGAGATATTTTTGTTCTACTTACAAGCCCAAATTCGAGATACAAGCGGCTTCAGGAGACAGCTGCGAAGCGGCGCGCGTGTTTTAAAAGGTTGCAGCCGGCCTGGGGGGCTCGGGGGGGTGCTTGCAGCTTTCTTTCTTGCTCTTTTTCTTTCTCTCTTTTACCTTCCCTTCCTCTATTTCTTCTTTTCTTTCTCCTTCCCACCTTCTTCCCTCCCTCCCTCCCTTCACTCATTCCTCTCTTACTCTCCCCTTTCATAAGTTTCCTTGCTTCCTTCCTCTGTTCCTGTCCCTTCCCCCTTTCTTTCTTTCTTTCTTTCTTGCTCTTTTTCTTTCTCTCTTTTACCTTCCCTTCCTCTATTTCTTCTTTTCTTTCTCCTTCCCACCTTCTTCCCTCCCTCCCTCCCTTCACTCATTCCTCTCTTACTCTCCCCTTTCATAAGTTTCCTTGCTTCCTTCCTCTGTTGCTGTCCCTTCCCCCTTTCTTTCTTTCTTTCTTTCTTTCTTGCTCTTTTTCTTTCTCTCTTTTACCTTCCCTTCCTCTATTTCTTCTTTTCTTTCTCCTTCCCACCTTCTTCCCTCCCTCCCTCCCTTCACTCATTCCTCTCTTACTCTCCCCTTTCATAAGTTTCCTTGCTTCCTTCCTCTGTTCCTGTCCCTTCCCTCTTTCCTTCCTTCCTTCCCACCCTCCGTCCATTCATTCACCCATTCCTCTCTTGATCGCTTAAAGCCGGTCCCTGGTGCAAAAAGGGTTGGGGACCTCTGTCCTACAGGATTGGGTGGCAGAGAAGTTGAACATATGTAAATTTAAAAGTTTAAGAAAGTTTACAAGTTAAGTGAAAGAAACTTCATTATTCATTTATATGTACATGTACATTTCTTCATTAAAAACATGTCTTTCTGCATAATTTAGACTAACTTTGTGAGTTTTTTGAGGGCTGGAACCAATTAAAATTATTTACATTAATTCCTATGGGGAAAAGTCGTTCGAGATAAGAGCTGCTCGACTTAAGAGCCCAGGTCCGGAACGAATTAAACTCGTATCTCGAGGTACCACTGTAATCCCTGGTTTATGACCATAACAGAATCGGTTCACAATAACAATTGTAAAACAGGTCACTCGTGTGACTGCTGCAATTTTTTTTTTTTTGCAATAGCCATGATTATCAAATAAATCAATGATTGACCGGTTTTGCCAAAAACCAGAAGTAGATCAGATTTTCGAAAAAAATGTTGTAAAATGGTGTCATATGACTCTGCGGCAGGGTTCCTCCCGGTTCACACCTGATCACCCAAACCATTAATGACCTACTGGTGACGTGAAGATGGTGCCATGGATCCTGTTCTGTGGTGGTCTGTGCCTGCCGCCATCTTTTTTTCAGAATTTTCAGTGATTTTTTTTCGGTATTTGGATGGCTTCTCCTTGTCCTCTACTGTGACAAGAGCCCTCCCATCCACTCCCGGATTAATATCGATCTTTATTTTTTCACCCGAAGCACAGCTGAGCTTCAGCTGTGTTTCGAGCTGAAACCATCTTCTGAGCATGTGCAAAAGTGAATTCGCACAAGGGGACACACGGGCATGAGTGGATCAAGCAGGCACACAAAACATTGCAATGCAAACCAGTGGCGAACTCACTGTCATAAATGTGGGTTGATTGCCAAATTCCCATAATAGACCATGAGAGGGAGGCAGCAATCGGAACTTCAAAACCAGATTGTAGGTAGTAGTTGTAGTTGATAATTGATAATCATTTTAAAAACATAAACATTAATTTTATATATCTATAAAGTATTGAAGGCTTAGCCTTTCACATTGCCTGAAGTATTTTTAATCATAATTTTACTTTCCTTTATATAAAAAAAACCTCTATACATCATTTTTATTTTAAAATAGGAATGGTCCAAAAATATAATATCTAAAACTGATTTCTATATAAAATTTAATGCAAAGTGCAGCCTTTCCAAAGGAATAAACTATAAAGAATAAAATAGAGCATCTTGTAAATAAAACCTCTATTCAAGCCATAGAAAGAAACTACAAAACAGATCATGTGTATTAACATGTCTAAAAAAACATTAGCTGAAGTTTATGCTGCTTTCAGCATTCATAACTTTAGATTTGTTGGTGATTCAGAGGAATTCCTTGTACATACAGTGCCATCTTGAGGCCACATTTAAATTTGCAATTCAAAAACTTAACTAGAAAATTGTGTTTTGGGGAAAACACTTTTACATTGCTGTTGAGAAAAGAATATTTATTATGCCTTCTTCACTAGCTGAACTCAAGTCAAAGGAATGTTAACTTTTTAAGAGCTCAGTTTCTGTGTCCAAGCTTATATCAACCCAGATCATAAACTTTATTTTACATCTCTCTTGTTTTGTTAACATTTGTGCAAGACTACAATCTGTTCATTTCGTTTTAATATCCTATGACTCTAGTGAACATTATACAGTGGTACTTCTACTTAAGAACTTAATTTGTTTCATGACCAGGTTCTTAAGTAGAAATGTTCTTAAGTAGAAACAATTTTTCCCATAGGAATCAATGTAAAAGCAAATAATGTGTGGAAACCCATTAGGAAAGAAATAAAAGCTCGGAATTTGGGTGGGAGGAGGAAGAAGAGGAGGGGGACAGTTGCTGCTGAAGGAAGAAGGTGAGGTGAGAAGAATCAAAAAAATCCAAAACTTTAAAGCTTAAAAAAAAAGAAGGGCTCTGAGGCAGTGCCCAGAGAAAGGAAAATGCTCCATTCGCTCTGGGCTGCCCAGAGCGAAGGAAGCATTTCTTTTCTCTGGGCACTGGCAGAGGTTTATTCCCTTTACAAGAGCCCAGAGAAAGGAAAATGCTTTGTTCACTCTAGACTGCCAAAGCCTCCTTAATTTCCTCTGGCAGCCCAGAAAAGCCCAAAATGGCCGGGATTAAAGGGGGAATGGCAGGAAACTGCCCAGGCCTTTGTGCCGCTCTCAAATTTCCTGGGAATTTTTTCCTGGCTCGGGTTCTTAAATAGAAAATGGTTCTTAAGTAGAGACAAAAAAATCTCAAACACCTGGTTCTTATCTAGAAAAGTTCTTAAGTAGAGGCATTCTTAAGTAGAAGTACCACTGTACTTTCTTTCTCTACATATTTAAACTGGAATCACCTTGTGCTTGTTAGAACCAATGGGATTAATTGACCTAAAAATTTAGCATGTAATCTCTATGTATTTTCTCCAAAGATGAAAGAGTTTGTTCCCCCATTCCAAGATATTTATCAATAACCCTCATGCAATATCAGAAATCCATTTTAAAAGTCAAATCATTTTAGAACTATGGGCCTAATAGTTCTCAATTTAAAAATATATTATGGCATATGCAGGGAAGGTTAAAAAGTCAAGATGGTGACTACAAGCTTATAGTGGAAACCACATCCCGCACGTCTTTTTTTTAACATATTCTAGGCATTCAGAATCAGTTGTGCTTTCTTTTTGGATACCAACCTGAATATTTTCACAAACCAAACTGTGTATGAATAACTTTCTTTCCTCTTAAAAAAAACTAAGGAAGAGAAGATCAATTCTCTTCTTTTGGAACAATGGAAAATATATATATATATTAAAAAGTATGACGTAATTCCAAAAATATTAAACAGTACAAATCACAGCCGGTGATTAAAATCTCCATAGAAACACACATATAAAATTCACAGTCTTCTTATATCTACTCAAAAGTTACTCATTCTTCCATATTGTTCCTTGGAAGAAAATAATCCTTTGAGTTTTACAAGATATGTTCTGCAGAGGAATGCCCATTTCTAATACTTTGGTTGCAATTTTCTTTTGCAGGAAGATTCTGTATGGTGCGGACAAAAGGTTGATTCAAATTCTAAGCCATGTCACTTAAAACTGGATTTGTAGGTCCATTAATAGAACTCTCTGCTTCCCTAGACGTATCCTTGGCTTTGAAATCATTGCATATTTCAGCATCTTTTCCATCTTCATGACTCATAAGTTGGAAATCAGATTCCAAAGAGTTACTCTCTTCTTCCTTCTTGACTTCATTCTGGATGTTAGTGATTTCTTTATGGCTTTGGGCATTTTGTAGCTGTCCATTCTGGGCAGGATACAGGCTTGCAATAGCATCATACAGAAACTGATAATCTTCCTAAATGGCATTTAAAAAGAGAGAGTTAGCATGTGTACAAACCCATCATGTAGTTTCACTTAATGATATGACAATGTTCCAAAACCTGAGAGAAAGATACAATATGCTGCCTAGGCTTAATTAGTTAATATATTTCAGTGTTCATAAAGTTCTGCTACTCTCATACAGGTACTTGGTTTTCATGAACACAGGAAGCCTTTACAAAGGATTGTTAAATAGAAGATATGAGTAATCACTGGCAAAGTTTCCTAAACTATAGCTTGTCACTTCTTCTTCTTCTTCTTCTTCTTCTTCTTCTTCTTCTTCTTATTATTATTATTATTATTATTATTAGT
Organism: Erythrolamprus reginae; assembly: GCF_031021105.1. NCBI lineage: Eukaryota > Metazoa > Chordata > Lepidosauria > Squamata > Dipsadidae > Erythrolamprus > Erythrolamprus reginae. Next base: position 112,278,204 of record NC_091952.1, on the reverse strand, counting down.
AGTAGTAGTAGTAGTAGTAGTAGTAGTAGTAGTAGTAGTAGTATTTATTAGATTTGTATGCCGCCCCTCTCTGAAGACTCGGGGCGGCTCACAACAGTAATACAAAAACAATATAACAGTGAGACAAATCTAATATTAAAATAAAACATATCTAAAACCCCAACAATTTAAAACCATACAACACATACATACCAAACATAAAAATTATCCATCATTTACCATCCCTCCCTACTTTACCACAGAGCTATAGCAGAGGAACCCAAAACAGGGACAGGAAAGTATCCCCTCCCTTAAATATACACAGAACAGAAACCAAATTTACCCAGTGGTTACTTCTTTGATTCAACAAATTATGAATCTCCTACTTTATTACTAGTAAATACCGTATCTTCAATATTCAAGAATAAAACGACTGTCCAAAATAAATCATAAGGCAAATACCCCAGCAAAGCAATCTTTGTTTGGACTCTGAACTTTTGCCCACTGAACGATAATGACAATGCAATTCTATAGGACAGACAGACTTTTAAAAAGAAAATAAAAGAAATTAACTACTAATATAATTTACTTACAAAGGAGGAAATCATTTCTGTTCTGGCTCTACGAATAGCTTTCACAACTTGGAAAACATCAATTACACCTTCAGTCTCAGCACATTCCAAGAGATTTAGCAAAGCACAAAATACTCCCGTTTGTTTTGAACCATCACTAGAAAATATATATTATATGTAGATATAGTTATATATACATATTTAATCAAAAATATTAGTTAACAGCAACAGTAAAATGGAAAGATCAACAAATCTTAACATAGTACAGGTAATCCTCAACCTATGACCACAATTGAGTCCAAAATTGATGCTGCTAAGTGAAAAATTTGTTAAGTGAATTTTGCCCAATTTTACAACTTTTCTTGCCACAGTAATCAGTGGTGAGTCTAGAGAAAGTGCAGAAGAGAGCAACCAGGATGATTAGGGGACTGGAGACTACAACAGAGTCTCTGTTGAAGAAGAAGAAGAAGAAGAGTGACTGCAGGAACTGGGCATGGCCAGTCTGGTGAAGAGAAGGAAAAGAATTAAAATGGCACCTTCTTAGTTTTTCCTAGAGTACAATGTAGTTATGCAAATGGCTGCATTAGTCTGGCAAGATTCTGTCTATGAGTGAAGAATAATAAAGGAAATTACAGTGATCCCTCTTTTTCGCAGGGGATGCGTTCCAAAATTACCTGTGAAAAATGAATTTCTGTGAAGTAGAGGAAATATATTTTTTTATGTATTTAACGAGTATTTGGACTTTTAAAACCCACCCTTTGCATTAAACAGTCATTCCATAGTGTTTCTCAGCTGGAACTACATGTGATATTCTACCAGTTTCTTTAATAGAGTACAGTAGTACTGTAGAAGGATTTTATAAATTTTTAATGAATTTAATTTTTTTAATGGATTTAATGGATTTAAGCCCCCTTTGAAAACCCGTGAAATAGCAAATCTGTGAAAGATGAACCGTGAAGTAGCGAGGGATTACTGTACTGTTAAATCAAAAATGACATCATCACACTTTTTTTTTTTAGCAAGGGCAGAGCTTTCCTATTTATGGGACTGGTACTATACATTTGTACTCTGCCTTAGGATCAAAACTATAGAACATAACCTATTCCGATAAAAACATGTAAGTATTATATATGCAACAGGTACAGCTCAAAGCAGGTCAAAAAAGATGGTACCTACCCACAGTGAACCACAAGGGGAACAGTCTTGTTCTTTTTGGTCACATTTGCTTCAGCTGCATCATGGGTTGAAAACTTCTGTTTGAGACTCTGAATCATGGTGATTAAGTCTTGGGGGGTTTCTGGGAGAGCAGAATTATCCCATTTATGGTACTGATACTGAAATACTTTCCTGCTGTCTTTCCTCTGAAACGAATGCAGATAGAAGAAAACAATCTATCCATGTTTAGAGCTGAGGATCCTTACTTGTACATGCACAAAGATTAAAATACTGAACCTGGAAAGTCTGTCATAATGCTGATCCAAATGATGACTTTTACTGCTGAAAGCAAAAGACCTTACTAAGGCTTCCTCCAAAGATTACCTATAATCTCAGGAGCTGGGAGCTTCTTTACTGAGATTGTGAAAGTGTTTAATTGCTTAGTGCCTTGCTCCAGTTTGTCAATTAAAAATACAACTTGACATTTCTGTTCCTGTGTGGGGTATCTTCTGCCTGCCTGACAGAATTCTCCTCTATCCACTCTCCTCCACTCGAAACAGAATATCCTACGAAAATAGACTAACAATCCTGGGCCTAGAAAGCCTAGAACTACGGTGCCTAAAACACGATTTGAGTATTGCCCACAAGATCATATGCTGCAATGTCCTACGGGTCAATGACTACTTCAGCTTCAACTGCAACAACACAAGAGCATGCAACAGATTCAAACTTAATACGAATCGCTCCAAACTTGACTGTAAAAAATATGATTTCAACAATCGAGTTATCGAAGCATGGAACTCATTACTGGACTAAATTGTGTCAACCCCTAACACCCAACATTTCTCCCTTAGACTCTCCACGATTGACCTCTCCAGGTTCCTAAGAGGCCAGTAAGGGGCGTACATAAGTGCACTGGTGTGCCTTTCATCCCCTGTCCAATTGTCTTTCCTTTCTCTCACTTTTCATATATATTTTCTTCCTTTCATATATCCTCTCCTCTAAGTTCACTTTCACCCTCTTTTATATTATCACATGTCTATTTTCTTCCTATGTATTTATGTATTGGACAAATGAATAAATAAATAAATAAAATAAATAAATAAATCCACCATTTCTATATAAAGGAAAACACCAACCTACAACTAGATGTACACAAACTTTTAAGTGATTTCAAACAGTGTTATATGTCCTGGGATATTGTTGCAGGATCTAATCTGCATCTAATTCTCTCCAGCAGAATGTGTTGGAGAGAAGTTAGAAAGAAATTCCCTGAGGATGGTTTCCAGCATGAGTCTGAAAGCTCGAAAGACTACACCTTTGATCCACAAATTGGATTCTGTTTCTACAATATTTGCTCTTTTGTATTTTCCATTTCTGTAGTAACAGGTCAATCCTCATTGCTTTATTGATATTGTTTCTATTTCTGTTCATGTGTTCAAACATATTGAAATGATATACTTGAAAAAGTTACAACAAAATAAAATTATTCAAATAGAAAAATAAAATTACTGCCAAACCCTCACCCCCACCCGTTGTGGTTGGCTCTGGGCCAGTTCCTGCAACGGGGAATTTAGATGTTGGCTTAGGAGAGCCCTCAGGTTCCCAGAGACTTGTCTTACTGCCATCAGCTTTTGACAGTGAGGATTCCTTGCCAAGGTCAGATGCTGGGGAATAAGAAGAATCAGCTAAAGAGATGGATGCAGCCAGCCCATTAGTTAATGACCCCATAAGTGGATCATCGGACTTGAACTTGGAGGATCGGTGGATAGATGCCAGAATGCGCAGGCTCATGGCTAGAAGGGACCAACTGTGCAGGTATCATCGGAGATAAGGGAGAACACGTGTGGCTGAGGCAATTAGACTAATGGGGTTGCTGATAAATTACCAGCATTGCAGAAAGCACATGTGGGAGTTTATCTGTTTGGAGAAGGATATGTCGTGTTTGCTTTGTTCCTGGACTTTCACATACTTTTTGGGATTTCACAGCTAAGTAAATCTTGTCGACTCACTTGAAGAGGTTTGGCTGTGACACTCTCATAGCTGCTCTTATCTGTTCTGTTTGTTTTTGTCTCTCACAGCTTTCAAGGACTGTTAGCTGTGTGTGAGCTAATTTGCTCAGTTTAAAGTGTGTGTGCACAGCTTTATTTTGGATAAACTGCGTTTCTGTTTACTTTATAACAGCGTGTGTGTTTGAATTTACATTTCTGACTTAACTGGGGCTCGTAACGCGAAGCCCGGCATAACAACCCCAACCCACAATCATACATAGGGAAGGGAAAAGACTCTACATCCTGGTTTAAATTCAAGATATATTCCTAGTGAGTTGGAGATCATTAGAATCCCCAGCAAATATGGTCAAGGTTCATCAGGTTGGCTGATTCATAATAGCTGAAGTTCAGCACAGCTGAAGAGCATCAGGTTGAGAAAGCAAGTTGCTATGAATGTGAATCAGGGATGGGTTCTGGCTCTCACTAGTTCACTCAGTGACATGGCATGTGGGTGTGCACGTCGCGCACACATGCATGCTTTAAAACAAACTTCTATGCATGCGCAGAAGCAAAAAACAAGATGGCAGTGCCTATGGTGCCAACAGGAGAACTGGCTCATGCACATGGCAGGACTGGGTCGCTGCCAGTTCTAGTGACTCAGGCCACCAAGTTACTACTGGTTCTATATAAATGGTCCAAACTGGGAGGAACCCACCTCTGATGTGAATCCTGTTTACATGACAGTAAATGGGATTCTTCCGACATGCTACATTAAATCATTTGAACAACTATAGTTTGTCTCCAAGTGGTGTGCATTAAAATAAATGTTTGTTCATGTATCTCTATCAGTTCAATATTTGAAAATTTCCATAGTACTGTAGTTTTTAAAATAAACCCAGAATTGCTTCATGAAATATTAAAAACATAGAAACAAACAGGGACACCGAAGGAAGTGGAAAATAAAACTTTGGAAGTGTAACCAAAAGCGAGAGACAAAGTAGATGAGGATGAGTCATCAGTCCTTTTACCTTTACGTGAGTTACGTCAAAGGCACGCATGGTGTAACTTGGGTTACAGTTGCTGTCTTTTAGTTCAACAGTGATATTATCATATGTCATTTTTTCTTCTTGCCAATACTGTGCACAGAGTTCCTAGAATTGAAGAAAGACCAAATTAGTGTAGAAGAAGCATCCATGGAAATATGGACAAAATAAAATGAGTTGTCTTGAACCAAATTATATAAGAGCAATATACAGATAGTCCTCAATTTGCAACTGTTTGTTTAGTAACTGTTTGAAGTTACAATGGCACTGAAAAAGGTGACTTATGGCCATTTTTACAGTTATGACCTTTTCCCCATGATCATTCCCCATGATCATGTGATCAAAATTCAGCTGCTTGGCAACTGGCTCATATTTATGACAGTTGTGGTGTTCCAAGGTCATGTTTTATGACTTTCTGGGAAACTGGTGGAAGCCAGATTCACTTAACAACCAGATTACTAACTTACCTACTGCAGCAATTCACTTAACAACTGAGGCAAGAAAGGTTGTAACATGGGGCAAAGCCTACTTAACAAATGTCTCACTTAACAAGAATTTTGGGCTCACTTGTTGTTGTATGTCAAGGACTATCTGTAATTGCCATTTGCAACTTTCCCAAATTTTTCCAACAAGCAAAATCAGTGGCGGAAGCTAGATTTACTTAACAACTGACTGATTCTCTTTAACAACTGTAGCAAAAATAAAAAGGTTGTAAGATCAGGTGCAACTCTCATAAAAACCGCCTTATTCAGCAAAGGAAATTCTGGCTGCAATTGTGATCATAATTTGAGGACTACCTATACTTGGTATTCCATTGAGAAAAAAACAGTCATTCACTTTCTTGTGAATAAGGTCACAAAGTGGTTCCTAGGACAGAAACGCTGAAGATCTTTTCAAACGTAATTTAGACCTTTTATTTAGATATGCAAAACTAGTGGTAAGGTGAGAGATAGGAAACCAGGCTGAGAAAAAGTAAAAATGAATTGCCTGGATGAAATATATGGATGCTTTTTTCACAAATCCTTGTAAATACTAAAGCAAATGTGAAAGGCCAAATAGCTCCAATATATTTCATGCTGAATTGTAAATGATATTTAGTTTAGTTTAGTTTTCTAAATTAACCTAAGTTTGCACTTTCAAACTAATATATGAACTCAACACTATAACATACTGAATATCTTTTTGTAAATACATATTTCTTGATAAATGAAAATACTTAAATACTTACAATCATGTCTTTCAACCTAGGAGTAGGTGCCACCAAGCCTAGATTCAATTGGTATATTTTGTTTCCTAATGGATATGCTTTCAGTCAGTGTTTGGTTTAGAGAACTGAAATTGGTGTTTCTCCATAATAGAAATGTTGCAGTATGACTATAGAGAAATAAATTTGCTCACCTGATTGTCTGTCAGCATAGCAATAACTTTGACTTTCTTTTGATAAATCATGTTCCAGAAGTCACCTATTGTTTCTGGAAGTGGTCCTTGGGTTGCTATAATTTCATTTTCAACCCAGTAACTCTGTTAAATAGTTTAAAGAATAAAAATAAAATAATTTAAAAATCAATAGTATGAAAATATTCAGGGAATAACATATACCAATACACATAAATTGAATACATGGTAAATTAAAGGAAAGAAATGAAAGACTGTCTGATATCACTTAAAAGTTGGTAGCTTGCTTTAAAGATTATCCATGCAATTGGAAAAAAATAAATTTTTAAAAAGGCAAATTTCTGTTGATTTAGTTAATTCCTGATACAAAGTTTAAGAAAGCAATATTTACAGATCCATAATGTTTTTATATATCTATAAATATCCATTGAAGCATGGTGGCTCAGTTGATTAATGATGCTGGAGATGGTATTAGCTCGTGCAATTTGAGCTCAAGCACTATCTTTCAGGATTAGCTTCTGAAATTTGCCTCAGCTTCTGTCCACCTAAAAGTTTGAAATTATGTTCTATGTAAGTAGATAGATAAGTACCACTTTGGTGGGGGCGACAAGTGGTGCTCTGTGCAGGCAGTCAGATACTTGATGGCTCCAAACCTTCCCAGTTGCGTTGTACATTTGCGAGGCAACTTCAGGAAGCGTGGAGGCCTTGGTTAACACTGTAGGAAAATCCACTCAACTTTCTCTGTGGTGCGCAACCAGCTCGCCCTCCTGTGATGCATTTTAGGAAGCTTGCAAGCATTTCCTATAACAGGCTGGTAACTTGGCAAGCCAAACTATTACTCTGCAATAGCACTATTGTCTCCTGGCTATTGTAGCAATGCCATACACTAATAAAAAAATATCAATTGAAAGTAGAAGGGGAAAGAAACAGATACTTTTTACCTCTGCAAAGAAATCTTATAAGGACATTTTAGGCTTCTATGTTATGAAAAATGCCTTTTCATGAAATGATTTTTTAAAAAAAAAATATTGGAAAATAAATGTGACTTCAGAGACCTACGGCAGTGGCAAAATGAATCAAGTACATACGGGTATAAAGGAAGCATTGATGTATTTATTGGGTTCCTCTTCACAATCACTATCCTCATCAGATGACTCGACATCTTGTTCACTCTCTCTGTTTCCTTCTTCTTCGTGTTTGAATAACACTCTGTTGTAATCATCTGCACCACAAGAGAGTCAGAACATATAAGTCCAATAGCTTCATAGAAGTTAATGGCTCATCTCAGTTACTCACAAACCACTACAAAAGCAATGGCAACTTATCAGTCCTGCTAGTCTAGAAGGAATTATACAAAGAATTATTATAATCATACAAGCTGGATCTTCATTGGTATTCCAGGTAGTAAAGCATGCTTGTTTGACTCTATGATATTTCACACCACTCTTCTACTCTTCTCATTCTCTCTCTGTGTGTCTCTCTCTATCTTTCTCTCTCTCTCCCTCCCTCCCCCTTCCTCTCTCTCTCCCCCCTCCCTCTCTTTCTCTCTCCCTCCCTTTCTTCCTCCCTCTTCTCTCTTTTCTTTTACAGCAGTCAATCAGAATTCATTGACCACTAAATATTCATTGTTTGATCACTAAATAACTCAATGTTGCGCTACTTGGGAAAATACACATCTTCATTGGGTACAAAAAAAGCAGTCCACTTTCTGGAAAACAAGGGTCAGCATAGTTATTTAGCATTTATGTTGTAAAGCCTGAATTGGTTCCTCCTGGATTTCTGAACTTTACAATGCTAATGTTAATTTATCTATATACTGCTAAAGTTCTTATGTCTATTTGTAACCTTCAATTGGGTAAAATGGTGCATTGTAAGGCAACAGTTTATGAACCAAGGTACCTCAAATGGGTGAACTTAGAGAATGCATCCAAATCTAGGATCATTACTCATAGGATTGAAATTCGAAAATTCTGTGCCCACTTCAGCACTGCCATACTGACACACTATTGTAGTTAGGCATGGTTACATGAAGTCATTTCCAATGTTATCTGATTGCTCCCCACACGTCAATGGGGAAGCCAAAAGGACAGGCACTGGGGAAACCTAGGTCATGGTTTTTCCTTAGCCAAGGAAACTCACTGAGTAACTTTGGGCTACGTTACTTTCAACCCAACCCATCTCAAAGGGGTTGTTACTCTGGGGAAAACCAGGAGGAGGAAATAATCTGTACAACATTTTTTGCATTGGATGGCAAGCAGTGAGCCTGTCCCTTTTATACAGGGACTCACCGCTCCTCCCCTTGGCTCCCATCCTGCCCAGAGCCATGTGTTGGGCCTCCTGGGCGATCACAAATGTTCTCGTGCGATCACCTTCCTCTCCTGCCTTCAGTGGCAGCCAAGTGCTTCTGACCCCACCGCAAATATCAGCCCGCCTCGAGTGGCTGGCCTACAACTTGTCCTTATAAAAAATGGATATAAAATTAATTAAAATTAATTAACAAATAAAGGTGATCGGGAAGATTTGGAGTTGTAAAATTCCAAAGGAACTAAAAGTGCATCCATCCATCCTATATTTCTTGATTCTGTGCCCCAAATTGATCATATTTTTTAGATGACTGAGGCAAAATCTAATATTTTTAGGCCTCTTTTGCAAATTAGTTGGAGAAATGTGTGACTTCTCACAGAAACAGAAAGAAAATTTCTATGAAGTTCATTATAAAAGATCTAAGCAAATTGTTTTAAAATGTAATGTTATTTTTTAAAAAATTCCATGGATCAGTTAGAACAGTAAAGCTAAGAATATATGATTTGCAGATATCCCCTTGCAATACTCACATGGAATTACTGTGGCACTCCGGTTTTTCTGTGCATTTTCTTGTTTTCTACCAGCTTTCTGATTCTGCCAGTTCTTGTATAAAGGCAGTCGCTAAATAAAAACAGTACCAAAGAAAAGTTATCGTTAAGCAGTAATGCAGTAAACTCTATTTCATCACTATGCTGTGTTTACTTTATTTTAAATGCCAATCAATTAAAGTGATCAGAAACCAACTTGCAATGACCGAGTATTAACATTCCCACCGCTGCTTAAAATTAAAGTGTTAGTTTAGCCGACATTTGCTGTATTCATTTTATTGCATTCATTTATTTATAAAAAAAGAAATCCCTAGGGACTGTACTCTGCTAATGGTTGCTGACTATAGGAGGCAGTTTTCATCATTTCAAGGCCATGTTATACTGGTCAAATGGCCAGCATGATATCACAAAGTGCTGTTACTTTCCCACCAAAGTGGTACCTATTTATCTACTTGCATTTGCATGCTTTTGAACTGTTAGGTGGGCAGGAGCTGGGGTAAGGTGAGGACTGAAATTCACCCATTTGCAGGGTGCTCAGGTTTCCAGCTGCTAAGCCACAGCACCATCCTCATTATTCATTATCATTATCATCATCATCATCATCATTGGATTTATATGCCACCCCTCTCCAAGGATTCGGGGCAGCTTACAGCATATAAAAAGAACAATACAAAACATCTGGAATCCAATATTAAACTAAAACTAACAATCTAAAACCCCAATTTAATTAAAAAAACCAGTAACTTCTAACAAACCAAACATACATTCCATTTATCAACAGGGGCTGATGACTAATGTCCCAAGGCCTGTCAGCACAAGTGAGTCTTCAGACTGTTGTGGAAGGCAAGGAGGTTGGGGACAGTATGAATCTCTGGGGGGAACTGATTCCAGAGGGCCGGAGCCCCCACAGAGAAGGCTCTTCCCCTAGATCCTGCCAGCGGCATTGTCTAGTTGACAGGACCTGAAGAAGACCGAGTCTGTGGGACCTAACTGGTCACTGAGGCTCATGGGGCTCAATTATATCCCATAATTATTCTCAGAAATAACTGAAGCCAGCGAACCAAACCAAAACACACCTTCTTCCTCATATTTTCCCAAAGTGGCAAGCCTGTCAGATGGATTGGGCTGAAAAAGAGTGACTGTTCTATAGTCACCCAGCTAACTTTCATGGCTGAGAAGCTTGAACTCACAGTTTGTTGCTTTCCAGCCTGGTGCCTTAACCATTAGACTAAACTGGCTGTCTCTGTATGGCCAGAGAAAGAAATCCTATTTACCTGAAATTCAGCTTCCAGCAGAGATGGCTCACTGAGAGAATCCTTTTTCTTTAACTGACTGAGATAGTTGGGCAGTTCTGAAACAAAGACTTCTGTTTCACCAAATTGGACATATTCAACCAAAGCGTGGTGGATCAAGATGTATTGTGCCTAAAGAATCCAAAAATTGCAGATTTTGTAAATGGCAATAAAAATGGGATTGGTAATTGAATCAATTCAACATTGCATAAAGTACAATACAGTGGTACGTAGGTACTCAACATAAATTGGTTCAGGGAGGCACAATGAGTATCTAAAATGATGAGTACCAAGCAAATTTTTCCCATAAGGAATAATGTAGTGAGTCACAAGGCAGGGACACCGACAAGTTCTAACTTGTGGATTGAGTAGCAAACAAACGATGTGTACCAGGACAAAATTTTCACCTAAGAATTCATTGAGTACCAAATTAGATGAGATTCAAAGCAATTGAATACCAAGGTACTCAATACTGTTCTATTTGAAATAAAATTCTTTTAAATGCCCATAGCATATATGTTAAATGGACCTGATAGGGATTTCTGTTTTTAAAGAATTTGCTGGAGATAAGCAAATTCATATCTTTGAATTTTACGGTTCTTGTTGCAGAAATATATACAGTTGTGGGCAAGTGAAATGAAATATCACAATAGAACAAAGGTGAAAATGATCTCATACATTACAGAAAGGCAGTGCTAATTAATCAAGCTCTTTAAATATACCTCCACTTGAACCATGAGGCATCGCTGACGCCGTAATTTTGCAATATAGCCGTAGACATCAACTCGTCCTTCAGCCTCCAATGCCTCCAGCATTGCATCGATCCCAATATAGGTTCCAGTGCGTCCTACACCAGCACTGTCATAATCATAAAAAAGAGAGAGAAGAAAATGCAACAAGCATCATTCAAGCTGTTGCTTTTAAGATTAACAGATTATGGGAAATGTGTTAATATTTGTCCTTAAATCAGTTCAACTAAACTCACAGAGATTTTGATGTCTGATAAATTTATTTCTCGAGTTTTATCATATCCCTTTTATCCAAATTTAAATTGTTAAGTAAAGTTTAAGCAAATGTATTGCTTAAATTGTTTGGTAAAAATGGTATGTTCTTATTACTATGCAGGTTTTATCAATATAAAAAAGAAAAGAAAAGATCACTGTCATGGTTCCAGGTAAGATCCAAATTTAAATTGGAGTCCCAGTCAAGGCATTCCTCAAAGTTCCAATTTATTTCTGGAGCCATCCTGGCACCCACACCGAGGAACCCAAATCTGAGTTTCTCACCCAGTTGAAAGTGCACATGCCTTGCCCCTCATACATACAAACTTGTCAGATTGTGCCACTGTGGCAACTCCTTCTTCCGCTTCCACCCAGGTGGGAGGGCATAGGATGGCCTTGAACCTCTCGAAAGAATGCTTTGTGGCTGCATCTGCTCCCTCGTGAAATCACCCCTCCCAGGTTCCCATAAACATCAGGCCTTTTACAGATAGTGTGGCAAGCCATTGATTTATCAGCAACTTCTGCACCGGCTTGGCAATCAACTGAGCACAAGCTTATTGAGCAATACTTATTTTACCTGCAATGGATTACTATTGGGCCACTAAAGAAATTGCTTAAAATATTGACTCGGCGACGCAGCTTCAGCAAAAGATGGGGTTCATCGGGTACCCCATGATCTGGCCAGCTTGTAAATTGAATTTGGGTCACATCTCTTCCTGCTGACTTGTCTCTTCTCTGGAAAAAAAAGTCCGTTTAACGTCAGTTATATATCAAAAAGTCCATATAACATTCATTGATTAGTAGAAATCCGCAAGATGTTGAAGACCTATCTATGTCGTCAGGCATGGAGGGAATAGCTATCTCTTCCCCCACCACCACCTTTTTTTCTGACTGTAATATATGAGAATGGTGTGATTGTGCAGTAATTATTGCTTTTAATATCTATGGGTTTTAAATCTCGTTTTTTAACTCTATTGGATTTGTATTCTGTGTATTGTATTGTTGTTGTTGTGAGCCGCCCCGAATCTTCGGAGAGGGGCGGCACACAAATCTAATAAATCTTAAATCTTAATCTTGATTAGTAGAAAATAGGCCAGAGATGAACGAGATTATGAAATGCCATCGAATTTGCATTCATCACAGTGACTTTTGTTAAGACGTCTTCAGGATAATCCAGTAAATATAATTCTAACCTTAACCAGGCAAAATTTACATAGTAGATACCGTATGTAGGTGTGAGATATGAATCAATAAACTATTGGTTCACATCTCATGATTCTAGGCATTTGGACATTATAACTATCATCTGGATGTTACATGAATTGTTTCATAGATAATATTTAGTTCTGTAAGCCCTACCAGGTAAACTAGAAAAAAAAAATCAATTCCACTGAAAGACTAAAACTATATTTTATTGACATAGGCTATAATACCAGATACAGTTACAAATCTCCTGTTATAGTCCAGTAAACTCCAGGAAGTCATTTGCCTGAGTTCCTTCCAGATATTATCTGGTTCTCAGTACCTGAAGAATGTTTCAGTCCTCTTTGGCTAGGTAACAGGTCTTTCATATTATGACTAGGTCATCCCCTTTACTTTCTACAATTATTGAACAAACTCTTACACATTTTGATGTTCTTACTTACATGGTTGATGTGCAGCTTCTGAATTATGTAATCTGGATAGACTTTGCGTTCATTTATGCTTACTATAATGTCCCCATAGGATGCAGTCTCCTCTTCCAGTGATGGCCAATACTTGGCACATTTGATCTATGGGAATACAAATATGTTCCTGCTTTATTGATAAACTAATGAGTTGCATAGATTTTTAGTTTGTCTTTGTTACTGGATATATCACTCTAATAACCCTTACACAATGATCTAGAGCAAAATATATTTATATTAAAAAGAGCCATAGTAGCACAGTGGTTAGAATACAGCATTGCAGGCTAATTCTGCCTACTGCCTGCAATTCAAGGTTGACTCAGCCTTCCATCCTTCCGAGGTCCTTAAAATGAGGACCCAGATTGCTAAGGGCAATATGCTGACTCTGTAAACCACTTAGAGTGAGCTGTAAAGCACTAAGTCTAACTGCTATTGCTATTGCTATTGCTAGATGGGTCTATGCTGCATGTCAAGCTTGGCCAAAATGAAGACACTAAAATAGTTGTTCACTTTTATGCCTTCTAGGTAGAATGAATAAAAAACAGGTTACATCATGTTCTGTCTGGGTCACTCCAGAAGCCAATATCAACCCAAAAAGAGAAGCCAGACACACTGGTAAAAGGCAAAGGCAGTTTTATAAAATCCAAGAAAAATACAGGTAACAGAAAATGTCCTTACAAACAGGAAAATGCTGTATCTTCAGATATATTCACGAAGGCCAAAAGTCCATGCAGCAATACAGAATTCTTGCTGCCAAACCAAAGCTGTAGATAGCAGACCTATATCTCCCACGGATCTTCCAAAGCTGCTGGGCCACAATCCAGGAACAGAGACGCCGAGAAACAAGACAGGATAACGCCACGCCAAGCTGATAACACTCCACATGGCTTAAAGGGCTTGCCTGCCTTTTAAACCCTGCTGATGAGTACCACACCCAAACTCAGCTGTTTTTACTTCAATGGTGAAAATATCTCTTTAACTGCTCCTTTTGTTGCTCTGAACGTCGCTGTCTCATGTCAATGACAGCTTGTGCGTCATCACCTAATGACTCCAAGCTACTGGCTGGGGAGAGCCCCCCCCCCCCGGGGCTCTCATGCTGTTCTCCTTCATCCCATTCCTGATTTTCCTCTCTCCCGTCCGACTGTTCAGCCCCCTCCTCTGCGCTGTCATCCTCCTCCGGGCATGGAGCCAGCAGAGACACAGCTGGTCCCTGAGCAGCCTCAGGCTGAATCACAACACATCAGGGGGAAAAAATGGCAGCAGTTCGAAACTAGTTTAGCATTTGAACAAATCAAAGTCTATTTTTATGGCCCTATATCAGATTTACCATTAGCATAGATAAGAGCTATTTTCTACTCTTGTTTCTACCATTTCAGTTTTGTAATCACCTTTTCACTGAAACAGGTTAGTCTAAGTTGCTTAAAATACAATTAGAATAGAATAGAATAGAATAATTTATTGGCCATGTATGATTGGACACACAAGGTATTTGTCTTGATGCATATGCTCTCAGTGTACATAGAAGAAAATATAGATTTGTCAAGGAACATGTGGTACAACACTAAGAAATACAACATTATTAATACAACATTAATAAAATGAATAGCAAACTACAAAACCACAGGACCATTATGTATCACTTCAGGTAATTTATAGTGAAGAAATTTCCTACGAAATTAATCAGCTAAGCAAATTGTGTCAACTTTCAAGTAGCCATTGGAATAATGGATGGTTTAAAAGTAGGGTATATTTTTCCCCAAGTAAAGGCACTAATGAATAACACAATGGGTATTTTCTGCTCACCTTGCTGCCTTCCTCACAACGAGTCACCATGACAACAATGGTTACTTTTTGTTCCCAGATCATTCTCCAGAAATCATCTATTGTCTCTTCCTTAGGACCTGCCAAAAATATTACGTTTGATCATGTGAAATGTTACAAGGTGATAATTAGGGATGGGCTGATTTATCAACTGAAATGTCAGAGTTTTCTTTTCTACAGCCCTAAATGGATTGCATCTCATAAGCTTCTTTGGTTTTTCCACAGCATGAATATATGTAAAAGCGTTCTTTTTCCATGATTAGCAGAATGGGACTTTCTCCAAATCAAACTAGCACAGGAGAAACAAACACGCAAATATTCATATAGTCATGCAGTTTTGTATATTTTAATAATAATCATTTATTAAACCTGAATGCCACCTGATTCTGGATGATATTTTTCCTAATATATTTTAGAAGAATATGTTTTAGAAGAAATTTTCATTACTATCCATACATGAATATTTCATTTTATTTATAGAACTCATAAGTCACTTCAATCAGTTAGTATTTGTTTCCAATATACGTATAGTGCATTTACTGTTTATCTGAAACATGAATAATATTTGGCAGAATCTGCCACAAAGTTCTTTCAGGATCTGTTTTAAGTAAATTGTACTGAAATGGCTTGGGATAGCTTTTTATCTGCCCCTTAGATAAAGGTTCCCAAAAGCTAGGCAATTAAGTATTTCCTGACTATGTACTACACTCTGGAAGTTGGCTAAATAACATTTGTTTACTCTCAGCCTTTGAACTAATTTATATATCAATTAACAGACAAGTTTGGAGAATACTGCACAATTTCATGTGGTCTAATTTTAGTTTGCTGTTTAGGAATTTCATAGCAATTTTTGAATTAATGTGAAAAGAAATGAAATTGCTGTTCTTAACCAGCACATAATATCACATTAAGACCTTTAAACTGTATTATAATTTTAAAATTCTAAAGGTTTGGCATTTTCAATATTTCTCCCTTTCCTTTTTTGCTTTATTTATAACTTTTTTTAAAAAATTATCCTTTTCTATTTATTTTATATTGTTTTCACTCAACTCCATTTATTTTAATCAACCATAATTTCTAATTAAAGAAGAGAAATTAAGAGGGTAAAATGGCACTTATTATCAAGTTACCTAGAGACCAACAATTCAGTAAAACCCAATGTAAATATTGACAGTTTTTGTATAGCAAAATTATATGCCACCAAAGAATGTACTTTTAAAAAACCGTTTATTTTAAAAATTGCTTAGTTTTTTCTTTTATTTATGATTTTTACATACTCCACCCACATACACACATCTTTCAGTTGGAAAATATGTGTGTGTGTGTGTTTGTATGTTCATACATACATACATACATACATACATACATACATACATATTCCATACTCCAAGTGACAAAAATAAACTAGCATAAAATTTGAGTGCTCTTTGCTGTTCCCTGAGCTGAACCAGCTGAGATAACAAGAAACCTGATTTCAATCCTGAGCTGCAAATATTCTCCTTTGCTGATCAAATAAAATATTTACAATTAATTGCTACTAAATTGAATATCTTTTAACTTTTTCAGAAAGTGAATTTCAGGTGTCCCAGTTTTTAAAAATGTTTTTATAACGATTCTAATTGTTTTCTGGGTTTTTTTCAAGAGCTTTTTGGAATGGGTGGCCATAACAAACAAACAAATAAATCCTTAGAGATGGTTAACAAAAACCAACTAAACCTGACACACACACATACACCCCGCTCCCAATATGACTGCTAGTTAGGTACATATTTGATCATCTTTGTACAATCTATGGAACTGAAATAAATTAATCTCTAGCAATGGTTACCATGAACCAGCTAAAGGTAAATCTATGGAACTTAAACTGTTTATTATTTTGCACGTTCTTAGGCACATAAGGAGCACATTGATCTCTAGGACAGAAAGATTAATGGATGGGTGAGTCGTGATATA
Source organism: Erythrolamprus reginae (assembly GCF_031021105.1). Taxonomy (NCBI): domain Eukaryota; kingdom Metazoa; phylum Chordata; class Lepidosauria; order Squamata; family Dipsadidae; genus Erythrolamprus; species Erythrolamprus reginae. Next base: position 112,261,483 of record NC_091952.1, on the reverse strand, counting down.
GAATGGGAAGGAAATTTCCACCCCAGTTTGCATTCTGCTTGGCGATCCAATCAAAGAAAATAGAGGTAGTAATGATTGCATTAATTCATTTTTATGTGCTATTCAAAGTCAGAAAGATAATACAAACCTTGTGCAGCGATATATTTTTTCATTTCTTTAAAACCCTGTGATAGAAAGTCATATATTATTATCCTGCATGCATGGGCTCAATATATATATATCTATATGCACAATCTAAGAGTTAGAAAATGCTGAATAACATTTGACTATGAGTTTGCACATTTTAAATGAAAGTCACTCACGTCGATGTAGCTTGCATTTATGTAGTCGTATCCCTGTTCCCCGGGGCTTGAGTTAAGCTCCACACGATTGTAATCATCTTTTTTATAGGGAAACAAAAAATCAAGACCAAGAATGTCAATCAATCAATATTGTTAGTTTGGTATAGTTTTTGAAAGCAGGTAGAGGAACAAGAAGTTGAAAAGTTTATGTTTGCATGATGTGCTTACAGGGGAGGATATCGATGTAACGGTTCTTGTTCTGGTTATATGGCTTCCGTGCTTCTTTTATGGGGTATTTACTGAAGACTCTGGGAATGCTCTGCAAAAGACAATATCCATCTGAGCCAAAGACCTTAGGTGAAAAACATTATAAACTCAGACAATGAAGATTAATTACTAAATCTTTGCTTTTTTTGTTGTTGTTGGCTATTCTGAATCCAGTTTTCTATTCCATTTGTTTAGCATAGGACCGCCCCAAATCAATCAGCAGGATATATTTCTAAATAAACCTATGCAGAAATAACAATAATTCACACTTGTTAAATAAACAATGTAATCTGAATGGAGATATAAATATGCTTATCTTCATTTTCCATATATGTGCTTAAACCCAACATTAAGAAACCTAAGATCATGGCATCTGGCCCTCTCAATTCATGGCAAATAGATGGGGGTGGGGAAATGGAGGTAGTGACAGATTTTATTTTCCTGGGCTCCAAGGTCACTGCAGATGGGGACTACAGCCAAGAAATTAAAAGAAGCTTGCTCCTGGGGAGGAAAGTTATGACAAATCTGGACAGTATACAAAAAAGCAGAGACATAACCATGCCAACAAAAGTGCATATAGTTAAGGCTATGGTTTTCCCAGTTGCAATATATGGCTGTGAATGTTGAACCATAAGGTAGGCTGAGCGCCAAAGAATTGAGGCCTTAGAACTACCTATCTATCTATCTATCTATCTATCTATCTATCTATCTATCTATCTATCTATCTATCTATTTCTTAGATTTGTATGCCACCCCTCTCCATAGACTCGGGGCGGCTAACAACAGTAATAAACAGCATGTAACAAATCTAATGTTTAAAATAATTAAAAAACCCTTATTAAAACCAAACATACACACAAACATACCATGCATAAATTGTATAGGCCTAGGGGGAAAAGGGTAGTTCAGTTCCCCCAAGCCTGACGACAGAGGTGGGTTTTGAGGATCTTACAAAAGGCAAGGAGGGTGGGTGCAATTCTGATCTCTGGGGGGAGCTGGTTCCAGGGGGTCGGGGCCGCCACAGAGAAGGCTTTTCCCTTGGGTCCCGCCAGACGACATTGTTTAGTTGATGGGACCCGAAGAAGACCGACTCTGTGGGACCTAACCGGTCGCTGGGATTTGTGCGGCAGAAGGCGGACCCAGATGTATTCTGGCCCAATGCCATGAAGGGCTTTATAGGTCATAACCAACACTTTGAATTGTGACTGGAAACTGATCGGCAACCAATGCAGACTGCGGAGTGTTGGTGTAACATGGGCATACCTAGGGAAGCCCATGATTGCTCTCGCAGCTGCATTCTGCAGGATCTGAAGTTTCCAAACACTTTTCAAAGGTAGCCCCATGTAGAGAGCATTGCAGTAGTCGTTACAGCACATAGTGCGTTACAGAACTATGGTGCTCGAGAAGACTCCTGTGAGTCCTTTGGATTGCCAGGTGAACAAATTGGTCAGTCCTAGAGGAGATCAACCCTGACTGCTCTTTAGAAGGCCAGATCCTAAAGATAAACTACTTTGTCACCTAATGAGAAGGAAGGACTCACTCGAGAAGAGCCTAATGCTGGGAACAATTGAGGGCAAAAGAAGAAGGGGACTATAGAGAATGAGGTGGCTGGTTGGAGTCACTGACGCAGTAGGTGTGAGCTTAAATGGACTCTGGGGTATGGTAGAGGAGGAATGTTATTCATGGGTTTGCGAAGTCGGACATGACTTTGCAACTAGCAACAACAAAGTTCAGATTATTATGAAGAGACTGCTATAGCACTATTCAGACATATCTAATCTCCCTGATATTGAAAGGGACACTTTTTTATGACCCTGCATTAGGGTGGGATCAGAGCGATTGATTGGAACTGTTTATTGGCTGGACGCCCTTCCTTATGCCTATGTGGAGTTTGCAGCAATTACTCATTGCACCCAAAGAGATAAATATCTGTTGCTACTTAGGATAGAACCAATAGTCTCCTGATTGTTAGGCAATAGCTCCACCTCTAGGCCACCACACTGCTCCCTGATGTTGAAAAGAAGTAAAATAATTAAAATATGTGAAATCCTTAGGGTGGGAACTATTTACTAAAAAAAGCTAACCACCAACCATACGTAGACCCTCCTTAGATTTTTGATTGGGATACTAACCTGAAATTCATCCAAAAAAAGCCTTCCTTCATCTGCTATTTTTGTCTTATAAGCTTCCCATAATAACTCTGCAGGAATTGGATCGATGTTCTTCATGTGTCTTTCATCATCTTTAAAAGAGGTAGAAACACTTCCAGATAAGCATATGTGCATTGCTTCTCATATGTGCAGTGAAACAAATTCAATACATGCTTGAGCACAAGTGTCAAAATTATTGAATGGGTTTGCTGCCTGAACTCAATGAGTTAAGCTTTAAAACTTACCATCAAATTATTCAATCCAAGGGCATTTAATTCACTTATGGCATATGCATTTAAAACCTTCACAGTCACAGTAGAGAAGTGAATAAAACAGCACCTAAAATTTATACGATCATGCAAATATAATTTATAACCACAATTTTTCCATGTTTCCTTTTGGAGCCTTACATTTGCCAAGGTTGAGAACACTGAGATAAAGGAAACATACGTTTTTTTGTACTTATTCCTTTTTTTAGGGGGGGAAAAGTTATATAGGGATATTACTTTTAGATACTGTTTTTAACATTCTTCAATGGTGCTAATTGCATTTAAAAAAACCAAATCCCCATGTAGTTGCAAGGGCTTTGAAATTTGTTTTGATCAAGGATCAGAAAAGAATTAGTCTTTTCCCAAATATTGTATAGTTTTTGTGATGCTAATGAGGACACCTTCTGTTTACAATCCAGCCTGAATTAGAATAAGATGACTTTTATGTCTTATTCAAATTGTTTCTCATTTACAAAGGGGGGGGAGTCTTTTAGAGTACCTAGTTTAGCACAAGTGTGCTTTGTATTAGAAACTCTAAAGACATATGAAATTATGTTGAAATGAAGTTTAGATTCACTGTTTAAAATGACATAATAAAGCTAAAACTTCTTTTCTGAGCAAAACGGAAAGAATAAACTAAATAAGATAAAGAGCGCGCCCTTGCTTTTTATGGTTATTTTCACAATAATAATGAGGCTGTGATAATTCCATTGATATATAGGTAAACTGAATTAAGAAGGGATGATGATAGAGACAACATTGGGCTTAGGGTTTCTCTTTGTTGCACCTTAATTCAGAAGCAGGGCAGGAAATCTCATCAGGATAGAAGAAGGGTGTCAAACTTATGTAAGGTGACCCGATTTGAACATTGGTAAAGCAGGACACCATTGACGGGGGGAGGGGTCCTTGAATAAAATTTGGTCTAGTCTCCCTGGGAGCTGCACCCATACCCGGAGCCATCGCTTCTTTCATCCCTCCTCCCCTTTTCTAACCGGGAAGAAACGGGGGCCACGCTCCATCCCAAGATTGACAAGCCAGCCCATAATGGGATGCACTTCCTTTTTCTTAGTGGTGGAAGAAGCTTCCTCCTCCCAGCACCCAGAGAAAGGAAGCACTTTATTCTCTCTGAGTCATCCAGAGCGAATAAAGCGTTTCCTTTCTCTAGGCAGTAAGAGAAGTTTATTCCCTCTCCCAGCACCCAGAGAAAGGAAACACTTCATTCACTCTGAGCCATCCAGATCTAGCATTTCCTTTCTCTGGCCAGTGAGATATATTTATTCCCTCTCCCAGCAACCAGAGAAAGGAAACATTTCATTTGCTCTGGTTGGCTCAGAGCGAATGAAACATTTCCTTTCTCTGGGCACTGGGAGATGTTTAGTCCAGAGAAAGGAAAATCGGGACTTTTTAAAAAACCCATGGGATGCAGGACAAATTCTTAAAAAATGGGACTGTCCCATCAAAAGCAGGATGTCTGGTTACCTTAAACTTGTGACCTGTGAGCCGCATGAGTCAGATGCTGGCCATGCCCACCCCCATTTACCAAAGGGTGAAGTAATCACAACATATAATGTGATGACATGATACCATTAATTTGACACCCCTGGGGTAGAGAATTTCATGTGTCAATGGGCTTTATGAACATTTGGATAAAGCTTTCATAGTACCATTTCAAGGCTCCTGTACTTTCTAGAATTTTTTAAATAGTTACCTCTGGTTACCAGCCTTACTCCTTCTTCTTCATCGCTGCAAAAAAAAAAATCACAGAAATAAGACTGAATGGTGAGAACAAAATATTACTATTTTTCAATAGATGTTAATGAGTACACAGGTGTAGTCAGAATGTGAGCACATTAATCCTTCTTTCTAATTCTGTTACTCCAGCTTTAAAAAAGAGCAGGTTCCCCTCCTGCTCAAACAGGATCCAGTGCTCCCCTGATTCATATTAATAACTATTTCAAACACCCCCCTCTTTTTAGATAAGCATGAGGACAGCCTCACCCCCAACATACAAATATATCCCTGATCTACATTACCATGTGTTCATTAACAGATTAATGATTAAAATCTTTTTAAAAATTAAAAAGATTAATTCATTAACAGAATCTCCTGAAACTTGAAACCAATTTCACTCTATTTGCAGATTGTAAGACAGGCATAGCTTCAATGCAGAGCTCAGATCCTTTTAATAGGGTTTGAATCAGTAGTGGGTTCTAAATCCCATCACTACTGGTTCATGGGCACACTCGTGTGCAAGCACAATGATTCTGTGCATGCACAGAAATGTCCCAGGCAGGTGGGCAGAGCTACTGGTTCACTGAACCTGGCTGAACCTGGAGCAACTCACCACTGGTTTGAATCTGCAAAACCTCCAGATGATGATTGTGTTAAGGCGGGGCATTTAATTTAAGAACTATATGGACATTTGATGTCAAGAATTGGTAGGAAAGTGTATGTATTCCATGTACATAATCAATACACAAATATCTGGCAGCTTATTGGGAAAAAGTGGGGAAACCCCCAAAAGGATGGAAAAATTTAAGATCATTTCCTAGAAGAATACTTGCCTGGCTGGAACTGAACCATTCAATCAGCATCTTTCTAAATGTTCAATGTTCAATCTAAGTACAAGTTTTTGTGTACTTGACCAATTTTTTTAAAAAATAAATCTAAAATTATCCATTTCCAAGGAGAATAAAAATGAAAAGAAAAGGCAAATAAATGAAAGAAGTACGTGCAAGATACTTAAGGTATTAAAAAGAGATTGCAAATAATGTTAAAGAGAAATAAGTTCTAAAGAGAAAATATGACTTGAGTATAAAGAGATACGGTAAATTAAGAAGGGCAAAATATTCATGCAGGTAGTCCTCTACTTGAAGCACTTGTTTAGTGACTGTTTGAAGTTCCAGAAGCACTGAAAAAATGAGTTGTGGCTGGTCTTTGCAATCACAGCTGTTGCAGTATCCTCATGGTCACATGATCAGAAATTAAGCCCTTGGCACTTGTGTCATGGGATCATGGGATGACAATTTGGGATCTTCCTAGTAAGTTTCCAATAAATAAAGTCAATGTGGGAAGCTGGATTCATTTAATGACTATTTTATTTTATTTTTACAGCTATACTGATTCACTGCTGCAATGACTGAGTTAGCAACCGTAACAAAAATGTCATAAAATTGGAGACAACTCCTTTAATTAATAATAAATAAAGGATTCTGTCTATAATACAATAGTACCTCTACTTACGAACTTAATTCATTCCGTGACCAGGTTCTTAAGTAGAAAAGTTTGTAAGAAGAAGAAAGTTTTCCCATAGGAATCAATGTAAAAGCAAATAATGTGTGTGATTGGGGAAACCACAGGGAGGGTGGAGCGCTGTTTCCTCCCAGGAGATTCCTAGAGAGGTTCCATGACCATATGTCCCATTTTCAGCAGGACAGTCCCGCTTTTTGATCATTTGTCCGCAGCATTTGAAAAATGTCCCGCTTTTTTAAAAAGATCAACTATCACACAGAGATAGCCGGCGCAGCAGTCGGTCTTCATGGGCGACTCTAGGGTGGGTAGCCTCTCATCAAGCTGCCCCCACCAGCCTAGACATCCTCCTGGATATGACCCAGGTGGATCCCTGAAGAGGCAAGAGGAGCTGGCAGCTGGTAGGAGAAAGCTGAAGCGGCCGGACATTTGACAAGCCTCGGCAGCTCAGGAGGTCCCTCTTCTTCCCCCACCTCCCGTTTCAGTCCTTCTGGCTGGCTTCTTGGTTGAGAAAGACTTGGGAGGTTCAGCTGCTGAACCACTTCTCCTCCCCCCTCCTCTTTTTCCTCCGTCTTCCCCCCTGATCGCTCTTTTGCTGAAACAACGGGGGAGGCAGGGAGGAAGGGAAAAAAAGAAAGAGACAAGGAAGAAGGAAGAGAGACAGAGAGAGAAGAGAGTAATGAAGGGAGAGAGAGAGAGAAAGAGAAAGGAAGAAAGGGGGAGAGAGAAATAGAGAGAAAGGGAGGGAGAGATTAAGAGAGAGAAATAGAAAGGGAGACAGAGAAAGAGAGAGAAACAGAGTGAGAGGGAGGGAAGGAGGGAGAGGGGGGCTGCTGAACCCCTTCTCTTCCCCCTTCTCCTTTTTTTCCTCCGCCTCCCCCCCCAACTCGACCACAGCATCACCTTAAAACAGACTCTGGATCGCTCTTTTTCTGATTCCACCCTTGCTGAAACAATGGGGGAGGCAGGGAGGAAGAGAGAGAGAGAAAGGGAGAAAGAGGCAGGGTGGAAGGAAGAGAGAGAGAAAGAGAGAAAAAGAGAGGATGGAAGGGAGAGAAAGAAGGAGAAAGAAAGAAAGACAGAGAGAGAGAGAAAGAAAGAAAGAAAGAAAGAAAGAAAGAAAGAAGGAGATAGAAAGAGAGAGAAATAGAAAGGGAGAAAGAGGGAGAGAGAGGGAGGGAGGGAGACGGAGGGAAGAAGGGAGAGAGATAAGGGTGCTGCTATCCCTTCTCCTTCCCCCTCCTCCTTTTTCCTCTGCCCTCCCCCTCACTCAACCACGGCATCACCCTTAAAACAGACTCTGGATCACTCTTTTTCTGATTCCAGCCTCACTGAAACAACAGGAGAGGCAGGGAGGAAGAGAGAGAGAGAGACAGGGTGGAAGAAAGAGTGAGAGAAAGAGAGAAAAAGAAAAGATGGCAGGGAGAGAAAGAAAAAAGAAAGAAAGAGGGAAAGAAAAAGAGAGAGAAATAGAAAGGGAGAAAGAGAGAGAGAAAAGGACTGAGAGGGAAGAAGGAGGGAGAGAGAAAGAAAGAAAAATAAATAAAGTGGTAAGGAGAAAGACAGATAAAAGAGAGAAAGGGAGAGAAAGAAAGAGAAAGAGAGAAAGAAAGAAAGAAAGAAAGAGAAATAGAGAGAAAGGGAGGGAGGAAGAGAGAGGAAGAGAGCGAGAAAAAAGAGAGGAAGAAAGAAGGAAAGAGAAAGAAAGGCAGAGAGAAAGAGAGAAATAAAAGGGAGGGAGGAAGAGAGAGAGACAAAAAAAGAGAGAAATATTGTTTTGCTCCATATAGACCAAATTTTTAATCAAGCCCACCCACCCCTCCACCCCGTCAATGGTGTCTCTCTTTAACCAATGTTAAAATCTGGTCACTATACCCATGGAGGCTTCTCCCCACCTTTTCTGGCCCTATTTTCTCCCAGGAGATTCCTAGAGAGGCCCCTGGAGGCTTCTCCCTGCCATTTCTGGTTACAGTTTCAGAGGCTCCAGTTTGTAAGTGGAAAATGGTTTTTGAAAAGAGGCCAAATAATCTTAAACACCTTGTTCTTATCTAGAAAAGTTTGTAAGTAGAGGCGTTCGTAGGTAGAGGTACCACTGTATGGTGCAAAATTTTCTGTGATTTTCTGCAATGCAATGACAATGATAATTGTACAGTTCATTTGCTACAGAGAAGCTCCTCAAGTGGTCATTGCAAGACATTCGTAATAGGACAGACGAGGATGCAGTTTTCCTATTGTCATGCATTTTGTATTTCACAAAATTACCTTAAGTTCTTTCTGTTAAGGATGTATATTTTATACAGGACAAGAAGTAAAGCCAAAACTGTTACAATAATCAGGAATGCCAAGAATCCAATGACAGCTCCAACATTATCTGTTGCATGAAACAAAATGAAACAAAAGGTTTAGGAAATGTCAACATTTTGTTATTATCTTGTGTTTTCAATATGCAAATTAAACTAATCAGGAAAATAAAAGGAATTTTTAAAATGTTAACATACATTTGGTGGTTACTTTTTTCGATACTGGCTGTGAATAATAATGTCCATTGAAAACATACACCTGTAAGAAGAAGACACAATAAATGTAGAGTTCTGAAATACTGTAAAAACTAACTCTTCCATAAATCTTCCAAAATCTCCTATGAAAATTAGACATATAAAACCTTTATTAAGAATATAAATGTCTTAATGAGGTATAAGAATCAGTTCAAAGATACAAAATAACTTATTTCACCTTGCCCTCATTTATGTGGAAGATGAAAAGTTCAATACTATTTTAAAAAATTGCAATGAAAAAGCTGCATTGAGCTTCGGTGGCACAGTGGCTAGAGTGCAGTACTGCAAGCTAGTTCTTCTGATCATCGGTTGCCAGCAGTTTGGCAGATCGAATCTCAACAGGCTCAAGGCTGACTCAGCTTTCCATCTTTCCAAGGTCAGTAAAATGAGGACCCAGATTGTTGGAGTCAATATGCTTACTCTCTGTAAACCGCTTGAAGAGGGACTGTAAAGCACTGAGAAGCAATATATAAATATTAATGTTATTGCTATTTCTAAACTGACCAAGTGTTCTATGCCAGATATACCATATTTTTCAGTGTATAAGATGTATAAGATGCACCCTTTCGGTGTATAAGATGCACCCTTTTCCTCCCTAAAAGAGGCTGATAATTAGGGTGCATCTTTTACTCTGAATGTAACTTTTCCCCCCAGCCCTAACTAGCTGCTAACGATCTTTCCACCTCTTACCTTGCAGGCTCTTTCATTGTTTCTCTCTGCAAAAAATGTTTTCCAAGCCCTAAGTCTTTGCAGGGTTTGTTTCATTACTTGAACTTGCTCTGAGTAAGTTTCTTTCCAGCCCTAACCAGGTGCTAACAATGTTCCCAGCTTGCAAGCTCTTTCATTGTTACTCTCTGCCAATAATGTATTCCAATGTATTCCCTGTCTTTGATTTTTTTTTTCATTCTCTATTGCAGTGATTTTCAACCTTTTTTGAACCACGGCACATTTTTTACATTTACAAAACCTTGGGGCACATTGAGGGGGGGGGCGGCTAAAAAAAGTTTGGACACATTTTTTTTCTCTCTTCCTCCCTTTTGGTCTATTTCTCTCTCCCTCCTTCTTTCTCTCCCTTCTTTTCTCTCTCTCTCTCCATCCCTCTTTCTTTCTCTCTTCCTACCTTCCTCTTTTTTGCTCTCTTTCTCCCTCCCTCCCTCTGTCTTTCTCTCTCCCAACTTCCCTCCCTCTCTTTCTCTCTCTCTTTCTTTCTTTCTCTCTATCTCTTGCTCTCTCCCTTGCTTGCTTTCTTTCTCTCTCTTGTTCTCTTTCTCTCTCTCTTGCTTTCTTTCTTTCTTTCTCTCTCTCTCTCTCTTGCTTTCTCTCTTTCTTTCTTTCTCTCTCATTTCCTTTTTCTCTCTCTTGCTTTCTCTCTGTCTTTCTTTCTCTCTCTCTTTCTTTCTTTCTCTCTCTCTTGTTTTCTTTTTGTCTCTCTTGCTTTCTTTCTCTCTTTCTTTCTCTCTCTCTCTTTCTTTCTTTCTTTCTCTCTCTCTCTCATTTTCTTTTTCTCTCTCTTGCTTTCTCTCTGTCTTTCTTACTCTCTTGCTTTATTTCTCTCTCTCTCTTGTTTTCTTTCTCTCTCTGAGCTTCGCGGCACACCTGACCATGTCTCACAGCACACTAGTGTGCCGTGGCACATTGGTTGAAAAACACTGCTCTATTGGTTCCAAATGTTTCTTTCTAGCCCTAACCAGGTGCTAACAATGTTCCTAGATTTTATCGGATTGCAAGCTCTTTCATTGTTCCTTTTTACCAAGAATGTATTCCAAACCCTGTCTTTGTAAGGTTTTTTTCATTGCTTTATGCAAGCTTTTTCACTCTTACTCTCTGGAAAGAATGTTTCCCAACCCTAAGTCTTTGTAGGGTTTTTTCCCTATTGGTCTAATTTGCTTCAAATATTTCTTTCCAGCCCTAACTAGGTGGTTTTAATGTACCCAAGCTCTTTCATTGTTACTCTCTGGGAAGAATGTTTTCCAAGCCCTAAGTCTTTGCAGGGTTTTTCCACTGCTCTACTTGCTCAGACTGTTTCTTTCCAGTTTCTAATGAAGTTCCCAGCTCTTACTGGCTTGCAAGCTCTTTCATTGTTACTCTCTCAGAACAAAAAAAATTAAGCCTTTAACCGGGGGATAAAATAATGTACTGAAGCTGAGTAAACTAAGGGCGCTAGGTAGATGAATACCTGGTAAGCAGATTCTTTTCCCTATTTTCCTCCCCAAAAACTAAGGTGCATCTCATATTCCACTGCATCTTATACTCAGAAAAATCTGGTATGTTAAATTTTGAGGATGCTTGGCTATTAATTAATAAATTTATTCTATTAGCAATCTGATTTAGTTCTGTTTAAAAATGGTTGCAGGGTGCCCCTGACCAGATAGGGTTGTAGTTACTACATCTCACCAAAGATAAAAGATACACTTGGTCTTTGAAATCGCTTGTCAATTGACCACTACTCATGACAATGATAGATCTGAATACTGCTAAGTATTGCTCTTATAATTCTGCAGCAATCCATTCCAGAACAGTGTGTTCTGAATTTAATCCCCAAATTAACCAAGCACAAACAGAGATTTCGGTTTCTGTGTATGTCAGCCTTTATCCAGGCCATTAGATTGCTGAAGAATTGATTCAGACCATCAACCTAATTCATTATTTTCTCAAAGTTTTGACTTCACTGATTGATGAATAAGCAGATAGACATACAGCATTTTTCTTGGGGGGAGGGGATATCTCAGTCTCAAGTTTAGGACAATTCAACTTACTTCAAAAGTGTATGTTTTCAAAAAAGAAAGGTCTTTCACTTTGAATATGCAAGTGCTACTGTTCTTTATATCACCGCCATCCCATTCTAAAGAATAGTATTTGTTGGGTCCGTTTAATTCATCTGGTCCCTCACAAGAAGCATCTACAACATTGTGTCCCTCGGTGGATATGTTTACATTAAAGTTTTTCAAAGAACTTGGCTCTGTTGAAAATTAAAGTGGTTTTCATTAAAAGAAAATAAGCAGTGCTAAGAGTATAGGCATCAATAATTTCAAGCAGTTCTTGCTCAATGACTGCAATCAGCTGATCACTAAGTGAAGATGTGACTAAGAGAGAGGGACAGTAATGGACACTGTGAAATTCACTGATTGCTGCTGATTCATATTTATCACCATTGCGGTGTCCCGGGGTCACATGATCACCTTTTGAAACCATCTGACTAGCAAAGTCAATGAGCAATCCAGATTCACTTAACAACCCGGTTACTAATTTATCAACTACAGCAATTCACTTAACAACTGTGGCAAGAAAGGTTGTAAAATGGGGCAAAACTCCCGTAACAAATATTTCACTTAGCAACAGAAATTTTGGGCTCAGTTGAGTTCATAAGTCGACAACTACCTGCATGTCTTTCTGAGTTGTTTTTCTCTGCAGTGCAGCAGTTCCATAAAAAAGTTCTAACCATAATGACAAGCTCACCTTAATTAGTTGATTAGAACTCTGGGTCACTGGCTGCTGCTGTCTGAAATTGACCAGACCATAATCAGTTTTGCACTGGATATTTCTGTTGTCCCAAATGTGTGCATTGGTTGGGAAATGATTTTTTTTACTATTGTTTATTACTGTCACATTTACAAAAGGTCAATATCTAAGACTGTTGCTAAACAAGGACTATATGTATCTAAAATACAATAAAATCCTGGTGCTACCTGTACTAATTATAGATGCTAACTATTTTCACTATTTCACCAGGATTATTTTCACTATTTTACTAGGATTCATCTTCAAGAAAATAAATCCAAATTTCTCAATAATTTGTTCTGCTCTTCACTCCACAAAACAGATTTTTTTTCTTAGCCATGAGATTTATATTATTATTTATTACATTTATATGCCGTCCCTTTCTGAAGACTCAAATATATTCAGATATTGATATTCTTTATGGCACAGAATTCCTTTCTCTCTTTTAAAATCTATTTCCACAAACTATGATGATGAATATAATCTATAAAACCCACCAAAACTGCATCAGCAGTATACTAATTATAAACTTTTCATTGGTTTTTAAGCAATTAAAAATTTAGGAAAACCACCAAAGTAATTTTTCAAAATAAAATCCTAGTTTTTGCCATTCTCAATTTGATCCTCATTATGTTTTATGCACGTTGTTAAAGTCAAAATGATAGCTAAAATATTGGGTTTTTTTTTTCATTGATAGAGCCTGACTTATTCAGTACTGTTGACTAAGGAATAGGTCCAATGACAGATAATAATAGAGTCACTTTGAAAGATTCTTCTCTTGATATTAACCTCTCTCAGTTTATCACTATTGATCAGCAACCGTATCTTCCATTGCATCAGTGATCTTTTCACAAAGTTTCTGACGTTTCTACTGAGCCCTAATTTTTCTAGGTACAGTACTTAATTATCTACTCATGTGGCAGGGACTTGAATATCTTTTTGTAATCAATCCGAGTACTATTCAGAAGGATGAGTTCCCATTACTTGCCCCAGCTTCTCCTTACCTAACAGTTTGAAAGCATAAAATGGAAATAGATAAATAGGTACCACTTTGTCAAGAAGGGAATTGTCAGGCCTCAACTATATATATTTGGTTGATAGGAAAACCTTATCTCCTACATGGAAGTGAGGAGGTTGGAGAGAACAGTGCTTGTCTGTCTGCTTTTACAAGTTATGCATGGTATGTTTGTGTGTATGTTTGGTTTTATAATAAGGGTTTTTAGTTGTTTTATTATTGGATTGTTACATGTTGTTTTTATCATTGCTGTTAGCCGCCCCGAGTCTATGGAGAGGGGCGGCATACAAATCCAATAAATTATTATTATTATTATTATTATTATTATTATTATTATTATTAGTAGTAGTAGTAGTAGTAGTAGTAGTAGTATTATTATTATTAATAATATTATTATTAATATTATTATTAATATTATTATTAATATTAATATTATTATTTAATTTATTTATTTTAATTTTTATTCTTTTTATATTGTTCTGCAGCATGTGACAGCACTTTCTTGATATTTTCCCATCACTTTTTCAAAGACTTTGCCATTCTGCCACAGATGTTGTTACTTGGGTGCAGATGTTACTTGAAACCCTGAGAGTAATAAGATTTCATGGACCTTGACATATAGTCAGGCTGGCCCTGGTTGTTCAGCCAACAATTCTGAGTTCTGTGCACCATTTGTACACTTGTGAAATACACAGGATGGCACTTTTTATATATAACTATCCAGAGTCACTGGGAGTCAAATAGCATATAAATTTAATAAATAAAAATAATATTTATTGTGGTTTATTTATTTATTTATTTATTTATTTACTTACTTACTTACTCACTCACTCACTCACTCACTCATTTATTTATTTATTTATTTATTTATTTATTTATTTATTTATTTATTTTTTATTTATTTATTGGATTTGTATGCCGCCCCTCTCCCCAGACTCGGGGTGGCTAACAAAAGCAATAAAACATTAAAGAACAAAATCCAATACTAAAAACAGTTAAAAACTCATTATATAAAAACCAATCATACATACAGACATACCATGCATAAAATTGTAAAGGCCTAGGAGGAAAGAGTATCTCAATTCCCCCATGCCTGGCGGCAGATGTGGGTTTTAAGCAGCTTTCGAAAGGCAAGGAGGGTGGGGGCAATTCTAATCTCTGGGGAGAGTTGGTTCCAGAGGGCCGGGGCCGCCACAGAGAAGGCTCTTCCTCTGGGTCCCACCAAGCGGCATTGTTTGGTTGACAGGACTTGGAGAAGACCCACTCTGTCGGACCTAACTGGTCGCTGGGATTCGTGCAGCAGAAGGCGGTCCCTGAGGTAATCTGGTCCGATGCCATGAAGGGCTTTATAGGTCATAACCAACACTTTGAATTGTGACCGGAAACTGATCGGCAACCAATGCAGACTGCGGAGTGTTGGTGCAACATGGGCATATTTGGGAAAGCCCATGATTGCTCTTGCAGCTGCATTCTGCACGATCTGAAGTTTCCGAACACTTTTCCAAGGTAGCCCCATGTAGAGAGCGTTACAGTAGTCGAGCCTCGAGGTTATAACGTTACCCCATAATTATATTTCACAACTAAATTAAATACTTACAATTAAATATCCACAACTTACTTGTTGGAAGAGTCCTTACATTATGAGTACAGGGATCTCCCTCAAGTGCTGAGGTATTATTTTTTCTCTGCGTGTATGCCGATACCCTCATTGTATAATTTGTGTAAGGTTTTAAACCAGTCCATATATGCTGCATGCTATTATTTCCTGTCTTATTTTGTCGATATTCTGGAAATGTTAAAACCATAAATACAATATATATATATATATAAATAATATTGATGCAGAGACAAAAATTCAGAGATAATCATTGACACTCATTTTCATAGAAGAAAACCAATCTCCCATTAAGATTGCCAAAATATCGATGGATGAATAAACATATCAGATTCAATTTTTTTTGTTTTTCTGAATCCAGCAACTTTCATTTGTCAAACTGAGATCTATTTTTTAAAAGCTTAAGGTTTTTATGTATTTTTATGTATATTTTTCCAAACATATCAATTTCATTTGCAGTTTTGTGTATTACACGGTTATCGCAATCTTCTTTAACAATGCATTTATGAATATTGATTTTACAAATATATACATTTTTCTCTAATGTATTTTTTTTTATTAGAAAACTGTAAAATGGTGCTGTTTGGATATTAACTAACTTCAAGTTCTATATTAATATGAATTAGATCTGGTAGTAAATATACTTCCGATGCAAACTAAACACATTTCTTACCTTATCCCAGAATAATACCTTGCTTCGATAAATTTACTCTTAATTGATTTTTACCTCAGAATATTTATATTGCTCACTTCAAATGTGTATAAACATTGGGGCAATTATTATTGGTATTAATACTGGAATTTGGAAAATGGAGAATCCCATTCCAATAAATTCTAGCTCTATCTATCATCTGTCTCTCTGTCTACTTGGGGAAATTAATCTCCTAAGAAACACAGTGGCTCAGAAGATTAAAAGTCTTGACCAATGATTGGCGATTCATATTTGACACCCATTGCTGCAGTGGATGGTGTGTGCTCCCATCACACATTCTACCTCCTCCAACCCAGCAGTTCGAAAGTGGGCAACTATGACTAGAAACATAGAAGTCTGGCGGCAGAAAAAGACCTCATGGTCCATCTAGTCTGCCCTTATACTATTTTCTGTATTTTATCTTAGGATGGATATATGTTTATCCCAGGCATGTTTAAATTCAGTTACTGTGGATTTATCTACCACGTCTGCTGGAAGTTTGTTCCAAGGATCTACTACTCTTTCAGTAAAGTAATATTTTCTCATGTTGCTTTTGATCTTTCCCCCAACTAACTTCAGATTGTGTCCCCTTGTCCTTGTGTTCACTTTCCTATTAAAAACACTTCCCTCCTGGACCTTATTTAACCCTTTAATATATTTAAATGTTTCGATCATGTCCCCCCTTTTCCTTCTGTCCTCCAGACTATACAGATTGAGTTCATTAAGGCTTTCCTGATATGTTTTATGCTTAAGACCTTCCACCATTCTTGTAGCCCGTCTTTGGACCCGTTCAATTTTGTCAATATCTTTTTGTAGGTGAGGTCTCAAGAACTGAACACAGTATTCCAAATGTGGTCTCACCAGCATTCTATATAGCGGGATCATAATCTCCCTCTTCCTGCTTGTTATACCTCTAGCTATGCAGCCAAGCATCCTACTTGCTTTCCCTACCGCCTGACTGCACTGTTCACCCATTTTGAGACTGTCAGAAATCACTACCCCTAAATCCTTTTCTTCTGAAGTATTTGCTAACACAGAACTGCCGATACAATACTCAGATTGAGGATTCCTTTTCCCCAAGTGCATTATTTTACATTTGGAAACATTAAACTGCAGTTTCCATTGCTTTGACCATTTATCTAGTAAAGCTAAATCATTTACCATATTACAGACGCCTCCAGGAATATCAACCCTATTGCACACTTTAGAGTCATCGGCAAATAGGCAAACCTTCCCTACCAAACCTTCCCCTATGTCACTCACAAACATATTAAAAAGAATAGGACCCAGAACTGACCCTTGTGGCACACCGCTTGTAACCTGACTCTGCTCAGAATACTCGACTAGATTAATGAGTAGTATTTAAGTGAGCAACTTTATGAGGACATGAAAAAAGCCCCCAACTGGGTCTCCCCAAGCAATAGTGTTCTCAAATCCTTATGCCATAGAAGCACTTAGGTATTTCTGACATGGAAAAAAAATAGTTTACTAAGTGGAGGTGATAGATAGGTGGATGGAAACAAGAGTAGATGGATAGATAGATAAATAGATGGGTGGATGGGTGGAAGGATGGATAGAAGGATGGATAGACGAACAGATAATTTCCTGTTCTTTCCCTCTGCTGAACTTCTAGCCAAAATACTGGATTTTCCTTTATTTCTATATCGGTCTATATGAGAGAACTTTACTTGTAGTTAAAAATAATCTCTCTCTGATATTTCAATCCACTCCTTTGCTTAAATATTGTCCTTCCTCCCCCAAGGAAAACAAATCAGTAAAGTCTAAAGCAGTGGTTCTCAACCTTTCTAATGCCGCGACCCCTTAATACAATTCCTCATGTGTTAGTGACCCCCCAACCATAATTCTAGCGCCAATTCTCCCAACAGAGCTTTAAGCTGATTGGTAGTAAGATCAGAGGGACACCCCTACTGTAAATGCCTGATTGGTTGGAGTGTAAAAATATGTTCCAAGGGGCCAGAATAGAAGCTTTAGTTCCTATCACCAGGGAAAATTCATCTTTCCCCATGGTCTTAGGCGACCCCTGTGAAACGGTTGTTTGGCCCCCAAAGGGGTCCCAACCCCCAGGTTGAGAACCACTGGTCTAAAGGAAACCTTTTGAATAAAATTTGGTTTCACATGGCCTCAAGTAAAATTGGCCAAGGAGATTTTGCAATGAAAGACATATGGACATTTATTTGTCCAATATATCAATATGAACTGGAGTAGCAAATGACTTTTATACTGGCACTATACCAAGCTATGTACAGACTGCTAAGATATCTGAGATGTATTATTGGTTGTGTGCCATCTACTTCCCCACCTTCCAAGAGAGAGGAAATAATTAGAGATCCAGAAGGAGTGGCTGAGGAGTATCCAGTGTCCTTTACTAATAATTGCCATGTATGTCTGTTAATTGAAACAGGGAGATGATATTGTCAAGATACATGGGATCTACAGAAAGAAGAACTGCTTCCATTTGGAGGAGTCAATACAAAAATCAAACTATTTTCAGAGTTGGTGATAGAGATTAGAAAACTACTTTGAAAATATCCTTGAAATTAACAGAGATTAATAGGGCAAATCTATTACTAGGAGAAGAAGCAAACAAGAGCAGCTACTTATCAAGGTTATTACAATATCCATCCAAGAAATTTTGAAAATCATTTTTAAAAATTCTGAAAATGCATGAGTAGGTGCTTTCAAACAATTAGAAATGCATACCAGTAGTACATATCAGTAGCTACAGCAGTATTAATATATATATATATATACATACCACCAGTTTTAGTATTGCTTATTTTGATATTATAACCATGAATAGGGCCATTTGTCTGGATTGGTGGTGCACTCCAAGTAACTATTATATTTTCTTCAGTTGACTCGGATGAACAGTTTTTAGGTGTGTCTGGTTCTGATACAAAAATTAACAGAAAAGCAAATAATGATAAAATAACGGTCTCTGGGACATGACAACAAGAAATAGAATATGAGCAAAATAAACTATGACTCCCATGAATTTACAGAAGGGAAATAGAATCAGTGTTGAGCAGTACATTGTGTATTTGTGCACTGGGTCTTGAAAGCTTAGAACTACGACGCCTCAAACATGATCTAATTAACACCCACAGGATCATTTGCTGCAATGTCCTGCCTGTCAAAGACTACTTCAGCTTCAACCACAACAACACAAGAGCACACAACAGATTCAAGCTTAATATTAACCATTCTAAACTTGACTGTAAAAAATATGACTTTAGTAATAGAGTCGTTGAAACATGGAACTCGTTACCGGACTCCATAATATCATTCCCTAGCCCCCAACATTTTTCCAGTAGACTGTCCACTGTTGACCTATCCAGATTCCTAAGAGGTCAGTAGGGGCGTGTATAAATGCACTAATGTGCCTTCCGACCCCTGTCCTATTGTCTCTCCTATATCTCCTATATCTTCTCTTCTATGCCTATATCTTTACTTCTATTTTCTAATTGATGTATTTTTATTCCTACACTCTCCACTCTTTTCTTCATTTAACATATTTTATTTGAAGGTATGCTCTATTACCATTATTGTGTATTATTGTGTATTGGATAAATAAACAAACAAACAAACAAACAAATTTGTATATTTCCAGAAAATGTCAGAAATTTCAGGTCTTAGAAACGTTTATCAACTCCAGAGTAAGAATACAAGACCAGGAAGTCCTACGTGAGGTTAGTCAACTACCCACATAGACCTATCACTTCAATTCCAACTCTGCTTTTATAATTTCTACTAGCCCCAGAGGTAATATTTATTCCTTAGGTTCAGGATAAGATGTAGGATGATAGCCTCTGTTGAGAGATGGGTGGCATGTAAGTATACTAAATTCTTCTTTTCACAAAATAAATCTCTTTAGAAATCATATATTGGTCTCTAGAATCTTCTGCCAGCTGAGTCCATAAACAATGAATCAACAACTTTCATTAATTTCTAATCATTTCCAATGACTTCCGATTGGATGAGAAGAAAAGTCAAAATCTGGTACAGGGAAGTAATTATGACCAATTATCCTCTGTCCAATGTGCAGAGAGAATGGGTTTTTATAACAACAACAACAATAACAACAAAATCTCCAAGTTATGGAAGATTTTGGAAAATCAAAATATACTGCTCAAAAAAATAAAGGGAACACTCAAAAAACACATCCTAGATCTGAATGAATGAAATATTCTCATGAAGTTCTCTACAAAGTTGAATGTGCACAACAGCATGTGAAATTGATTGTCAATCAGTGTTGCTTCCTAAGTGGACAGTTTGATTTCACAGAAGTTTGATTTACTTGTAGTTATATTCTGTTGTTTAAGTGTTCCCTTTATTTTTTTGAGCAATGGACAAATGACCTACATTCTCCAAGTAATGTATAATCTTCTTGTTAATCGAGGTTTTGACTCCTTCAAGTTTAGCTTGACTCCTTATGATACTATGGACATATCCATCTAATTTTCTCAACAGCAACTAATAGCATTCCTATTGTCTTTTTCCAGGCTTTTCACAATCTAATCTAAAATCCTAAGATTACTAATGTTCTCAAGATCAGCTAATCATACAGTATTTATACTGTTGCACTAAATAAAAAAAAATTGAAGGATGGAGCAAAAAATTAACAAGCATCATATCTTTTAGATGACCATGAACAGAAATGTTTAACAAGCTTTGGGCCAAACTAAATGCTGAATGCATATTCACATTTAATATGGCATGATTTCTTTAGTCCTGAGAAGAAATAAATATTTTGAAGCAGTTATCTACAAAGGGAAGAAATCACAAACTGATGCCATTCCTATCTTTAATGGCTATTTCTTCTTATGTTATTTCTCTTTAATCTCATTATCCTGCAATAATGAGATTTGTTTGTTTGTTTCCTTATTTCCTTATTTCCTTATTTCCTTATTTCCTTATTTCCTTACTTACTTACTTACTTACTTACTTACTTACTTACTTACTTACTTACTTACTTACTTACTTACTTACTTACTTACTTATTTATTAGATTTGTATGCCATCCCTCTCCGAAGACTCAGGGCGGCTCACAACAGTAATAAAAACAATATAGCAGTGGAACAAATCTAATATTAAATAATTTACATTATTCAGATGTTGGCCAATAAGACTAAAATGCAAGCTGGGGAGAATGGCCACACTTGAGAACTCTGCCTCGATTTCCCCTGTGGGTTTGGCTGTTTATAATGAACTTGGCTGATTTAGCGTTATAATCTGATATATTTTACCAATTACCAGTTACCAGGATCTCAATACATATCCCTGTTTAAACACATGCAGAACTATTAAGTTCCTGGGCAAATTCAGTAAGCAGTAAATAACAAAATATTTTAAAAATCACAGAGTGATACTCACTTCCATAGTCTGTTGTTATGCTAAGTTTACGATTTACTGATTTAATGCAAAAGCTTGAATTTTGAATAGTTGAATTGCATGTGTAATGTGTGTTGGGTGACAATTTTTCAAACACATGCCTTGATGTAGTTGCATCACGACAAATGGGATTAGATTCATTACCTGTAAGAAATGAAAAAAAATATTATTGCCCTGAAATCCAGGCACCTGGGAGATTCTACATCTTCAATATAAGCATAACTGAGAATTCTGTAAATTTAAATGTTCAAGAACATCCGGGTTGAGAATGCTGAATTTTTATTTGATTTTTAAAGAAGAAAATCATGATTTGTTATTCCAAGGAGGAAAAAAAATAAATCTACAATGGAATAAAAATAATTCTAAATACAATCTACCATACTAAAATGTTGTATTTTGCTTAAATAATAATACTACAGATAGTCCTCTTGTAGTGACCATAATTGGAACCCGCAATTTGATTGTTAAATGAAGCAGTCACTAAGTGAAACCATGGCTGGGCTTATAATTTTTCTTCAGCTTTCTTTTGTTTTACAGATGTTTGAAGGTTATAAATGTGAACTGGTCACAAAGTCAGTTTTCATCACTGTATAGGTCAGTGGCTCAATCAGGATTTCTTATATGAACATACTGTACATGAAAACTCACATCATTTAAACATTTTTATAATATTGCCTTTATCTTTTTTTAAGATGAAGTGCTTATATACAAAGTACTGTACTTTTTGATTTCTCCATTAATTTTAGATCAAATGGCAATTGATTGTTTTTTTAAAAAAAATCCTACCAGTTTGGAAACAGCAATATGAATAATTCAGTTTACACCGATCTTCAGTGTCCCAAAATAAAGTTATTGTAGTATTAGTGACGATTTTATCCAATTTCTTGTTTTCTGAAACAGAGAGAAAATTAATTAATTGAAGTATTTTTCATGTTTTTAAAAAAATGCTGGAAAATTACCTCCTTATTTACATACAATGCATGGGTTACAAAACTGTACAGTGGATGAAAAATGTCTTCAACAAGCAAGAGAGGAAAAAGAAAGGTAGATGTGTAATTGCAATGATGAACAGCTCCTTTTTAATGTTTTCAAATAATTTTTTCTTACATTTCGATCACAACATTGGAAGCTCTTTTTCTTTCATGGGCAGGTAGGCCTGGCCTATCTCTCCCAAAGGGACTAAAGCAGTAGTGGGTTCTAAAACCCTTTACTACCAGTTTGTGCGTACATGTGATGATTCGGTGCCTGCGCAGAAGCATCCGGGTGGGTGACCAGAGTCTCCTGCTGCCAGCGCTACCGGTTCTTAGAGCAACCCACCACTGGATTAAAGTATAAAATGCCATTTCCAGCCAGAGTTGTCTTAGTTTCTCCCTTGTTTCTCCCACTGAAATCTTCATCTGCCTATGAACCACAGCTTCTAGTTGTGGGGTGAGGGAAGCAAATATAGCAGTTTCTGGTATTCAGCTGTTAAAGTTGAATTCCTGGATAAATTCCCTGAAGGTTGCTAAATCTTCAGCTTTATTATTTATTTATTTGTTTGTTTGTTTGTTTGTTTGTTTATTATTTATCTATCTATCTATCTATCTATCTATCTATCTATCTATCTATCTATCTATCTATCTATTTATTTATTAGATTTGTATGCCGCCCCTCTCCGAACACTCGGGGCGGCTAACAACAATATAAAAAGACAATGTAAACAAATCTAATATTAAAAGACAATCTAAAAAAACCCAATTTAAAGAACCACTCATACATGCTAGCATAACATATATAAATTCTATAAGCCTAGGGGGAAGGGAAATTTCAATTCCCCCATGCCTGACGACAGAGGTGGGTTTTAAGGAGCTTGCGAAAGGCAAGGAGGGTGGGGGCAACCCTGATATCTGGGGGGAGCTGGTTCCAGAGGCTCGGGGCCACCACAGAGAAGGCTCTTCTCCTGAGTCCCGCGAATGACATTGCTTAGTCGATGGGACCTGAAGAAGGCCAACTCTGTGGGACCTAACCGGTCGCTGGGATTCGTGCGGCAGAAGGCGGTCCCGGAGGTATTCTGGTCCGATGCCATGAAGGGCTTTATAGGTCATAACCAACACTTTGAATTGTGACCGGAAATTGATCAGCAACCAATGCAGACTGCGGAGTGTTGGTGTAACATGGGCATGCCTTTACATTTGAAAAGCAAAATATCCCAGCCATTCCTATTTTAAATTTATTGCATTTAAAGGGAGAGTAATACTTGGTAACATGTGCAATCTTGAGATCAAGTCAAACAAGAAGGGAGTGTTTCCTATTCAGAAAATAACTTTCTGATGAGCTACCACCAGCTCCACCTAGCTGGCAAACTCAAGAGCCACTAGGATTTCAGAAAGACATTTTTAGTGCTACTACGGATGAAAACATAATTTTGAAAATTCTGTCAGTCAAAATAGAGATAAGTTCAGGTTGTTGCTTAATGGTGGTAATTGGGATCAACAACTCCATCCCTAAGTGATGCAGTTGTAAAGCATGATGCCACATGATAGTGCTGACTTACAGTGGCAATGTTGACATTTACATGAATCCCACATAATTGTTAAGCAACTCATCTGTCTTATTTATTTATTTATTTATTTATTTATTTATTTGTATGCCGCCCCTTTCTGTAGACTCGGGGCGGCTCACAACACAATAAAAACAGTTTATAACAAATCTAATAATTTACAATTTAAAATATTTAAAAAACCCATTATTAAACAGACATACACACAAGCATACCATACATAAATTGTATAGGCCCGGGAGAGATATCTCAGTTTCCCCATGTCTGACGACAAAGGTGGGTTTTAAGGAGTTTGCGAAAGGCGAGGAGGGTAGGGGCAGTTCTAATCTCTGGGGGGAGCTGGTTCCAGAGAGTCGGGGCCACCATAGAGAAGGCTCTTCCCCTGGGGCCTGCCAACCGACATTCTTTAGTTGACGGGACTCGGAGAAGGCCCACTCTGTGGGACCTGATCGGCCGCTGGGATGGCCCACTCTGTGGGACCTGATCGGCCGCAGAAGGCGGTCTCGGAGATATTCTGGTCCCACCGCATTAAGGTAATTTATTAATTTAATGAAAGAGGAGAGAACAAAATCAAAAGGAGGGGAGAAGAGGGGAAAGGAAAATACATTTATATTGGTTTTAGAATAAGAATTGCGAAAAATTACAAAGATCTGTTATATTCCTTAATATATATACATTATTATACAACGATTCACATTATTACATTAGTTCTATTCATGTTTCGGTCTTAGTTTACATTGCAATGAGCATCTTTATTATCTATACCTTATGTTGCTTGATAAGTCTATTCAGTCTATCTCATTTAGCTAAATCTAAATGCTAAAGAAGCACATTAGGATTTACCTCCACCCAAAATGATGTTTAAGGCAACGTTTAACAGAATACGGAAAACAACACTTAGGAACAATAATGTGGATTTTGTTTTAATGAATTATAATTACCAGAAATGGGAACATCAATGGGAAAAGATTTCTTGCAATCTTTGCTGAACTTTGCTGTTATGCTATAGGTTTCGCATTCTGTCAGTCGAGATAAAGTATTGTTTTTCCAATCACAAGAATCGCAGGTAACATTCAGCAAATCTAATGATTTCCCAAAGTCAAGATCTGCAGCGTGACGATCATTTCTAAAGTTCGGAGTAAGCTTAATAGCATCTATAACACAAAACAACAAATCAAAGTTGGATGTAATCATTCTGAAACTTTCAAATAATAGAATGAAATCCAAAGAAGGCCACAAATGAGATAATAAAATATGTAAATCATAAGATTACAGTTTTATTTCTGTATTAATTAAACTACTCAGTACCCAGAGGATTCGATGTTGGCCCCGTTGCAATGACTCTACTTGTATAAAAACAAAAGGTCTGTAGAATCAATGTAATCTAAATTTTTCTGGTTAGATTTATAAAGCCAACTAAAATCATTCTTCAAGGCCCTTGATGTATTCACTCAATCTGGATTAGGTTTTCCTATACTGCTTAAGTAGTGAATAAAAATAAATTATGTAAATTTGGGACAACTAATTATTATAGATAAATTTAATTCTTTAATTCTTTAATTCTTTCCTTGCAGCCTATCTGTTCAAGCATTAACAATGTTGGGGCAAAGCTATCTCTGTGATCATACAACATATCCTTGACTTCAACAGAAGCTAACAGATCCAAAGTCCCAAATTATGCTTCCAAATGAACTTTTCTGAATATTTTTGTTCTCAAACAGACAAACACATACCTTACTTTTCAAAGTACAAGTGGATTTTCTTTGTTGTTGTTGTTCCTTCTTTATTGCCAACTGAATGATGAGGAATAATATAATATTCCCCACTATTCAATCAGAATGGAAGAAGCTTCTTGGATGAGACATGAAACATTTTCAAACCCCCACTCCCACTCCTCTCACACAAAAAATCCCAAAGAAAGTCCAGTAGTATTTAGAAAATAATCTTTAAGACAACCATGATCTGGATGGTTGAGAATCTCCATAGACATTTGCTAAGGATTCCAGCAAAAGCTCTTCTCTATATATATTCTAAAAGGTATAATAATTTATATGGCATGTGTATGTGTACATTTTGATGGTACAAGAATATGCAAAAGAACTGTGGAGGCAGCCTTTCCATTTGATAGAGCTTCTTTCTTATTCAAATGGCTATACAATGTTCCCTCGGTTTTCGCGGGTTCGAACTTTGCGAATAGCCTATACCACGGTTTTTCAAAAAATATTAATTAAAAAATAGTTTGTGGGTTTTTTTCTATACCGTGGTTTTTCCTGCCCGATGACGTCATACGTCATCGCCAAACTAATAATTTTTGCAAATAAATAACAAAAAAAAATTGTTAATAATAATGGTGAGTAAATGGTTGGAATGGGAAATGGTAATTTAGGGGTTTAAAGTGTTAAGGGATGGCTTGTGATACTGTCCATAGCCAAAAATGGTGTATTTACTTATGCATCTCTACTTCGCGGAAATTCGACTTTCGCGAGCGGTCTTTGAATGCATCCTCCGCAAAAATCGAGGGAACACTGTATTCTATCTTCTTGGGAGGGGGAATTAAAAACTTACCACAATCCTTACGGTAGTCTGCAAAGAAAAAAAAAATATAAAGTCATTGTAGCAAATGCCTCTAAGTGGGAAAAAATAATTTTATTTAATATTTACACATTCATGTACATTATTTAACTGTGTTCTGGTTGAGAGGATGGAGATTACATAACATGTTGCGTTGCTTAGTAGAACTATTTCATAATTTCATGAAAACAGTAATTGGATATTCAGTATCCTGCTATATTTGGGATGTGGCTCATAAACCATGCTAAAATGTTTTCTCCCATTAATGATGTCAGACGTCAGGAGACATTAATTTAAGGATATAATCTATTTCTGAAGGTTCAGTACATACCTCACTAACTCTTGGCTGTATCAGACAGCCCCAGACCCTTATATTGGCTAAGGTTAGTTGGACTGCTAAAATCAGTTGATCACTTCACAATGATTAAACTAAATGCAGGCAATCTTCATCTTACCACCAGAATTGGAAATGGAATTTCTGTTGTGAGTCACTATGATCAAATTGAGTCAGCCCATGAACAGAACCAATTTTATGAAATTGTTGGGGTGTTGTGAAGAGAGTCAATTGGTCACAGCTTTCTCAAGTGGGGTTTTATTGCCATATTTGATAAGAAACTGGCAAAAAAGAAGTTAGTATATTGAAGTCGCATGACTACATACATTGCAACTAGTTGCAAAGTGAGTCATTTGTCAAGTATCCAAATTATGATCCTGTGACTGGAGGTGAGGGTGCGACAATTGTAAGTGTGGATTGGATGCATAAGTTGCTTTTTATGAGACTTTGATAACTTTGACCCATTGTTAAACAAATTGTCATTAAGTTGAATACTTCCTCTAAGTGGGTAATTGCCCAATACACAATGCAAACAAGCTGAACAACTGTACTGTAACCTTGCCTTATGCAAATTTTAGGAAACCTTCTGGCAAACATGCATCAGAGCTGACCAGAATTTAGTTACCTTGTATGCAACATTGAATAGGAGCCAGATAATAGATAATATGTCCACCATCCTCTTTTTTTAAAGAAAGTTTTCCAACATGGAGGAAATTAAATGGGTTTAGAATTTTCATTAAGGTTGTAGCACAGTAGAACATAGTTGTTGCTTTCTATTGTCTTTGCCACATGAGGCAACAATATTCCAGATGCTGCACCATCAGATTATAATCTCCTTTTTTTAAGTGGAATGCAGACTTCACAACATTACAAACCTCTATGATCTTTAGTTAGTAATTGGAACTAATCCGCTAATTTGTTTGAAAATTAAACTGTTCCAGCAGATACTACAAAGCTCAATTCATCTCCAGCTGTCATTCAACATTACATATACGGTGTGCTGTATATGAATTTTCAGCAGAATTATTATGTACAGATCACAGCAACTTGAAGGGTACACCATAGTGAACCAGTTTATCAACTGGACTCTTCCACTGACTCTGCTGACTATTTAACAGCAGCAACGGGATTAGATCATTCTATGTAAACATTGCTCAAGCTAATTGAAAATTGAGATGCATTACTCCAACCTCCAATCTTAAGACTGTACTTGAAGCCGGGGGGAGGTTTTCTCCTGGTTCACACCAGTTCGCCCAAACCTGGTAGCAAACCACTGGTGACATCATGAGGACATCACAGAATTGGTTTGGTGTGTTGGTCTTTGGATTTTGCCATCTTTTTTTATTTTTTTTTCTGGGGTTTTTTTCTTCTGCACATGCACAGAAGCCAAGTTTCTGGCACTGCACATTGTCGCCATCTTGTTTTGGCTTTTTAAAAATTGTTTTTTGATGTTTCGGCATTGTGCATGTTCTACGCGGAATAGGAGGAAGTGAACCGGCAGTGAGGTAAATTAGAACCCACCCCTCCTTGAAACATACTTGAAAGCTTGTAAAGCTGACAGTTTTTAACTGATAATTTATCTTATAGTTATCCACATACTCAGTTGAGACCCATATAGCAATCATGCATAAATGGATTGCCATTATTAGAGTAACGGTAGGTTTGGATTGTCACAATGCTCCTTCATGTTTTTGGAGATTCATATATAGATGCCTACATATGTGGGCATCTCACTGTCACTCTCTCACTATCCTAAGAAGAAGGCAAAATCCAGTGATTTGTGTAGGAGTCAACACTGACTCAAAGAGATAAAGCAACAACAAAAACAACCAACCCTGAATCAAGTACTTTATGAATTTTAGCTCATCATTCAGATTATAGGGCTGAATGCAAAATTCAGAAAGCTTTTAATTAATTCCTATTCCATTCAGTTGACTTCTACAGGAAAACATTTTCAACCAATGTTCCTAGAATCAAACCTCACTTTAAGATTAAAGTGTGGTTTGTATTCAAAATTTTGCATGTGTAGTAAGTAAATGGGTGCAGGTTTGTCACCTATTGAGGTGGTGTTTGGGAGAGCTGAAGAGATGCTTGTTGCAGTGCCAGTGGTTGGAGTAAATAAAGTATTCCCATCATCTGCCAAAAAATAAACAGAATGTTAGGATCACATCCAGAAATAACTGCTAATATATTTCCCATCTAAGGAAACAATTTTAAAGCTGAAAGGAAAGAAAATGTGTCGTGTTGCTTTTCCAAATCAAAAGTAGAAAGAAATATAATTTTTCTACTACACACTAATGTGGGCTGCTGCCAGAATGCCTAACTGTGCACAGCTTCAAGGCTCTGGAACGCGAATACATGCAGGGAAGCAAAAAACCTCACCGAAACATGCTTGCATCCGCGTCTCTGGGCACTATTTTGCTACCTGCACAGGTGCAGGAAGTGTAATTACACTGAATCCTGCACTTGTGCTCCAGAGCTGGGGAACTGCGTGCAATTAAGCATTCCGGCAGCAACCCACCTCTGACTACACATTATGTAGTATTACATGCTACACTCTATCTATTGCACAATAACAGAGCTTACATTCCGAACAAACATGCGTACAACTAATGTTAATTTAAGGTGAAACCCTTCCCCTATTTAACTGGAGATTATGACACATCAGAATGATTGCATCATGGGTCATGAGGAACAATGGTTTCTCATGCTGGTAATCAGATTAGGGTCAAATTAGTCTCCCTCCTCCCTTGCTATAAAGAAAAAAGCTATTAAGAAAAATGTCACAAACTTGATAGAGCAGTCATGAAGACTTTAGAAAAGATATCTAGATGCTATAATGTTCTTACACTGAAATATAAGCAGAAATGTGCAATCCATATTAATTGTTGAATTCAGTACACTTGGAATTGAATAATACAGTGATTTCATTGCTACTGAATCAGTGATTTTCTAACTCCCTAGTACAGTGGTACCTCAAGATACGAACCCCTCGTCTTACGAACAACTCGTGATACGAACCCGGGGTTCAGAAAAATTTTGCCTCTTCTTACGAACTTTTTTCGAGTTACGAACCGGTGTTCGGAGACTGCTGGGAAGCCGCGCGGCTGTTTTAAAAGGTGACAGCCGGGCGGCGGGGCTTCCCAGAAGCCTCCCGAACGCCGGTTCGTAACTCGAACAAAGTTCGTAAGAAGAGGCAAAATTTTTCTGAACCCCGGGTTCGGTTTGGGAGGTTGCTGGGAAGCCCCCCAGCCCGGCTGCCACCTTTTAAAACAGCTGCGCCGCTTCCCAGCTGTCTCCTGAAGCCGAACGCGGAAGTTCGGCTTTGGCGTTCGGCTTCAGGAGACAGCTGGGAAGTGGCGCGGCTGTTTTAAAAGGTCGCAGCCAGCCTGAGGGGCTTCCCAGCACCCCCCCGAACCCATCTCAAAATTTTCTGTCTTTGAATCTTGTAATGCCTTTACAATAGTGGTTCTCAATCTTTGTAATGCTGCGACCCCTTAATACAATTCGTCATGTTGTGGTGACCCCCAACCATAGGTCTAGTGCTAATTCTCCCAACAGAGCTTTAAGCTGATTAGCAGGAAGGTCAGAGGGACACCCCCACTGTAAACAACTGATTGGTCGGATTGTAAAAATATGTTCCCAGGTGCCAGAATAGAAGCTTTAGTTCCTAACACCATGGGAAATTTGTCTTTTAATGTGGTCTTAGGCGACCCTTGTGAAATGGTCATTTGACCTCACAAAAGGGTCCCGACCCCCAGGTTGAGAACCACTGCTTTACAATAATAATAAAATACTGATCACTGATCATAATAAATATACTACTGCTAATCTATATCTAATTTATAAATATACTAAAGAAAGACCAAAGCCCAGAGCATGTTTTTACAGCATCTTCCTGCATGAGCCCAATCAAGTTTTTCAACTCACATAGATATGTATGCCCAGTGACACACACAAACATGCACACACAAGTTGCTTGAAACTTCCAGGCAGTTTAATCCACAGATTGAGAAGTCCTGCTTTCCATGGTCAGAGCACAAAGAAATAATTTGTCTATCAGAATGCCACAATTTAATCAGGCAGCAGTCTTATACACCATCCTTTCCCAATGTGATGCTCTCCAGATGTGGTGGACCAGCTCCCATTGTTCCCCATCTTGCATTGTTAAAGGATAGATGACTAAGCATTCTGGGAGCTGGAGTCCAGCACATCAGAAGAATGGTCAGGTTGAGCAAGCTTGTTGCCATGCATACTTATCTGAGAGTAAGTCTCACTGAAGTCAAAGGCACTTGCCAAATCTTCACAACTGCACAATTGGTTAAAACATTGCTCTTGTGCAATTTTGCAAAAAAAAAAAAAAGGGAAAATGATCAATGATCAATGTCCTATAATTTATGCCTCAACTTGTGAAAACCCCTCCCCAAACAAATAGAGATTGGCTTTCAACATGTTAATTCTATAAAAACACTTGATTTATTTGTCAAAATTTGGGTACTGTCCATCATACTCTGAGTCAGATATATAATAGAAACATAGAAACATAGAAGACTGACGGCAGAAAAAGACCTCATGGTCCATCTAGTCTGCCCTAATACTATTTCCTGTATTTTATCTTACAATGGATATATGTGTATCCCAGGCATGTTTAAATTCGGTTACTGTGGATTTACCAACCACGTCTGCTGGAAGTTTGTTCCAAGGATCTACTACTCTTTCAGTAAAATAATATTTTCTCATGTTGCCTTTGATCTTTCCCCCAACTAACTTCAGATTGTGTCCCCTTGTTCCTGTGTTCACTTTCCTAATAAAAACACTTCCCTCCTGAACCCTATTTAACCCTTTAACATATTTAAATCTTTCGATCATGTCCCCCCTTTTCCTTCTGTCTTCCAGACTATACAGATTGAGTTCATTTAGTCTTGCCTGATACGTTTTATACTTAAGACCTTCCACCATTCTTGTAGCCCGTCTTTGGACCCGTTCAATTTTGTCAATATCTTTTTGTAGGTGAGGTCTCCAGAACTGAACACAGTACTCCAAATGTGGTCTCACCAGCGCTCTGTATAAGGGGATCACAATCTCCCTCTTCCTGCTTGTTATACCTCTAGCTATGCAGCCAAGCATCCTACTTGCCTTTCCTACCGCCTGACCACACTGCTCACCCATTTTGAGACTGTCAGAAATCACTACCCCTAAATCCTTCTCTTCTGAAGTTTTTGCTAACACAGAACTGCCAATGCAATACTCAGATTGAGGATTCCTTTTCCCCAAGTGCATTATTTTACATTTGGAAACATTAAACTGCAGTTTCCATTGCTTTGACCATTTATCTAGTAAAGCTAAATCGTTTACCATATTACAGACCCCTCCAGGAATATCAACCCTATTGCACACTTTAGAGTCATCGGCAAATAGGCAAACCTTCCCTACCAGACCTTCCCCTATGTCACTCAGAAACATATTAAAAAGAATAGGACCCAGAACAGACCCTTGTGGCACACCGCTTGTAACCTGTCTCTGCTCAGAATACTCGCCATTAACAATAACTCTCTGATGTCTATGCTTCAGCCAGCTTGAAATCCACTGAACTATCCAAGGATTAAGTCCAATCTTCACTAATTTATCCATCAGCTCTTTATGTGGAACCGTATCAAAGGCTTTGCTGAAGTCCAGATAGGCAATATCCACGGCACCACCTTGATCCAACACCTTTGTGACATAGTCAAAGAAATCAATGAGATTAGTCTGACATGATTTGCCTTCAGTAAAGCCATGCTGATTTGGGTCCAATAAGTTATTGTTTTTTAGGTGCTGATTTATCCTCTTTTTGAGTAGAGTCTCCATCATTTTAACTACAACTGATGTCAAGCTAACTGGCCTGTAGTTACCAGCTTCTTCTCTACTGCCCTTCTTGTGGATAGGCACAACACTGGCCATTCTCCAATCCTCAGGAACATCTCCTGTTAACAGGGATTGGTTAAACAAATCAGTCAGGGGGGTAGCAATGTTACATATTGGCCTGCGTATTCCTTATCTGGTTATCTTAATGCTGGGGGAAATCAACCCTGCTGACATCAAATTGTCGCTGTGTGATATATTGTGACTTTTTTCCCCTTCGCTAAACCAGGGGTGGGTGTGGCCAGTGTGTGACACATCTAGCCCACAGGCCGCGAGTTTGACACCCCTGTCTTAGTGCATAGTCATAGCAGAGATGTCCCATTAATTGTTTCGCTTATTGTCACACTAAGCAAATAATAATAATAATAATAATAATAATAATAATAATAATAATAATAATAATAACAGCAGCAGCAGCAGCAGCAGCAACTACTACAACAACAGAGTTGGAAGGGACCTTGAAGGTCTTCTAGTCCAACCCCCTGTTTAGCCAGGAAACCCTATACAACTTCAGACAAATGGTGTTAACTTTCCTAAATCTCAAAATGTTTAGGAGGAGGAGAAGGTAGTTCTGAATATCACTTTAACAGATAAGGCTAGCTGAAGGCTCCCTAGAAGTTCAGCCTTTCCTGGTACAATAAACAAAGTAGATTTAAAGCCAGCTTATATGTTGATGAGATACATCACCTTCAGCACTTTTCCATGCATTTACCTCTCAGACCCTATAGAAAGAGCTGATCCCTCTTTTCCTACTTCATTGTCTAGCTACATATATAAACAACCTTTGCTAGCTTAGTGCCATCCAGACGGGTTGAGACAGGGTAGGCGATGTTGGCTCTTCTATGACTTGTGGACTTCAACTTCCAGAATTCCTGAGCCAATCATGCTAGCTCAGGAATTCTGGGAGTTAAAGTAAGTGCACATGTCATAGAAGAGCCAGCTTTGCCTACCCCTGGATTGAGAGAGTAGTTCCCAGCATTCTCAGTGTATCAGTTCCAGTCTATGGAAATTTGGAGAGTTATGGGTCTAACCCAGCAATTGATTACTCCTGGTTTGGACTGGTTCTTAGAACCGGGAGCACCGAAGTCAGAAGGCTCCACCCACCCAACCGAGAAGTGTCACATGCACACAAGCACACACGTGAACCAGTGGAAAAATTGTTTACAAGCCACTACTGGTCTAATCCATATGAAAAGAGCAAGGTTGGGGGGAGCTGACATAGAGACTGACCATTAGTCATTATAGAGCACTGCAAACCAATACAACTAGATACAAGAACAGTTTTTTCCCCAAACACCATCACTCTGCTAAACAAATCTGTCAAACTATTCACTAAAGCTGCATTACTATTACTATTAGTTTTTGTCATTGTTTCTAGCACCCATCTCCTCCCACTTATGACTGTATGACTGTAGCTTGTTGCTTGTATCCTTATGATTTGTATTAATATTGATTGTTTCCTGATTGCTTATTTAATCCCTATGGCAATCATTAAGTGCTGTACCTCCTGATTCGTGACAAATGTATATTTTCTTTTATGTACACTGAGAGCATATAGACCAAATACAAATTCCTTGTGTGCCCAATCACACTTGGCTAATAAAGAATTCTATTCTATTCTATTCTATTCTATCCTATCCTATTCCAGACAGAGAGCAGAGCTATCACCATTACCTGTAATCCTGCATTGCAACTTAGTATAATCAAGAGTCCCAATACAATGTTTCCAGCCCTATGGAATTCAACTTTGCAACATAGACACAGAGATTTCCCTTTGCAAATAGACAATATTTACAAGCCATTATATAACCTGAAATTCTCAGTTTAGCTTAGTTTTCTTAGTGCCTGAATCGCTAAAGCAAACCTGAGACAGTGAGGGAAGCAGAAGTAGCAATGAAAGCCACACTCTCTTTATTAAGAGAAGTTTCAGTAAAGTTAACACCCTGAGAAACAGGAGGAGGCACTGTTTCCTTGGATGGAGAACCGGGCTTTGCTCCAAAGGTGCTTGCAGGTAAGAATGGAGTGGTGTGTGAAGGTGTCAATGAAAAGTCAGGAGCTGTTTTTCCTATGGAGGGCAGATAAAGAATGGGGGAAAAAATCAGGATTATTGTACACAGATTTTTTTAAAAACATCCCTACAAATTGATTTGCTTCACTCAAAAATGTATGAAACACAGTACATGTAGTCCTCGATTTACAGTAGTTTGTTTAATGACTGTTCAGAATGACAATGGCCCTAAATAAAGTGAATTACGGCTGTTTTTCACAGTTATGATCTTTGCTGCATTCCCATGATCAAAATTCGGATGTGATCACCTTTTGAGACCTTCTGACAATGGGGAAACCAGATTCACTTAACAATAAGTTGTTAACTTATTTACTACGGTAATTTATTTAACAGTGGTGGCAAAAATAGTGGTGGCAAAAAATATAATGTGAAGGGGGGACTCACTTAATAAATATCTCACTAAACAACAGAAAATTTGGGCTCCATTGTGGCTGTAAGTCAAGGACTACCTGTAATGACCTGAGACCATTCCTCAGAGGCTTTATAATTAAACATTGCAAAAACACAGGTCTACTCACCCATTCTTCATTTTATTACTCTAATATCACTTTTATCCTTAAATTTAGCAATTCTGCCCATATTAAAGGCAGTTTAACATTTATTTTTTAAAAAATATTTTTATTTCAAATATATACATTAAATACAATTATACTTTAGAAGAATACAACACTGATTTCCTGAAAGGTTTATTGTACCTGCAATGTGCATTTTAGCACTTTTGACCCTTCTAATTGTTATTATTTTTGAAAAACTTCCTGGAAGTTGCAGCATATTAAATATATTAAATTAAAATAAGACGAGCTTCACTGATTAGAGAGTCATGAAAATCTCTCCAAAAGATAGTAAAAACAATTAGGACATAATTAACGGAGGTAAAATTTTCAGCATTTGTCCCTTGGAAAGAAACTGGTTAATCATATGTCAGAGGGAAAGGACACTGTACATTTATATCATTCAGCAATCACATTTATGAATGCAGTTTACAAAACCAGTTTTTTTTTAAAAAGATACAAACAGAGCATAATCACACGTCTCAGTCAGGGGTGAAATGCTACCGGTTCAGCACAGTTTGGGTGTACCAGTAGTGGCGGCTGCCAGTAGTTTATAGAACAGGTGGTGGCAGCAGCGCGAGTCTCCACCCACCCACCTGGACATCGACATTTTCCTTTTTTTTAACTCTCTGTCCATGCGCAAAGCTTTCTGTGCATTCACAGAGTGTGAAAATGTGCATGCGAAACTGGCGCACACTCAAAGTGCTCACTTCCGAACTGATAGGGAAGATAAGTAGATTTCACCGCTGATCTCAGTTGCTCCTACAGTGTGTTCAGGCAATTTTGATGAAATCATTTTAACCCTGCTGTTCTGTTTAAAAAACCTCACTAATCTTCTGTTGCGGGTCTATTTGACCCAGACGGAAAATTGTTCATTTTAGGTACTTATATTTGGTCTTTTTGAAAGCTTTTTTCACTTGGAAACTAGTTTAAACATTTCTGCACACAATGAAATGAAAATTGAACTGTAAATATTGATGCTTATTGGTTTATTTTGCTCATAAAAGGACCCCCACGCTAATACTCAAATAGGCTTATACTCAAAAAAATTTAAAGTGAAAATGGTTGCAAGCAGCCGGGGGGGGGGGGGCTTATTTCTGATTTTTAAAACCAATAAGCATCTTTTTTTTTCAGTTCAGTTTTCATATCATTGTGTGCAGAAATGTTCGGACCACCTTCCAGTGAAAAACGTTTTCAAATTGACCAATTGATTTTCGGTCTGGGTCAGGGTGACCCGGGAACAGAATTTTAGGGACTTTTTTTCAGCCAGAAAGAAGCCCCCCCAAAAAAATTCTCATAGAGAGAACCCCTGAAATGATGCAAAGTCATGAAATTTCAAGTTTCAGATATGCAGGGAAAATTTTTTACAGGGTCTCAAACTTTGATTTTGGGTTTCACAGATCCGAACAGAACACCAGGGTTAAGAAAATCTTATCCAGACTGAGACATTCTTCTAACAGCTTGCAAGATATGAAAGATATCAAATGATAAGCTACCACACTCTCCATTGGACAAGGTCTCTGCTGCTGTGCCTTGCCATTATTCTCTCTCCCCCCCCCCCACTCCCCAAAAAACAATTGTTAATTATTTTCTTTTCTCTGGGTGGGTCTTCTGGGGCTCACATGCATGCACACTCGCAAATACCTACACTCTTGTGTATAAGTATATGTGAGTGTACATTTGTGTACACACATATACACCAAGGCATCTGCAACAAACTAGTTTAAATAGATAAGAACACTTGAGATGACATAAGATGGAAAAATGTATTTCAGAGACAGGACAGAAAACCACGCATTTCCCATTTTTTGCCTTCCTACTTTGGCAATGGGGCAACTGGGTAGATAAGCCCATAAGTATTACAACAGAATTAAATTAACAACACCAGGGAACACAAGGAAAAGCCAAACTAAACCAATATTTCCCAAAAATGTGGAGAGACAAATGTAATGTTACATTGAAGGTTAGTGCCATTTTTTTTTCTTTTTACAACCTTGTAATCTCTTGCATCAAGGTGGAGTCGGGGCAACTGAATGGAGCCAAGTGTTTAATGGCCAGATGCCTTTCCTGACGCTTATATGGAGTTCACAGCAAATATTTTCTCTTTGCAACCTTGATAAAAAAAAACATCTGCTTCTGCCTAGGATCGAAATCTCAGCCTCCTGATTGTGAGACAAGCATCTTAACCTCTAGCTCACCATGCAAGTTCAAAGGTTAGTACCGATGAATAATGTTGTGAAATTAATTATATAAGGATAGAATGCAAACCTCTTCTTGTTTTGGTCACTTTGATCACTTGGTCACATAGCAACTTAATTCCAAAGCTGTAATGATACATCTCCATCCCATTGCCCTCATTTCTTAGCAAGGTTCTGCTCCTGATTCATTGTTGATGAATGGCTATTGTGGCATAAGATCATATATCTCATGAAAAGATTTCACAAAAACAAATTAAATACATGTATTGCTTACCATTTGTTACTTTCATAACAGGTGTTGTTCGTGGTGGTGTTGATTGGCCTAAGAAGGAAGAAAAATGAGACGTGAATACATTGTAGTTATGGGGGGGGGAAATTGTCCAGATATTTTAGAAAAATGCTTCAAAGGACAAAATGTATTTATTTTTAATTGGAAATCTGTACTTGCCACATGGTTAAATGCAACCGAAGAGTAGCATTTCCCAGTATTCTGTATTGGCCAAACTTAATGTAATTCAATCAAATGTAATTCAACTGATGTAGTCTGTATAATCCACATTATTACATGATGATGTGACATGCAGGAGGACATTGTAGCTTTCATACAACAAGGGCACACCTTCCTTCAAGCTCTTGGAGGGAGACATAGTTGCTTATATGGCATGCCCTCACACCAGAGATGTTGTTTAATTCTAACATAAGCAGACCTCAATCTAACTTTTGTGGATTTTCTGGGAACCAGGCAGGGTTGGGCTGCTAGCCGGAATGCCTAATTGGGTTCGCCTCCGCAGCTCTGGAAGTACCATGAGCTCAAGCGGAATTATGCTTCTGCGCCCGTGCAGGTAGCAAAATTGTTCATGGAGATGCAGGTGCACCCGTATTCCAGTGAGGGGTTTTTTGCCTCTGCGTATGCGCCAGAACCTCACCAGAACACGGGTGCACCTGCATCTCCATGCGCAACTTTGCTCCTGCACAGGCGCAGAAGTATAATTCCACTTGGATTCACAGTACCTCCAAAGTCACAGAGGCGAGCCCAATTAGGCGTTCCGGCTAGCAGCCCACCCCTGGGATCAGGTCCAGCTCTGTCCTTACATTTTAAAAATATTAACATAGGTTTATTGATTTGAAATAAAAGGTGCCCACCTCATCCAGCATAAGCAGTTTTGAAAATTTCATGATTTTCAGATGCCAGTTTGTGTCTAAGAAATATTTTAAATGATTGATAATTCCCTCCTCACCTCTTACGTAATGATGTACAATATTTGATTTGTATCCTGTTTGTTTGTTTGTTTTAAAGATGGGAGCTAACAAAAATTAAAGTACACAATAATGTAAGTAAAATGGAATGCTACACTGAATTAACAACCTAGCAAAAGAGAACCCACACTGGTCCAGACTCAAGATTCACTTGAGGGTTCCTGGGGGAAAACAAGTCCCTTACTTAGGACTTCTTATCTTAAGTTTAGGAAAGTCACTGTCAGTCCTGTCAAGTTCTTTGACATTGTCATATTGCTAGAATGGAATGAGATGAGATGACTGTCACAGGACAGCTTTAAATAACGCCAACACTGTATTACCTAAAAACAGCATTCTGGAATCTGGAGAGAGTAATGTGTCATTTATAATTTTTCTGGAACTCACAGTTATAGCCTCTTTGAGCACTTTCCAAATTTTCACACCTCACGCTAACAGCCTCTTTGAGCAGGCCATCAGATTCCAGATTAGAAAATGGTAATTAAATCAACCCTTTTTAGCTTCTTGAATGTAGAGAAGGAAAAATATGTGAATATATAGATACTCACACTAAGGTACATCCGTTGTACACACAACCGATATACACAAGTTACCTACAGAAACTGCTATGCTCATTGTAATATAGTCTTCAACTTACGACTGGTGAGTTAGCAATCGTTTGAAGCTATGACAGACCCCGAAAAATCGACTAATGACCTGGATTCAAAGTTCCAGTGTCTACCCCCCTCTGGGGTCACATGACCATATTTTGGATGTTCACCAATGGGCCCCCATTTACAGCCATTTTCAGGGCCCTGCAATCTTGTGACTGTGATTTATGGCATTTTTGATGGAAATGGATGTTAACTTCCAATTACCAGCAAAAACTGTCCCAAAGTAAATAATGGATTTACTTAACAACCACTGTATTCACTCAATGACCACTGCGAAAGAGGTCTGATTACATGGCTTTACAACCATGATGGCTTACAACTGAAATCGTAATTACAGTCTTAAACTGAGGATCACCTGTATATCATGATTTGCTTCATTAGATCACAATAAAGCATACGTCACAAGCTAAAAACCACAGTGACTGGGCTTGTGCCAGAGGTGGGTTTCAGCAGGTTCTGACCAGCTCTGGAGAACCGCTACTGGAAAATTTGAGTAGTTCAGAGAGCAGAAGTTTTAAGTGCTTCAGAGAACTGGTAAATATTATCTCTGACCGGTCGTGCCGCCATCTATTTTCTGCCTCTTGAGTCCTAGCTGATAAGTAGGAAATGGAGATTTTGTGGTAATCTTCCTGTGCGGTGGGAATGGAGTGGTGGTTGGGATGGAAATTTTACAGTATCCCTCCCCGGTCTCACCCACCAAGCCCACCAAGCCACACCCACAGAACTGATACTTAATCAGTTGATAGCCCAATCAATTGCTTACAGAGATAGTGACAGATACAAAATAAAGTAGCCTCATAGAAAGATGGATGTAGAGAAAGAATACAGGTGATGCCTTTGTGTGTTGAGTATATATGTCCACGTGCATATAATAAAATTTAGATAGTTTTGTGCTGGCATAGAAAGTTTATTAATATTTATATACCATTTTTCAGCTGTGAAAGGTACAGTAATTAGAGGACAATCATCAGGTTATTCTTTTTGCTATCTTTGCTTTCTCTTAAGTTTTTAAAAATCATTTAAGAAGAAATCAGTAGATGGCACCATAACATAACAAACTCTAACAAATTCTATGAGGTAGGATCAGTTTCACTATAACAAGGTAGCTATGAGTCACCCAGGCAGTTGATGAGGAGAGTTGCTTTTAAAAGGCAAAGATGTAAAAACCCTATGGCTGTGATCACATCTAGCTAGTTATTTATATTTTAAACAGTCTACAGGGTTTTAGGGAAGCTTATATGATTGGAACTTCAACATAAATATGATATTTGTAAAAATGCTAACTTTTGGCATGTTTTGACAACCCCCCCTCCCCCCCGGTCTACTGATATTAGATTATCTAGGGTCCATTGGATTTTTTAAAAATACATTATCTTAGAAACCTCAGACTTCCCCTATAAGTAGACACAACAGATTTGGCCTACAAAAAAAACACACCAAGTGACCAACAGCAAAATTTTGCCATCTAATTTTTCTAGCCTAGTGTGGTATGCCTTCAACCTTTCTTAAATAGAAAAAATATGGCAGTCAGTAACATGTCTTGAAATGAAGGATGATATAAAGCAGGGGTCTCAAACTCAATTTAATTGAGGGCCACATCAGAGTTGTGTTTGACCTCAGGGGAGCCGGAGGCCGGGGACAGGGTGGGCATGGCCAGCTCAATGTCACTCATTTCAGCAGTGCCTGTGGTGGCCTGACCCCTTTGCCAGAGAAAACAGGCATGTGGCTCGTTCGAGCTCCATTTTCACTGCAGGAGGCTGTGGCAGCCAAAAACAGAGCTCAGGAGCCCATTTTCGCTGGCAGAAGCATTATGGGCCTGTCCTTCGCTGTTTCCAGAGGAGCCCCATGGCCATATCTAAGAACCCTGCAGGCTCCTGGGCCCCCTGATCTAATCAGACTCTGTAGTATCATCCCCTAACCCCCCCAAAAAACTTTACCCTTAGACTATCCATTGTTGACCTCTCCTAAGAGGTCAGTAAGGGGAATACATAAGTGCATCAGAGGGCCTTCCATCCCCTGTCCTAATGCTTCCCTTTTATTAGTATCATGTATATATCATGTTATATCTTTGTATACCACCAACATGTACTTGACAAAACAAATAAATAAAATAAATAAAAAATAAAATAAAACAAACAAATAATAGCCAGAAAATAACCTTTCTGCAGTTTACAGAAGCAAATCCCCCCAAACTGGAAGGTGTTTCAAAGTTTTAAAATGTAGATAAAATGAATTTCAAGGAGCGGGGGAAGGATTATTATCAATGTATCAATCTGTACGATGGTATGTGATTGAACCTAGTTTCCAACAACCAAATCTATTATAAAATGAGCCTCTTATGTAAGCTTATTGAGAAGTAAGCGCTTCTCTGGTTATATCCAAATGAGTCTATACAGTACGACAGCTATTCCCAGCTCAATGCCACAGATGTCCAAACTGAAGTCTGTTTTTCTAGGCTGGTCAGACAGAAAACATGGCAAGGTGAACTAATTCTAATTCATGGTAAAGCTATATTAAGAGAATCACGTTAGTCTGAAAGTGCAATTCTCCTTCCATCTTTTTTATAGTCTGAGAAGCTAAGGAGGGCCTCTTTTGAATTTCTCATCCTATCAAGTATCCAGTTGCCAGCTATGCTGTCTCTTACCTAATCACTCCCCAGGCAGCATTGCAGCAGAGGTTGAATAACAACGCGGACACAGAGCTGGATTTAAAACTGGGTCATTTTTATTAATTAAATTAAAATTAATTTAATTCAACCTAACATGGACCCGCAGAGGTCAACTGAAATACTTCCAGGGTGGAAATTATGTCATAAAAACTTCCGGGGCAACATAGGGCGTAGCTCCATGCTGATCCAGGTGAAGGGGCCCGCCCTCACCTGTATCCCAGCCATGCCATGCATGTGGGAGGTCTCGTCGTCCAATCCCTGAAAGTGAATTGGAATGGGTGAGACCCACAGGCAGGTTCTCCCCAATTGCTCAGGTCGATTTAAAAGGCACCATGAGCCCTTGGAGAGAGTCTGCCAATCATCCCCAAAGATGCCTAACGGAGAACACGCAGTTTCTAAACACCTCCCAATTTCCACCCCTAACCTGCCGACCAGAGGTAAGCCAATTAGAACTAATTGGGGAGCGAAGCACCCCCTAACCAGACATCCCGCACCACAGTGTGGAATAGGCAAAAAAACAGTTGCAGAAAATACCGAGACCGCCAAAAATTCCTATTCGGCCCCCTAAGGGCGACCCCAGTAGCACACCGAAAGATAGGGATGGCGGGCGGGTGTTCACCTGCTCATTGTCAGGGGTGAAAAGGAGGCCCCGAGCGAGATCCTGGCCATTCAAAATGGCGGCAGAGGCCGAGGGCCGCATTTCCCTGGCCCTGCCGCAAATCCTGGCCGGCGTTAAGTTGCCGGCTGGGCCT
The DNA here is from genome assembly GCF_031021105.1 of Erythrolamprus reginae. Classification (NCBI taxonomy): domain Eukaryota; kingdom Metazoa; phylum Chordata; class Lepidosauria; order Squamata; family Dipsadidae; genus Erythrolamprus; species Erythrolamprus reginae. The sequence continues at coordinate 112,218,992 of NC_091952.1, read as the reverse complement.
TTCTTGGCCCATTCTCTCAAGATCTTTCTCACTTACCATTACAATATATGAACGGAAATGGCTAAAAGATGGATAGAACTGGTATAAAAAACTCAGTTAAACACTGTAGTTTTGCATTTTGCTTTAAAAGAAGACCGTAATCCAACTGCTAGATTCAAAGGCTAGCCTTGCACAAGCAGTTGGCAATCGAATGAATGCAGCCACTGGAAAGAAATCACTGGGTGCCATCATGTCATGGAATGGTCCAGGGAATTCAAACAGTGTTCTTACATCACAAGGCGACAAAAAGTAGGTTTGGCTTGGTCAGGAGAATCAATGAATATTGTAACTGCTGTGCAAATAATGGCTTATATTTATAACATACCGTACGTTGCTAGAAAGCTCATTCAACTAACACGGTTCTTCAATTAACCTGCGAAGCGCAACTGATATTTAAAAGAAGCCTGGAAAGCCTTTACCCACCAGCAGCAAAAGCTGTAAAACAGGGATGTCAAACTCATGTCATCATGGCAGCATCAGTTACCTTCCCCCTTCACTAAACTGAGGGGGGGGCGGGGCCAGGATGTATCCAGCCTGCAGGCTACAAGTTTCACACCCCTGCTATAAAAGAAGGGCCATGTGGAGCTGTAATGGGGATATGTTGAAAATAAAAACAGCTTTGCTAAATATGTGAGGGTGAGATCAGGTTTTGCTTAGCGGAAGCTAGATATAATCTGAATTGTATGTCAAACAACAGATCACACCTTATCTACAAGGACATGAGTTCAAGCTTATTGATCTTAAAAAATAAAGCCTTTTTCTACACTTTCTCCATCGGCAAGACAATCCCATTTCCCTTCTTCTTGCTCCATTATTTTAACAGGACAGTGTTAAAAAGTCAAGAAAGCAACCCATGATTGTATGATTCAGGCTTTGCCTATTTTTAATGTATCACTATACTGTATCCTCACAGCTTACATCTTGCCTTTTAAAAAAACCCCATATCCTGGAAATCTCTGAAAATGGGGGGAAAAAATCTTAGCAGTGCTCTAGTTGCTGGGGTGTGTGACTTTGGAGCAATATGCTCAACCAGCACCATCCTTTGATGCGGGGGCACATTATTATTATTATTATTATTATTATTATTATTATTATTATTATTATTATTATTAATTAGATTTGTTTGCCGCCCCTCTCCGGAGACTCAGGGTGGCTCACAACAACAATAAAACAATGTCCAACAAATCTAATAATTTAAAAACACTAAAAACCCCTTATTAAAAGCAAACATACACACAAACATACCATGCATAAACTGTTTAGGCCTAGGGGAGATGTCTCAATTCCCCCATGCCTGATGGCAGAGGTGGGTTTTAAGGAGTTTATGAAAGGCAAGGAGGGTGGGGGCAGTTCTAATCTCCGGGGGGTTCCAGAGGTTCGGGGCCGCCACAGAGAAGCCTCTTCCCTTGGGTCCTGCCAAAAGACATTGTTTAGTCGACAGGACCTGGAGAAAGCCAACTCTGTGGGACCTAACTGGTCGCTGGGATTCATGTGGCACATGCTGGGGGGCTGCAGGCGCATTGCATTTTGGCGGTTCGGGTGCACAAATGCACATTTGCATGTGCATGCGTATGCTTTGAGCACTCAGTCCAGAAAATATTAGCCATTACACTGCTATATATAAGCATATGTAACAAAGCCTTCACTGAAATATCAACAAAATTTTTAAAAACAGTTTAGATATTTCTACAAAGTTTATCAGGAATGAAACTCATCAGACATAATAAAGATAGAAGACATCAATGGTTGAAGTCAGCCTTCTTCTATTAACTGAACAAAGTTCTCACCCAACATATGGCTATGTGGCAAAGTTAAAGTAGTTCTGACCTACAGAATTGAAAGCTGGTGCCATTCGTAACTAGGGAAGTAAACCAAGTCTATTTCAGTTTCACCCAGGCTAATTGTTTTTAAAAAATTCCATATTTAGCTCAGCTTATTTTCAAGATGCTTCTCTTACTTGCATCATTAAAAAAAAAACACAAACATGATTTTGTAGGCTTTTGATGCAATTTTACTAATGTGCATATTTTTCTAAGCCATGTAATTAAGCTATAATCAAACCCTTTGCTGTAATATAAATATTCTACAGACATTCTTCCATAAAAAGAGGTACATTACAAAATCTAGAAAATTCAGATTTAAGCATATCACTCTCCTCCAGTTAAGGTGAACAATGGGGAAATAAAAAAGGAGTGCTAATCTGCACTGAAATGAAAACACAGTTGATTTCTAATCTTTAGTTTCAATTGACTGTGTGCAGCAAGTTCCCCATTATCTGATCTTCAACTAATTTAGAAAAAGTACAGCAAACAGGATACCTGCAGCAAATGAGTCCTTAGTTACACATGTGCGGTTTTGCTATGGGTATTTCTGGGTTTTTTTTCTTTTTCAGAAGCCTGTAGAAAAGGAAGGGGATGTGCAGCACATTGTGGTTTTAGAACACAAGCTTGTCTAAGTGGCGAAACAGTTTCCATAGCAGCAACAGGCTCAGAGTCTCAGCCCACTCGGAGTGCTAAACCACAACTTCTCCAGTGCAGTTGTCATATTTCCTGATTCTCACTCTTTGCTACAACTGGGCATTTCTAATGATGCTCAAAAATGGTGCATAGTTGTCTTAAAAAAAGAGTTGATCATCCAAATGAGATGGATGGTTTTATCAGGGAGGGAAGGAGGGAAAGGGAAGGAAGGGGGGGGGGAGGGGAGGGGAGGGAAGACCCTGCAGGGAAGGGGAGCCAAATAAATAAGAGTCATACAATACATTTTGCCCAGCCCAGACTTGCTCATGAAAATGTCAAAAATAATTGTTCATGGAGGTTGAACGCCTGGTGTTAAGGCGCTAAGTTCCTCTTCCAGTGTATATTTTGTAATGTGCAAGAATAAGTATAACTCACTCCAGATAGCTGAATTGAACCTCCAGTTATTACTGCACTGCCCTACCCTTGTAGATGTTTTGTATATTATTATGTGTATTGTGTGTACAATCCATGTAATAATATAATTATCTTTGTTATGTTCTCATCATATGTTAAATAAGTAAATAATGACTTCGGAGGAGTTCATTTATTGTACTGTCACCATTGTATTCAAAGAGGTGCTTTGCAGAGGAACAACTCATAATGAGAGCCAATAAACAACTTCTGCTCATGTTATAGATTCTGCTGTGTGTCTTCGTTGTTGGCAATTGCACAATCCAATCTTACATATCTAACGTGTACGAAAAGACTTGCCGCAAGGGAAACTGATTTCAGGGAAGGAAATCCAGGACAACAAATCACGCAGAGGCACAAAGGCAAGCTCCTCAACAAATTATATATTGTAGGATTAGACATATTTCACTGCAGAAAGCTATGACATATCAGCAATATTTTCATAGTATGTGTCTGAATATAGAGATACCAAATTACCTGGTTAAGGTATGAAGCCAACTTAGAAGCGTAATTTGAAAAATAAGGAAGAGAAGGAAGAATGGAGGGAAGTACAGACAGGGAAAGAATGGAGAAAATACAAATAAAGTGAGGGCAGGTAGAGTATTTGATTTGCATACAAATCATATTTAATCATATTAAATTTAATTCATATTTCATGCGAACTTACGTACTGTGGGCTCCCCAAGCCAATATGAAAACACAAGCACAATAACTTAAAAGTATTTCTTCCCTAAATACAGACAATCCTCAACTTACAATAGTTCATTTAGTGACGGATCAAACGGCACTGAAAAAAATGACTTAGGACCATTTTTCACAATTATGACCATTCCCACAGTTATGTGAATTATGTTCAGATGATTGACAACTGGTTCATATTTATGACAGTTGCAGTGTCCTGGGGCTATATGATCACCTTTTGCGACCTTCTGACAAGCAAAAGCAACCATGTTACTATTTTAAGAGCCGAGGTGGCACAGTGGTTAGAGGATAGTACTGCAGATTACTTCAGCTGACTGCTAACTGCAGTTCACCAATTCAAATCCCACCAGATTCAAGGTTGACTCGGCCTTCCATCCTTCCAAGATGGATAAAATGAGGACCCAGATTGTAAATGTAAATGTCTAATCATCTTCACCTCTATAACTGTCTGGTTTGGTTATGCAACCCAATAAGACTGACATAGACTTTGGAGGATAATCTGAACTGCAAAAAAAATAATTATTGCCAACCTGCCTTCCACTGAGGACCTGTACACTGTACAAATCAAAAAGAAGTTGGTGAAAATATTTACTGACCCCTCGTATCCTGGACATAAATTGTTTCAACTCCTACCCTTAAAACGATACTATAGAGCGCTGCACATCAAGACAACTAGACACAAGAACAGTTTTTTCCTAAACGCCATCACTCTACCAAACAAATAATTCCCTCACCATTGTAAAGCTATTTACTAAAGGTGCATTACTATTGCCATTAGTCTTCTTATCGTTTCTATTACCCATCTCGTCCCACTTATGACTGTATGATTGTAATTTGTTGCTTGTTTATTTATGATTTATATTAATATTGATTGGTTATTGATTGTTTATTTGTACCCTATGGCAATCATTAAGTGTTGTACCTCATGATTCTTGACAAAAGTATCTTTCTTTTATGTACACTGAGAGCATATGCACCAAAGACGAATTCCTCGTGTGTCCAATCACTTTATTGCTCCAAGAAAGAATTGACCAATAAATAATTCTATCCTATTCTATTAGAGAGGGCTGTAATAGCACTATGAAATAGTATATAAGTCTAAGTGCTGTTGCTATTAAGAACTGCAGTGATTCACTTAACAAATGTGACAAGAAAAGTTTTTAAATGGGGCAAAAGTCACATAACAAATACCTTACTTAGCAACATAAATATGAGACTCAATTGTGGTCATAAGTTGAGGACTACCTGCATTATGACAATCAGACATCAAAACAAACTTAGGTGTGTTGAGGTGGGAAATGTACACCGAGAGGTATATTTGATAACCTTGTACAAATATATGGTGTCTTAGGTTATGTGTTACACAAAATGGATATAAGGGAGAGAAATGCACATTAAAAAAAATAGGACTTTTTGCTTGGAATAAAAAAAAACCCTCTAAGATAAAAGCAGAACAAATCATAAAAATAGAAAATTGAGAAACTGAAATAAATGCTATTGAAGAAATCCTTCCCTATGAGAAAGAAAGGCCATGGAATTTTCAACTAGAATTTTTTTGAATGACTATGCACTGATTAAAGTATTATGGTGCTAGAAGAAAAATCAGTCTGGGTTTATCATGACCTTTTTATTAGCTTCTTCTGGCAGGCAGAAATATGACGATATTAATCTAAAGCAATGAGTAAACTTACATTCTATTATATTTTCAAATGTCATCAATACATTAACAATCCCATAACACAAAAAAAGTTTTTTCAATCTTTTTTGCTGTCCTTTTGCATTCCTAGAAATCTATAATAAAGAAGAAAACCTTAAGAACTCATGACCACTTTGGAAACTTTTCACAAACTCTATTTATTTTCCAGAACATATGTCCAGTATTTACACTCTGGTTATGAGAACTATAGCATTGATAGTGTTCTCAAGCATTATACAATCCACATAAAATTATGTGTATAATTGTGTAAAGTATTGATAAGACTATGTACAATATCACCAATTTTTAGAATTCTAATACGACATTTCAGTGACCTTATATGATATTGGCAAGCCTCATAAAATACCACATTAGATAACAAAATTACAATTTTGTAATCTTATGAGGTTTCTGCCACTCAAAAAAATATATTATTTGAGGCTTACCCACTGCATACAAAATTGCATGATTGTCCCTGAAGCCAAAAATAAGTTTACTAGTTACTGACTTAGTGTATGTCCATACTGAACTATAACAATAACATATAAAACTATAGTTGACTGAAGAACTAATTGCATAAATTAGTTCCAGTTCCAATATAAGCATAGGGCAGTAATGGGAGCTTTTTCTTACTACAATATGCTGAAACCTGATTTATGAATTTAATTTTCATTTTAGTTTATTGGATCTTGGACTTCTTTTTTCATTCAAAGTCCTGTGCATAAATTAGTCTTAATGAAAAAATAAGATTTCTCAGTGCATTTAAGACTTCAACCAAAGGCATCTGAAGCCATTTTAAAGAATTCAGGTTCATTTCTTCAGGATAAATTTCCTTCACTGGAATTTTAAAATGTAAGATATGATCCATTGAAAAACTTTTAAACAAGCTGATATTTAAATGAGTCTTAACCCAATTTCAGTACATTTATGGACATTCTTCTCATTAGGAGTTAGTAAAATTCCTGCCACAGGTAAGCTGTGGTATATTAAAGTGAGCTGCTAGGGAACAAAAATGGTCAACTGGGGACAATATTAAGTACCTTGTGACTCCTTATATTGATATAATATATCTCTTATTCAGGGAGAAGACTCCACTGTGAAGGAGAATTTAAGATTAAAGGATGTAGGTTGTGGTTTTGAATATCTGCATACTGTATTCCATGGCAGTAATAATTTCCCATATTCCCCAAAATCAGTAAGAAGGCCCCAGATGGATATCTAATATTGTCAATAATGAATGACAATCACTTCCAGTTATTATTTAAAAAAAATGTCTTGGTTTTGAAGATAGATGGACTAAGAAGATAAAATGAATACCATGTTATTCATTCATTCATTTCATCAAGCATGTATTAGATAACAGAGATAATTATAAACATGATTATGAATACAAGAAATGGATACAAATAAAAGGGACTATTAGGACAGGGACGGTAGGCATGCTGGTGTGCTTATGCTTGCCCCTTAAATATCTCTTAGGAATGGGGTGAGGTCAACAGTAGACAGTCCAAGGTTAAAGCTTGGGGGTTTATTTTATTTATTTATTTATTTATTTAATTGGATTTGTATGCCGCCCCTCTCCGAGAATTTGGGGCGTCTCACAGCATATATAAAAAAAGAACAGTAATATAATCCAATTAGTACTACAATATTAAAAACAATTAGAATGAGAAAATTAACCTAAAAATTAACTTATTAACCAAGCATTCAGCAATCATACTTAAGATATTCACTGGTCAGGGGAAGATCTAAGAGTCCCAAGCCTGGCGGCAAAGATGAGTTTTTAAGCTCTTTCGGAAGGCAAGGAGGGAGGGGGAAGTGCGAATCTCTGGGGGGAGTTGATTCCAGAGGGCCGGGGCTCCCACAGAGAAGGCTCTTCCCCTAGGTCCCGCCAACCGACCTTGCTTGGTCTACAGGACCCTAAGGAGGCCAACTCTGTGGGACCTCACTGGTCGCTGGGATTTGTTTGTGGAAGAAACTGCAGAGTCAGGTAGTATATTCTAGACACTAACGTTCGCTTAATGCCTCTGAGAATTGCCAGGGACAGCATCTTTTTATGCATACCTTGCTATGCAGTAGTTCAGGATATCTGAAGAAGAAAGGACGTGGCAGGGTAATTTTTTCTAGGTCAGAGTGTGAGTAGCTTAGGCAACTTTTTTATAGGGATGCAGAACTTACAAGGATGGCCTTGTGTAGGAGATTTTCCATTTGATACTGCTCTGATATGGGAAGACATTTACTCAGGCCTATGCAACAAGTAGTCTGAAGTTATGTCCTCCATCAGACAAAACAGAGAAAGATATAAGTATTTTCTTCTTCTATTCTGAAAATCCTGGTGACATCAAAGGATAAATTCTTTTTCAGAATGATTGGAACCTTAAATATTTGTGGTGTGTATTCCAACATGTTTATGTGTATGCATCTTTTCCAGAGCCTGCCCAAAATATTTTGCTTTGGGGCTGAAGAACAAAATGTAATCCCCAACCCCAACAAACAATTTTTGTTCCTGCTGGTTTTTCCTAGCATTTGTGGCCTAAGCTGGGCTGGTGCTAAAAGCAACATAAATAAGCTACTTCATGTACCCTGATTTTTTTAAAAAATATTTTCTTTAACATATAGTAAGGGGATAACAATGGCCCAAGGTAACAATGTGATTGACATCATTTAATCATTGTATGTTCCAAACATATAGGTATGTAGCCATGCGAGCCATCATGGGCCTACCGAGGTATACCCATGTATCACCATCACTCTATGAGCTGCATTGGCTACCGATTGGTCTTTGAATGCAATTTAAAGTGTTGGTTATTACCTATAAATCCCTACATGGCTTAGGACCAGACTACTTACAGGACCGTGTTCTACCTCACACATCCCAGCAGCTGGTTAGATCCCAAGGGTTGGTCTTCTTCAGATCCCATCAGCCAGGCAGTGTCATCTGATGGGGCCTAGGGGAAGGATCTTCTCTGTGGCAGCACCAGTTCTTTGGAACCAGGTCCCTCCAGAGATCCATACTGCCCCCACCTTCTTGGCTTTCCAAAAGGTTTTAAAAACACACCTCTGCTGGCCATTGAGAATCGACATTCTGCTCTGGCTGATTGGATGAGAGTTTGATTGTGATTGGATGAATTGGGTTGTATGGTTTTAACTGTCAGGGGTTTTAGATTATATTTTATCTTTGGGTTTCTCACATTTTGTATATTGCATCTGTTTTCACCTTGTAAGCTGCCCTGAGCCCACTGGAAAAGGGCAGCCTAGAAATCCAAACAAACAAACAAACAAACAAACAAACAAACAAACAAACAAACAAATGATAAATAAATAAATAAATAAATGGATGGATGAATGGATGAATGGATGAATGGATGAATGGATGAATGGATGAATGGATGAATGGATGAATGGATGAATGGATGAATGGATGAATGGATGAATGGATGAATGGATGAATGGATGAATGGATGAATGGATATTTAGGATGAATAAAAAAGGAGGAAGGAACAAATGGCTTCCCATAAACAACTCTGGAAAGAAAGTAACTTGTGCTCTAATTTCAACTGCAAAATAAAATAGCACTTCATACATTTTAAAAACCGTTTTAAAAATATTTTATTTTGAAGTACACATTGATCGTAATTTATAATTTAAGATAATTTTTATGACGTTGTGAGTCACTTGACAGTAAGATCAGTGGCATGTCCATTTGAGAAATAAATAATATAAATAAATCATTTAAGCTTTTCCTTTCCCAATATAGTTTGGATCCTTGATTTTGCATGGTTATGGGTCTTTCCTTTCCCTTCCCTTCCCTTCCCAAGATAATAGAAATGTGGTGGTTTTCATTTTGAGTGAAAACATTCAGAATACTACTGTTCCCTGGCAGTACAGCAAAGTACTTTACAGCATCATTCCTCAGCCTTTTATAGTTCTAGAAAAATTCTGGATTAAGTATAGCAACCATGAAGTTCTCTGAATCATGGTAAGTATTATATTGCAGCAAGTCTTGTACAAAAACTTTGTTTCTCAATAAATCGTCCTTCAGAATCCTGCTCCTTCTCTCTGTGTTATTCACTGGAGCCTTCTTTCTATTTCTGTATCTTAAATCCAGCTAACATGGCTTTCCAGAAGTGATGGTTTCTTAAGAGGTAGCTCATGCTTTTCACCTGCCCTGACCTCAATTTCTTATTATAGTACCTTCAATCCCACTGCTTGATATAAATCTAGCACCTGCTCTTTCAAGTATACACACACGAGTCATGGATCATTTCTGTATACAGTCCTGAGTCAGTTCAAAGCAGTAGATTACTGGCCCTGTATAGACACAAACAGTACGTATTGAGTTTCAAGCATTTGCCTGATTAAATGGAATAAATCCAAAACCAGGATTTTGTTTGATTGGTATTCAAAATTTTGTCTTTTCCTGCTAACAGAGAGATATCCAGGAACTAAAGGGGTGAAGTAACACTACATATATCAAACATACATACAGAAACACAAATTAGGTTTCAATGATATTAAACACCATAAGCAAATTCTTCACATAAGTGTGATTAGTGTAATGGTAGAAAACTTATTAAATAATGAGGAGGTACCTACTGTGTTTCCCTGAAAATAAGACATCCCCTGATAATAAGCCTAATCGGGCTTTTGAGCCCATCCCCGAAAATAATCCCTCCCAAAATAAGCCTCCCCTCAAAAATAACCCGCCCGAAAATATTTAAACACAGCCAGTTCTCATCATTTCCTCTGGTTAGGGTTAGAAAGACAGAGCTGGAAATCAGGTAAGTTGGCAAGAGGAGCTCTGTCTTGCTCCTTGCGCCCCAAAATAATAAGACCTCCTCGAAATATGGCCAAGCACTTATTTCTGGTTTCAGAAAAATATAAGACAGGGTCTTATTTTGGAGAACACACGGAATGATCATTTGATTAAAATAATTTTATAGGAGGCTATATGAATGCTTAGAAGTGCATTATACATCATGAACTTTTCCCCAGTGTTTGCAATATTTTGATGGCACCAGAAATGGTAGCACATGAAACCAGTTTCACCAATATCAATCTCCTCATAAACGTGCTATACCTTTTAATTGTAAAGTTTCCAAGAGAACCTAAAACTATAGACATTGCAAGGATGAACAGGGTCTGTCACCATTCTTTTGTCAATGCGACTATTCAAAATCCCATTTCAATGGATGTAGATGTTTAGGGATGTTATCAATTGCCTCAAATGCCAACTGCTTCTGTTTTACAAAATATGTCCTGAGAACTGAGCCATCGCTATCAGCTTTGCATTTAATCCTGGATCCTCCTTTAGGAGAAGACACTTAGGATTTTTTAAAATCACCACAAAATTTTGGCAAGCTCATGAAAGTTTTTGATTTTCAGGTGCTTTTAAGGTCCTTCAGTCACACCAATCCAAGGGGTTCACAACAATATCTGAAAAATTTCTACCAAAACCAAATCTGTTCAATGCCATATTCGCAAACAATATTAGTAAAACAACATAGTAACAGTTGTGTAACAAATCCATCATTCATAATATTAAGATTAATGGTGACATTACCCATCAGTGGTCTGACTGTTCTACTTACTGACCAGAAATATCTGGGAGAACCAGGTTTTCAGCAGTTTTTAAAATTCTTATGAGATAAATAACAGGTGAACATATTGATGAGTTGTCTGACCAATGAACACATCTTGTGGTACTCTAGCAACAATAGACAGCATATTGCCATTGAGATGGTCTTGAACTACTGTCATTGCTTGATTTCTTTAGTGAACATTTCTATGCTAATGTGTGCAATTACAAGCAATGGCAAAATAATACTTTCTAAGTTAATATTTGTATGGCAATGAACTGAATCAGTGCCATGAGCCCCGAGAATCGATTTTGTTTGTGTAGATCATTCTTCCTCAAATGACACCTTCTATACTTGTCTAACTTCAACTTTCCATTAGCTATTGCCCTGTCAATATTAAGTCTGCCTATCTTGTTCAAAAATCTTGAGGATCTACTGAAACTCTCTGGAAATAACATCAAAACACGAGCCTTCTCTGTAGAAGTCCCCAAACTTCTATGTTTCCCACAAGATGTGTGTAGCATCCCCACTCTTCTCTTTGCAGGGTAATGACATTTTTTGTTCTACTATGCATTTGATCCTGATTGAACAAATTTATGTTTGTGCTTGTGTGTATGTGTGTGTGTGATTTCATGTTTCATTTTTCTTTTTTCTATTTACCTTATTGTGTACTGGCAAGTGTTATGAGTCAGTGCTACTACAAATTTTGTAACTATTGAATTACTCCCCTCTCAAAATTCCTAGCCAGTACAACTTCACAGTTTTGTGACAAAAGTGGCTACATATGGTTTCTGCTACCCCTATTCCTCTCTTATATTTTAGACCCACTTTTTTGATAAGCCTATTTGTTAATATTAATCTTCATTTTTGTTTCAGTTTTGCAAATAATGGGCACTGAATATTTTTAGTTTTTTCTAATGTTTTAAAATGTTAGAATTATGCTTAAAATATATAGTTATAATGAAAGCTATGCTATTTTTCTAATTATTATTAAGATCTCACAGTACAACCGTAAGCAGGCAGACTAGATATTAGTGTCACTGAAGCGCACTTTTGTCTTAGTATGTATAGGATTTGAGGCTTTTTTGTAAAAAAAAAAATATTTATTAAGTTCCTACATATAAAAATAGAAATAAAAGAAAAACAATTTAAACAAACAGAACATACAAAGAAAATAAACAAACAAACAAACAAACAAACAAATAAATAAATAAATAATTTTTTTAAAAAATGGACTTGAGCCTTATAGGATTTGAGTCTTATTTTTATAAAACTGGGGATGATGCAGCAAAATGAAACATTTTTTTTAATTTAGTGAGAACTATAAACTTGGCTATAGCTTTTCCATTCAAATTAAAATGATTTAGCAGGATTGATTCATTTGTCTCCAAAATACAATGTTTATAGTCACAAAGGTCTTTTAAAAAACTTGTTAAATTTTACTGAAGCTATGTGTGTGGATGTACCTGTTTTACAAAATACTGCTAAAATAATAAGAAGAAAAAGCTTTTTCTGAGAGCTATTCCTTTCGCTCAAATGTTTGTTTTATTCAATTTATACCACACATTTAATTTGTACCATACTGAGAAAAAGTGGCAGGCAAAGGAAAATAAAAGAGTTTGCGTGTGTGGTTTTAGTTCAATAAGTTGAGGTGCAAAATCTTGAGCGAAGCTGAGGCTTTGAAAATCTGCCAGGACTTTTAAAAGTCTCTGCTCCAGGCTTCAGATAAAGCCTTTGGGCAATAGCTGAGAAAACCCATGATTACATGCTCCAGTGACTTTCTTTCTTACCCTTCTTCTATTCTCTAATAAACATGAGCCAGAGGACTCAGCAGACCTGTAAACAACTTTTCTGAGCTTGACAACAAAGTATTTCTAAGGTGGCATTTCAAAAATTGAATAGTGAGACATATAGAGAAAATGTGATAGAACAAACTATCACAAAGAAAGGACATCAGTGTTATTAGTTGTGTCCACAACAACAAAAACCTTGTTGTGCTTCCACAATGATAAATGCTTGGCAGTAGATTTGTGTGTATTATCACCAGTAGGCTGTCCAAAAATAAATCTTTCGAATGTCCTGTTGTAAAACAAGAGGATCTTTTGTACAGATTTCAGCTATTGTACAGAACTGTTTGTCTGCCTGACCTTTTTTTTTTAAGGTGCCAGCCCATTTGCCAAATTAATTTCTAAATTTCATTGGCTTGCAAAACAGTTATTTCTGGAGCAATAGTGGAGTCTGAACTGTACAGTGCATCTTTCTTGCTTCAATTCCTAAGTGATATTAAGCAGCATTGGGAGATCCAATGAAGAAGTAGGTTCCTTATAGCTACAGTCATATACTGACATAGCAATCCACAGGACACAAAGACTAACTCAGGAAATGATAAATTTCTTGCTCTTCCTGTTGGCCTGGGATGTAAACAATTAAAGATGAAGTTCTGGTTTAGGGGCCTGAGAACACAAATGCACATTTCAACAAGAGGAAAGAAATGTAGACCAAGTTGAGATGATGCCAACAAATATATTGAGAAACCAATAAGAAACATTGAGAATTGAGCCTTATTGGGAAAACTATAAGTCAACAAAAGGCAGTAAGCCTTAAGGCTAAACAACCTGGTATATTTTAGGTTAACTTTTAAACTTGTTTAACCAAATTATCAATGTAATTTCAGTAAGAATTTAGAGAAATACCCTATCCTAAGCAAAAACTAGAGAGAATATTCTGATATTAATTCCATTCATCTTTATGTATAAATGGATTACTGGTATAGGATTACTGGTATAGCATTTACAATCCGATTCCTTTTGGTAGGAAAATAGAGCAAGTTTTGCTTTCTTGCCTGCAAGTCACCCAGGGTCACTTTATAGAGGAAATGGACAGCATAACAATTTAATAAATAAATAAAATACTGTAAATATCCATAGACCTTCCAAATATAGTACAGTACCTATAATGACATCATAATTGTGCCATGAGATAAAAGTTATCAATTAGATCAACTTGTCCATTATTTGTGAAATGCAATGTGAAATTTATGAAGTTTCTTTGAAAGTCTAAAGAAAAAGTTTGCATCTTAAGTTAGCCAGATGGAGGCCTGTAAAATTCATGCTTTACTATATTTTTCTTTGTCCCTTCATTCCTTCTTGCTTTCTTTCTTCCCTCTCTGTCTGACAAGCTCTGTTCTTGCTTTTCATAAGGATCAATGCTTGGATATGATTTCTAAGCTCTCCAAAAAAATACTTTAGAAAAAATACCTGTGGTCACAACAGTATTTGCAAATGAGAGAGAGAGAATAAGGAGAAAATATATTTCCTTTATGAGAAATAATAATTATTATGGAGAAAAGCTTGGTAATTATTTCAGCATCAGATAATTCACATAGCTTTCTCAGCCCTCTTTGGTAAGGCCATGATCAGTGTTGAAGTAGTTCACTAGAAATATGAGAAAGACATTTTAGTCAAGTGTAGTGTGGAACACAACAAGAAAAATAATTCCCTTCTTGTATAACAGTCAAGAAATGATTTTTTCCCAGCATTTAGCCACCCCATTAACAGTGCATATGTAAATACGGCTTTTTGCATTTCATTACTTTATTTCCTGGCATAGGCTTGATATATTGAACAACTGACTGGTACCGGATGTGGCTATGTTAATTTTATCTTCAGCATACAGAGTCTTTTTACTTTGCAATGGGAGCTAGCACCTGTTTCAGCTCCTACGCTTTCAGAAGCAACCTTCTCATTTCCAAGATCAGATTCTTATAAATGAAGAAGTGAACGAGCACCAATGAGCAAAAACAACATTGCAGAAACTCATGGGGGAAAGTAGATAAGGATTTTGACCCACTATAAGCAATTGCAATAACATTTCTGGGTGTGAAGTCTTTGAACATTATATATAGTAGGGGAAATCAGCATCTTTTGTCATTGCCCCATCAGCAGTTTGGAAGAACTAACTAAACTAACAAAGTTGGGTCTTGTTGGCTCTTTCCTATCTAGTATCCTTTATTTGTTGATATTTGGAATTGCATTGTAAGACTTTCATCCTGCAGCAAGTTGGAAAGACCAGCATATGGCTGAAAATCTTGCAAAATGAAGCCTAGTGTTGTTAGCAGACATTCGGGTATCAGGTACGGTTGTCAAGATTGTAGGCCACAGCCCTGAACACAATTTTGTCCTGCATCATATTGCTTTCTTGAAAATTAACTTGATTTATTTGGTTTTCACTTAAATTCACTTACATAATTATTCTCCCTGGAATGATATAAGATATTCTTCCTTAAATCCCTTCTTTTACATCTATCAAAAATGTTATACCTTATGATTCTTGACTAATATATTTTATTTTTTCTGTATGTACACTGAGAGCATATGCACCAAAGACAAATTCCTACTGTGTTCAATCGCACGGCCAATAAAGAATTCTATTCTATTCTATATAATATGTTGTCACTGAAACTTCCAAACATTTGCTAAATTAGAGGACTCATTTTTTAATGAGTATTCATTTCAGTTAAAATTACATTTTACACTGTGCTGGTCTTTACATTCTAAATGTGAAACAATTCACAATGTGAACCACATGGATTCTAGAATGTTTCCACATATGTCAATAAACATATGTAAATATTAGCATGTTCTACCTGAATTTTCTTGAAAAAACAAAAATCTATTTGCCTGATGTTGTATCCACATTCTTCAAATTTCCAGCCCAGAAAAAAAGTCTTCCTAACCATTCAAACTTTTAAAAAAACACATCCAAAAATAGAATTTCTAATCTGTAAGAAATTAATCAAATATCATGTAACACTCTAAAATGTAAGATAAAAATAGACATGTGAACTCATTAAATAAGTTGAGAGTTTGGGGAAAATAAATTGGATATAAATGTAGGGAGGCCTGCAATTATTGCTACGTTAAATACAGAAATTTCAGGTCTGAAATCTTTGTGTGTGTGTGTGGGGGGGGGGTGATACAAAATGTCAATGGGAATTAGAATTATATTAACAAAGTTGGAAGGGATCTTGGAGGTCTTCTAATTCAACCCTTTGCTTATGCAGGAAACTCTATATCCAGAGGCATTCACCAAGTTCTGACTGGTTCTGGTGAATGGTTAGTGGAAATTTTGAGTAGTTCAGAGAACTGGCAAATGCCAGCTCTGGCTGCCCCTGCCCCTATCTATTTTCTGCCTCCCAAGTCCCAGCTAATTGGCTGGGTCTTCTTTTGTTGCCCTGCACAGGAGAATGGAGCTGGAAAGCATGTTAGTGGGGTGGGAATAGAAATTTTATGGCAGCCTTCCCCAGGTGTGGGTGGGGAATAGGGATTTTGCGGTATCCATCTCTTGGAGTGGGGTTGGAATGAAGATTTTTCAAAATCATTCCTCCAAAAGTGGTGAGGGAATGGGGATTTTGCAATATCCTCCCTTTGCCATGCCCACCAAGCCATGTCCATCAAGTAATGCAGGTTGCAAATGAGAGTAAGCAGCAAGTACAAACAAAACTAGAATATTTATATATTTGTTTGTTTGTTTGTTTGTTTGTTTGTTTGTTTGTTCATGCATTCATTCATTCTTTCTTTCTTTCTTTCTTTCATTCATTCACTCACTTATTTATTTATTTATTTATTAGGCGAGGAGGGTGGGGGCAGTTCTGATCTCTGGGGGGAGTTGGTTCCAGAGGGTTGGGGCCGCCACAGAGAAGGCTCTTCCCCTGGGTCCTGCCAAACGACATTGTTTACTCGATGAGACTTGGAGAATGCCAACTCTGTGGGACCTAACTGGTCGCTGGGATTTGTGTGGCAGAAGGCAGTCCCAGAGATATAGCAGTAAGTATTGCTGTCCGTATTCCTGGAAATTATTTTCTTCTATGGAAACTATACAGGGGAGATGTTTCTAAAAAAATATTTGGAACTACTATGTTAGTTTTCTGCAGGGGTGGGTTCCAACCTACCTCACTACCTGTTTCCTTTCTCCTGCGCTGTGTGGGCACGCCTCATGGGCATGCGTGCAGTAACAATTTTTTTAAAAAAAGCAAAAAAAAAAATGATGGTGACCACATGCACAGTGCCAGAACTTAGCTTCTGCACATGCTCAGAAGGAATTGTTCAAAAAAAAAATTTTTTTTTAAAGATGGCAGTGCCTACACACCAGCGCCAACCAATCCAGTTTGGTGATGTCGTTGTGACATCACCAGTGGGCCACTACTAGTTCAGGCAAACTGGTCTGAACCGGAAGGAATCCACCCCTGTCTGTCTGTTTGAGCTCCACCTCATGGTTAAGTGACGCATTACATTAAACTATTTTCTGTATAAAATATATGCTTTATGTTTAGATAGGTAGGCCTAAACAAACAAACAAGTTATCAAGGTGATGTTCTAAATCATATATTTTTTGACCTGAAGACTTTTGAAAGTATCTTCATCAATTTGCTAAAACAGCTTTACGATGTGCAGACTTTAACTCCCAGAATTCCTCAGTGGCTTTAGACTCAAATAGCAGGTTAGCAGAATACTAGAGAAAAAGATCCATGCACACAGATGCACATATGTACCCAGAGGCCTTATAAGGCACAGGTCATGGAACCCCAAATCATGCAGTGCAATGCATGGTGACTCCAGCCTGAAGCAGACAAACACAAAGAATTTATCATTCTGAAAGAGATTTAACTTTTAAACTACACTTGTCATATAATAACTTGGTAAAGCCTTTCAGGATTGCAGAGTCAGAAATACATGTACCCGAGCTTAGCAGCAATTTTCCATCCCTTTCTCAGTCTACTGCCTAAAGCAATGATTTCATTGCGCCTAATGGCAGGGTGCGACTGGAACAATCTAGAACTGAACACACTCAAAACCATAGAAATGGAGGTGGAATTTAGGAGAAACCTTCCCATCCTACCACCTCTCACAATACTAGACAACACAGTATCAACAGTAGAGACCTTCAAATTTCTAGGTTCTATCATATCTCAAGACATAAAATGGTCACCTAACATCAAAAACATCATCAAAAAAGCACAACAAAGAATGTTCTCAGGAAGCTCAAACTGCCCAAGAAGCTACTGATACAGTTCTACAGGGGAATCATTGATCTGTCATCTGCACCTCTATAACTGTCTGGTTTGGTTGTGCAAACCAACAAGACCGACACAGGCTTCAAAGGATAATCAGAACTCAGAAAAAACCAATTGCCTTTTGGTTAGGTGACCTGCCTTCCATTGAGGACCTGTATACTGCACAAGTCAAAAGAAGGCTATGAAAATATTTACCAACCCCTCACATCCTGGACATAAACGTTTCAATTCTTACTCTCAAAACATTGTCATAGAGCACTGCACACCAAGACAACTAGACACAGGAACAGTTTTTCCCCAAACGCCATTACTCTGTTAAGCAAATAATCCCCTCAACACTGTCAAACTATTTATTAAGTCTGCACTACTATTACTACTTGTTTTTTCTCATCATTCCTGTCACCTATCTACTCCCACTCATGACTGTATGACTGTAACTTGTTGTTTGTATCCTTAAGATTTCTATTAATATTGATTGTTTTCTGATTGCTTGTTTGATCCTTATGACAAACATTAAGTGTTGTACCTCATGATTCTTGACAAATGTATATTTTCTTTTATGTATACTGAGAGCATATGCATCAAGACAAATTACTTGTGTGTCCAATCACACTTGGCCAATAAAGAATTGTATTCTATTCTATTCTAAGATATATAACCCAGCTTTCATCCTTACAGGTGAAGATTAGAGCTTTGCTTGCATCTTTGCTCTGTATAATCGGTAAAAGAATTTCTCCTATGGGTCTGATTGATTCTGGTTCCTGTAATTGGTGTTGGTTAGTTTCACATCCTTATGCACAATCTACAGCATGTTGCCATTTCATATTTAAAAGATAGCATGCTGTGGATGAATGTATTCCAGAGCTGCAGAAGGGATGGCTTCTCAAATCCAAATCTTGGATTTGCTCACAGAGAGCAAAGAGCTGATGTAGCTTGGTATCTTGGGTAAGCAGGAAGAGGGCGAAGGTGGACCCTTCCTAGCAATTCACTTTAGTCTGGCAAGATTTCTGTCTATAGGCAAACGGCAATTATAAAAAACTACTCTGAAGTAATTCTTTGAGTTATTCTTGATCTTCTGGATCTGATATATGTTATTGTTGAATCATTTGGCAATGGGTCTGTCTCAAAAACCTGATAATACATGCATCCATTTTTCTTTCTACTACAATCGTTCAAATGCATGCCTCTAAAGTACTTTCGTTTGCTGCTTGCTCTTGGTTTATTGCATTTTCTGATTTTACTACCATGGGTAGCTACCAGTCACTACAGAGTCAAGGGTTGAAAGACTTTTTTTCTTTTTTCATTCCTTACTCTTTCTTTTAAAAGTAAGATCAACCATTTTAATAAATGCCCTTTGACTTGGTCAAATTGGGTCCAGAAAGGTTCATTGCAAAATAATTTTGATCTAAGATGTAAAACAAGCAATAAATCCATAAAACATTCTACCTGACTGCTCATAGTATACAGAAACAATTGAAAATAAACTGAACAAGAAAAAAAAGTTATGTCCAAATTGGCTGAGCTATTAGGATTTCTGGGTTCTCAGATTTACAATGTCAGACTTACTACTTTAAAGACCAGGAACATGCTTGATTTTATGTTCACTTATAGTGTCAGTTCTTTTCCTCTCATTAGTTATGGCTAGTGAACACTTTAAAACACGGCTGTCAAACTTGCTGCATCCCATTGGCATCATGTGATGTTACACGAAGTTTTTCACATTTGCAGAGCTTGGGTGGGCATGGCCTGTGCATAATGCATCTGGCCTGTGGGCTGCCAGTTTATCACCCCTGCCTTAAATGGAAGGTTAATTGGTTAAAGTTGTAATTCTCCTAATTTAGTTAAGGATACAGTGATACCTTGTCTTACGAACTTAATTGGTTCCAGGACGAGGTTCGTAAGGTGAAAAGTTCGTAAGATGAAACAATGTTTCCCATAGGAATCAATGGAAAAGCGATTAATGCATGTAAGCCCAAAACTCACCCCTTTTGCCAGCTGAAGTGCCTGTTTTTGCACTGCTGGGATTCCCCTGAGGCTCCCCTCCATGGGAAACCCCACCTCCGGACTTCCGTGTTTTTGCAATGCTGCAGGGAAATCCCAGCAGGGGAATCCCAGCAGCGCAAAAACAGGCACTTCGCTGGCAATGGAAGTCCGGAGGTGGGGCTTCCCAGTGAGGGGAGCCTCAGCGAAATCACAGCATTGCAAAAAACACGGAAGTCCGGAGATGGGGTTTGGAGGACTTCCATGTTTTTGTGATGCTGCGATTTCACTGAGGTCCCCTCACTGGGAAACCCCACCTCTGGACTTCCGTTGCCAGCGAAGCACCCATTTTTGCACTGCTGGGATTTCCTTGCAGCATCACAAAAACACAGAAGTCCATAGGTGGGGTTTCCCATGGAGGGGAGCTTCAGGGGAATCCAGCAGCGCAAAAATGGGCACTTTGCTGGCAACGGAAGTCCAGAGGTGAGGTTTCCCAGCGAGGGGAGCCTTCGGCTGGCAACAGAAGTCTGGAGGCAGGGCATCCCAGCGGCGGCGGCTTGGGTTCGTAAGGTGAAAATAGTTCAAAAGAAGGGGCAAAAAAAATCTTAAACCCCGGGTTTATATCTCGAAAAGTTCATATGATGAGGGTTTCATGAGATGAGATATCACTGTATATTGAATGTTTAGACTACCTTGGTACTTACGTTTTCAGTCATATAAAATGTATAGAATAAGCATTTCAGCTTTTCTTTTATTTAAATCAGTGATTCTCAACCTGGGGGTTGGGACCCCTTTGGGTTGAATGACCATTTCACAGGGGTCACCTAAGACCGTGGGAAAAGACAAATTTCTATGGTATTAGGAATACCAATATATTGCAATATATTTATATAATCTGACCAATCAGGCATTTATAATGGGGATGACCTTCTGATCTTCCTGCCAATCAGCTTAAAGCTATGTTGGGAGAATTGGCACTAGATTTATGAATGAGGAACAGTATTAAAGGGTCACTGCATTAGAAAGGTTGATAACCACTGATTTAAATGTTAATCTTTCTTTAAATACTACTAAAGTACTTGTTTTATAGATTGGATATGTAATTCATTAATGTTTAATTATTAAAGGCATATAATTAATCCACCAAAAATATTTAGTTGAATGTCTCAAAAATAGACCAGTTAGTTAACCTGTATTAAAAATACTGGTTATATGAAAGAGAGGGGAGGAAAGGAGGGGGGAGGGAGGGGGGAGAAGAGAGGGAGAAAGAAAGAAAACAAAGGAATTAAAGAAGGAAGGAAAGAAAGAAAAAAGAAAGAAAGAAAACAAAGGAATGAAAGAAGGAAGGAAGGAAGGAAGGAAAGAAAGAAAAAAAGAAAGAAAGAAAGAATCTATACGCAGAGGAAGGAAAAATGTACCAGTTTCAACTTTACACAGGAACATACTAGCAGAAAGAGAACATGCCCAAACATACAGTAAGAAGGAAAAGGAATGAGCACAATGAAAAGGAAGTAGAATTGAAGAACCAAAATAGATTGAGAAAGAAAAAGCTGAAGGAGTATGATCAGTCATGAATTAACTATTATGCCTTTACTCTTTCATTGCAACATTTGACTATACTTCAAATTTTTGTAATTTTCTTTATGTGGAATAATGACAATTCAACATTAATCTGCCTTTGGCATGATGAATAACTAAAGTTTAAAAGCTTGATTTGAATGGATCATTATCACTCCTAGTTTCATCCCAAGGCATGAGAATTTTGCTTCTGTCGAGATATACTGGTACAGCCGCTCCTCAGGGCATTGCTTGACCTTAATCCAACTCTGATGAAGGGAGACAATCAAGATCTGGGACAAGAATGTGTCTAAATGCTTGGAATAAGTGTGGAATTCAGTTTGATCAGCACCGACGAATGAAGACTAAGATGAATGAGACTAAAGGGTTAAAACAGAGTGGAAGGGTAAAACAGGAGAGGGGATTTGTAGCATAGGTAAAATAAGCACATTTTAATTAGAGTTCACTTATTTCCTTGTTTCTTTAAAAAGGAGAAAGATGAGGTGTTGCAGAAAGTGCAACTTATTTAACATTGAAGGATATTTTAATACAAAGGAAAGGAAAGGAATTTACAGCATAGATACAGCATATACAGCATAGATGGGAATGGTCACACATAGTGAAGGGCTACCAAAAATTTTACTACCACACTGTGGGCGTGGCTTATGCAGGATACCCTGCATTTTCTTTCAACATCTTTCAGTGTAAATTGGGTGCTCGGGGGTGGAGCTCCATTTTTGCTACCCCACTGCATTTCCCCACTGTCCGGGCAGCAGCCCACCCCTGGTCACACACATCCATAATCCCTGACCCAGTTCTAATTTCCCTTGGAAAACTGAAATAACGCTATCAGCCAAGAACAAGTACAAGACAGTTTGTGTTTTTACATTTCAGATTCTTAAAACATGGATCTTCCTTTGACAGCCGCACTGTTTTAACAAGGATGCCATGTAAATGTCACAACAATGCAGCTATTATTTATTATAACTATTTATTTTTCCTCTGGATCAGTCTGACATATAGTATTCCTCCCTCATTTTAATCCTCTCAAGAGCCTTGTGAGGCAGCATGGGGAACAGATGAAACTCACCTACTGAATGTAATAGCTGAATTAACTCTTACCTGTCCAACTCCTAAACTACATTAGTTTGATCACGAGTGGCAACAAATAAAATGTAGGTTTTTTCAGAGACAAGAATGTTATGATTACAGAGTCATGGCAAATATACACCCTTTCCATTTTCATCCATGTTTTTACTAGATAATGGAAATATGAAATTAAGTAGCAACTAGAATCCATAGTCAGATAAGCTTCATTCAGGGGAGATGTACCACATTTTACTGTAGATCGAGACTCAAAAACCTGCACACTCTTTTATGGAACAAAAGCAAAAGCAAAATGAAGTAACATTTAGAAAAAGCAGAAGTCAAAGAAGCCTAGTGGGACTGAGCTATTAAAAGGGCAAGTAAAATTCAAGAGACATAAAATGGGGAATAGATTTGTTATGCAGATCAAAATACAATTCCTTTAAAAAAAAGTTTTTATTGAATTTAAAACAAATCAACACACAACATGCAAAATAGAAAAATCAAAATATACATATATACAAAACCAACATATATAAGAAAAAAGAAAAAAGTTTATATATATACATTACAGCATTACGTATCGCTACCATAGAAACATAGAAGATTGATGGCAGAAGAAGACTCATGGTCCATCTAGTCTGCCCTTATACTATTTCCTGTATTTTATCTTAGGATGTTTATACTAGGCATGTTTAAATTCAGTTACTGTGGATTTAGCAACCACGTCTGCTGGAAGTTTGTTCCAAGCATCTACTACTCTTTCAGTAAATAATATTTTCTCATGTTGCTTCTGATCTTTCCCTCAACTAACTAATCCCAACTAATTCCCCCCAACTAATATAATCATAGGTCTATTATATTCTTAACTTTATTAACTTATTATCTTTCATCACCCGTCGTGTCATATGTAATATTATTTATTGTATGAATTTTTTGTGTGTGTTCCAACCATTTATACCAATTCTCCCAAATTTTATAAAATTCTTTGTCCTCTTTATTCTGTAGTTGCATTGTCATTTTGCACATCTCTGCACATTCTAATATTTTAGTAATTTTCATAGTGTTTGTAAGGATTATGTCTCTTTTCCAAAATTCCAAAAGAATTCTGGCAACTGTTATAATGTGTAATTTGAGATATTGGAGGTGTTTGTCTACTTTTGTTCTAATTTTTTTTTAAAAAAACAACACCAAATACAATTCTTTCCAAGATATGCCCATGTTACACCAACACTCCGCAGTCTGCATTGATTGCCAATCAAATTCCGGGTACAATTCAAAGTGTTGGTTATGACCTATAAAGCCCTTCATGGCATCGGACCAGAATACCTCCAGGACCGCCTTCTGCGGCACGAATCCCAGCGACCGGTTAGGTCCCACAGAGTTGGCCTTCTCCAGGTCCCGTCGACTAAACAATGTCATTTGGCCGGACCCAGGAGAAGAGCCTTCTCTGTGGCGGCCCCGACCCTCTGGAACCAGCTCCCCCTGGAGATTAGAACTGCCCCCACCCTCCTTGCCTTTCGTAAAGTTCTTAAGACCCATCTCTGCCGTCAGGCATGGGGGAACTGAAACAACTTCCCCGGGCCTATACAGTTTATACATGGAATGTTTGTGTGTTTCTTTGCTTTTAATAATGGGGTTTTTAGTGTTTTTTAAATTATTAGATTTGTTCTTACATTGTTCTTGTTATTGTTGTGAGCCGCCCCGAGTCTACGGAGAGGGGCGGCATACAAATCTAATAGATAGATAGATAGATAGATAGATAGATAGATAGATAGATAGATAGATAGATAGATAGATAGATAGATAGATAGATAAATAAATTCCCTGAGCATATGGTTAGACAGCCTAGACCAGGGCTGTCAAACTCCTGGCCCATTAACCAGATGCATCACGTGCTGGCCACGCCCACATCTGGTTTAGTGAAAGTGAAAAAAGTATTGATATGTCATGTGCTGCCGGGAGTTAACATCCCTGGCCTAGATCCTGGTATTTTAACATAGATCTTTTTAACATTTATGCAGATAGTCCTCAATTTACAACCATAACTGAGCCTAAAATTTCTACTGCTAAGCAAAACATTTGTTAAGTGAATTTTGCCCCATTTTATGGCCTTTCTTGCCACAGTTGTTAATTGAATCACTATAGTTGTGAAGTTAATAACATGGTTGTTAAGTGAATCTGGTTTATCCCGACTTTGCTTTCCAGAAGGTCATAAAAGGGGATTACATGATCCTGGGACACTACAACCTTCATAAACATGAGTCCATCTGAATTTTTATTACATGACTACAGGTATACTATAATGGTCATAAGTCATGTTTTCAGTGATGTTGTAACTTTGAACGGACATTAAATGAACTGTTGTAAATTAAAGATGCTTATATTTTATTGTGTTTTACTAAACTAGATGAAATATTAATAAATATTGCCAGCCTATTTATGGTATGCCATATGTTAAATAAATAAATAAATTTAGAAGCATTATGTTCAGAGAAAAAGTTAAAAATATATTTCATGATATTTACTACAATATTGTACATTGGAATGGAAAGGATCAATCTGTTGGATAACTTGAGATTCAGTAGGTTGAGTGTACTTAGGATAAACAAGATTAAATTTTAAGACTTGTCTCTATAAAGTTTGCTCTGTATTGCTAAATTATCCCCCCCTCCTCTTAAATCCCAGAATGCTAGAAGGATTTTCAGTGGAAATCAAAATAGGGAAGAATAAAAAATTGAATCTATTCAAATATGTATGCTAATTTACATTATTTACATCTCTTAAATCTTAAAATGAAACATATGCCCTACAAAGTTAGCCCTTATCAAACTTTTATGATACACTTTACAGGATAACTCCCAAATTATCACCCAAAATGTGTATGCTAGTGCAGAGATAGGCACAAATATAGAGCAGAGACCATTTGCATATTGTTATAACAGTCATTATATCTTATGTCAGGGGTGTCGAACTCAAGGCCTGGGAGCCAGTTTTGACCCACAGGGTGCTTAGATCTGGGCCATGGAAAAAGCCAAGGATCAGCCCACAGTGCCTCTGCCAGTGAAAATGGAGCTCGGGAACGACGCCCATGGAGTCTGTCACAGCAAGGGAGGACTACCCATACAGGAGGCCATCACAGCTGAAACTGGAACTCGAGAACCTGTTTTCTCTGGCAGAGACTTGGGCCACCACAAGTGCCCCCAACACGAGTCATGTTGAGCTGGTCACATCCACCATGTTCAAACCCTTCCAGACTCCCCTACATCAAACACAACCCTAATGCGATCCTCAATGAAATCAAGTTTGACACCCCTGTCTTATATGTTCTTTTAAATGCTTAATGAAAAGTATGCCAACTTGGAAAACTACATATGCAAGTATTATCAATATTAGCATATTAAAATACCTATGAAATTTTATGTGGTTATTTTTCAGATATCTATATTAACTGGAAGGTGCCTTGAAGCAAATTTAGAAAAAAATAATATGGAATGAAAGCAAAACTGGCGTACCCCAAGCTAGTATCCCAAACTAGCTAACTGAAGAATTCAAAAATGTAGATGGTAGTTACATACTATATCACAAAGACAAAGAAAACATACATGGTACCTTTAATTTTATAAGAATTTATATTCTCAGACATTTTTACTAGTGTTCTACTTACAGAATTCCTGTAGAGTTTGCTTCCAAATAACACTTATATTGGTCATAAAAGTTTTTTTAACATCTCTTTCTTAGGCTAAATAGCCCCTTAGATTATCTTTAATTCTGCTGACAGTGAAGCAAATGTCATCAATATTGATTAAATCTATAGGGAGGTAGATAAACCATGTAATTGTTTATTGTACCCACATAAGGGGGTCAGGTACTGAATCACTATTGAAACATCTTGAAATCAATCATTTCAATATTTGTATTTTTTTCTTTTCTTCTTAAAAAGAAAGCGATCCTCGCAATTTTAGCACAGACCAGACACACATAAATGAATTTCCTGCATTGTAATATGAAGAGCCAATGGATTTCATATCTCCTATGTTGCATTCAAAATGGCTGAACAATTTTTCATTGCTCAGTAATAAAACTGCCTTCTTTTCTACCTTAAAAGCCAAATGATATATTCAATTCATGAAAATTCATGAAGCTGAAATAACTCCTTATTAGACTGGTTGACTCAATATCCTAAGTTGTGAGTCATTGCAATAACACAAGCCTTTTTCAATTTTTTGTTATCAATCTGGTGTATGTTCCAACAGCCATAATATTTGTGAATTCCACTTCACTCACCTTGTTTCCTCCTTACCATTAAGAGGTCATGGTGATCTGATCAATTCAAAGAGTTTTATCACATGTCATGCTTATATCTTATCAATGGTAGGTTCTTCCTGGTTCTATAGAACCAGTAGTAACTTGGTTGCCTGGGTGACTGGAACAGTCTGAAACCTAGATTGGTCATGTGGCCCATGCCCCCAAACTGGTTTTTTTCAGTGCTGCCATAGGCACCGTCATCTTGGTTTTAGCTTCTGCCCATGCACAGACGTTTTTTAAAGCATTGTGCATGTGCTCATGCCCCAGAGGCATGCCACTGAGTGAACAGCAGCAAGAAAATTCAAAACACACCCCTGTATATTATGCAAGTCGTTCTATCTTCAGGCTATATTACATTTTGTCAAAGCAAAGTTTTAATACATGAGCTTTTATTCTACTACGCTTTTAAAAATATTACCTAGACTTTGTATTTGAATAGAGTTCAGAGTTGGGGAAGAACAATCTTAATTCTAACATGAAAGCTAAAAAATCAGGTTAAATGCATTAAGCTCATTGACTGTTTTGATTTAATTTATTATTTTATTCTGACTGATTTAATCCTATCGTTCAATCATTATTACAATTCAGTACACAAAGTGAATCTTGCTATTAGAATGACAGCTGAAAGGTTAAAGGACCTTCAGAGATTAATTGCAGAGTATGGCAAGAGAGGAAGCTCACATAACATTATGTGCTGCTGCTTTAATATTATATTAAACAAAAGTAGCAATGCTTTAATTAGCTGTCTTTACTTAACTGTCAAGTACAACCTAATGGTGGCATTCACACAACATGCTAACCTCTTCTTGGTTTAGATTTCTGTGATTTAGAATAGAATAGCATTCATACAAATAAGAGTTATCAATCACACAAAAATCAGTTAAGAGCAACATGGCTTCGGAAAACCGTAGCAGATAAGGAGGGCCAAGGAATTACTCAACGCAGAAAATGCAACCTTCAGAAAATGCAACATTATGCATGTGGCTGCAGATAAGGCAATTCATCAGTTCCAGGCATCAACTCTTCCTTATTAGTAACACCCAATGAAAAAATGCTTCCTGTTGGTCTTATTAAAGCAGTGTTTCCCAACCTTGGCAACTTAAAGATATTTGGACTTCAACTCCCAGAATTCCCCAGCCAGCAAATGCTGGCTGGTGAATTCTGGGAGTTGAAGTCCAGATATCTTCAAGTTGCCAAGGTTGGGAAACACTGTATTAAAGGATGACATGGCTGCTGTATTTGAATACTGCAGCCCAAACAGCCAAGTATAACTTTGTTTTCTCTTCCTGACACTTTCCTCCTCCTCCTAGATATTCAATCCTATTGTTATTTATTTGCTATTTATCCATTCCATCTGCATGGTCATCCATCTCAACAAGCAACTCTGAATAGAGAACAAAATTAAAAGCTACTTTTATGATCCAAAATACATATTGTGAAAAATCAAGTGGTTTTCTTTTTTACTTAAGCCTTAAATAAAGTCTTCAGATTCCATTTTGTGCAATGCCAAGGATGGTAAAAAATACCCCAAGGCAGTGTACTTGGACCAACACTCTTCATATTCTATATGAATGACCTTTGTGATCACATTACAAGAAACTGTGTTCTCTTCACTGACAATGTAAAACTTTTCAACATCACTGATAACATAGCTACTCTCCAAAAAGAACTTGACTTTGTGTCTGTATAGTCAAACATCTGGCAACTCCAAATCTCAACCATAAAATGCTTTGTCCTACACATTGACAAAAAGAATCAGAACATAAATACAAAGTGAACAAACATGACCTTACAGACAACCCTCACTTTGTTAAAGATCTTGGAATACTCATATCAAATGAGTATCATTTTACCTAAGTGCCAAAGCCCATTGCAACAACACCGCCAAAAAGTCTTCAAGAGTTGTTAACCTAATCCTACGTAGCTTCTGCTCCAGTAATCTCACACTACTAACCAGAGCATGCAAAACTTTTGCCAGACCAATCCTTGAATGCAGGAACCCACACCTCATTTTTGAAATAAGCACTCTAGAAAATGCCCAGAGATACTTTACTAGAAGAGCCCTCCACTCCTCCACTCGCAACAGAATACCCTACGCAACTAGACTTACAATCCTAGGTTTAGAAACCTTAGAACTACATTGCCTTAAACACAACCGAAGCATAGCCCATAAAATCATCTGCTACAACTTCCTTCCCATCAACAACTACTTCAGCTACAACCACAACAATACATGAGCACACAACAGATAGAAACACAAAGTAAACCACTCCAACTGCAAGAAATATGACTTTAGTAACCAAGTAGTTAATGCATGGAACTCACTACCTGACTCTGTACTATCATTACCTAACCCCCAAAACTTTACCCTTAGACTATCTACTGTTGACCTCTCCTGATTCCTAAGAGGTCAGTAAGGGGCATGCATAAATGCACCAGCATGCCTAACGTCCCCTGTCCTAATGTTTCTCTCTAACTAGTATCATGTTAAATTTATGTATACTACCAATACGTACTTGACAAAATAAATAAATAAAGTAAAAAACAAAAACAAATGTGGAAATAGAATGAAGATTTCCATTCAATTTGGACTTCACCCCAAAGCAAGATAGATACAACCTACAGATTGAATATTAAAATACAAGAAGTCTGCATAGTTTTTGACCCATGTTAATATGGACCAGTAACATTTAATCTCCTAGGACAGGGGTGTCAACCTCGCAGCCTGCAGGTCAGATGCGTCATGTGCTGGCCACGCCCATTCCGGGTTTATCGAAGGGGAGGAAGTCATGGTATGTCATATGACAACAACATGATGCAGCGACTTTGACATCCTTGATTTAGAGGTGAAGCAAGCTGTTTCTTAGGTTGTAGTCTTAGCAGAAAATGTTTGTAAAGCAGACAATCTTGTTATGGCCTACATATGTTAAACAGTATAGTTTAAACTGACTTGGTCTAATATACCTACTCAGAAACAAACTCCATTTATTTATTTCAATGGCACTGCTTCATCAGTGACATATTTAAAAAAAAACTAGAGTCAACGTTTCACTGTTCCATCATTGTTACTTTGTTTTTAAGAGGGGAAAAAAGCTACTTTCCATCATTTCCTCCCATACCTGCCCACCAGCCTTCAAAAATGGTAGCAGACTATATCAGTCTGTGACTTGAGTGTACCACAGGCCACAGTAGCCAAATGACATGAAGAAGTTTGCTTACAAGGAATTGAAACAAGGAATTGAAAAAAACAGAAGCATACTCCAGACCTCATGGCTTGAGACAGACCGGAATGAAGACTGCTCAGTTTGATGTTATATACTTTTTCCTGAATGACATCATTCTGCTAAACAAATATTTTCCTCAACGTTGTTAAACTACAGTATTTGCTAAGTCTGCAGCACCATTAATCTTCTTGTCATTCCCATCACCAATCTCCTCCCACAAATGACTGTAAATTTGTTGCTTGTATCCTTACAATTTATACCGATTGATTTCTAATATTATTGGATTGCTTATTTGTATCCGGACTATCATTAAGTGTTGTACTTTATGATTCTTGATGAACATATATTTTATTTTATGTGCATGAGAACATACGCACTTATGCGTCCAATCACACTTGGCCAATAAAATTGTATTCTATTCTATATCAGGAAAAACTGCTGAAAGTTGTTTTAGCTGCTGGCTGGAGGCAATTTGATGATATCACACATTCCTATTCTCTAAAATTGGTGATTGGCTGATGGTAGGACAAGATGGAAGCACTTTTACTTTCCTAATTCATGCGTCAGGTTTCAAATCCTGTTTGAAAAAACCTTCCTATGTGAAAAATTTTAAAGGTTTCCCCCTCCTCGCCCTCCAAGCTTAATTGTAATATAGTATAGAGCCTAAAAGAGATGGCAGGTCAGGTTGCCTTCTTCTGGGAGTGGAGAACTCATTTTTCAAGTGGAGAAAAAACAGACTGTTCCTGAACACGACCCTCACTTTTTAAGCATACTTTTTTGGAGAAAAGAAACACAGAAGAATAACACCATCTTCCACAGCAAACTGTTAAAATAAAGGCATATTCACACATCCGCTTAATAATCCTGACCTAGCTCTATGGTCCATTTCCCTGCTCTTAAATTGTACCTCTATAAAAACTTTTTATTATTTCAGTTACAGGAAACTTTATTCTCTAGAGTACATTTACTTAGATGACTTTTTTTTTCTTATGTCCAATCATCTTTCCTTATTTGTGAGATTTTATGATGCTGGACAAGTGGAGAGAATCACAACTGTATCAGTTTCCATTTATAATTTTTGTTCTTTTAAATAGAAAAAAGACAAGGAAAAAATATGAAATGCAGGTAGTCCTGAGTTTATAATAGCTCATTTAGGTTACAACAGCTCTGAAAAAAGCAGCTCATGACTGTTTTTCATAGTTATACCTGGTAACTGATTCATATTTATGACAGTTGAAGTGTTCAGCATCATATGATACCCTTTTTTAAACTTCTGACAAGCAAAGGGAAGCCTGTTGAACTTAAAAACCATGTTACTTACTTAACAACAGCACTGATTCACTTAACAAATTTGGCAAAAAAAGTTTTGAAAATGAAGCAAAACTCACTTAACAAATGTTTCATATAGCAACAGAAAATTTGGCCTCAATTGTATTCGTAGGTCATAGCTACCTGTAGAGTCATAAATTGCCTTTGGTTTGATTAATTGCACTAGGAACTGTTGATGTGGAATGGAAGAGAAACTCAGTATATAGCAAATTTATTAAGTTCCTGATTTTATTGGTATGTGGGGATTAAATAAAAAAATGAGAAGGCAGATATAATATCTGAGATATTAAGGCTCATATCCCCCTAAAATCTATTTGATTTGGGATAAATCTTCATTTCCTGGTTCAGTTGGATTGGAAAAAGGAAGCAATAATCAACTTTCAAGTCCCAAAATTCTGAAACAGAATGTGTATGCCTGATAGGGGAATCCATTTTCAAACACAAAATTTATATTTATATAAATTGACTGTTTATATTAATGTAAATAAGGACGATCTTTATATTGTAGGAGGCTATTTCCTCCTATGAGATTTGGACAAAAGTGCCTTTCTTTTGAATTTGTTTTCTGGTATTTACTGAGGAGATTAAAAAAATCATTATTTTGAAAGTGCAATTATTGATCACTAGGTTTACAGTTCTAAAATTTCTCATTCAAGAAGGGCACCTGTGTTCCATTATCTTCAATGCCTAATAATTCAACTTCGTGATCTAACTGTTGAGGGTGGAGAATTGCTGGTTTTCATTTGGATTTTTTTCCTTTCTACATAAAATAAAAATATATCTAGAGGACTTCTGTATAGAATTATACATACTTCTGTGCTTAAACAAATAGTTATTAAGTCGCCTTCCCATAAATTGATACATATTTCAAATGTGATACATCTAAAACCTTTTTTAAACCCATAAATGACATGGTTTGCAAGAGTTTATGTTCTCATATCCTTTTTGAATAATGAACTATATATCCAGAAGAAATCTTCTTTAACAACATTCTGTGATTCATTTAATCCATTTCATGAACCTAATTTGCTATTGCTAACATTGCAACAACATATCTCTTTGCAAGAGCAGCTTTGATCTATTTCCATTTTCCACTTGTCTACCAGTACAATTATTTTAAATATTATTCATATAAACAATATTTCAAAGGCAATTTTAATACCTCAGAATCTACATCTTTTAAAACAGACAAACATTCTGGCTCAAGTATGTATAATGCAAGATCTAGAGTAGAGTAGAGTAGAGTAGAGTAGAGTAGAGTAGAGTAGAGTAGAGTAGAGTAGAATAGAATAGAATAGAATAGAATAGAATAGAATAGAATAGAATAGTGTTCTGCCGGCGTGTCCCAACTACCCGTAATTACAGGGTAATTAGTCCAGAAAGGCACACACCACACGATAGAAGGAAAAACCAAAAGTCTTTATCAACA
Source organism: Erythrolamprus reginae (assembly GCF_031021105.1). Taxonomy (NCBI): domain Eukaryota; kingdom Metazoa; phylum Chordata; class Lepidosauria; order Squamata; family Dipsadidae; genus Erythrolamprus; species Erythrolamprus reginae. Next base: position 112,186,064 of record NC_091952.1, on the reverse strand, counting down.
GAAAAACAGAAACAGCTCCCTTTTTAAATGTCAAAGGGATTTTCTGATACACACAAGGCACAGGTTACATGCAATCCAATTTCTCACCCAATAACTGGGAAATTGAGTCCAATTCTAAAGTCCAGAAAGTCCACACACAAACTTGAACAGGGAAACAGCAAAAACCACGATCTTGACGAAACTATGAATCAGATAAACTTCCACAAGGCTAAATCAGCACGCTGCTCTTTTTATCTGTAGCACTAATTCAGCAGCCGCACCCAACCACAGGTGGCCTCATTTATCTCCTGTAATAATCCTTCAGTTGTTCTCTCCTATGCATCACTCTCCGCATGCGTGGGTCTGTCTTAAGTTCTTGTTCAGAATCCAGGGATGATAAGGAATACTAATCTCCTCCTGGACTGTCTGCCAAACTCCCCTCTTCCCTGTCACTCACACTTCCTTGGTCAGAAGAGACTTCGTCAGCAGATTCTATCAGGAGCAAAACAGGCCTGTGGCATGTGGATGTTTCCCCCACATCCACCTCCACATTCATTGGGGCAGGAGCTGGGCCAGAGCTAACCACAACAGAATAGAATAGAATAGAATAGAATTCTTTATTGGCCAAATGTGATTGGACACAAAAATAATTTGTCTTTGGTGGCTAAGGTCTCAGTATTCATAAAAGAAAAGATACGAGAAGATAAGATACATTTGTCAAGATCCGGTTGACAGTGCTAACTATATTGAGGCACAAGTTCATGAATTAGGAGTAAAAGGATGCAAACTCTTTGAACTGGAAAAAGAAGAATCAAGCAAGCATATCAACTAAGGACATGTTGACACAGAAGGAATAATGGCTACCCTGAAGAGCAAAAGGGGATTTTTTTAAAAAAGAGCGAAAAAATAGCCTGCTTTTCTTTTGAACATTATGTACATTTGTGGCGCACTCTAAAAGAATCATACCTAGTTTTTAAACATCTAGATAACCACAGCCACAAAAGGATTTCTTTCTTTCTTTTATTTGAAAGAATGGAGAAAATATTTGAAAATAGATAAATGGCTTAGTAGTTCTTAAAAGGAGAGCAAGCATGACCTCTTGCAAGGGTCCTATTTTATTGATATATGCAGCTGAAACTCAGCAGATGGCATCTCCTGCTAGAAATTCATTCTCCAGCTGTGCTTTCCCATTTCATTCTTACCACAGCCTTTTTCTTGTCAATTCTAAAAAGCCTTCTAAAGTTAATAAACAAAATGATTTTTTTAACAAAAAGAAAGACGCTGAAATATACAAAGTACACAGGGCATAAGTTTGAGTTGCTTCTTTTTCCTATTGTTACCCTAAATTATTTTACCGGGCTTGGGGGTCAGGAGATACAATTGATACCATATACAGTATTGGTTATGTTGGTTTGTTACTGCTAAGTTTATTTTATACCTTGACTGATGTTTATGTATATGTTGTCATTGCCTTTTTATTTTTATTTTTATACTTTTTAAGATATATATAATGTTTACTGTCTAAATTCATGAATTTGAGATTGGGGGCCACATAAATTGAGATATAGATCAACAATAAATAATTCAGCCATCATAATTATGTCCAGAAAATTTTAGAAGGCTCACAACAGGAAGGAAGTATGGATAGATGGAAGGAAAGAAGGAAGGAAGGAAGGAAGGAAGGAAGGAAGGAAGGAAGGAAGGAAGGAAGGGATTATGATTTACCACTTTGATTTAAAATAAATATTTTTTTAAAAAAATAACATTTGTCTGCATGATATAAACAAATGCAGTAAGTTATGAATCAAAACATATTTTTGATTCTTGGAATCATGCCTTGCAAAGTTAAATATATTTTACTTGGAACTGAAAAATAACTACTAAAAATTTAAGATTTACAGCTATTTTATCAAATTGTTATGTGTTTTTTAAGAACATTAGCCATAAGATGGTACAACAAAGGCTTAAATTTTAGCCAAGGAACTAGCTTTAAAGCAAACTTGTCTGCTTCGTATAACCTTTAATTTAAACAAATTTGAATGTGAAGCTGATCCCCCAAAACTAAGCAGTCTCAAATCTGGTTAAATCTTGAACATAATTCACTACAATGGATTCTGGCTTTAAACTACATTTAAGCTTACTTATTAGTCCAAAAAAGTTAATAGCTTGGTTGGACCTTGTTAGTGAAACCACTAGGACTAAGCTAGACCAGGAAGTTAGAAAAAAAAGAAAACTATAAAAAGGCAATGAAAACTACTTTGTATTATTGCCAAGAAAATTACATGGACTTGTCCATGATGTCACCAGAGGTTAACCTCAACTTGAAGGATTTTATTTGTTTGTTGTTGTTGTTTTGGTCTTTGCATCAGCACTTAGATTGAGAGTTTATTTCTTTTGTATGATTTGGTTGTAATGTGCCTTATAAAATACTTTATATGAATAAAACCCGCCATGGACTCTGATGTAGAAATAGAAAAATTATTTTAATACATTTTTTATCACAGTTACTTTCACTTTAAAAAAATGAAAGCCAGAGTTTGGTGGGGTTCAGTTTACTCAAGAACCCAAAGTTACAACCAGCACTATTACCATTCCATTATTTGAAAAATAACTTGTACATGTTAACCCAGCTGGGTGTAGAGAATTGAGGTATCATTGGGGCCTTTTAGCAGCTTGAAAGCAGTGATTATTTCTTCCTCATGTAAGCCACTAGATATTATTGAGAAAGGAGAATGACTAATAGGATGTGGTATTTGTATTATTTTGTAGCTAATATTTAGTTTATCTCATGACTTCATTAGAAGACCACCCAGCCTAGTTTCATTTTGAAGGGGCACCTTTTCAGATTTGACTTCTGCTTAAAATTTCTGAGCCAAGATCACTTTAAAAAGTTGATCTTGAATCAGTCACTCTCTCAGTGTGGTTGTTGTGGGGAAAATAGGAGGAAGAAGGTGTGTCAGTTAGGTTTGCTGCCTTGATTATTTTGTAAAAATAATAAAAGTGGGAAATAAACACATATTATTCTTGCGGTAAAATCTAAAAATATGGACTGTATTCCTTTTATTCAGGATTGTATTTGTGGACCCTTCAGGCAAGGGGTGGGTTTCAAATTACATCGCTGCCACTTCACTTCCATGCTGTGTGGGCTTGCACATGTGCAGTGCAAAGCACCCTTTTAAAAATGAAAACAAAATGGCAACTTGTGCACAGTGCTGGAAACTCAGCTTCTGTACAGGCACAAAAGCAAAATAATATTTTTAAAAAATAAAAATAAAAAAGATGGTGGCCCCCACTGACCAGCACCGACCAATCTGCTTCAGTGATATCTTCATGATGTCACCAGTGGGTTCAGGCGAACCAGTCTGAAGTGTAAAGAACCCACCTCTGTACACCATCCAGTTTGGTGTGGTAGTTAAAGCATCAGGTTAGATATCAGGAGACAATGAGGAGGCCGAGGTGGCGCAGCAGGTAGAGTGCTGTACTGCAGGCCAATGAAGCTGACTTGTAGATCTGAAGGTCAGCGGTTCAAATCTCACCACCGGCTCAAGGTTGACTCAGCCTTCCATCCTTCTGAGGTGGGTAAAATGAGGACCCGGATTGTGTGGGCAATAGCCTAGCTCTGTTAAAAAAGTGCTATTGCTAACATGTTGTAAGCCGCCCTGAGCCTAAGGAGAAGGGCGGCATAAAAATCGAATAAATAAATAAATAAATAAATAAATAAATAAATAAATAAATGAATGAATGAATGAATGAATGAATGAATGAATGAATAAATAAATAAATAAATAAATAAATAAATAAATAAAATAAACAAGTTCCAACTTAGGCACCGAGCCGTATGTATGTATGTATGTATGTATGTATGTATGTATGTATGTATTTATTTATTTATTTATTTATTTATCTATTTATCTATTTATCTATTTATCTATTTATCTATTTATCTATTTATCTATCTATCTATCTATCTATCTATTTATTTATTTATTTATTTATTTATTGGATTTGTTGGCAGCCTCTCTCCATAGACTCGTACCTTTAGACAGTTACTTTTTTTTTCAGCCTTAGGAAGGAGATAATGGCAAACTATTTCTGAAAAACCTTGCCAAGTAAAGAGATTTATTTTTTCAGGCAAGTCTTTGAGAATCAAACACAATTGACCAGAATTTTTTTTTGCATGGGGGGACATATGTGTACTACTTGAGTATTAGTTTCAAGATCAATCATTTTCTCCAACAAAAGCATGAAATAAATGACTTTACCGACATGTTTCAGCCCCAACTGCCTGATCTAGCAACCCACATTTCAGAGGATCCCCAGAAGGAGCTGTAGCATTTCAGATGTTGCTAGATTATAAGCCCCCAACATCCCTCGCAATGAGCCCTGCTAGATGAAGTTGCTGAAGCTGTACTTTAGCAACATCTGGAACATCAGAGTTTTCATTTTCTTCCTATAAATGCTTTAATAATTCTAAAATACATCAACCCTTGCTTTCATAAACATCAAATACATCAACCAAGGCTTTCATATCCTGATCACCATCCATAAGAATTTCAGAGCACCCTAAAACTCTGAGCAATTTGGTTGGAACAATGAATGGAGGGCGCTGCTTCAATAGAGCAGATCTCATTATTGGAGAAACTAGAGAAAATATTCACAAGACTGTAGTATCCTTGCTTTTTTTTTTAGAAAATGCCTAACACTGTGGTCCACTGGTCCATAGACCACTGGTGGGCCATGAGAAAATTTTGGAGGTCCACAGAAAAATAATTTGCATTTTTTAACTTACATCAAATTATTATTATTATTATTATTATTATTATTATTATTATTATTATTATTATTATTAATTAGATTTGTATGCCGCCCCTCTCCGAGGACTCGGAGCGGCTTCCAACAAACAGCACAGTCTACAAATCCAATATTAAAAATAGAACACATTAACAAACCCTTATTAAAAACAATCACACAACTCAACAGACCATACATAAAGCGGGGCAGCCGGGGGAATCAATTTCCCCATGCCAGACGACATAGGTGGGTTTTCAGAAGTTTACGGAAGGCAAGGAGGGTGGGGGCAGTCCTAATCCCTGGGAGGAGCTGATTCCAGAGGGCCGGGGCTGCTACAGAGAACCAGTCCTAATCGGTCGCTGGGATTTGTATCTTTTTTTAAAAAAAACATAGTAGTTGTCCACAGAATTTAAAATTATGAAATTAGTGGTCCCTAAGGTCTCAAAGGTTGGTGGCTCCTGCCCTAACACACTTTTGCACTTTTAAAGGTCCTATTTTCTGTAAGTTTAGAAAGGAGACAAAGGTTCTCCTTTTTTTCTCCTTGCATTTTATACCTACCAACCTTCCTCAAAATTATTTCCTCTCAATGGTGCACAAGTGAAAGAAATGCGGTAATTGAGACCCATGTAGGACATAGGATTGGTTATTTTCTTACATTGGTCTTCTTTATTATTACTCTTTTTAAAGCGTGGAGCATTTTTAGCAACACACGTGGCAGGATGTTGAGAATGGTTTCTTTTTATCAGTACATTTTAACTTCTCATTCCAACTAAACTCCCCCACTAAGCTGTAGGTTGCAGTGTGACCTGGGCGAGCTAAACTTGGTGGAAAATCTCTCTCTACTGGCAGGAATTTCTGGGTTAATATAAGGGCACAAATGCTATGAAGGAACACAACCACCACTTCACAATGCCGTGGTGTACCCTAAGTCATGGACATTGTAGGAAATTAATACACTAGCTAGACTCAATGTCTGTGTTACTCAGAACACAAGAAGAGTTGGTTGTTTTTTATCAGCAGATCCAGGTAGAAATCTGCAGTGAGTCACTATCAATGTGCTAGTCCCACTCCAATCTCCCTCACAAACTTGTGTTAATGTGGAAGAAAGAATGTAACTTTAAGCTCCTAGAGAAAAAGTGAGATATTAATAAATGAATAAATATAAGAACTAGTTAGGGAAAACATTGAAACAAATGTAGTAGGGCAAACAATTTGGTAATTCAGAAGGATTGTAAGGTGCCAGGCTCTCAAATGTAACTTTACAATACGAGAGAGCTTTGAATGATTGTTTAGTTTCTCTACCTTTCTACTGTGAAGTGTACTCAAGATAATTAACAAAATTAAAATTAAAAGAAAAATAGAATATATGGTTAGAAGCCATACATTAACATTTAAACAGGTAATAACAATGTTACAAAAGCCTGCGGAAAGAAGTACATTTTACTCATTTTCTAACGGAGTAACAGCGGATAGAATCACTGGATAGAATGGAATGGAATGGAATAGAACAGAACAGAACAGAACAGAATAGAATTCTTTATTGGCCAAGTGTAATTGGACACACAAAGAATTTGTCTTGGTGCATATGCTCTCAGTGTACATAAAATAAAAGACAAGTTCCTCAAGAATCAGATAATGTGCTAGAAAAAGAAACGTATAGGGTCACTTCAAACACATCTTTCCTACATCAGTTGTTTTCAATCTTTTCTTCACCATGGACCCCTTTAAAAATCTTTTATGGTCACAAACCATGGCCACTGATCCCGCAAGACTTAACTCAAGACTTAAATCATAACATCTCTTCAAGCCTCTGTGATGACATTGTCACCCCCCCACTCAGGGGTCCACAGGTTGAGAACCACTGCTGCAGATAATAAAGTCTAGACAATTTTGTAAGAAAAGAGATGGTCCCATGATAATTGGATTATAAACCATATAGGTCTTTAAAGGTCAATTCCAAAGATATGGTAAGCAGTTGGCAACAAGCAGAGTCTTTATCTGATCCCCAATAGCAGTCAAGCATCTGGCATCAACAACAGCAACCACAAGACCTTTCCTGAGGATCACCCTCATAGTAAGCATGTTGCACACCATCCAAGTGGGAATAACTCTTGCCAAAACAGACTGCACCAGCTACAATTGTGCAGAGGTACTGCTTATCACAGATGCTACCTGTACATTAAGTAACAGAGTCATTCCCAGACTACAGAGCTGCAACAACCCATCCAAGGCAGACAGAGCTTCGGACTGTAGCTCCTTATTTACCTACAGCATATTTAAACTTTTCTTTCATCTCCCTTGCTCTGCCCTAAAGATAAATTAGGTTGGTGGGGGGGGGGAGTATCTCCCAGACTAATTTATGTGGTAAGAGTAGAAGTGAAAGTCAGAATACGAGAACTTGGGTAGGAGTGGAGGGGCAGCAGTTACTCTGATGGGAAAATTCCTATGTGCTTAATCAAATATTTGTAAATGCTCTCTTTTGGTTTTATTTTCAGAAATATCCATGACAGCACTTTCCTCTTTCACAAAAAGAGGACCTTTTCTTGCTCAAAAGTACATACAATATTCTTGTCACAAGTGATGTGATAGATGTACATGTAGTCCTCAACTTACAGCTGAGCCCAAAATTTATGTTGTTAAAGTAAGAAATGTGTTAAATGAATTTTCTCCATTTTACAAGTTTTCTCACCACATTTATTATTATTATTATTATTATTATTATTATTATTATTATTATTATTATTATTATTATTATATTTGTATGCTGCCCCTCTCCGAAGACTCAGAGTGAATCACTGCAGTTCTTAAATTAATAACATGGTTGTTAATTGAATCTGGTTGCCCCATTAACTAATAGGGTGCAAAAGGGGATCGTGTGACTCCAAGATTCTCTCCGTCATAAATCTGAATTAGTTAAGCATCTTAATGTAAATCACCTGACCATAAATGTGATCAGGTGCCATAAGTGTGAAAAATAATAATGTCTCTTTTTTCAGTGCCATTGTAACTTTGAATAGTCACTAAATGAACTGTTACAAGTCAAGGACTACCTGTACAAACACAGAAGAGAAGACCAACATGCAACTATTCCAGTGACGGGCTACCAAAATTTTTACTACCACACTGTGGGCATAGCTTATGCAGGACACCCTGCATTTTCTTTCAACATCTTTCAGCGCAAATTGGGTACTCTGAGGTAAAGCTCCATTTTTAATAACCCACTGCGTTCCTCCCCCAGCCCGGGGAGTAGCTCACCCCTTCCAAAATTATAATTAAGGGAAGAAAAAGAGACTTTCTTCCTTACTTCTCAGTTAAGAAGCTGATATATCTAGAACCATAGTTTCTAACGCTTAGGTAATAGTTAGCATTTATATAACAGCAATTTGTTAGGATATCCTGGCTATCTATGTCAAGCAAGCAAAGAAGATTGCAATCTGGTAGTTGGAGAAAATTATTGCCACATAGCTCTCCCTGTTCAACATCATATGAAGTCACAATACAGGGAAGCTGCAGAAATAAACACTGGGCTGCAACAGCATGAGAAATGGTTGAAGAAGAAACACATTTTTGTCCTCCATTGCATATATATGCTTTCATACCACAGTCATTCAAGCCTTATAGTCTCTCTCTTGATGACCAATTTAATAAGTTGATGACCAATTTAATCAGCATTTAACAAGACCATTGGGAAGAAAGGTATTCAGAAAACATTTTAATGCTCATTTTCTAATTTCAATATGTAACAACATGTCAACAGACTTCTTTGAAATTTGTACTTTTCTGAATTTAGCAGTCCCGTTCTGCAGTAACAAAAGAAAACAACAACAATGGGTACAAGAAGTCTTATTACTGCCATGTATTTATTACAGCCGTTTTAACAATCATATAAGAATATTTTGACAAAAATGTCAGGAAAAATTGTTCTGTTTGCAGTTTGTTTGTTTGTTTGATTCTTTGTTATGCTTCCCATCTCCTATATAAGAAATTTTTACATTGTCAAGTTAGTATGTAAGTACAGTTCCTTTAAAATTCTCATTTTTCTATATTTTATGATGCAGTTATATTTTGTCAAAATCCATCCATCCATCCATCCATCCATCCATCCATCCATCCATCCATCCATCTATCTATCTATCTATCTATCTATCTATCTATCTATCCATCCATCTATTGATACAAGAAATGAGCCTGTAGGCTAGAGGCTAAGGCTTCTGCCTTACAAGGCAGAGTCCCAGGTTCAAATCCCATTTCACAAGTATAGGTAGGTAGGTCTTGGTGTATTTCGGTCTTTTGCCGTGTAAGAGTGATAGAATCTTGCCGACATTTTGATGAATGGGACCTTGCAAAATGTCACCAAGATTCTATCAATCTCACATGGCAAAAGACCTGAATGCAAATCTTTATAAAGTAGTGCAGGGAGAAAAATTACAAGATTTAAAAAACAAAAAAGAGACTGAAATTTCAATACTGATACTCTTATTCAGGAAATCTGTGTCAGCGCTGGACTCTCAGATTCTTTTTTTCAATTTTAAAATTTGAACAGATTCACTCATGTAACAGGCATAAATACTGAAATGTGGATCATTTTAATGGATTGTTGAATCATGGTGACTTTATGTTGACACTAGTATTTTAAATTTTAACATTAACATTTCAAAAATGTTTTTCATTTTCATTCATGCCTTAAAAAGTGAATTAAACTGTGTAGTAAATGTTCACAGAAGAATACTTCCTCCTTCTGCCTTCTGCCCCACCAAAATACAGATGTATACAAACTGCTTTTTAAATTTTTGTAGCAATTTTAGCAAGTCGCAAATTAAGCTTAAATGAATTAGCTGTAGACAGCATTAGCTGTAGACAACAAAGGCAGAATCACCTGGACAGAACTACGCACTAGAAAGAAAAATGGGGCTCTTCATTCTCATACTCTCCTTATAACAATAATTTGGCAAGAAAACAATGGGTTGTTGCATGAAGAATCATTAGTGAGTAATGCACTACTAGTCTTTTAGGTGAAAAACAGCTTAAGCACAAATATGTTGTGCCGGGCCCTTCCATACATGTTGGCCCACTTTGAAACTTCTATAACTCTTAGATTTCCATATCCAGGCAGGATATGGATAAAAAATCATCATAATGTATTTATTCCAGAATTAAATCTGCTCTCATTTGTTGCAATATTAGAACTTTTTTTAAAAAAAGTTCATATAAATGTATTCCTTGACTTACAACCACAACTGAGCCTTAAATTTCTCTTGCTAAGTGAGAGATTTCTTAAATGAATGCCACCTTTCTTGCCACAGTTTTCATGTGACTAACTGCAGGTGTTACATTAGGGACACGGTTCTTAAATGAATCTGGCTTTCCCATTGACTTTATTATTATTATTATTATTTATTATTTATTAGATTTGTATGCCGCTTCTCTCCGAAGACTCGTAGCGGCCCACAACAACAATACATAATATAAATCCAATGATTAAAAAAACTTTACTTGTTATAAGGTCGCAAAAGGGAATCATGTGAAACTGAGACCCTGCAACTGTCATAAACATGAGTAAGTTGCCAAGCATCTGAATTTTGACAAGGGAGATGCTACAATGGTCGTAATTGTGGGAAACGGTCACAAAGTCACTTTTCCAAGTGCCGTTGTGACTTGGAACAGCCGTTAAATGAACTGTTGTAAGTCTGTATTTTATGAGAAGCTGTGAATGTTATTAGCTAATATTTTATATATATTCTGGTATAAATTTTGCAGTCTCCCTTTGCCTTGTTTCTTAATGGATAGTGCACTTTTGTGATCAGGCTAGACATCATCAGTGGAAAGGGGAAAAAATCCCACCAGTGGCATTACCAACAGCAGAAGATGTAAACTGTGAGATCTCAATATTTTCTAACCACTTGAGGAATTATTGAAATTGAGCAATGGGAATGAGAATTCTTAAAAGCTGGAGGGCCAGTGTTATATAAAGTAATACAGTGTTTATACTGTTACTAAACTGTACATTCAGCAGAAATAGATTTAGAAACCTCCTGCTAGTTTTAGCTTGCAAAAACGCGCAGAAATATACTTTCAAAGAGGATACAGATAAGGGTTCAACCCTTCCTGTGATCAGGCTATTATTATAAATCAAGCCATTACCATCTTCTCACCAGCTAGACCTAAAAGATGCACAAACTCTTTTATCAAGTGAAGCAATTTTTTTCCTGTGAATAATAATTTTTTTATTATTTGCCTGAATCCAAAATGGTAATCTTTGGGGTTTCCAAAGAACTGAGAGTTATACTGTGCAATAAGTTCAGGTTTCCAGATACTCAAAATGGTTCACAAGCTTGGTTAAGTGCAATTGAAATAAAATGGCAGTACAATACTGCCTAAGACACGTAACCTCCAACTAGTGGAGGAACGTGTATAAAATTAGATTTCTAATCTGGGACATCATAAAACAAAAAATATAGATGTGTTGGCCATTATGAATACCTCTATAGACTATATCTATATGCAACATATTGGCATCATTGATAATCTGATGATGATTTTAACTAAAAAAGAACAAAAAATATGTGATGCAGTAGAGCTTGAAATCTGAGGAACTAAATACAGGATCTGAGATTAGGGAGTGGCTCAAAATGTAATGCAGAAGTCCATCTTAAAGCAGGGGAAATTCACTGTTACATTATTGCTTAAAGAAATGTGAAAAAACTGTATTTGTGCAACATTTAAATGTGAATCTGTTGAGTTACATGTGGTATCATACTTAACAGCAGTAGGACTGCAGTCTTAAATGTTCTTCACAAAAAAAGCTCCCAATTTGCAGCACATTTGAATTGAAAAAGAAAACCATAAAAAAAAATCTATTCCTAAGAAGATCTGGGAAAAGTCACTGCACCTTCACTGTGGTGTGAACACTTCCATTATAGTTTGCACAACCCAAAGACAACATAGGCAATGAAGGAAGACCTTAACCCCTAGTGGACAGCCTCAGAGGCAGTGAGGGGGGAAAATAACTAACCACATGGTTCAGATCCCAAATGATGAAGTTATCTGGAATTTTTTTTAAAAAGTTCCTTGTGAGAAGGAAATTACTTCTATGTGGACACCTCTGTTTCCTCGAATATTGCAGGAGTATTTAGAGCTCATTTCTGCATGCTGCTTGTTTATATAACTCAAGGCTGTACCTGAATTTTACTCAACCAAATGGTGGTGTTTAGTTTGAGGGGTTTGATGATCATAGAATTGGGGGACTCAAAAAGAGGGATATCAAGGCCTAATGCTTTTAAAGTTTAGACCAACTCCAACTTTTCAGCCAAAAAAACCAACAACCCCAAGCTTGAGAGACTGACTTTCAGCTTTAGAGCTGATTATTTGATCAGACTGATTCAAGGCTGTTGCTACAATTACCAAGAGGACCTCTGGTATCAAAACAAATGAAGGCACCTACCATTTGTGAAAACTTCCTTGTCCACAAGAGCCAAGCCAAACACCAAGAGTTCTAGCCACAAAAACATGGTTATATCCAGGGATTATATGTTTCCTTACAAAACAGCATGTGGATGTCTGTCTCTGGAAAGTAAAATAAAAGTTATTGCTCTCTATGAAAGTCATGCAAAGTCCCCAGCATCAAATGTAGAACAGGCTGTACGCATACATTGAAACACGTCCTTATAATCCAAGAAGCAGCTTCCTCTGTCAAGCAAAATGTAACTACTGGCAGTCACACTCTACAGCAAAGTGATGTCAGTTTTGCTCACTTCTCTAAAACCACTTTTTCTTCTTTCTTCAGTTTCCAGGAAGTAACAAAGAAAGTTTTCCCCCCAGTGCTGTTCTGATATCCTACTCAAGAAGTAAGTGCTTCTGTAGAATTGAATGTTGAAATAATTTTAAATACTCTTGTCTTTGATCAAAGAAAAAAAAATAAAACCCTGCTATTTAAAAATAGAATAAGGCAAACATTTCTATGCTATAATATAATGACAAGTTTAAAAATTAAATTAATTAATTCTTCTTTAAAGTACTCACTAGTCAAGTAAATGAAGCAACAGCGTTACAACTCTCATTCATGATCAAGGAAGCTAGCTAGCATTATGGACATTATAGTACAACAACATTAAAATAAATTAGCCTTGGAGTAATTTAAGAATCACTCATCTTAATTAGATGCATGCAACTTTTTTTTTCAGATTAAGATCCATTTTGGGCCTTCCAGTACCGTAGTAGTAGAAGGTATGCCTTCCAAAACTGAATGACATTAGGGGGAAAATCAAACTAAAATTAATTGTAATTATAATTATATTTACATTTGCATGCATCTAATATCTCTTTTCTGTTCCAGTCCAGTAACAACTTGTAGAACAGTTCTATGAAAAGTATGCATTCCTTTTACTGGTTGATCTGAGTATAATGCAACACCAATCCATGGAAGATCCATCAAAAAGGTCAGCTGACCTTATTTCCTCTGCTTCCCTTATTTGCACTCATCTACACACACAAAATATGTGTCATTATGGGGACAAGTGGGTATATGTGACTTTTCTCCAATCCTATATCCCAGGTCAATTACCCAGTGACTATCCCTATGCTAAAGCAGTTTTCAAAGTAGTAGAAATACTGAAGTGGAGTAATTTTATGTGTAATTGACAGCCATATAAATTTAATTAGTAAAATATAAATAAAACCTTATGAAACTGTCCTGTGATTTTTATTGGTTTATCTATAAAATGTATATGCCACCCATCTCACTCTGAAAAGGAACTCTGGACAGCCTAAAATTAAAATATATATCTAAAACATTAAAGATAAGAAGCAAAAATGATAAAATCAATACAGCAGTAGCATCTTTGCAGTTGATTCATCTGCCATCTTCAACATTGAGTGCCCCCATCAAGACTCCAAGCTAAATGGTACAGCCAGGTTTTACCGTCCACCTGGAAAGCCAAAAGGGTGGGGCCCGATCTCACCTCCATCTGTTCAAGCTGCAGTAATTTTCACAAAGTTGACTAGGGAGTGATTTGGGCATAGACTGGCATAATCTTTCTTTACATAATCACCTGTGTATCGTCATCATACAGTATCCCTAAGAATGCCTCCTTTGCAAAGTTTTTGGGGGCGTTGGCTAAAAACAACAAAGAGCAATATAATGATATTTTAAAAAACAGTGAAAATGTGTATGGAGAAATTTGGGGGCAATGGAGAGTTCAGGGCTTACATTAATTACAGTTAACTTACATAAATAGCCTTGAACATAACTGAGGAGGAAAATGGGAAGAAATAATGGAGAAAGAAAAGATTCAAGGAAGTTGCCATTATTAATAGGAAATCTGAATATCCAAATCAAATAGGATTGATTTGAGATTTAATTATACTTTGTATAAAATAAAATAATTTTATTTATATTCATGTTTTCCTAGGAATCTTTGGTGGTACATATCCCATTGTCTTTCCTTAAACGATAACCCTGAGCTCAGAAAACTTGTGATTTATTAGTCTAACCTATAATACACTTGCTCTCATAATTGATTGGATGCTTATAGATTGCTAACATTCTTTTTGTGTCAAAAGAATACATTTCCTGTTCTTCTTTCATGCATCCTGCTTCTCATTTATGTATCTCCGTGTGTGCACATGCATACCTGCAGAGGTTGACAGGATGGTGTGGAACGCCGTTCCACTGGCAGAAATGGAGCTGCAGGTGCAGCTCCATCAGCACCGGCCGTGCAAGCACCATGTGTATGCCATGCATGTGAGATTCGGCTTCTGCGTATGCTCTCCCTGGATGAATTGGGTGCTGCTCGGAGGGTGAGGGGAGCAGACAGAGGGCCCCTCCGACGAGCGAGATCCTCCCTTCTCCTCACCCATTTCTGCACAGGTAAGACATTACACTCTGGAATGGAATGAAGGAGGGGGTTGGCCAGAGGTGGTCTTACTTGTGCAGGGAGGATGAAGGACGTCGCTTGGCAGAAGGGAGGTCTGTCTGTTCCCCTCGCCCTTTGCTGCTGCAGTTGATTCATCTGGGCTTGGTGGAGAGTGGCATGCTGAAGGGCCGGGCCTCCAGCGATGTGACTCTCTCGGCCGCCCCATAGCGCCTCTCGGTGTGGTGATGGGGCGGCCAAGCAAGTCATGGCCTGAAGCACAACACTGGGGGCCCAGCCTGGTGCTGAGATGCACTCCACCGAGCCCAGACGAATTGGCTGCAGCAGCGGAAGGCAAGAGGAACAGACAGACCGCCCTTCTGCCGAGCGACATCCTCCCTCCACTCCTCTGCCGAGTGACATCCGCCATCCTCCCTGCACAAGTAAGACCAGCTCCCCCCTCCCTCATTCCATTCTAGACTGCGACGTCTTACCTGTGCAGAAGTGGGCAAGGAGGAGGGAGGATCTCACTCTTTAAAGGGGCACTCTGTGTGCTCCTCTTGCCCTCTGAGCAGCAGCCGATTTGTCCTGTGCATGTGCAGGAAGGCAAAGGAAGTGTGCGCGTGCACACTCTCCCCCAACTGGAGTGTTCCAGCAGGCCCGTGAATGGCTGCCCTTTACTGCATACCTGTACATACATATGTGGGTGCTGACCAGTTCTGTGGGTGTGGCTTGGTGGGCATGGTGCTCTTGATGGGCGTGGTAGGGAAAGGAAACTGCAGAATCCCCATTCCTGGGGAAGGATATTGCAAAATCTCCATTCCCGCCACAGTCTAGGGCCAGCCAGAGATGGTATTTGCAGGTTCTCCAAATGACTCAAAATTTCCACTACCATTTCTCCAGAACCTGTCAGATCCTGCTGAATTTTACCCCTGGCACTATGCTTACTTATTTTCAATGAGTGATCAAAGGAGTAAGGATCACGCTAACTGATAAAAGCAAAGGCAGCTTATTAGAACAATCTTGCTCTCCCTTGGAACTGAACTTTCTGTTAGAGGCATGTTTAAATAATCCTTCACATTTGCTTAGACATTGCACAGCATGCAGGACAACAATAATTTACAAAAATAAATGTTGCATCTAGTCATAGTGAGATCTTTTCAAATGTACAAGAGTTTAATAATAACAAAAATTAAACTAGACTTTTTTGAACCGGAGTTATATAGCAGACCTTAAGAAGATAGCTCTGTTCATCTTTTTCACCTCTGAAGATTCTTTGGTTTTAAATTCAAAGTGTGAATTCATATTTATGGAATTCATTCATATGTGAAACTGAAATATTGTGACGATTAGAAATGATTTTGACCAAAGAGAGCATTTTTTTTAAAAAAAACCTGAGACCTATGAATGAATCTAGAAGATGAATTAGAGAGCTGTGATCAGATTTGACCATTTTTAAAGTTATGTTTAAGATTTGATACTGAATTTATCCAAAAACGTTTGAGAGACATAAATCCCCTAGAGGTTTTAGAATATAAGTGGGAAGAACCAGGGGTGGGCTTCTGGGGGTTCGCAAGGGGTTTGGGAGAACCTATAGCTCAGATTCTGTGCAGTTTGAAGAACCCCCACATCCCACTCCTGGTTGGCCCAACTCACCCTGCCTTTCCCCTTCCAGGAGTCCCCACATGGCCCATTTTGGATGCCAGGTAAGTACAGGGTCCACATGGAGGCTTAGAAGGGTAAAAAGTGGGCCCATTAGAAGTTTGGGAAGGCTGGAAATGGGCCTTCTACATGGTAAGGTCCGGAGCCTAGTAAGGCCATTTTTGCACTCCTGGAGGCTCAAGGAAAGCCTCTGTAGGCTAGGGAGGGCAAAAACATCCCCCCTGCTGTGGTTTAGTAAGCCGACTAGGCCACGCCCACCATGGCCATGCCCACCTAGCAATCAGGTAGAGAATTTCTTGCTAAAACTTTTGAAGCCCACCCCTGGGAAGAACTATTGTGGAAAGTGGGGGAAATATATTTTATGGTGGCCAAAGGTGTATGTTGTTAAATTGTTTATGGATATGAATATGGAAAGAAAACCAATGATACAGAGGGGAAATGGTGAATAAAAAGATGGAATGGAGTATATATCAGACTAGCTATATGAAAGAAGCCTACTGCATACTACTGTAAAGTGACCAGATTATTACCTCAGCAAAGCGGGACACCATTCCGGGGTGGGGGACACAGATGAACAAACATGAAAAAACCTCAGAGGTTGGATCGGTTGTTCCCGAGATTGGCGCGGCAGAGGAGGCAGGAACTGAGCAAGGAGGAGAAGGAGCCAGAGCCACAACCACTCCATCTGCGGCACTGGGAAGAGCTGCTCAGCATCAGTCTTGCACGGGGGGCATGCTCAGAGCCCAGAGCTGCCTCCTCGCAGCCAAACCTTCAGCCGTTATAGATTGGCCCGACCCTTCTCCTTTGCTTAAGATGACCAGATGTTCCATTTTAAAAAAATTGGGACTTTTTGAAAATACCATGGGACGTGGGACAAATTTCCCAAAAGCGGGACTGTCCCACCAAAAGCAGGATGTCTGGTCACCTTATACTACTGTCAATCCACTAATGAGTGGAAGCTAGGGTTAGTTCCAAACCAAGTTAAATCTGTTTCATTTCAGTGTGCTTTGGATGCTGTGTTTGCTTTTTCTTTTGTAGTTAGGCTTTGTTTCAGTTATTGATTTTGACTTAGTTATTTATTAAGGGTTTTTTTGATGTTGCACGGTCTTCAGGGCCCTTATGGGATGAACAGATTTATAAGTATTTTAAAACAAACAAACAAACAGTAAGACTCTGCCATCCAGTATAGATACTATAACTAGAGAAAATCTGCTAAGGGTCTTCTCATATCATAATATATGAGGTCTGGAGCAGATAATGGGCTTTGTTATTGGGTTTTTCATTCTATGGAGCACCAACTGTATCTCCTGGAAGCCTGATGGCCCCAATCCTCTTCGCTTTCTAGAAGGAAATTAAATCTGTATCCATTCAATGAGCTTTTGGTTGTTAGTGACTTTGAGTGACTATTGTAGATATTGTTTGTTTGTTTGTTTGTTTGTTTGTTTGTTTGTTTGTTTGATCGGTTGATTTCTAGGCTGCCTTTCTCCTGTGGACTCAGAGCAACTTACATAATAAAGTGAATGCAGTACAAAACCTGTACTGAACTGAGCAATCCAATATAAATTCTAAAAATAAATGTAAAAATCTAATCTAACCTTCCCCCCATGATTAAGACATTTAAGTGACATTCATTCATTCATAGGTTTACTATTAGTATTGAAGTGTTGTTTGACAGCCGGCCTGAATCCTGATGTTTCCAGGACTCCCCCCCCCCCCCCGTTCCATTTATTGCTCCAGCTTTCCTGAATCCTAATGTTTCCAGGAAAACCCCCCCATGCCATTTAGCCTGGGCGGGGGGAAGCCTGGTTCCCTTTCGATCATCAGAGCCTACTAACTTAAAATCATTTGTTTTGGCCGCTGCCTGCAGCAGCAGCAGCTGGGAGAGAAGCAAGGGTTTGTAAGACGAAAATGGTTCGTGAGAAGAGGAAAAAAAATCTTGAATGGCCGGTTCGTATTTCGAAAAGTGCGTATGAAGAGGCGTTCGTAAGACGAGGTATCACTGTACCAGGATAAAGGAATCAGAAGATAATATATAGTCCAGACCTTTATACTAGCTTACACATTTCTCGGGGGTATCAGATCAGATTTATGCCATTTTCCAAAGCTACCAGGCTAAGTTCACATATTAATAATATTAAATTATGAAAACAAACTTACTTATTTATTAAATTTGTTTGACACCCATTTCACTGCAAGGTTATGCTTTGTCTATAAAATAATGTGATATCAAATATATTTCACCAATATTACATTTTCTATCATAGTTCACCCAATAGGACCAGACTATCTCCGAGACCACCTTCTGCCACATGAATCCCAGCAACCAGTGAGGTCTCACAGAGTTGGTCTCCTTAGGGTCCCATTGGCCAAACAATATCAGCTGGCAGGACCTAGGGGAAGAGCCTTCTCTGTGGGGCCCCGGCCCTCTGGAATCAACCAGAGATTCGCATTGCCCCCACCCTCCTTGCCCTTTGAAAGAGTTTAAAAACTCATCTTTGTCACCAGGCCTGGGGTTACAAGATCTTCCCCCTGACCAATGAATGTTTTTAGTATGATTTTATTGAATGAATGCTAATGAAAGTTTTTAAAGTTAGAATTTTAAAAGATTACTTTTAATATTATTTTTATGGATATTAATTGGATTACTATGCTATTGTGTCTTTGTATATGTTGTGAGCAGCCCCGAGTCCTTGGAGAGGGGTGGCATACAAATCCAATTAAATAAATAAATAAATATTTTGACACAAGTCAAAAAAATTTGACACATGACAAAAATATTTGCTTTCTTTTAGTTTATATTTCATATTTCTTAACTGCACATCTCTCTCAAAGAGGGCCTCTTGCTAGATGTTTCTCTGTTTTTCTCTAGGGTTTCTTATAAGATTACTTTTGAGTTTACTTGTCAAACTATATTACAAAGTTGCAATGGGAACCAAAGAATGGAAAATGCTTGCTTAGCAATCAAGTTTCAAAAGACGTCTAAAATACACTGAACATCTGCTGAGCTAAACAACATAAGTGATATGTAGAATAAAGATCAAGGTGAACTACTACATTCAGAATATATGCCAGGCCAATATGTTACTGGAAGTTAAATAATAACAGGAGCTTTATAATCTGCAAAGCAAACTTTTCAGCTCCATCATTCCTACAACTAAGAAATAGCAGAAGAAATGAAGAAGGTCCTTTATAGGACAAAATGTAGTTGAACAAGATAATAGAATAGAATAGAATGGAGTGGGGTGGGGTGGGGTGTGGAGTGGAGTGGAGTGGAGTGGAGTAGAGTAGAGTAGAATATTTATTTATTTATTTGTGAGATTTATATGCCACCCAACTCCAACAAGAGTTTATTGGCCAAATATGATTGAACACACAGGGAATTTATCTCTCTTTAGCTCTCAGTATACATTAAAAAAAAAGATAAGTTCATCAAGAATCCTAAGGGTCAATGATAGTCCGGGTACAAATAAGCAGTCAGTCATAATAGGAACCAGTCAATATAAATTGTAAGAATACAAGCAACAAAGTTATAGTCAGACAGTCATTTGTAGGAGGAGATGGGTGATGGGAATGATGAGAAGATTGATAGTAATGCAGACTTAGTAAATAGTTTGACAGTGTTGAACAAATTATTTGTTTAGCAGAGTGATGGCGTTCAAGGAAAAACTGTTCTTGTGATCTAGTTGTTCTGGTGTTCAGTGCTCTATAGTGTAATTTTGAAGGTAAGAGTTGAAGATGATAAATAAGTTACCTTTACTGCCATCTAGAAGTAGTTCAAATTTCTAAAGCCAAGATATAGCAGTTTTGTAACAGCAGCAATTGTAGGTGGTTCTTTCCTTATTTACTCCTTCTTTTATTTGGCACTGTGCCTCCAATTTGGATCTTATTGGGCTTTGTTTTTGTTAATTGAGGGCACAAGGAATAAGGCAAGGAGGAAACCAACATGCTTCCATATCTGCAGGCCTTCTTCATTAAAAGAATACTACTGGATATTAGCATGATGATGATGACGATGACAACAATTAATAGAATATTAATAGTTATAGAAGAAATTGTCAAATTCCATGGTGCTAAATGCTAATAACAACCATATAATGTAATACCATGAGCCAATTTGGTGTAGAGGTTGGTTAAGGCACTAGGCTAGAAACCAGATAACCATGAGTTCTAGCCCCACTTTACACCCAAGGCAAGCTGGACCTTCAGCCAGTTACTCACCCTCAGCCCTTGCAAGAAGTCAATGGCAAACCGTTACTGAAATCTTGCAAAAACAAAACAAAACGCAACTGCGGGGATTTGTCCAGGCCATAACTAGAAGTCAATATTGATTTGAAAGAATGGAATAGAATGGAATTTTATTGGCCAAGTGTGATTGGACACACAAGGAATTTGTCTTGGTGCATATGCTCTCAGCATACATAAAAGAAAAAGATACATTTGTCAAGTATCATGTGGTACAACACTTAATGATTGTTATAGGGGTCAAATAAGCAATGAAGAAACTATCAATATTAATAAAAATCTTAGAATACAAGCAACAAGTTACAGTCATACAGTCCTAAGTGGGGGGGAAAGGATGATAGGAATGATGAGAAAAACTAGTAGAATAGTAGTGCAGATTTAGTAAAAAGTCTGACAGTGTTGA
Source organism: Erythrolamprus reginae (assembly GCF_031021105.1). Lineage (NCBI taxonomy): Eukaryota > Metazoa > Chordata > Lepidosauria > Squamata > Dipsadidae > Erythrolamprus > Erythrolamprus reginae. Next base: position 112,165,139 of record NC_091952.1, on the reverse strand, counting down.
GGGAATTATTTGTTTAGGAGAGTGATGGCATTTGGGGAAAAACTGTTCTTGTGTCTAGTTGTTTTGGTGTGCAGTGCTCTGTAGCGACGTTTTGAGGGCAGGAGTTGAAACAGTTTATGTCCAGGATGAGGGGGTCAGTAAATATTTTCCCTACCCTCTTTTTGACTCGTGCAGTATACAGGTCCTCAATGGAAGGCAGGTTGGCAGCAATTGTTTTTTCTAAAGGAGATTTAAAAAACCTAAGGTGTAGTGTTGAAGAAATATCACTTTATGACTTCTTCTTTTTAGATACTTAGTTGGCATGTAGGATAAGAATAAAATGAGGAATTCCATCCACGACTTTATATTTGTTTTCTCTCCCACCAAACCCAGTCTTTATTTCACATGGTTAACAAGCTTATATAATGAGTTTATAGTTAAATTTTAATTTTATTTACTATGCAATCTTGCTTTTTATTGTAGTTTTGGTTTTTGCCAAAGTTTGCAGAACCTAGATGAGTCATGTGGATCTAAATTTAATGCACTGTTATCTGTAGGTTAATAATAGGAAGCTATCATGATAACCAGATTAAATTGGGCTTTTTAAAATACTTAGTTGAACTGAAACTATATAGCTAAGCTAAAACTGAAAGAGCTGAAGTAGATTCTGTCTGGGAAAACAGAACAGGAAGTTCAGAGTGTAATATTATTTGTTTTTCATTTCAACTATAAATTTCCTTTTAATGACCCTGTAGTCCCTTCATTTAGGGTGGAGTTAGGGTGACTGGATGGCCCTGAGCATTTACTGGTTGGATGCCCTTCCTGACACTATGTGGAGTTTGCAGCAGATATTTCCTCTTTGAACCTTGAGAAAGAAACAACTGCCATTACCTAGAACTGAACTCAATTTTCCGAGTGGGAGGAGAGCATATTCACCACTAGGCCACCACGGTACTTATTTTTCATTTCATCTATGAATATGATTGATTAGCTTTTTTCCTCCTTATGTTTGTCAGATAATTTTCAACTATCAGCAAACCTAGCAAAGAATTTTTCTAGCTATTTGTTGTTGTTATTGTTGTTGTTATTCCCAATTTCCTAGTAAATTCCATTCAGTGATAAATCACTGTGAGAAAACACTGGACCGTGTAAATAAATGTAACGGCAAATCCTTTTACCCAAATAATATCAACCTTTTACCTTCATTGCAGCAATCCAGATAATTTCTTAATAAGAAAAACCCTTAGAACTAAATCACCTACCTAGTCCATCATTAGGTATCACTTAATAGCTATTAGGTTTAAACAGTCGTGATATTGTTTGCTTGCTTGTTTGTTTATCTATTTATTTGTCAAATATGTATAAAAAGTTGTTTGCATAAACAAAACATAAATAAAAAGTAATGATAAAAAAGGACAATAGGATAGTAGGACAGGGACCATAGGTGCGCTTATGCACGCCTCTTACAGATCTCTTAGAAAAGGGGAGAGGTTGACTGTAGACAATCTAAGGTTAAAGATTTAGGTTTTTTTTAATTAGATCTGGCATGCAGAAATCTTCAGAGTTGTCCTAATGGAGAGGTCTTCAAACTTGGCAACTTTAAGACTTGTGGACTACAACTTTGGAAGAATTCTGGGAGTTGAAGTCCACAAGTCTTAAAGTTGCCAAATTTGAACACCTCTGTCCTAATGGATCCAAGAGCTTCACAATTATAGTTTTGGACCACTGCCCTTATTGTTAGCTTCACCAAATTTCACCTTGCTCTGGGTCAAATTCAAGTCTCAAGTAGGTCCAGTTAAAGGAAAGAGTTTTCATACAGAACACAAAGCACTAGCCACATTGAACAATATGATAAAAATGAAATGAAGGCAGCAAAATGAATTTATATATCATTTAGGACAAGAAAAGAGGGACACGGCTGTACAACCTGACTGTAATGAAATGTAAAATTGATGATTTTGTTATACATATAAAGAGAGAGCATATAAACATTCTGTTACATCAAGTCATTCATGTATATATGACATCAACTAATGTTGAATATACCAAGGTATAGAAGAATAGAAGTATTATCAAAGAAGACCATCCTATGATTCAAAGCACTAATGGTGGCAGAATTAGTTCAGGTTTCTCTTTGTTCTTGTGCTGTCTGAATCAGGTCCAACCTTTGGCCTGTGGGCCACAGGTTTCCATGATGTACAGTACACCAATGGAAATGTATACAAAATAGGTTATGGAAGAATTGTGTGTATTTTTTTGGTTGGCTTTTGAAAGCTGCTTCATGATAGTTATCAAAATCTGTCAAAAACCACAGTAGAATAGAATTTCTTTCATACAAAGTTTTATTGTAAAGTCTATTCCCCCCCACACACACACTTATAGTCAGGTTTTCCCCATCCTTCTAAAAATAAACTGCTTATATCTATGATTCCATACTATGGAAAAATGTGGTCCCTGTTAGGTTCTCAAACTGAAGAGTCAGGAGACAAACATAGCAACAACAGCTGTTTATTATGTATAAAATATCAGAACTTCAGCAAAACTCCCACCAAAGACTAGGCTCTGATTTCTATAGAGAGACCCAGGTTGCACGGACCAATCAGATTCAAATGTTCTCCTGCTCAGAAGAGTGGACCTGGTTGGAAACATCCTGCTAATATTCAAATCTGAAGACATAACAGTCCCCTTTTCAGGTTTTTTTTTCTTTTACCTTTTACTGTGGAATAAATCAAGGGAGAATAAATTCTTAAGACAATCTGTAAGGCTGATTTTTCTCTCCCAGGCAAGTTTAAAAGCCAGACCAGGCAAAAGATATAATGGTAAATTAAAACCAAGAGGTTTGTCTCTCTTGTTCTTTTACTAGCTGGTTACCCATGCTTCGCTATGAAACTATGTGATTGGGTGGTGATTCGTAACAACCTATTGTCCCTGCTGTGAAGAATGATATCTCTCTTCTCAAAATCCTGCTCGACAATGAGAACATCCACTTCTGTAGTTGTGGGGGCATTTAAACAACCTCACCGATCTCCAGAAGGCTTATAATTGGCATTAATCACCACTTGAAAGTCCTTGTGTCCCTTAGGAACAGAATCTACTTGTGTTCACGCAGAAACTTCTGTAGTTGGCTAACCAACTGGATTAACGCCCAGGTAGATTCCACAACAGATGTCTATCTCATTGTCATCATCACCAACAAAGTATATGTGGATAAATGAAGGCTGCTGCTAAGGCCCTACCATGATACGCCCTATCCTGTGGTAGACCTGCCCCTACACTTTGAATGTTGGCATAAAATTTCTCTCCTTCACCTCTCTGTCTCTAAGAGACGTCATTTGAAAACATCAATTGTACTTCTGGGCAACAGAAAGAAAGTGATCTGTCACTGGATGCTATGGGTGAGAAGGCTGTGTAAGGGTTCAGGGGAGGGCTCAAGGGTAGGGAGCTGGACTTTACCACCACTGCAGCACATTCCAGGAGTCTCATCCTGGCATCCAGCACAGGGTAACTGAGGTCCAAGATCAACAACCTTTTCCTTGGAGCAATCAATCTGAGGTTCATATTTAAAACTAGAGAAATACTTATTGCAACGGACGCTGAATGACACACGGTCACATGAGCTGGGTAAAAGGGTCACTTTATTAAGAAATAAACATAAAGACCTGCACAGGTTGCTAGATGGGGTGGAAAACCCTGTGAATAACCTACTTGGGCAACTAAATGGGCGTAACTCCTTGCCTGGGCAGTGTGAGGCTATCCAAAGCCTACGTCCAGCCCTGAAAGCCACGCCCAGCATGTGGGAGGGCTCACCCCCATGACCCAGAACTGGAAATGACGTAGCCCCAAGGGCACCCCCTCTCCACTGCTCTGGTTGTGTATGGCAGCTTGAGTTGTGGAAAAAGGGGAGCCAATCATCTTGCAAAAGATGCCCAAGGGAGAACACACAATTGCTACTGATACCATTTGCTGCCCCATTACTGCCAAAACAGTGACTAAATGAAAAGATTAACAAAATATTAGAAATTGCCTATTTAAAAACTTTAGACACCCAGTAACCCTGAATTCACTTGTCCAACCCCCTCCAGGGTGGAGTAGGCAAAAAAAAACAAAGTGTGTAGTGATTGCAAAAAATCCAATTGGGTGACCCTTTTAAACACCCTGGGTTGAGCTGAGGGTGAGTGGGTGTCTGCTCTCTCTTGCAGCAAGCAGGAAAAAGGGAAGAGATGGGCAGCAGCAAGCCTTTAAAAAGCCTGCTCGCTCTGCCCAGCTGGCTTCCCAATCTCGGGGCTGCATAGGCATGCTGCAGCACAAGAGCTCCCAGCAAAACAGGAAGTCAGTGCCGTGCTATCGGCATCGACGCAAAGGTCGTCCTGGCGCTGAAGAGCGCCTGGCCTCTCAATTAGTCCAAGGCATTGATCTGATTTGTGATATCTTTTCATTGTATTTAGTTGTAACTGTCTAATTAATGTAGGGGTTATTAAATGCATACTTTTTACAGTCTCTCTATTGACTTTGGAATGACTTTGATGATATTTTTTGCAGCTTCCCTTATTTGTGTTTTCCTAATCATATCAGTAAATCTTTTCCTGCATTTTTCCCCTCTTTCCCCTCTAACTTGTATTATGGTAAAAGGAACAGATTCATCTGAAGTGAGAAGGTCAGTGTAAGTGATTTGGGGCTGAGACACTGTGCAGGAAAAATTTGGTTCACCATCCATTGGCGCAGTGGTGGTCAGTGGTTGAAAGTCATAAGTGAATATCTCTCCTGCTGTCTTGAGTTCAGAAGCAGTTCCATAGGTGGAAGACATAGACATTTTGGCAAGGTAGCAATTTTTAGTACTGTAAGGAACCCCAGGCCTCTCCTGAGTGAAGGAGTGGAACATCTGCCAGTCTGAACTGAGGTAATGGAATGTGAGGCAACTGGCAGTTGTAACAGAATTATTTTCAGGTGGGGAGAGGGAGTAGAATGTCTAACTCCTTAGAATCATACCATGCTAATTTACTGTATATGAATATACTCTATATGAAATAGTAAAGATCTGATGATCATTTCAAAAAATCTTTTTTTAGTGAACACCTAGAAACCAAGAGGAACATACATGCCAAATTTCAAGCTTGTAGGCTTTATGTTCTGGAAATTTCATGATGATTGAGTGGATTTCACTTTTATATAGAGAGAGACAAACAAAGACAAAATAGAGCTAAAAATAAGGAGAGGAAAGGCAAAGACAAAAATGTGTGTGCAGATTATTATTATTATTATTATTATTATTATTATTATTATTATTAATGATAATAATGATAATAATGATAATAATGATAATAATGATAATAATGATAATAATGATAATAATGATAATAATGATAATAATAAGATTTGTATGCCGCCCCTCTCCGGAGACTCGGAGCGGCTTACAACAAAGCAATGCAAATCCAATAGTTAAAAAAAAAAACAATTTTAAAACCCTTAATATAAAAAACAATCATACATCTCATGCAAACCATACATAAAGCGGAGAGGGCCCAGGGGAATCAATTTCCACATGCCTGACGACAGAGGTGGGTTTTAAGGAGTTTGCGAAAGGCAAGATATATGCATGACGTGTCTATACACAAATGTGCATATCTGATACCTGAAGCTCCAAGACCCGTAGGGTCCACAGAAGGCCACTAAGAGCCAACTTATTGTCTCATGGGATGATGCTTCACCCTGTAAAAAAACCCCTCCCCTATGTGACTTTGCCAGCTACCACTGCTTGAACAACAGTACTGTACCATCCCTCTCCTTTTGGATAGAATAGTACAAGTAGCAATCAGGAGACAATGGTCTGATAAATAACCCAGCGCCTTGAATAAATTATAAACAAACATAATAAAGCATTCAACTAAAATGGCATGGTGACACACAGTCTTGAAAAGATGTACACCTGTTTTGATGTAAAATATTTCTAGAGTTATATTCTGAATAATCAAAGAGCAGAGGGAAGATTTGCAACTACATTAAAAAAAAATAACAAAGGCTGACCCTTTTTCCTTTTCAGCATAGCCATATTATATCCTATGACATCCTTATTATAACTCTAACTCATTGGGATATCCAGCTAGTGCATGTTTTGTTATCCATTTTTAAAAAATGCATTTAAAAAAGAATACAGGAGGAACAAGAGAGAGAGAAAGGGAGGGAGGGAAAGGGAAAAGGAGAACAGTTAGCTCCATTCAGGCAGTTCACAAAGATCACCATATGGATGAAATACTGCTGTTGTTGCAATCAATGGATGTTTGACTCCTGCTTTCAATAGATCCAAAAGTTTGTCTAATTTCTTTATGTTTGTCGCCTTCCTTTTTTCCTGATCGTTTGTTTTAAAGCGTCTCAAAAAAAATTTATACTATGATACTTTTGGACTATGGTGTTTATTATTTCATCTCTCCCATTTTATGCAGGAATAGCCCAGGGCCGTTTTCAAAACAGAAGCAGGAGAGGTAGGCAAGAGACTTTGAAATCATTGTTACAGCATTCAGTAACCCCAACCGTCAGCAACCCGCATTCACAGGCAATATAAGAGACAAATGTGCTTTCTGCTGAGGTCTCTTCCCTGATGTGAAACTGCCACTGAGGATTGAATACAAGAACATTTCACCAGGGAGGTGGGGGAGCCAGAACAAATGCTTCCAAGTTTTATATTAAAGGCAGGGTTTCTGAAATTGTCCTCCAGTGCATTGCTTTCAAAACTGGAAATGAAACTATAGCAGTTATTAGAGAACCAGCAGTCAGAAAACTGATTGCTTAGTACTATATATCCATAGGTGTTTATCGCTAAATTATAAACCTAAAAGGGGGAGGAAGTATAAAACGAGATAAAAATATATATACAAAATTGCCATTTAAAATCATAAAAACAAAACAATACCAAGCATATACAATAACAGGAAATCCAGAAGCCATAAAGTAAAGTGGCAACAGATGAGTTCGGTGCTGGAAAGCCCCAAGAATTGGCATTATCCACAAACCAAGTGATGCTGTGAGGTCACCGGCAACATTTCATAAGAAGAGAGCAGCTACCTATGTTTCCATGCTTTCTGACTGGTTGGTATGAATCAACAACACTGGACATGATCCATGTCCCTTCAATTAAACAGTGCCATCTATATGCCTCCTTTGTCGCAGCAGCTGCTCTCTGGAATGAGATCCCTCTGGAGATCCAAGTGTTTCCCATCCTAAAAATGTTTGAGAGAACCTCAAAACCTCTTTTCTCAGGCTTGGGTTAGGGTGGATGGAGACCCTTGTACGATGTGTTTCTGTGGATGTTTCTACTCAGTACCCAGAACCTATCTTTGTTATCTCTTTGGCACTCTCAGTTTACCTGGATTAATTTTCTATATCGTGAGCGATCCAGAATTGAGTCGAGTCAGCACTGAAACCTAATTAAATAAATAAGTAAATAAATGTCCAAGAAGGAATTTTCTCAGGCTGTTGCCTCAGGAACCATCCTTACAGCTATCCGGAGTCTTTTGGACTAGGTGGCCATAATTAATTTAATAAAAATAAAATGCAATGAATTAACTGGGTCATAACTCATAGGTACACTTGCTCAGAATTAGGAGCTCTTTTAAGTTTTGGGTCTTAGTTTTATTAGGTTCTCTCTTACCCCACTTGAAGTTCTTGCTGGAAATAAAAGTGTTTCTATTGATTTAAGAGAACAAGAAAAAACATGATTTTTTTTCAATTGTTCTCTTCTTTTGCAGTCATTTTATTATTCAGATGCATTTATTATACCTCCGGGACCGCCTTCTACTGCACAAATCCCAGCGGTTGATAAGGTCCCACAGACTTGGCCTTCTCCAGGTCCCGTCGACCAAACAATGTCATTTGGCGGGCACCAGGGAAAGAGCCTTCTCTGTGGCGGCCCCGGCCTCTGGAATCAACTCCCCCCAGAGATTAGAACGGCCCCCACCCTCCTTGTCTTTCGCAAGTTACTCAAGGCCCACCTATATCGCCAGGCATGGGGGAATTAAGACATCTCCCCCAGGCTTTCTTATATTTTATGTTTGGTATGTATGTGTTGTATGGTTGGGGGTTTTTAATGTATTTTTATTATTGGATTTGTTCCATTGTTGTACTGTTTTTATTATTGTTGTGAGCCGCCCCGAGTCTTCGCAGAGGGGCGGCATACAAATCTAATAAATTGAATTGAATTGAATTATGAACCAGATGCATTGAAGATGCTATGGGGGGGGAGAGAAGGTAATGACATCTATGCAAATGAATTTTAAAAAACCAAGCTCAGATGAACTACCATAACCTGAAATAGCTGTTGTTAATTTTTTGTCTTGTAACATAAAAATGTGTAACTAGGGATTTCAAACCTTGAGAGTGAAGGTTTGTTCTCTGAGCTTGGGGGTTGGTTTCCGAATGTTTTATTACCAGGCTAGTTTAACATATTCAACCGAGTTTAGGAGATGTCATCACAAGACCTACTGATCACATGAAGACCTTATAAACAGAAGAACACTGATATCCCTTAAACTCAGCTGAAGATGTTACCTAGCCTGGTATCGAAACGTTTGGAAACCAATCCACAAGCACAGAGAACGAGCCTTCAACTTCACCCGAACTACACTCAAGCTACTGTACAAATAAAATAGAATAGAATAGAATAACAGAGTTGAAAGGGACCTTGGAGATCTTCTAGTCCAACCCCCTGCTCAGGCAGGAAAGCCTACACCATTTCAGACAAATGGTTTTCCAATCTCTTCTTAAAAACTTCCAGTGTTGGAGAATTCACAATTTCTACAGGTAAGGTGTCCCGCTGGTTAATTGTTCTGTCAGAAAATTTCTCCTTAGTTCTAGGTTTAATTTAATTTAATTAATTTAACTTATTCAACTTCTATGCCACCCAATCCCGTAAGACTAAGGGCAGCTTACAACAATAAAAAACAATACAATGATACAATGATAAAAAAAGAAGTTGAACAACAACAATAATGAAAACCCCAAAACCGTAACAAACCCAAATTATAATCCCTCCCCAAAAACAATATAACAAACATCCATATCAAAAAACATAATTCGGGCACGTCAGATGTTAAAATTCACAGCCTGTTGGCAAAGCCAGGTTTTAACAGCTTTTCCAAAAGTCAGTAAAGTGGGAGCAGTGCGAACATCAGGAGGGAGCTGGTTCCATAGAGCCGGGGCCGCAACAGAAAAGGCCCTCTCCCACAGTCATGCCAACCTACTTGGCGGTTGCTTCTCTCCTTAATTAGTTTTCCACCCATTGCTTCTTGGCCTGCCCTCAGATGCTTTGGAGAATAGCTTGACTCTCTCTTCTTTATGGCAACCCCTGAGATATCAGAATACTTACAACCCCTGAGACATCAGAATACATATCTCCCCTAGTCAGGGGTGGGCTGGTGCCCGGACAGTGGGGAATACAGTGGGGTAGCGAAAATGGAGCTCCAACCCAGAGCACCCAATTTGCACTGAAAGAAAATGTAGGATGTCACGCCCACAATGTGGTAGTAAAAATTTTAGTAGCCCTTCACTGCCCCTAGTCCTTCTTTTCATTAAATCAGACTTACTCAATCCTAGCAATTGTTCTGTATATGGTTTAGCCTCCAGTCCCCTAATCATCTTTGTTGCTCTTCTCTGCATCCTTTTTAGAGTCTCAGCATCTTTTCTATATATATTGGGGTGACCAAAACTGAATGCAGTATTCCAAACATGGCCTTACCAAGGCATTATAAAGTGGCATTAACACTTCACGTGATCTTGATTCTATCTAGATATTCACCAATGTTTCAGACTCTCTTTGCTCTTTTTGTGACATACACGATTCTTACAAGAAATCATCATAAGCAAACTTTGTTTTTTAAAAAGTGATTGTACAAGAGGCATGAAACTTTATCTACTTGAAATGATCATAAGAAAAAAACCTGTAGTGTTTCAGGCAGACCACTAGATGGAGCTTGTTTGCTTCAATTGGTGAGCTTGGACAAGGGAAATTGCTCCTAGACTCAACCTTTAATCAGAGGCTTAGCAACTATCTCACTTAACAAAAGACATTTTGGGCTGAATTGTGAGGACTACCTGTATTTTTTTCTTTTTTCTAGCCCCAGTACACAGCACACCTACCTTTGATCACAAAGAGTCAAAAATTTTAGTTCTCCGGCTACAAGAGAAGAGTAACAGAAAATCCACCTCTCTACAGGATTTCAGATCTTACATTTTTTTCTTTTTTTGAAGAAGCAGGTGTGACGTCTGTGAGGGTGGAAGATGCCTTCTATTTTTAGCACAAGTGCCTGACAGTCTGGACGATTATGAAATATGAATGCAAGTTGACTTCACAACAGATTGTCTAAAATGTTTGCATTTCTATGCATCAAAACGCTTAAAAAATTGACACAAACAGATATATTAGTTCAGAAGATGTTAAAAGTTACAGTATAACTGAATCCAAACTTTTCATTTGGGCTAATGCTGGGGACCCCAAACTTGGCAACTTTAAGGCTTGTGGACTTTAACTCCCAGAGCTGAAGTACACAAGTCTTAAAGTTCCCAAGTTTGAAGACTAATGGATAGGCAACTGGGGGAAAAAAGTCCTGCAACTTTGTTTTCATTTATGACAACTGCTGTGAGACTACTATATATGCTTTTTAAAAAATGGAAAGGTTTGGCACAAGGAATGGCTGGTGCAGACCATGCAACTTGTGGAGATGGCTAAATTAACTTCTTTGATCAGAGAAAATCTATATTTATAGCTAACTGGAAATCCCTTGTAGACTGCATGAAAAGGGAAAAAAATGAACTTCCGAATTGTGATATTTATTATTAGGAAAAAAGATTAATAGAAAAAGGTGAGATTTTTTAATAATCATAGAGTAATAGGTACTTTTGTGCTTATATTTGCTGCAAAGGAAATTGGAAGCTTCTATTTCTTTTTCGTTATTTCTGCACTTTCAGTTCTCTTTCTTTCTTCTTCTTCTTTCTTTCTTTTCCTTCCTTCCTTCCTTCTTTCTTTCTTTCCTTCCTTCCTTCCTTTCTTACTTACCATTCTTTCTTTCTTTCTATTCCAAATCTCTATTTTAATTCTTATGTTCTCTGTACAAAGTTTAGTGAAACATATTTTAAAAATAAAATGTTTGCATTCCTCCTTAAAATAATGTGTGTGTTTTACTGTGTATTCTCACTTGCATATTTAAATCTTTTTCTTTCTTTTTTGTCATGTTTTAGATTTTGGCTTGATATATTATTCCTTCAGTTAAGTAAAGCAAATACCAATTTATAAAGTTGTTACAATCTAATCTTGCTGTAAATATGTTCCCAAGATATTTATGAGATATAACATTTGGTATAATATTTAATAACGAAAACTTTAACTTGCTATTGCTATAAGTAATCATTTCTATCTTTGTGAAACCTGCTATAAATGGATTTCAAAAACTTATGCAACCTGTTTTGTGTAACTGCTGCAGTAGTGGGTTGCTACTGAAATGGTAAAGTATGCTGTACCGGTAGCAAAAGTTGAGCTACGTGTGCATCTTTGGGTGTCTGGCGCACTCACATGTGCTTCCCCCCTGTACATGTGCAGAAAGCAAAATCTTGCAAGGGGATGCGCACATGGCTGAGATTTTGGTGATTTTTTGCTTCTGCGCATGTGCAGAAGCAAAAAAGATTGCTGAAAACTTGGGGTATCATAAGACAGAATCTTGTGGTACCCCACTGCTTACTTCCCTCTGTGTAGATGTAGTATCATTATGGACTACTCCGAAGACTCGGGGTGGCTTTCATGTGCTCTTATGCGCGTGTGCAATGCTTCTGCACATGCACAGAAGCATCCAAAGCAGGTGGGTGGAGCCTCCTACTGCCAGTGCTACTGGTTCTTAGAACCAAACCAGGCCAGTCCGGGAGCAACCCACTGCTGATTATTACCCAATGACAGGAGAGGACTGGATCTGAGAACTGGATCATAAAAATGGAAAAGTAATATGACAAGACACAGTTTGCTCAGAGATCCAAGTAGGCTGATCCTAAAGTAGTAAACTTATTGCTAATGAGAATAAAAACCTGAAGCTTAATTCACAGTTAAGGATCTTTACAGTTTTTCCCTCTGAACTTTTATTATCCCGATCTTGTGAGATTTGAATCCATTATCCAGATCTTGTGAGATTTGAATCCATTATCCAGATCTTGTGAGATCTGTTTTAATATCCAGATTAGGAGCCAGTTTCAGGAGCCACTTCAAGTTGGAACAAGCAGCAATGAATTAATTGCTAGCTTAGTCCATTTCAAATCAAATCAAAATTTTATTATGGTCTAAAAGCATCACAACACTTAGGCTCTTATCTGGAATGAAAACGAGTGTGTTTGTGCAGTTAAAATAGGACTTGTGAAATATCTTACTTCCCTCTAGGCCATGTTTTCTCAAGAAATCTCTAACCCACGTATCACTGTGCTTATAAAGGAGAGATGAATAATTTTCAGGACAAATATTGTAATCAGGAACACTAATCCAACAGTTAGTAGAAGTTTTGAACCAAACAACTGTAATTTTGGAAAATTATGAACTATTGTAGAAACTCAACACATACCCACTTAGAAGAATGAAATATTTGAGAAATATTTTTAAAAGGCAGACTATTATATTTCTCTGCAGGAAAAGTGGAGAAACTTGCCCTTGGAAACAGAAAGCATGCCCCAGGTTTTTCTTAGTAGCCCCCAGGAGATATTTTGTGCATATTAAGAAAAATTGGGCCAGCCTATTCATAAACCAGCCTCACTTTTCCTGCTCCAAGCAGAAATGCAGATTTGGTAATCCATTCACAAACTCAGATAAGCAACAGAGAAAAAGTAGCTTAGGCAAACACCTAGGATTGGCATTTCCTCTTTTGCTCATATAGTTAGTTATGACCCCTACATAACCCCTACATGACCCCATAGTAATCCGGGAACAGCCAATAGGATACATGTTCTTGCACAAGAACAGGAAGCTCAAGTGCATGGATCAAAGATGGGATAAAACGCCCTCACTCTCAACTCCATTTTGTCAGCTGCACCAGAACCACAAACATGTGGTCATGTCCATCAATTAATGGACCAGGGGTGAAATGCACTGCATGTGCAGAGGGTAAAAGAACCCAAATGGCGTGTCCGGGTGGGTGGGTGAAGACTTGCATTGTCGTTGATACAATCTCTCCAATCATCGGCAGGCATGCTTGAACCGGGAGTATTTCACCCTTAAAATGGACCCTCTTTCCAATCGGCCTCCGTCTTGCATTTTGTCTCCAGTGTCTTCCAGTGTCTTTCTCCTGGATTGGAACTGAACCAGATGGATATTTCTTCCCACACTCCCTTGATGTGCTTTATTATTTGGGACCTACAATAAATGAGACTGCAATTCATTTTCATCAAGTCTGTTTCACTTTAGAATTTTACACATTGCTAATAACTATACAAGTCAGTGTAAGTTTCAGAAAGAGTGTTCTTCAAAGTATCAGGATTTCTGTTAAAGTGTAAATATAATAACACAGTGAATCTATTTTTAGTATTTATTTATTTAGTAGAATGATATCTGGGAGAATAATTTGCTATGAAATAAGCATTTAAAATGAATTGTGCTATTTAGAAAATGTTTATATTTGTGCTAGTATGAATACATTCATTTATATTCATTTTTAAAAACCATTCGTTTCAAAGGACAATATATTTATGAAGACCTACAAGAAAAGATACAACAATCAGCAAGATTTTTACAACTTTTCTTCACAGGATAACAAATAAAAATAACAAAAATGGGATGGAATATGTTACTGAGTTTCAAGGCTTATTGCGTTCTAATCTCAGAAATCTAAAAAAAATACCATTTTAGAATAAAAACAGAAACTTTTCGCTCATGACTCACAAAACCCTATGTGTGGGATGGCGTCATTATATCGGGGCATTTTCACAATGATTAATTTGAATCCAGGAGAAACAACAGTTGTATTGAAATTCTAGTTCAGTCCCTTATGCAATACCAGCTTCCTGAAATATATATGCCCCTGTGTATATAAAACCCTATGGGGATTAAATAAAAGTCATTATTTAATTACCAACAAAATGAAAAACAAAATGTGAATTGAGGCACAAATAACCACTTCTTCTGTGTCACAGTATTTCCCTATGAGAGTTTTGTTTAGTTGCCTCTTCTTACTAACACATTTAAAGCAGGGGTCCCCAATTACCAGTCCCCAATCCACTGGACTGATACTGGTCCACAGCATGTCAGCAACTGGGCTGTACAAACAAGCAAAGTTCCATCCTGGATGCAGGCAGCATGCAAAACCACACTGTCTTCAGTCTGCGGAAAAACCTTTGTCCACAGAACCGGGTCCTGGTGCCCCAAAGGTTGGGGCCACAAACCTAGAGGATTTCCACAATTCTGATGCATCTGAGCTTTAGCCAAGATGAGTTTTATCTGTGAATCAGTCTTGCCCAGTGTCATCACCGCTAGTATCCTGCAATAGCAATAGCATTTAGACTGAGAATTTACAGCACTCTCTAAGTTGTTTACAGAGAGAGCATATTGCCCCAACAGTTTGTATCCTCATTTTACCGACCCTGGAAGGATGGGTTAACCCTGAGCTGGTGAGGATCGAACTCCTGGCAATGAGCGGAGTTTGCCTGCAATATTGCCTTCTAACAACTGCGCCACCAAGATTCCTACCAGTAGTTGCAACAGCAAAGGCTCCAAAGATGTCTGCAGGGTAGGATCCAAAAAGTTCAGTCATTGACAGATGGTGATGGTGATCAAAACTGTTTAAAAAAAAAAAAGTGTGTTGCACATGTAGAGTTTTGATCACAACCCAGTGGCTTCCCTCTTGATTTTTCTGGGCCACAACTTGCAGATCCCTCCCCCCAACAAAGCTATATCACAAAGCCAATTCAATTAATATTCTTCAGCGTAATGCCAATCCTGGCTTCCCAAAAAATAATTTCTCTAGTTTTTGAAAGTTTATATTTCTAAGTTTAAGCAGGATATTTTCTGCATTGGTTCAATCAGCACAGCCTGAGCGGTTTGTGTGGGGGAGGGGGAGGAATGCTGCTGCGTTGTCCTATCCTCATTCTACCATCCCTGCCTTTAAAAAGGGAGGAATATACTGTATACACACATTTATTGCAGTGAAACAATTGAAACCTGACATTGTTAATGTCCTCTAAAGCAGTATTTACCAACCTCAGCAACTTTAACATGCATGACTACTGTAATGCTCTCTACATGGGGCTACCTTTGAAAAGTGTTCGGAAACTTCAGATTGTGCAGAATGCAGCTGCGAGAGCAATCATGGGCTTCCCAAGGTATGCCCATGTTACACCAACACTCCGCAATCTGCATTGGTTGCCGATCAATTTCCGGTCACAATTCAAAGTGTTGGTTATGACCTATAAAGGCCTTCATGGCATTGGACCAGAATATCTCCGGGCCCGCCTTCTGCCGCACAAATCCCAGCGACCGGTTAGGTCCCACAGAGTTGGCCTTCTCCGGGTCCCGTCGACTAAACAATGTCATTTGGCGGGACCCAGGAGAAGAGCCTTCTCTGTGGCGGCCCTGACCCTCTGGAACCAGCTCCCCCCAGATATCAGAGTTGCCCTCCTTGCCTTTCGCAAGCTCCTTAAAACCCACCTCTGTCGTCAGGCATGGGGGAATTGAAACTTTTCCCTTCCCCCTAGGCTTATAGAATTTATACATGGTATGCTTGTTTGTATGATTGGTCTCTTAAATTGGGGTTTTTTAGTTTATTTTTTAATATTAGAATTGTTACATTGTCTTCTTTATTGTTGTTAGCCGCCCCGAGTCTTCGGAGAGGGGAGGCATACAAATCTAATAAATAAATAAATAAAATAAAATGAACTTCAATTCCCAGAATTCCCTAGCAGGCATGCTGACTAGGACTTCTGGGACTTGCAGTCCACACATCCTAAAATTTAAGAGGTTAAGAGAGATTGCTCTAAAAGTCAATGTTATAATCATACATTTCCCATTTTTATTTCATTTTTACCAAAGTGTGAAGTTTTATCAAGTTTGTTATGCTTTTCTTTTTAGCTTATGAATGAATCTTTTGTTTAACAAGAATCTTAAACTTAAGTCAGTTTGTTCTCAATTTTCTATACAGAGCTTTGAATTCTAATCTTGCCCTCATCAGGTCTCCAATCTCCAAAGGGAACAGAATCAGGATTGATCTGTCTGGGCCTAGAGATAGTACTTTGGGATTTTACCAGTTAACTTTTTTTGCAGTAAACTGACATTCTCCAGTAGGAATGAATTCTCCTGCTAAATATTTTCAAAGCAGATTTGCTACTACCTGTATTAGTTTGTGAGACTGAGAACAAGGAAGAATAATGTAATGAAAACTAAAAAGTAAAGAACACAATGTTCCATTTGAAGACTAGCAATGGAGGAACATCAAGTGGTTTAATTAAATTTTGCAAAGAATTCAGATGCATGCATTGTTCAGGCATTTTTCAAAAAATTGGATATTATTTTACCATAAGCCCAAAGCTTCTTTTTGATAGAAAGGCAATCTTTGGAGCTTTTGAAAGCAGCCCATTTCCTTTTGTGAGTCTTCCATTATCACCTGCCATGTCCTCTCAGAGAAAGGTTTAATCTCCATAGCGGCTACTATCTTTGACTGCTGAGGCGGATGGTTGCCAATGCTAATGATGCTTCAAAATGTCTCCCGCCCTGCAGAGAAAAAGCATCCCTAGGTGAATGTTAATCCTGGGAAAAAATGAGAGCATGAATCCTAGCCTATGTCAGATACCTCAACCACCACCACCACCCTCAGTTGTCTTGGTTAATAAAGAATAGAAAAGAATATAGGAATATGGCAATGTTTGCATTATTTTATTCAAGAAGCTCTGATGATCAGAGATTTACATTTCTCCATTTTAAAGAAGGAAGTGACATGGATTACATATAAGTATACGCCTCTCATATATATATTTATACCTGTATGTCATCCACCTGAGATTAAAGAAATAAAAAACTTTATTTTATTCTTCCATTTGGAGTTCCCCATATAACCTTGAGTCCTGAAGATTCAATCTCAAATGACACCTTGCCTTAGACATAAGAGAGAACTGGGCGTTATATTTATCTGAGACGCCCATTCTCACAGGGGGGAGCTAGTCTCCAAGGATGTCCTGATTGGCTGCGGGCACCCATCTTTGGAGACTAGCTCCCCTACTGTGGAGAAAAGCTATTCTAGCTCACAAGCTTCTTTCCCACTGATTTCCTCAAAGTCTGACTTCCAATTAAAATCAGCACACCCAAAATTGTTGAACAATGCTGCTTTTATGACCTAGACAATTTCTTCTGCATCTGATCCACTTTTCCGCATTCCCTCTTTAGCAGAGCACAGAGATTGGAGAAGAAGGGATTACAAGAGAGTAAAGAGGCATACACTGGGGATGGCACCAGTGCATTGCTTTCAATATATATTCCCCATAAGTGTTTCTACTTATTTATTGGATTTGTATGCCGCCCCTCTCTGTAGACTTCTATTTATTCTCTTTAATCCTTTTCCTTCCAATTAATGTAAATACAGACATTAATTCCATTCTTGCTAATTATACCAGTACAGGATAGGCTTTTCAAAGGACAAAAGAGTGGTGAAAAAGAAAGCACAGTTGTGATTTCCCACAGTAACCATTTCAGTTAGTGATTGAGTTGCCAGGTCCAATGTTGACAGTTTGTGTCCAAAGGATTAAATTTAGTCCAGAACAGATCCAATGATGTATAGGGCTTACCTAAGCAATATTATTTCAGTTATAGGTTTAACTCTCTAATTAATCAATGAATGACTTATATTAATTAATTATTTTCATGATACAAGATTAAGTGCAAGAGAATCCATGGAGAAAGGGGGCTTCTCTAGGCTGCTTTGGTTTTTATACGTCAGGACCACAATATCTATCCCGGCCTCAAATTGATTGAAGTGGCACAAACCTGTTTATACCACCGTGCAGGAGGAACTTTTGTTGTTATTATTATTTTGTTCTTTTCATTCGTTCCATGAAACAAAGGGAAAGAAAATGGAAGTGGAATTGATGGGGTTTCATCTTGGCATCATATGGAGGTACAGAGCCAAATAACCTTAAATTAGCTGCCAGTAATGGATTCCCAGGAAGAGGAGATGGCCAGAACTATTTGCTTGTCTTGTGGGAGCAGAAGTCTGAAGAAGGCATCCCTGGTATTTGTCATTGGTGATTCAGTATGACTTTTGGGGGTGGGGAGGGATTGTGACCAGTGTTCCCTCTAATTTTTTTTTGGGGGGGGCGGAAAAGTATAGTGTCTGAGCGGCAGTCCCTTTGGGACTGGGCGGCACAGAAATAATAAACAAACAAACAAACAAACAAACAAACAACCCACCCTGTTTTGCCTCAGAGAATTTCAAAATAAAATACTGTACTGTGTGTCTATAACAGTGAGCTCATAATAGGGCAACTCTATCAATATCAAAATGCCACTTAAATAGTTGAGCTAGTTTCAAACTAGATTTTGATTTCCTTTCTCTCTTCCGTACTCCCATTCTTTTTCTTTCTCTTTTCCTTCCTCTCTTTTTTCTATCTGTTTCTCTCTATTCCTCTCTCCTTCCCTCTCACTCTTTCCCTCTCGGCTTCTGGGCAGGTTTGGAAAACTCTGAGTTGATGATGATTTTTAAGTGAGCGATTGCTCACTGCTCAGCTTAGAGGGAACTATGATTGTGACAGGAAGCTTTTCTGTTGTTCAGCTGCCTCAAGATGATATTCTTGTATCATCAATAAGTTCTGAAATATTTGTGATATAGGTAGCCTTTCTAGATACTACCATGACTAATTATTGTTATTAGTTGTAGTCGGATGTTGCTAGCTTTTGTGATTTTCCCGTCTGTTCTTCAGTCTGTTTTTTTATGTCTTGCCCATTTTATAAGTTGATTCTTGCAAGAAGAAAACTATATTATTTCTGTAAATGTTTTCTTGCTTCTGATTTATTTTATTTGGGTCTCCAAATGTTATCTTATATATATTTAAGTACGTATTGGTAGTATACAAAGATATAACAATGTTTATATAAATAATACAAAGATATAACAATGTTTATATAAATGATACTAGTAAGAGAGAAACATTACGACAAGGGACAGAAGGCATGCTGGTGCACTTATGCACACCCTTTACTGACCTCTTAGGAATCGGGAGAGATCAACAGTGGACAGTCTAAGAGTAAAGTTTTGGGGGTTAGGTGATGATACTACAGAGTATTTGTCCCTGCAGGCCTTTACTAGGCTGTTACTATTCCAGACCTACTTTCTCATTTCTCACCTCTTGTCTGTTACCCTTCTTTTTGCATGCCTCTCTGACTTCAGCCTAGAACATAAAAACCTTCTGCCTTGTTTACAAGTAGTTTTTCTAGCCATTGGTCCCAGGAAACAGGTGGCATCAAGTTCCTATCTTGGGAGGGAAACCTTTCCTATTTCCTTCCTAGTATCATAATCACAAATTCTAATTAAGATACTTTAAGAATGACCTCTAGTGTTGGATGAAAAGAAGTGCATTATTTTCTTAAGGTCCCAAAAATTTTCGGATTCTGCATCTACTATTTACCTAGATAGAGCTATCATGGCTGAAAACATACAGACCACTCTAGGCCTTTCTTTCTTTCTTTCTTTCTTTCTTTCTTTCTTCCTTCCTTCCTTCCTTCCTTCCTTCCTTATTTATTTCTTTTCCTTTCTTCCTTTCTCTTTCTACATATTTCTTTTTCACTGTCTTCCTTTCTTTCCTTTTCTTTCTGTCTTTACCTCTATGTTTTTTTATTTCTGTTCTTTCTTCTTTTTATCTCTCTATTTTATTCTCTCTCCTCCTTTATTTCTTTTTCTCCATTCTTTCTTCTTTCCTTCCCCCTCTCTCCCTCCCTTCCTTCCTTTTCTCTGAACAGGAATAAAAACACAATACAGTAAAAAAAAAAAGAATTTAAAACAATAAACAAAATTGTGGCCTTAATAAAACTTGCATCCATCCAGTAACCACCCGATGCAGGTCTACCACATTATGGACACAATGTATGGGGTAAGAGGTGAAAGTCAGACACATGGACCAGGGCCCAGGGGTGGGCTCCTCTTACATTTTCCTACCAGTGCACTGTGTGCGCATTGTGATGTTTTGTGCGAGTGCATCCCCTAGTGCAAGTTTGCTTCCATCCATACACAGAAGAACGATTTCCCTTCTGTGTGTGCTCAGAGAGCCGAAAAATCACAGAAAACTAGAAAAAAAGATGGCGGCATGGACCCGCAAAGACAGCACCAGAGCTGTCATGCCAAAATTGTGCAATTGGCGGGCCACTACTGGAGCAGTGAACAAGACCACAGTAGGAACCTACCTCTGACATGGACCCATCATGGTCACAGGGCCAGGGGAGAGGGGAAGCCGGTTCTTCACAGTGCCTGAGGGCTGGGGGAGGCCTTTTCCAAAGGCCAATAGTGCCAGGGCCTCTATATTGCCAGGGGAGATTGTTCCATCATGACAATGAAGGCATGCTTATATAAACCCACCCTGCAACACTACTTCACTCTGGGAATCCAGAGTCTTACCCTCTTGCCAGATCTGGTAGGATTGGCAGAAATCATCAATGGTTCCTCGAAACATTTAAATATGTTAAAGGGTTAAATAAAGTTCAGGAGGGAAGTCTTTTTAATAGGAAAGTGAACACAAGAACAAGGGGGCACAATCTGAGGTTAGTTGGGGGAAAGATCAGAAGCAATGTGAGAAAAGATTATTTTATTGAAAGAGTAGTAGATGCTTGGAACAAACTTCCAACAGACACGGTTGGTAAATCCACAGTAACTAAATTTAAACATGCCTGGGATAAACATATATCCATCCTAAGATAAAATACAGGAAATAGTATACGGGCAGACTAGATGGACCATGAGGTCTTTTCCTGCTGTCAATCTTCTATGTTTCTATTTATTTATTTATTTATTGGATTTGTATGCCGCCCCTCTCCAGAGACATAGAAACATAGAAACATAGAAGTCTGACGGCAGAAAAAGACCTCATGGCCCATCGAGTCTGCCCTTATACTATTTTCTGTATTTTATCTTAGGATGGATATATGTTTATCCCAGGCATGTTTAAATTCAGTTACTGTGGATTTATCTACCACGTCTGCTGGAAGTTTGTTCCAAGGATCTACTACTCTTTCAGTAAAATAATATTTTCTCATGTTGCTCTTGATCTTTCCCCCAACTAACTTCAGATTGTGTCCCCTTGTTCTTGTGTATACTTTCCTATTAAAAACACTTTCCTCCTGGACCTTATTTAACCCTTTAATATATTTAAATGTTTCGATCATGTCCCCCCTTTTCCTTCTGTCCTCCAGACTATACAGATTGAGTTCATTAAGTCTTTCCTGATACGTTTTATGCTTAAGACCTTCCACCATTCTTGTAGCCCGTCTTTGGACCCGTTCAATTTTGTCAATATCTTTTTGTAGGTGAGGTCTCCAGAACTGAACACAGTATTCCAAATGTGGTCTCACCAGCATTCTATATAGCGGGATCATAATCTCCCTCTTCCTGCTTGTTATACCTCTAGCTATGCAGCCAAGCATCCTACTTGTTTTCCCTACCGCCTGACTGCACTGTTCACCCATTTTGAGACTGTCAGAAATCACTACCCCTAAATCCTTTTCTTTTGAAGTATTTGCTAACACAGAACTGCCAATACAATACTCAGATTGAGGATTCCTTTCCCCCAAGTGCATTATTTTACATTTGGAAACATTAAACTGCAGTTTCCATTGCTTTGACCATTTATCTAGTAAAGCTAAATCATTTACCATATTACAGACGCCTCCAGGAATATCAACCCTATTGCACACTTTAGAGTCATCGGCAAATAGGCAAACCTTCCCTACCAAACCTTCCCCTATGTCACTCACAAACATATTAAAAAGAATAGGACCCAGAACAGACCCTTGTGGCACACCGCTTGTAACCTGACTCTGCTCAGAATACTCGCCATTAACAATAACTCTTTGATGTCTACGCTTCAGCCAGCTGCAAATCCATTGAACTATCCAGGGATTAAGTCCAATCTTCACTAATTTATCTATCAGCTCTTTATGTGGAACCGTATCAAAGGCTTTGCTGAAGTCCAGGTAGGCAATATCCACGGCACCACCTTCATCCAACACCTTTGTGACATAGTCAAAGAAATCAATGAGATTAGTCTGACATGATTTGCCTTCAGTAAAGCCATGCTGATTTGGGTCCAATAAGTTATTGTTTTTTAGGTGCTGATTTATCCTCTTTTTGAGTAGAGTCTCCATCATTTTAACTACAACTGATGTCAAGCTAACTGGCCTGTAGTTACCAGCTTCTTCTCTACTGCCCTTCTTGTGAATAGGCACAACACTGGCCATTCTCCAATCCTCAGGAACTTCTCCTGTTAATAGACTTGCTGCCATCTATTGTTCACCTGAACCTGATAACCCTTTTGCAACAACTGTACAACAGAATGAAGAAGCTCTCAGTAGAGCTCAGCCCCATGCTAAAAAAATAGAAAAAAAAATTCCAAGAACCAAACAGGATGTGGTAGGAGCTAGTGACAGAAGGCATGAAAGACAAGTTAAGTAGAAATGCTGTTGTGAAAGATAAAATGAAAATGCAAAAATTCCACCAATTCTTTAGTTGACACAATAGGTGAAAAGAGTGATGTCTGCTTTCTCTGCCTAATACACTTAAATTTGCTTTAGAAAGAATCTGAGTTAAAACAAAAGCAGGTCCACTCTTAGAATCTCATTCTTAGAATCTCTCATGCATGCTGGCTTCCATTCTTTGGTTTTACAACTTTCTCAACAAAGAATCACCGTCTAAGCTGATTTTAACCAGGCTCACTTTAAAATTTGCTAATATGGAGAAGGATTGAATTCTGTGTAAAAGGAGAAGAAGAACTATTTCAAGATTGGTCCCCTGTCCAATTGGTCCAATTGTCCAATTGGTCCCCTGTCCAATTGGTCCCCTGTCCAATTGTCTCTCCTATATTTTATATATCTTTTCTCCCATCCATACATCCTTCCTCTACTCTTCATTGATGTATTCTATTCTCATATCTCTTCTTCTATCCCTTCCCTGATATTTACTACTACACGTTTTTATTCTCCTTAACTTTCAATTTGTATTGGACAAAATAATTTTTTTAAAAAATTGAGAAGAACCATTTCAAGAATTTGGATTATTTCACTCAAAACAGAAATATTTTGTCAGATGCTTGCAATAAGATCTTTTGAATTTTGGGGGAGGGAGTATTAATTTTGTACTGTTCATTATGTTTATCTCTTTGTATAAGTTGCAAAATAGCATACCTTAGCTATGATGGTTGGATTATTTTTTGGAGCTTTATGGGCTTTATCTCAGTATTTTTCCATGATAACTGAAGTCTTGTAAAACTCATCCAAAGCAGTAGAATTAGTGATTTGTGTTCTGAGTAGATCAATATGATTTATTTTATATTTTAATAAAAACAAGGTGCTAGTTATATGTTGGGCTGCTCAGGAAGCTATTTTAACATTGAATATTTGCATTTTGAGTGTTTTATATTTGAATTACAAATATTATTTTCTTTAATTAACATTTATTCAGGGGTTGTCTGCTTGGGGTTCACAAGAGTTCAGGAGAATATCTAGCTAAGATTCTGTACAGTTCGGAGAACCCCCCAAATCCCACTTCTGGCTGGCCCCACCCCCCCTGCACCATCCCTCCCAGGAATCCCCATGCAGCCCGTTTTGGATTCAGTAAATGCTGGGCGCAGGGGAAGGCTCGGGAGGGCAAAACATGGGCCTGCCAGAAGTTCAGGAAGGCTGGAAATGGGTCTGTTTCCAGCCTCCAGAAGTGCCTCTGGAGCTTTAAGCTTCTGGAGCCTGGGGAAGGCAAAAACGCCCCCTTCCCCCCACTGTGATGCAGGAGGCCAACTAGGCCATGCCCACCATGGCCCCACCCACTCAGCAACCAGGCAGAGAACCCCTTATTAAACATTTCGAAGCCCATCCCTGCAATTCATCTCTATGGGAGAAGGAGCTGATACTTTGAGTCCTTTGCCTCAATGCTGTATGACTGGAAAATGGCCCTATAACTTTTTTCCCCTTTATAATTTGAGTCAGTAATTGGGAAAAAACACACAGGATGTGGGTGACCCTTCATGTGCCAGAGTTACCAGAAGGATGACGTTAGAAATAGTACTTATGTGGTAGAAGTTAGAAGTTAGCTATTAGTAATAAGAATTACGCAGTGTCTGTTCCAAGGAATAGAAGGTTAGAGGCAGATTATGAAGATCCAGAGGCCTTCTTAAAACGGAAATTTGAACTCACCATCCTTCCTATGGGTTCTGCCTTGCCCTATTAACTTTGGTTACACCTTCCGTTTTCCTTTTGGGTGTCTTAGTATATTGCAAACCTAGCCAAGTTTCGTTTATTTATGATAAAATGTAATTTGTGTGTATCAAAACAAAAAGTGTAAATCCAAAGTAAACCTTTTGTTAGATTGCAACTAAAGAGCGCTTAAACAGTTTAGGAAATAAAAAACGTTTGTTCTCTTTTAGTCTCTGTGTTAATTCCACATTCTGAAAAATTAGCTAAACTGAAGGAAATAATTGGGAGAACAGCAAAGTATAGATATGTGCATGGGATAGGTCGTAGCATGGACTGCAACCACAAACCCGTGAGCTCAAGCTACCCACGCCAGTCACAGCCTCCACACACTGGTTTACCGGCTTATGCCACCCAAAGCCGGCTATCCAGGATATATTCAGGATATCCAACTAGGATCAGTGGTTGTTAGGAACAAATTATGTCTTATTTCCACTTAAAAGTGCCATTTGCACTTTTCCTCATCTAGGAAGAGACCCCAACATTTTACTCAGTAGTTTAGGCATATCCTAACTCCATTGTTTACTTGGTAATACACATTATCCATCTGTGTCATTTTTCCATCTTGTCATTCACAGCTACAGGGATTTTCAATCTGCTTGCCAAGAGCTGAAGGATAGAAAAAATGATATCCATCCTTTTATCTTTGCAAAGGTTCCTACATTTTGCTAATAAAGTAAGTAGCAGCTGGTTTCTCTCTCACTATTTCACTACCAGTAGACCAGCAGCAAAACTGTGTTCCTTTATAAATCTTTTGTTGTTGTTGTTTTATACTTTTCTCCAAAAAGTGTTAGATAATGAAGAACTCTCTATTGGTTTGTCCAGCCAACAACAGATTAAAAATCCAGTTTCTCAACTGTAGAAACTATAACAACAGTCAGTTTTTTGCTAATTGGGAAATCTACTTCTTTGGGCAATGACAGACTTTCATGTGATGCTCACAGACAGAATTCACCGAGATCCTGATTGCATAAAGTCAAGAAAGGAAGCGATTCCAGCTTGCCACAAGCTGAAATGCTTATTTGATTACTTGGCCACGTAAACAGAGCATAATGTGTGTGCGGGGGAGGGATACTCTATGTTTGTGTGCGTCTGTGTGCGCATGCACGTATATGAAGGCAAATGGTATGAATGGCAAAGCAATGGTGCATCTGCTCCTTAGCACATTGCCAGTTTCAGCAATAATGAAATAGTTCCAGGCTTGGCAACCAGTTCTAACAGGGGACATTTTTTAGAATTGAACAAAGGACAGGAAAACCAACAGCCTTTTAACTCCTAAGAAGCCAGAGAAACATTTAAAAAAAAACAACTCTTCTTCTAGTTGGAATAGTACTCCACCACAGGTCTTCTTCCTATGTTCTACCCTTAAGTGATAAATGCATGGTAGCTTGAGCAGAATGGAGTCTATTATTTGGCATTTGCAATCCTCTTTGAAAGATAATAATCTCATTTAATAACTGTTGGGATCCTTTCTACTGTTGGTTAGGAAAAAAAGAACAACTTGCCTAACAAATGACAAGAACTGTATATATTCAAACAGACACAAATCTGGTATTAAACCTTTCCTTCTTTTTCATTACATGCAAGAGACATTGATATGTACTTTAAAATTGGACTGGCTTTCTTAAAACCTCTTTATCTTGATTTATTCAATTCTTTCTTTTACCTATCTATAATTACAAATATTGGATATAAGGAATGAGCTGCAGAAAATATATCTAGTTCATAATCTCAATACAGATCTAATGTACACCCGCCCACTCCTTTCTTCCTTTTATTCTTTTCTTTCCCTTTCTTTTTTTTTCTTTCTTTTGTATGTTTGTATGTTCATAGACTTTTTTGTTTATTTGTCTTAGTATATTGTCAAAGTATATTGTTTAGACTATAATCTGACATGATTATTATCTTCTGTAACTTGGAATGTTTTTATTGTCAATTGCAACTATATATATTCATTGTATATTTGTAAATAAAATATTTTTAAAATGAAAAAAAAGACAAAAAAAAAGATAATAATCTCAGAAAGGGAGGAGAACACCTGGCAGAGATACCACAATTTTTCAAGACCCATTTGTACCTGGGATGTAGCAGTTGGGCTGCAAAAGCAAGTCACAGAGCATCTGTTGTCTTTTGTGCAATCTGAATAGGAAGCGGTTAAAAAGTTGTTTTTCTGTAGGGGCCTTCTGTATGTAGGAGAAAGTTTCTGCAATTGTGAGAAGACAGTCTTTAGGACAAGTGCCGTACTGATAAATTGGTTCTAAGGGAGAATCCAGAGAGCAGGAATGAGGTGTGGGCGGGGGGTGGATAGAGCTTTGGCTGGGCTGCTAAGTTTATATTTGGAAAGTAAGCCCACCAGTTGGTAGACCAACAAAAACAGATCGTTACAATTCACTTCTCTTTTGTTGCTTTGCATTTTTGGTTCCCAGAATAAGTGTCAGGAAAAGCCTATGTAGCTAAACAATGCCAGTTTGGCCTAGTGGTTATGGTACCAGGCTGGAAACCAGGAGGCTGTGAATTCTACTCCTGCCTTAGGCATGAAAGTCAGCTGGCTGATTCTGGACCAATCACTCTCCCTCAGCCTCATCCATGTCACACAGTTATTGCTGTGAAGAAAATAGGAGAAAGAAGGAATATTAGGTACAATGTGTTTGCTGCCTTGAGTTGACTCAGCCTTCCATCCTTCCATGGTGGATAAAATGAGGAGCCAGATTTCATCGGATGGGAAATAAGCACTCGGACACCGAGCTGGGAATAAAGGGTCACTTTATTAGATATTAACAGAAAGACCTGCAGGGGTCGCTAAATGGGGGTGTAATTTCCTGAACACAACATACTTGGGCAACCAATGGCATAACTCCATGCCTGGTCAGAGTGAGGCATGCCCCGCCTACACCCAGCCCATAAAGCCACGCCCAGCGTGTGGGAGGGCTCACCCTGCATGACCCGGAACCGGAAATGACGTAGGTGAGCCCCAAGGGCACCCCCTTCACACCGCTCCATCCATGGAGGAAGCATGAATTGTGCAGTGAAGGTGCCAATCATCTTACAAAAAATGCCCAAAGGAGAACACACAGTTGCTACTGATACCCTTTCCGCCCTGTTTCTGCCATATAGTGACCAATATAAGCATCAAATAGTGAAATCAAACTCTATTTACCAACAGATGCACCCCCTAACCATGATTCCATCTCGATCGCCCAGGATGGAGTAGGCCAAAAAACAATCTGAATAAATGTTCAGAGATTGCCAAAAATTCCTACTTGACCACCAATTGGGCGACCCATTGAACACCCTGGATTGAGCAGAGGGTGGGTGGGTGTCTGCAGGGTGGCATGCGGGCAAGGAGGCATGGGTGGTGCAACAGACCTTAAAATAAGACAATAGCCACGCCCACGCTTCCCGACAGTCCGTGCGGCCCACAAAGGATGCTGGGAGCTCTTGCACTACTGCGCGAGAGCTCCCCTGCAGCGATTGGTGCTGAGCTAATTCCCGCCTCTGCAAATGGCGGCCAGGTGTTTAATCCAGTGTTTTTCAACCAGTGTGCCGTGGCACACTAGTGTGCCGCGAGACATGGTCAGGTGTGCCGCGAAGCTCAGAGAGAGAAAGAAAACAAGAGAGAGAGAAAGAAAGAAAGAGAGAGAAAGAGAGAGAGAAAGCAAGCAAGAGAGAGAAAGAAAACAAGAGAGAAAGAAAGACAGAGAAAGAAAGCAAGAGAGAGAGAAAGAAAGAGAGAAAGAAAGAGAATAAGAGAGAAAGAAAGCAAGAGAGAGCAAGAGAGCAAGAAAGAAAGCAAGAGAGAGAGAGAGAAAGAGAGGGAGGGAGGGAAGGTGGGAGAGAGAAAGAAATAGAGGGAGGGAGGGAGGGAGAGAGAAATAGAGCAAAAAGAGGAAAGAAGGAAGAGAGAAAGAAAGAGGGATGGAGATAGAGAGAAAAAAAGAGGAAGGGAGAGAAAGAGGGAGGGAGAAATAGAGCGAAAGGAAGAGAAAAAAATTTTATCCAAACTTTTTTTAGCCCCTCCCCCCAATGTGCCCCATGGTTTTGTAAATGTAAAAAATGTGCCGCGGCTCAAAAATGGTTGAAAATCACTGGTTTAATCACCCGGCCTTTCAATTGTGGGGGCAATATGCTGGCTCTGTTAAAAAGTGCTATTGCTAACTTGCTGTTATGCCCTTTGTTAAAAGGGCACTATAAATAAATGTTTATTATTACTTATAAAGTAATAAAGGAAGAATTTTAAAAATCTAATAAATAAAAGCAGTTTTAGGATTTTAGATGTCCTACACTCTCATTTTCACTGTCAGAAGGAAGGAAGGAAGGAAGAAAGGAAGGAAGGAAGGAAGGAAGGAAGGTTCAATGAGATAAAAATAGATAAATATGCATCTTATTGTCTGTTCTCTCACAGATCTTGTGAACCACAAGAACCAGGTACTGAGTTAAGTTAACATTTCTTGACATAAAAGTTCACACTGACACATTCCACTCCTAAGGAAACCTAAAGAAGCGGGACAAAAATCTGTCTGCAAATATTTTTCATATTCTAATTTACTTCTTTATTCAAACATTGTGAAATGCATCCATCAGTCAAGATAAGCAACACAGTAATGGGTTGCAGCCAGTACAGCTGGGATCGGGGTTCAGGTAGCAGAAATTGAGATGTGCACGCATCTCCATGCACCTTCTGTGCATGCGCAGCAAGAAAAACCTCACGCAAGGACGCTCCTGTGTATGAGATTTTGCTGATGTTGGCATTCTTTTTGCTTCTGTGCATGCACGGAAGCAAAGAAATTGCCGAAGATTGGCAAAATTTCATGCATGAGAGCATACTTATGTGAGATTTCACTTGCTTCACATGCGCAGAAGCCAAATCTCATACCTATGGGTGTATGCATGCCCACCGGATGTGCATATGCATGCGATGATCCCAGAGAGTCCACTGATAGCGGCTGATAAGTGGAACCCCCGCCTGAACATGTAGCTCCCTACTTCCTATTTTGCTGTCTTCAAGTACAGTGGTGCCTCTACCTAAGAACTCCTCTACATACGAACTTTTCCAGATAAGAACCGGGTGTTCAAGATTTTTTTGCCTCTTCTCAAGAACAATTTTCCACTTACAAACCCGAGCCTCCGAAACTATCACCGGAAAAGGCAGGAAGAAGCCTCCATGGGGCCTCTCTAGGAATCTCCTGGGAGCAAACAGGGCCTCCCTGTGGTTTCCCCAATCACACACATTATTTGCTTTTACATTGATTCCTAGGGGGAAAATTGTTTCTTACAAACTTTTCTACTTGAGAACCTGATCACGGAACGAATTAAGTTTGTAAGTAGAGTTACTACTATATCACAATTATCCTGGCACAATACAGAAACAAAACTATCAAGGACATCTATGGGAGGAGAGTAAAAAAAAATCTAGTTTTTGAATGAAATAATGATATCAAAGCCTGTCTTTTTACATATATGTGGTTGTGGTTCTGACTCACTTTAATAGCACAATGTCCACTATTGTGCTATGTCTGGATGTACCCTAAGATAGTGGAGAGGAATTCAAAGTTTAAAATAGTATTTAAGTTTTCTTTCTTCCACTATGACTTCAGCACGCACCTCAGCACGGAGGTGGCTCAGGTGGCTCAAGCCATCCCGTGCCAGGGTGGTAATTACATATTGCTCCCGTGCCAGGGTGGTAATTACATATTGAAGAACATTGGTTAAAAACTAATGCTGTTCATCATAAGGAGATTCAAAGTTATGAACAGTTTTATTTATCCAGGCCTTCTTCGCAAACTAATCCTTACAGACCTCTGCAGAAGATCCAGTTAATGGGAGTTGAGGGAGAGGGAGAAGTGAAAATCACTCCACACTGGACTAGTCCTAGCTATGTGTGTTGTGTATGAAAATAGAATATGGAAATAGTTATGGAAATGGGTTAATATGCATTAACCGGATTGGATAAACCGCGGCCGGGAAATTCAAGAGGTGTCAAGCCACGCCTCTAGCGGAAAAAAGTTTAAAAAGAGCAGCACAGTCACGAGCCGGCTATTCTTGTCTTCTATTTTGTTACTGTTTATTCTTAGTTATTTTGTTACCGATTCCTAATTAAACAGATCGAGCTAGAATGGCATCCGTGATTATTGGCAATCTAACAATGTGTAACTGTAATTATTATGACCTTCAAAAAGCAAAACAAAAATGTCTAAATACATAGTATTTATATATCCTGTGTGCTTTGATGCACTTTTGAAAATCATGTTTACCTTTACAAAATAGGTATAAAAAATGTGTGTTGCTCATTTTGGTACTATTATTGTTTTATTAATAGAAATCAAGGGTATAAATTAAATATTAAATTAAATTAATTTAATAAATAAATTAAACAAGAGCCGGGGTGGCGCAGCAGGTAGAGTGCCGTACTGCAGGCCACTGAAGCTGACTGTAGATCTGAAGGTCAGCAGTTCAAATCTCATCACCGGCTCAAGGTTGACTCAGCCTTCCATCCTTCCAAGGTGGGTAAAATGAGGACCCGGATTGCGGGGGCAATATGCTGGCTCTGTTAAAAAGTGCTAATGCTAACATGTTGTAAGCTGCCCTGAGTCTAAGGAGAAGGGCGGCATAAAAATTGATTGATTGATTGATTGATTGATTGATTGATTGAATGAATGAATGAATGAATGTACAAGTGATTTTTTCTTTTTTAAAAATGCAAACAATACCAAATACTGAAATGGAAACTATGTCCTCATATGACCCATATATCCTGGCTTTTAATCCTAATAATAATAATCACCTTGGAGAACCTGATATGCTTAAATACTCGTACCTGCAATATGAAAGAAGGAGGTGGTGAATCAATAGCAATGATTGATATGCCTGTATTAATGGCAACTTCTGTGCAAAAAAAGATCTGCAAGTATTAAGCTGGGAAAAATCCAAGTGCTTTCTAAATTTTGCTTTACTCAAATCGTGCAGCTACCTTGATATTTTTAATCTAAACATCGCATAAATATTGCCATCAAACAGGGTTAGCAAAGGTTTTATCTTGACGGTTGCATATAAATTATGTGGAAGAGGGCAGCTATGGGGGATGGAGAAACTCCCTCGAACCAGTAGATTCACATCTTTGCACCTGCTTTTTGTTTTTCTCCATGGTTTTAATCTGGCTTTAGCCTGCAAAAAGACAGAGCGAAGTTTATGGTTTGATTATTGACACAACAGGAGAAATGTTGAATAAATATGCTGTTCTTGCCATAAAATCTTCTTCCTCCTTTGCAGTTGCCATAGGCATTTTGTGAACTCAAAGGGGCAAAATGACTAGCCAGTCTCAGGGAATACAGCAGCTTCTCCATGCAGAAAAGCGGGCCAAAGATAAGCTTGAAGAAGCCAAAAAAAGTAAGTTACCCCCTATGCTGAAACTCTGTTGAATCTCCAGAAATCTTTTGCCATATATAATTACAGCTACAAGGAAATGTTATAATATTTTTAAATGTTATTGTAGTTTTATCCCCCCCCCCATTGGGTTAATTTTTAAAACTACCTCCAATGTCTTGTTCTCATCATTTTAATAATTTGGTGTCTAGTTTCAGACCTGAATTAATGTGACTCAACAGTCATCCTTCTATTTACTTATATGGAATTACAGTATTCTACAACTTACATTGTTTTCTGGTTCTCTAATCAGAATTGTGTCTTCCATTTGGGGTCTATAATAGGGAGACTGAGATAATGTATGTGATATGTGTGTGTGAGTGAGAGTGGAATCATTTTTTTCCAACCATGCCATTATAATGTTCTATATTTTAATATTGGCTGCATCTCAGAACTAAAGGAATCATTGCCTTCTGTCTATTGGTTCACTATCATTTCCTATCAGCCTCAACCAAAAAGGCCAGTGGTTAGTAACAGTAGTTCTTGAAGGTCTTCCATATAAAGTAGACTTGTTTGAATTTCAAACATTATTTATCATTTTTTAACCCAGCTACTCATATTTTGTTAGTCTAATTACACTTTGGGGGTTTTGTTGAAAGTTACACAGTACATAAAACCTCATGCATTTTTATTCAGCAGCAGCTTCTACAAATTATTATTCATCCTTACACAAGATTTCATGTCTTGTTTCCTAAGATCTCTTTCTCTTTATTATATTGGGCCCCATCAGCAGCTCTGCATTTCCTACCAGGACTTTTTAAAGATTTTTGTCAATTAAATTGATTCATTTCCATGAAACTGGATTTTGCTGTTACTCATTTCAGAGTCTTTCATTCACTTCCTTAAGCTTCTACAAAGAGGTATTTTGAAAAATTCCATCTTTATGAAAACCTGATAATCTGCCCTGCCTTTATTTTAGGTTCTAATGCGCTGTTAGGGATATAATTATCTTTAATACAAACAGTTCCACGTAGTGGGGAAGTTGGTGGCCCATCATCAGTGTTCCCTCTAATTTTTTTTTTGGGGGGGGGGGGCAGGGGCGGAAAGGTATAGTGTCTGAGCGGCAGTCCCTTGGGGGCTGGGCAGCACAGAAATAATAAATAAATAAACAAACAAACAAATAAATAAATAAACAAAAAACCCACCCTGTTTTGCCTCAGAGAATTTCAAAATAAAATACTGTACTGTGTGTCTATAACAGTGAGCTCATAATAGGGCAACTCTATCAATATCAAAATGCCACTTAAATAGTGGAGCTAGTTTCAAACTAGATTTTGATTTTCTTTCTCTCTTCCTTACTCCCATTCTTTTTCTTTCTCTTTTCCTTCCTCTCTTTTTTCTATCTGTTTCTCTCTCTTCCTCTCTTCCTCTCTCTCCCCTTCCCTCTCACTCTTTCCCTCTCGGCTTCTGGGCAGGTTTGGAAAACTCTGAGTTGATGATGATTTTTAAGTGAGCAATTGCTCACTGCTCAGCTTAGAGGGAACTATGCCCATCATTCCAAACACTGAATTCCAGTCCTTCCTTGGCATGAAAGCTAGTTAAGTGATTTTGAGCCAGTTTTTCTTTTTCAGCCCAATCCACCTCACAGACTGTGGAGAAATGGGTAGCAGAAGTATTATGTACAACAGGGGTGGGTTCTAACTTACCTTACCTAAAATACCTTACCTTGTTGTGAGCGCATGCGCAGTGCCGGAAACCCAGCTTCTGTATGTGCACAGAAGGCAAAAACAAGATGGTGGCACCTACAGAGCCACCTAGAGACCAGGTTTGGGGACATGGCCAGCCAGCCATCACTCCCAGTTTGGTGAGCAGAGCGAAATTCCCACTACTGGTTCAACAGACCCAGTCCAAACCAAGAGCAACCCACCTCTGATGTACACCATACTGAGTTGTATAAAATATAATATGGAATATAAATGTAGTAAGAAAGGAAATAATCTTTTGGATTACGGAGAGGGGCAGCATACAAATCTAATAAATAATAATAATAATAATAATAATAATAATTTATTTTATTTATTTTTATTTATTTATTTTATTTGTCATACAAATATAGCATTGTATTGCAGTATGTTTAACATAATATAAGTATAAAGTAGAGATAGAAAAGATAAAAAGACATTAGGACAGGAATGGTATTTTTATCTGAATTCACACACACACACACACAAAAATTCCAAAGAAAAATCTATAAAGAGTGGACTCTGCAATATGGACTTTGAATTAAAGGATATTTTTCAAGCTGTGTTTCATGACAAAGTGTTCAAAAGTTAGTTTGCAAATCTCAGTCATGTAGATGTACTGCAATGGTGACATTGTGTGTCTTATGGAGATGCATGGGTGCTTTCCAAAAACAAACAAAATGAAAGAGAATAAACATTCAGAGGTGACACCCATAATACCGACCTTAATTGCAAAGTATCTGAGAAGTCTGTGGGAGTTCAAGCAACCAAAAGCAATTATCAGTAATCTAACGAATAACTTCCCACACTTCCATTACAGTCCAGTGAAGATACCTTCCTATAAAGCCTTTACATATCTTACATGGGCACATGAACAGCAGTAATAAACACCATACAAAATATGAAGGCTAAAATCCAGAAGAAACTAATCACCATCAAACTTAATTATGGTCAAAGTTCAGCATAACAAAGGTGGGTTACAAGGAAATTAAAAGCATTAAAAATACAAAAATTAAATTACATAAAACCTTAAAATATTTTTAAAATCTAAAAAGAATCTTTAAATCTCTAAAAAGAGGAACAAAAATGATAAATTAAAATTAAAAATGGCAAACTGAACCTATTTAATACAAATACTGCTATGAATCTAATGCAACACAGCCGGGGCAAATTCCCATTCCCAACGCTAGCAGTTTGCTGTGCATTCAGGTCACTTCTGTATGCGTGCGTGCGCATGCATACCAACATATTTTTGCTACTGCGCATGTACAGAAAGCAAAATCTTGTGAGGGGATGCATACAAGAAATTTTGGTGGTTTTTTGCTTCCGTGGAAGCAAAAAATCACCAAAATCTCACATATGACCCTCCACTCATGAGATTCTGCTTCCTGCACATGCGCAGAAGCAAAAACATGCTGGGATGTGCATGCGCACACACACACATACAGCTGCGTGCGCAGCGTAATTTTCACTACTGGTACGCTGTCCTTATCCATAGCAGTAGCAATCCAATAATGCAGTACAGGATATAATAACAATTTAGGTCAGTGATGGTGAACCTTTTTGACATCGAGTGCTGAAAAGGTTGCATGGAAACATTTTGTGCATTTATTTATTTATTTATTTATTTATTCATTCATTCATTCATTCATTCATTTATTGGATTTGTATGCCGCCCCTCTCCGCAGACTCGGGGCGGCATACTTTTCAAGGCCGTGCTCTGGAAAAGGCTGAACTTTCAGTTCTAGCATGCATGTATGCCCAGCAATCAGCTAGCCAGCACATACGTGCAGGCTGGTTTCCAGCATTCCCATGTACGCAAGGTGGTCGTGCTCCAGAAAAGCAGAACTTCTGGGTTCTGCCACGCATGCACACATGGACAGCTGATCAGCACTGTTGCCCACATGGACAGCTGATCATCATGTGCGCAGGCACACCAGAAATCCGGAAGACAAACAGGAAAGGTGGTGCATGCCAGGCAACATAGCTTCACATGCCACTTTGGGCACACATGCCATAGGTTCGCCATCACAGGTCTAGAACACAATCTCATGAGCTCTGAGAAAAGAGGCAGTGTTTCCTAATATTTTTTTTAGGAAACAAGATAGCAGTTTTAGACTGTACTCCAAGCTACAGTGATGTTTCCCCCCGTTTTTTCTAAAAAGAGCAGCTTTTTGATTAGCAGCTGGCAAGTCTGTGCCAATTGTTTTTGTCAATTAAATTGGTTTCATTTCCATGAAATGAGTTATGCTATTGCTCTTCTAGCAACAACAATAATATTAGGCTTATATACCACTTCATAGTGCTTTACAGCACTCTCTTTAAGCCAGGGGTGAAAAACTCAAGGATCATGGATGTGGTCTGGTCTACCCACGTTACTTCAGCCTGGCCTACCCAATGCAAAGGATAAACACGCTAGAAGTTTGCAAGTGGAGTCCAGCTGGCCACATCTACCCAGTTGGCCACACCCAGTGAGTGGTATCAAGCTGGCCTAATCCACCCAGTCAGCCACGCCTGCCCATCCCCCCAAGGTCAACAATAGCTCTGGTGTGTCCCTAAATGAAATTGGCACTCCTGCTCTAAGCGGTTTATGGAGTAGGCAAATTGCCCTCAACAATCTGCGTCCTCATTTTACTGACCTTGGAATGATGGCAGGCTGAGTCAGCCTTGAGCCTTCCAGGATCAGACTACTTCTGTCTCTTGTAGCTCTTTTATTGTATTTATTAGATTTGTATGCCGCCCCTCTCCCGAAGACTTTTATCTCCTACATTCTTCCTTAAGCTTCTATGAAGATGCATTTAAATAATTTCATCTTGTTATATGGCTTCCTGCTCGAGCAGGGGTATTGGACTAGAAGACCTCCCTTCCAGTCTATTATTCCATTGCCTTTGTGAAACAGAAAATCTGAACTATCTTTAAAGGTGGTTGGCGATATAATTATCTTTAAAACAGACAATTTGCATCAGATTAGAAACTGGGAGACCATGAATTATAGATCCACTTAGGCACAAAGCTAGCTAGGTGACCTTGGGCCAGTAACTCTCTGTCTTACCAAATAAAAACCTGCAGGCAGTTGCCAGGAATCAAGGCACACACCTGCAAACCTGTGCCATAAGCCAAAGCTACTTTTTCTGCATTTCAGGAAATACCAGTTCCAGGATACTCTGAACCAGTTCAAAGAGGTACACTCTGCTTGCTCTCCCACCAGCAAGATTTAGTTGCAATGTGAAACAGGTTTGACATCCTTGAACTGGAAAATTGAAAACATGCCTCTCACGTTCATAAGAATAGGTTTGTTTCTTGTTGGTGCTGAAGACAAAGAAGGAAATCTCCCTCTCCGTCTCATCCTGTCCCTCCCCCCAAATACTTACAAAACTTATTTAGATAGCTTTCACAGCCTACTGAAAATCAGCTTTGTGTGCATTGGCTTCTCCAGTTTAAGATGATGCCTCTCTCTCTCTCTCCTTTTCCCTCTCTCACTCCCCCCCTCTCTCTCATACACACACACAGACACATGCACTCATGTTTATCTTTTCAAAATTATTTCTAAAAAAGAAAACATTATAAACTGGCTGACCAACTGCATTCAATGTGTAGTACTCAGTGGAGCATGGAGGGAAGTTTGCAGTGGAGTACCCCAAGGCTCTGTTTTAGGCTCAGTACTCTTCAACATCTTCCTCAATGACTGATTTGCAAATGACACCAAACTGGCAGGAATAGCCAATATTCCAGAAGACAGGCTCAATATAAAAGAGGATCTTGACAGACTTGAACATTGGGTGCTATCTAATAAAATGAAACTCAATTGTGACAAAAGCAAGGTTCTACATTTAGGCAAGAAAAACAAAATGCTCAGGTACAGTATATGTGATACTTTGCTCAACAGTAGTAACTGTGAGAGGAGTTCCCAACTTCCCAAATGTGATTTTGTACTGTTTAGCAGAATTATGTTTAGTATAAATATGATAGATCTTCCATTCGCCCAATCCTTCAAAAGAAAACCATAAGGTCATGTCAAATATAATCAATTAAAACATATCAACGACAAACTTATGAAGAGATTATAAAGAAGTGTGGATTTCTTATGAGACGGCATTTTTGACAGGACATACTTCCTATGGCAGCCATTTTATGAATAAAGGCAACCATTTTATAAGAAAGCCCACAAATTGTTTTTAAAATTCTAAATTTGCCCACCAGACACAAAGTCGTCCAAGTATTATTTTTTAAGAAAAAGCAAATGACCCTTTAGGGTTCAAAATACATTTAAAAGATGCTATAGATTTGATTATTCTAGAATGTTTTATATTGCAATTTTTTAAAAAGTGAGCTATGCTGATTTCTTATTCTACTTTATCTTCTGTTTCAATGCCATGAGTAGCTTTATTTATGTTAGCTGCGATAGGGAGTCAAGCAACATTTTCAGTATGCCAAAAACCCAAGTCTTTGTCCCCAACTGTCTTAGTTTTCCTTACTTTTTGCAGTAGTGTGGTATGACAGCTCTTCCTCCACTTTTCTAAAAACTTGGTTTTGATGGCATTGCTTCTGATTGACATGACACCAGACACAGTGCTGTATTGCCTTTTTATGGAGACAGGATCCCCTCAGCAGAGGAAAGTTTAATCTAAATTCTGTCAGAAGAGATAAATGTGAATACAGGACACAGACTACATCTAACTGCAGATATTGGCTAATTCCCTCATTACACCACTGAAACCTGGAACAACTTACCTCATATGCTTTGTCACAAATAACTATGACTGATTAGTTCCTATATCCACACCTGGATGTTACCTGGAATGCAAAAGTATACTTGCATTATCACCTCCTCCGTAGTATGAAACTATTCAAGATGTATAGTCTGGGCTATTTGCAAAGCAAGTTGAATATTTGAAACTTTTGGATGTCATTCCTAATGGTGGGTCTTTGCTGTTATAAGTATAAAGTACACAGAATACCACCAATCACTCTAAAATTCTTCAGAAGCTGTGTTTTTTATTTAGGATGTGATTATTGGATACATACATTAATAGTCAAATGTCAAGAACTGGAGAAGAGTATAACATAAGTAGGGGGGGATCAATACTTTCAGAATGGTTCTAATCACCCTCTTTTTCTTATCTAAATTAGACAGAAATGGAATCTCTGTATAAAAATATTATTTTTTTCTCCTTCTGGCTTGTCTTCTAGAACTTGTCCAGGCACAGTTACTCCTTTAATTGTTTCAATATTTTCCTAAATTCATTTATTTATTTATTGGATTTGTATGCCGCCCCTCTCCGGAGACTCGGAGACTCATGTCTTTCCAGTCTGCTTAAAATGGGATGTACTTTAGCATCTGAAAAAGGGCTTTCTCTTCTGTGTACTGTGTCCATATGGAGCTTAACAACCTCATAGGATTTGTTTTAACACTTCAATCTTAGGTAGAATTATTAATCCAAATAAATGCATAAATACCTAAATACCTGACTAAACTGAAAGGGATTTGCAAGACTATGTTAAGCATTATTCTAATCCTTTAGAATCAGTTGATTATCATTATTTTCATATTACCCTTATTATGAAATGAGTCACTCGGCTTTGATGTTACCTTTTCCTTCATGTTTACAATGTGTTAGTACTTGAAATGTGCTGTAATATTCCCACCCACCTTTCCATCTAGCAAACTGTAGTGAAAAGGAGGCGGAAACTCAATAACTGCAAATACTGCAATTTAGGGAACTGAGATGTAACATGATATTGGTTTGGAGTTTAACAAAATTCAATTGTTGTGAACTGAAGGATTCCTGTCAGCAAATCAGTAAGGCAAATCTTGGAGAATGATGCCTTTCCTTGACAACAGCATCTACAATCTGTTCTCTGACTATTGCAAAAAAACAAAAAGAAAATACTTGATTTAAAGTTCAGGTCATACAAGAAGTTGTCCATATTTCAACGAGCAATGCTCTATGGCTGTCAATCTTTTTCAGTAAGGAAATCTGGGAGCATTTGATTGTTTATGTGAGAGTAAGTAAACACAATATTTCTGATCCTAAAGTCAGTATATAATAATAATAATAATAATAATAATAATAATAATAATAATAATAATAATAGACAACAACTCTGGCATAAGCCCGTGAAAGTGGTCCCAGTAGTACTTGGCACGCTGGGCGCAGTACCAAAGGATCTCGGCTGACATTTGAAAAGCATCGGAATTGACAAAATCTCCATCTGTCAATTGCAAAAGGCCGCTTTACTGGGATTGGCAAACATAATTCGCCGCTACATCACACAGTCCTAGGTGCTTGGGAAGCGCCCGACTGGTGATGAAATACGAAATCCAGCATAGTGATCTCGTTTGCTGTGTTGTACTGACATAATAATAATAATATAATAATAATAATAATAATAATAATAATAATAATAATAATAATAATAATAATATAAAATAATAATAATAATAATAATAATAATAATAATAATAATAATAATAATAATAATAATAATAATAATAAAAAATAACAAAAAGGAATGTAAATGTTCTCCCTATAACTAGCACATAAAGAACAGAGAAGGAAGACTCCGAAGACAATTGTGCTTGGTCTATTAAGGCTATTTATCCATAGCCTTAAAAAAGTAGATTTGCTAAAATATATACATTCATTTAGAAGTCCATGATTTGTATAAATTAGGCAGATAAATAAGATTCCTTTTGATTGGATTGAAAAAAGAGAGAGAGAGAGAGAGATTCAAAATGCAAGATTCAAACATGCTTATTAATTTCATGGCTGTACTTAGTAGATGGATATATGCATTGTGATATGGAGACACTATACCTAATGAGACATCAGAATAGTGTTCTGCCCTCATTTGTAGAGCATTGTATATGATATTCATATGAGCATTTATGTGGATTTACTTTTCTTCTTTTAATATATCCATTAACTTTTGTTTGGCAATGAATTAAGAATAGGCTTATAAGTCATAGTGGGATTCACTTACCTTCCCTGCCGGTTCGCAAATGTGAGTGTGCGCACATGAACACAGCTTCCTGCACTTGTGCAGTGCTTGCGCATTACATTGGGGTGGGTGGGCAGAGCTTCCCACAGTTGCTGCTACTGGTTCACATGATCCAAAGAGAACCGGCTGAGTACCACCACTGCTTGTAGTGGAATGTGTGTATGACCTTGGGAAATGAGGGGAAGGCACAGAGGTGGAATTCTACTGGTTCCAACAGGTTTGCTAGAACTGGTTGTTAACTTTCTAAGCAGTTCAGAGAATTGGTTGTTAGAAGAAGTCTCCTTTTATTTCCCCCCACACACACTTTACAGGGTTAATCCTGTAAGGAATTACAACATTCTGGTATTGTTTCTGTTGTGGTTAGCTCTGGCCCAGCTCCTGCCCCAAGGACTGTGGATGTGGGGGAGACATCCACATGCTGCAGGCCTGTTTTGCCCCCGGTGGAATCTGAAGATGAAGGCTCCTCTGACCAAGAAGACATGAGTGACAGGGAGGAGGAGAGTGTGGCAGACAGCTCAGAAGGAGATTAATTATCTCTCTCCTCCTTGGATTCAGAACAATAGTTAATGATACAGCCACGCATGAAGAGAGCGATGCATAGGCAACAACAACTGAGAGATTATTATCAAAGAAAGTGAGGCCACCTGTGGTTGGGTGGGGCTGTGGTAATTAGTGAGGCTGCTATAAATAGCAGCCTGTGGGTTTGGCCATTGTGGAGGATTATCTGATCGTTGTGTTTTGTGACTGCTTTACTGACTTTGACCTTTTGTGTGCTGATTTTTCCCCGCTTTGAAACTAAACCAGAGCAAAGTGTGTTTTACTTTGTGAAAGAAGAAGGACTGTGAATTGCCTCACAGCTGCAAACTAAGTATCACAGAACTGATAAGGGACTTGTACAAATTACCAGTTTGTTTGGAGACGAGTGCTCTTTGCTATACCAAAAGAGGGCTTAGTTTAAGTGAATTTTCATTATAAAGAACATTGTTTTGAATTTTCAAACGTGTGTGTGTCTGAAATTTGTACCTGTGAATTTTTGGGAGGAGTCTACCAGAGAGCCCGACAGAACAGTTTCTATAGCCTAATCCCATGATGGCAAACCTATGGCACGTGTGCCAGAAGTGGCACACAGAGCCATCTCCCTTTGCTCTTCCAGGTTCCGGTGCACAGACAGCTGATCTTCAGGCACTCAGGAGTACCAGAAACCGATAGAACAGTCATCTGGTGCACATGCACTTGCTGGGAAGATGATCCTCCTGTTTCTGGTGTGTGCATTCACACTGGCCACTTAGCCTGGTATCTGGCACACATGCCTGAGAAGAACAGCTCATATGCCCAAAGACCCGGGTACAGGATCCCGGCTGTCACTTCCTAAGGGAGCAGAGCTGTCAGTCAGGACCAGCTGGCTAAGGTTTCCCAGCCTCCCTGCCTGAGCGGGTTTCTTGCGTGGCCCCAGCCCTCCAGCCTACAGCAATATGGGTCCGCAGTCCAGAGCATCTCGTCAGCTCGGGCACCCCAGAAGAGAAGCAGCAAGTGGCAGAATGAGAATCACTGTGCAGCCCTAGAAGAGCAACAGCGGCAGGATTTCTTGTTCCCTGTGGCTGGAAGTGGGGGGATTTCTCCTCTAGCATACCAGGCACAAGTGAGAAATCCCACCCACCTCTTCCAGTCACCCCTGTTGCTCTCGTAGGGCTGCCGCTTGCAGCCAGGATTCTGGAGGAGAAATCCCTCCCTTCCAGCCACAGAGAACAAGTCAGTGCAGCCCCCACTTCTCCCAAGGAAGTGCACTCATTTCGCAGCAGGCAGGTCTCTTACAGATGTCCCTTTGGCAGGGATTCCACTTCTGCTGCAGCATTGCTTGTTCCGGTAGCTGGAAGGGGGGGATTTCTTCGGAGAGGGGTGGCATACAAATCTAATAAATTATTATTATTATTATTATTATTATTATTATTATTATTATTATTATTATTATTATTATCCTCTAGCATCCCGGTCACAAGTAGTAGGGTGCTTGTTCTTGGTAGCTGGAAGGGGGAGATTTCTCCTCCGGCACCCCAACCACAAGCAAGAAATGGCTCCCTCCCTGTGTAATATCATCCTCATTAATTAGCCCCCATTTTGACACATTTTCTTAAGACACTGAAAACCTAATTATGTCAATAGGTCTGGGGACCTCAGAATGAGATTAAGTGCCTTTTTTGATTGTTGATTGTTATTGGGTTGTTGTTGTTTTATTATTTTTGTATTGAGCTTTTAACAGCAGTAAACAGTCCAAGTGTGAGTTGGATGGCTATATACATTTTTGAATGACTGAATGTGACAAGGAAATTGGGTCATTCTATATAAGATGATTATGACAGAGACAAGTGCCCTTGAGATCATTCTGATTCAAAGCTTCCCAACATTCTAAGAAATTAGGAGAAATATATTTTTTTAAAAGAGTATTAAGCAGTGATCAACAAAACAGAGACCTTCCCTCCCCGAATAAAAAAGAGTAATGCCTTTCTCCAAATCTCTCCAGTAGAAGCCAAAATGAATTATGACATAATTCCTGACTATATGGCATTCAGACTCTACATATTAGAAAAGAGTAGGGTAGGGTAGGGTACAATATAATATTATATAATGGAATGGAATGGAATGGAATGGAATGGAATGGAATAGAATAGAATACAATAGAATACAATAGAATAGAATACAATAGCATAGCATAGCATAGCATAGCATAGAACAGAACAGAACAGAATATAATTCTTTATTGGCCAAGTGATTGGACGCACAAGGAATTTGTCATGGTGCCTATGCATAATTTATTGATGTATAATTTTAAAAGTTATAAGGTTGTAGACAGCATCTTGGCAGGAGAAATTTGGCAGTAAGATTTATTCTGCAGTAAAGAGAAAGCAGAAGAAATGTAAGAAAGTTAAGTTTGAGGTTCTTGTCTGGGTTGTGCTGAAGGAAAGGAGATAACAAACTAAGTGTTCTTGAACTAAAGAGGGATTGAATATTAATATTATCTGTCCTCCTGCAGTAAATAAATGATATGTACAAAATAATACAATTAAAATGCCATGGGTTTTTTTGTT
The DNA here is from genome assembly GCF_031021105.1 of Erythrolamprus reginae. NCBI lineage: Eukaryota > Metazoa > Chordata > Lepidosauria > Squamata > Dipsadidae > Erythrolamprus > Erythrolamprus reginae. The sequence continues at coordinate 112,121,541 of NC_091952.1, read as the reverse complement.
TTTTTCAGGAAAAGGAAAACGATTGAAGCAAGCCAAGGAAGAAGCCATAGCAGAGATAGACCACTATAGGCTCCACAGAGAAAAAGATTTCAGAGGGAAGCATTCCAAAGTAAGTAAGAATATCAAGGGAAAATTAGATCATTGCAATATCTCTAGTTTGAAGTCCTCCAGATATTTCTGACTAGTACATGGGCCATGCTAGCTAGGATTGATGCAGTGATGGGCTACCAAAATTTTTACTACCACACTGTGGGCATGGCTTATGCATTTTGTTTCAACATCTTTCAGTGCAAATTGAGTGCCCTGGGGTGGAGCTCCATTTTCACTACCCCACTGCATTCCTCCTCCCCCACCATCCAGGCAGTAGTCCACCCCTGATTATCTACTATATAAAGTGTATGTGCACACACGGATGCAAAGCTCTTCTAAAATTATACACATTCAACTGCATTTGCTGCAATAGGAAAAACATATCCAGAGCCCAGAAGGGAAAAGGGGGGGGGGATCAAAATTTTACTACCGGTAGTGCATACCCGTAGGAGCCTATCACTGGGTTGATGGCAGATGAAATGAAGTATCTGAAATCACAAATTTACAGAGACCATTCTAGCCAGCCATCTCAACTGATTGAAACATTGAGCTTTTGAAATTAGGTTACCTATATCTCAAAGGACAATGTGATCCCTGGCTGAGAATTAAGTGCATAAGAACCCACTGTTTCTATGCACTAAAGAAATAAATGAATAGAAAATTTAACCCTATATCTATTATCGTTCATGTTAATCATTCCTGAAGGTCTCCTCTGAAAAAAATAAAGAATGATGAAAGGATTTGCCCATATATTTGGCAGCAATTCTCAAATATTCTGTACCCAAGTACTCAGAATTCTGTAAGGTTAAAATATTTACATTTATGTGAAAAGGAAGCACAAAACTGAAAGAAAGGAGTCACAATTTGGAATGTATGCATCTGTTTATAACTGTGATGCAGCGAACGTATGACATGTGTGCCACAACTGGCACACAAAGTCCTTTCTGCAGGCACGTGAGCCATTGACCAATTCAGCTCCATTGTACCAGTGCCTTTCACTGGCCAGCTAATTTTTGGGTCAGAAAACTCAGACTTTCTGCTCACTTTATGTCACTGGTGCCTTCCCAGATCTCTGGAGATTTCACCCCAGTGTTGTTTGACCAGCAAGACTTTCTCCTCCCCTCCCCTACCAGCTCCATTGGGGAAGAGATTTCCCCAAAAGAAGCTGGGAGGAGGGAAGCCTCTTTCCCCAAATGGAGCTGGGGGAGAAGCCTCTTTGCCAAAGGATCTGGGAGAGAGGGGAAGCCTTGCATGGCCAAACAATGCTGAGATGGAATCTCCAGAGACCTGGGAAGGCACCAGTGGTATAAAGTGAGGAGAAAGCCTGAGCTTGTCTGACCTGAAAATCAGCTGGCCAGTGGGAGGCACTGGCACATGCGCAGTGGAGCTGAGCTGGTCAATGGCTCATGTGCCTGCAGAGAAGGCTCCGCATACCACTCGTGGCGCATGTGCTATAGGTTTTATTTATTTATTTGTTTGTTTGTTTGTTTATTAGAGTTGTATGCCGCCCCTCTCCGGGGACTCGGAGCGGCTCACAACAGGAATATAAAATACAAATCCAATGATTAAAAACAAAACAGTTAAAACCCCTTGATTAAAAACACTCATATAACCTAAACAAACCATACATAAAACGAAGCGGCCGAGGGGAATCAATTTCCCCAGGCCTGGTGACAAAGGTGGGTTTTTAGGAGTTTTAGAAAGGCAAGGAGGGTGAGGGCAGTCCTAATCTCTGGGGAATTTGATTCCAAGTGTCGGGGCCGCCACAGAGAAGGCTCTTCCCCTTCAGATTGTGCAGAATGCAGCTGCGAGAGCAATCATGGGCGTTCCCAGATATGCCCATGTCACATCAACACTCCGCAGTCTGCATTGGTTGCCGATCAGTTTCCAGTCACAAATCAAAGTGTTGGTTATGACCTATAAAGCCCTTCGTGGCATCGGATCAAAATACCTTCGGAACCGCCTTCTGTCGCATGAATCCCAGTGACTGATTAGGTCCCACAGAGTTGGCCTTCTCCGGGTCCCATCGACAAAACAATGCCATCTGGTGGGACCCAGGTAGCCCCATGTAGAGAACGTTACAGTAGTCGAACCTCGAGGTGAGGTTTGCCATCACGGGATAGAAATCACAACCTGAGAATAGCACGAGCTGTTTTGAAACTTCCGTAGATGTTTCTGTTTACTTGACATATTATACCCTGTTTTGTCTTTGCAGATAATGGGCTCTCATGATAATCTGTCATCAAAAATAGATGAAGAAACTGCAGCAAAGATCCGAGGCCTCACTAATAATTACCACAAGAACAGAGAGAATGTACTTGGTCATCTATTAGGCAAAGTGTACAACATCAATCCTGATATCCATCCAAATTATACATATACAATTTAAATCCCAATGGAAATGTTTCAAAAGAATCGCTACTCACAGAATGAGGCAGCCTAATAAAGATGGCAGATTGGGAACCATCACTATATATTAGCTTGTTATCAATTATAATTTTATCACCAGCAAAGACCGAACAAGAATCCACTTGGATTCTTCTGTTTTCAACAGCCAAATTGTTACACATAATTTTACTACATTTTTTTTTAAAAAAATATTACTTTCTGCATTCCAGATGGATATATAATATAATCTCAAAGCTGAAGCATATTCTTGAGCATAATATTTGTAATTTGACCAGCTTTTATAGGCAGCTCTCTGGCAATGTAGATTTTTACCCTCACTTATATTTTGTTTTTGGAGCAAAGATTGTATCACTTAAATATGGGCAAAAACAGAGAAAAAAATGGTTTGACACCAGCAGCTTTTAAGTGGGTGTCTTTTTTTCTTCTGATGTTCTCTGCTGCTTGGGAAGTATTTTGTCATATGGCTTGTTGTAGGAAATCTGTTTGTCTCAATATGTGGTGTTTTTAAATAACTAAGTATACAATAAATAATATATATTATTAGACTTAACATTAACCATGTGTCTCTAGGGTGGTACATATGGGGAAACTATAGTCATACTTACAGGACGCCTTTACATATCAGATATACGACAATTGTCCCAAATTGTCTTGGAATTAGAATTTCTGTCCGTGAGTTGGTATTTGGCCAAAATAACCTTTTCCGTCATTCATAGTATCAAAAACACATTTGCTTGGTTATAGCAAAGGTAGACACCAAGCAACACCTCTGAAATAAATAAGAATCCTGTTCACAGGATAGATTAACGGTAGGCTTCAACTTCACAAACAGGGATAAGCAGTTCCATTATTAAGGCTAACTTCAGCCAAGTGAATGGCCAGTCTTTATCAGAAATGAGCTGAGCTTGCATTATAATAAATATTTATCTGGGAGTAAGCTCTGGAAAAGAAATAACTATAGACTTTCATAATCAAGAACATTCAAAAAGATGAGTTTCTTCTCCTTTTATTTTTCCTTTTGTTCTGCCGGGCTCTCTGATAGGAGCCTCCCGAAAATTCAAGGGTACAAATTTCAGACACACACACGTTTGAAAATTCAAAACAATATTCTTTATCACAAAATTCAAAACAAACAAAGCACTCTTTTTGTATTGCAAAGAGCACTCTTCCCAAAACAACCAGGTAGTCTGTACAATTTCCCTTAAGCAATCATTAAGTACTTAGTTAGCAGCTGTGAAGAAACTTCACACCCCTTCTTCTTCCAACAAAGTGAGACACACACACACGTTGCTCTGCTTTGGTTTCAAAAGCGTGAAAAAGCAACAAAGTCCAGCAACCCAAGTTTCCTGACGAACTCCGATCAGATATTCTTCCACCACGGCTAAACTCACATGTTGCTATTTATATCAGCAGCCCTAATTACTGGAGCCCCACCCAAACACAGGTGGCCTCTCTTATTTCCTGTAATACGTTCTTAATTGGTCTCTTCTATGCATAATTCTGCGCTTGCATGGGTCCAAAATGTCATCATCTGAATCAAGGGAAGATAAGGGAGATTGACTGCCTGGGCTGTGTGCTTAGCTCTCCTCTGCCGATTCACTCCCACCTTCTTTTTCATCTGAGGAAACTAAACTCTGAACTGATTCTGTCGGCAATAACACAGGCCTATGACATGTTGAATTTTCCCCTGCATCCACCTCCCCATTCCCTGGGGCAGGAGCTGGGCCAGAGCCAACCACAACACCTTTCCAGCCACTTGTGCCTCTCAGAGCTCTGCAGCTGAAGAGCATAGTATGATCTATAGCCATGATGGCAAACCTATGGCACGCATGGCACAGGTGGCACGTGGTCCCATAGCAGAGGGTACGCAAGATGTTGTCCTATGTCAGCTCCAGTGCTCATGCGCATGCTGCCAGCTGATTTTCAGCCCTGGGGAAGGTCATTTTGTGCCCCGGACACTCCTGAAACCCCAGAGTGCAAAACACCACCCAACTGGCAAACCAGAAGTTTGGAAAATGCACTTCTGGTTTGTCCATTGTGCTGCTTTTTGCGTTCCAATGTTTCAGGAAGTTTTTTTGTTTCAGGAACAAAAAACAGCACAATGGGCAAACCGGAAGGGCATTTTCTGAACTTCTAGTTTGTCTGTTGGGCTGTTTTTCAAACTTGGAGCTTCAAGAAGCTTCCCTGAACCCTCCAGAGTGCAAAAAACAGCACAATGGGCAAAGTCCATTTTTCCAAACTTCTGGTTTGCCTGTTTGGCTGTTTTTTCATCGTCCCAGGCTTCAGTGAGGCTTGTACAGTACTTGCATGGGGATGGGACAGGGATTGTGCACATGTGCAGGGGCAGTGTAAGGTGTGGACATGCATGGGGGTTAGGGAAGGGGTGTGGGTATGTGCGCGCATGCTAGCACACCCACATACACACCCTTTTGGCTCGTGAACCAAAAAAGGTTTGCTATCACTGATCTATAGGGTTGCTTAGTGGAAGAGAGGGGAAAAAAATGTTTCCGTTAACTTAAACTCTCTTAAGAGTTAAATTTTGCAAAGCATGTATGTCCGTTCTCATATTTCTAATTAATAGCATTACAATTAACGTTATGGGATGAGTTCCATGGACAGTTGCTATGAGATTCTGTCTGAAGTCTTTTTAAAAAAATAATTATCAAAATTGTTAAGATTTTACTTACTTATAAACAAATGTCATTTTCGGCAACATTTCCTGCCCTTGATTCTGCGCCAAGTTTTTTTAGCACTTACCATTCTACTTGGAGTATTTCCACGTTTGGTAAAAGATAACTTTTTAAAAAAGACAATTTGTCTATATCAGAAAGTTGAAAATCTGGATGTCACTTTCTAATCTTCCATTTTTTTTAACCTATTTATTCAGATTTCCTAAAATGCTTACATTATTGAAATAAGCATATGTGAATTTTATTGAACTATATCTTATGTTCTGGTTTTGAGGTTTCCTTTCTGGAGATGGGGCAATGCTACTTTATGGGTCATATGCAGTAATGGGCAGCCAAAATGTTTACTGCCACACTGTGGGTGTGGCTTATTTTGTGGGTGTGGCTTAATGTTCACATCACTGGGTAGGAGTGGCTTGCCAGCCATGTGACCAGGTGGGAGTGGCTTGAATGATCATCATCGTTCAAGTGAACTGTTGCGTCCTCGACTTACAACCTTTCCAGTGTTGCTCGCTGGAGTGACAATTTGCTTCGCGTTTCCCACACTCTCCTTCCTGGGTCACCTCCCCACCTCAGGCTGGGTAGCTAGGCGAACAGGTGCTGCCAGAAGCATAAATGCTGCGAGCGCCGCTTTGACCCATGCCTTCTGCTTGCACCTCAGGCAGGAGGTGGCCACATGAGGCTGGAGGGGAGCTGGGCAGGAGAGAAGGGAGCTCGTCTGAGGCCAGGAAGGAGGAAAGAGGAAAAAAGCAAAGAACGCAGACATAGCAGCAGCAGGGGGAAAAAGGAGAGCCGAGCCGAGATCAGTAATCCAGGAAGTGACAGCCGCCTATCAGCTGGAGCTGCACACTCATCTTCATTTCCACCGGTGGAACTGCGTTCCACCCCGTCCTGCCTGCTGCCCACCCTTGGTCATATGTAGTCTTCTTTCTAGGACTAAAAGCACATTGAAAATCACAAGTAACTGTATTACTGCCTTACTTAATTTTGTAAGAATCATTAACAGAGATAATATTAACAGTATTAATTTTAGAACATTAGTTTTATAATCAAATAATAAGGAGTCTGAAAGTTATTTGCATTGATAGATAACGCACAGCAGACGCAATAATATAATGAAAAGGGAATCTATTATGAAAATGGAATCATTGAATCTTTGTTGTTGGAATAGAACAGTGAGACAATAAGAAACAAACTTACTGCCATTTTATTATAATCAAAAAAGTTGAATAGCCTGCCTCAACCAATAGATTAAATCTAGAATCGGGGCAGGGGGGGCAGATATCCAGATTGGAAAAGCACAGGTTAAACATCCAAAAGGAGAGAAGGTTCATTTTATGAACCTTTATGACCTCATTTTATAAGGGAAGGGGAGGGGAGGGGCTGTTTGTCTTAAAACAGTTTGTTTGTTTGTTTATTTGTTTGTTTGTTTGTTTGTTTATTGCATTTATATGCCGCCCCTCTCCGCAGACTCTGCAGTTGGGAAGATTAACAGGAAATAAATGCACACACTTTTTACAAATGATTAAATGCAATCTATGTTTCTCCTGATTCATGTCAATGAAGATTGTCAATCATCCAGACATACCCATGCAAAGATATGCAGAGTAAACCTAGTCTGATTTATACCACATAAACTGATCACTTTCATTCACCATTTGACATGACTTTATGACTCTGTGTAAAAGATTGGATTTCTATGTGTCTTTTCTTCTTTTTGTCAAGTTCCAGATAGGCAAAACTAATAATCATCAATGTCCCTATAGGAAAAATGCAATATGGGTATAAGGGGCAAGCAAGGTACTTGCATGTAATAAAGAACACTCATATTACTAGTTTATAAATAGGATTGATGAAACAAAAAAAGAAGAAAAAAACAAGTGGATTTTTTTTCTTTCCTGTGCAATTATAACACATTGCAATGCTGTGATCTGCAAAAATCAGGAGGTGCAGCATTTCACAACCTGAGGGATAAAGCATAATCAGCTGCCTCACATCAGGAATATCCTGGCTCTAGAATATGATATTCTTTGCTTGATTACACATCTCTAGTTGCAAAACTACTATGACGTACCCTCTGCTTTGAATAGGACTCCTTGTAGACCCATACAATAATCTTAGCTGCTGTCTGGAAGGAAGCAATACCCTACTGCCTTATACCAAGTATTAGGTACTTCCCAGTCAAAACTAGAGAGTGGTTATTTCTTAGAGATATTCCTTCAAAGAATTTATCTGGATACTCTCTTGCTTCTGTTGCAATCAAGATTAGCTATGTGCTGAGACAGAAAAAGTATAACAGCAGGCAATTTCTTAGCAACCTTTACAAATGTTTGCTTTCGTCCTATTTACACCTGTACTGCAGGTGAATAGGCATTCTTCCAGTTCATTATCATTTTCCTTTGGTCAATGACCATATCAAGAACAAGTGCACATATATATTTGAGATGATATAAATTAGCATAAAGTAATGGTAATCTAAAATTCACCTGAGCTTCACAGTTAAAAGAAATTAGTCAAGCCTGCTGACGCACAAAAAAATTAGCCACACACAACACATACACCTACACATATGTTTGCTTGAATGGAGAAGCAGTAAAGAGATGATTAAGTTTGTGCTGTATACTTCTTATCTATCAAGTGCACAATTTAAGAGGGCATATCATGTTGACTCATAAGAGCTATAGTAGCAAATTCTCCTACTGGGTTATTCTTATTTGTTCCAACTTCTCTAAGTAGGAAAGAGCATATGAAATAGATAATTTCATAGCTTCAAAGAACAATTTATTACATAGGCACCTTGGCTCAGTGGCTTTAAAATGCCAGAGAAGGTCTATATTTTGAATCCTATCACTGCATGTTGGAATGAGCCCCTGACACTTGCCTTAGCTCCTGCCAACCTAACAGTGCAAAAGCATGCAAATATAAGTAGATAAATAGGTATCACTTTAGTGGAAGGTAACAGCATTTCATGTTTCACCATATGCGTTGTGGGGTAATGTCATGCTGACAACAAGAACACAGAAACATCTTCAGAGAGCATTGGCTAAATGGCTCGAAACAGAGATGAGCACTACCCACTAAACAATTGGCTATGACATTGAGTAAAATTTGCAGGGGCTCTTGAAATTATAATAAACTGGAACCACTGATATAGGCTCGACTACTGTAACGCTCTCTACATGGGTTCGGAAACTCCAAATCGTGCAGAATGCAACTGCAAGAGCTATCATGGGCTTTCCTAAATATGCCCATGTCACACCAACACTCCGCAGTCTGCATTGGTTGCTGATCGATTTCCGGACACAATTCAAAGTGTTGGTTATGACCTATAAAGCCCTTCATGTAGAAACTTCCTGGCGAGTCAGTGGGATAACACCTGGGGTCGTGTTTTGGAAATTAACACTACAGCAAAAGAATAATCATGGAAGCCATCGAGATAGAAAAACATCCCCAAAATATGAACAAGTGGGATGACACCTCCCGCCTACCAGACATCTGGAAACCTGCCCTCAAACGTATCCCAGCCATAGAAACCAGACTCAGAACACACATTGCAAAACAATCAAGTAGCCTGCAAGCTCCAACTACTCAGGATATCACGCCTAATCTACAACCATTAACTAATCAGCATACCTCAGCTACATCAACGACCCCAGGTGTTACCCCACTGACTCACCAGGAAGTTTCTACACAGCAGGCAATTGCTGAGCCATCAAACCACACCCAGCCACCAGTATTTATAGAAGGAAGGCAGCTCAGATCTCGCTGTGTTCGCCCTAGAACAAGGACAGAAACACCAGCCTGAAGATGATGAGTGGGACCTCGTCGAAACGTCGCCAGAAATTTCCAAATCCTACATGGGAAGAAACCCGAATATACCAAGACCGTCATATATATATATATATATATATGTGTGTGTGTGTGTGTGTGTGTGTGTGTGTCACATTTTTTTTGCTGAATTTGAAAATTAAGGGAGACTAGGATAGATCTATATATATGCTGTGCGTTTAAATAAACAAATAGTGACAATTCAATAAGGCACCTTTTAAGGCTGAATAAAGTGTAGAATGATGTGAAATAGAAGAATAACTAATGCAACAAATCATTGTTAAGGAAGGTTACCCTTGGTGTTTGATTCCTCTATTCTCCCTCATCAATATTGAAAAGACTTCAGAGAGTGCTCTGAACGTCTACATTTAAAGATGTGGTTGAAAGTATGTTCAATTGCACAAAAAGGCATCCAATTCACATTATGAGTAGAGATTTTTATGCCTTTTTTGATATTCCCTCAAGCGTTACATACCATCATAGCATCTGAATACCAGGTTAATTAATGGGAGTAGGCCTCAAAAGCAGTGGAGATAGTAAATGTTGTACTGAAAACCAAAGCATTCGGTTCCACACAAGTGTTTACCCTTTCCTGTGAAGTAAAAAGCTTTACATGGTTACTTATAATTTATATCCAATTTTCTGCGATGAGAGCCAGTTTGGTTTAGTGGTTAAGGCACAAGGATAGAAACTGGAGGTTGTGCGTTCCAGTCTTGCCCTGGGCTTGAATACCTTGAGTTGACCTTGAGCCAGTCACTCTTTCTCATCCTTAGGAAGCAAGCACAATACCATATCTGAAATCTTGCCCCCGACACACGCATCCCCCCCAAAAAACCTGCAGGAACTTGTCTAGGGAGTTGCCAGTCAACATCGACTTCAAGGCACCACTTAAATAAATAAATAATTTAGGAGTACTAAGCTCTCTGGAACTTATTCTTGAGGAGGGTTTTGCAAATCAGTTAAAACTGCAATCCTAACAAAAACAAAGTGCTCTTGCAGATCCAACTTCTCTTTATAGCTGGCTGATTAAGCATTTCCAACAAAGTTTCCTATCTGTCTATTACACTTTAATCACAGCACCTAAAAAAGATCTAGTGAGGTATGCAAAATGAATTTTAATGAATGGAGAGGTGGTTAAAAAATAAATATTAGAAAAAAGCAACGCAAAATAAAACATTTACACTTTTAAAAACATAAGGAAAGACAAATTACTTTTAGTAATTTATCCTTCCCTTCTCTTCTGTTTCCCATCACCCAACCTACCAGCTACAGTTTAAGTATAAAACAAACATTAATAATTGTTGTTAGATTATTGAAGTTCTAAAAGTCACATAATCAGATGAACAATTCAGGATTGGTCTTTGATTTATTGTAGAATATTGCATATGCCATCAGAGTCACCTTATTTGTTGGGTGGGCAGAACATACACTTAATAAAAAAGAAAAATAAGGGAGCCATTTCTGCTTGAATTCAATTGAAATTCTATTGAGAATATATGGTACCTATTTTCCCATTGCAGCATTTTAGTTTCCCTGTCTGGTGTTGTAAAGCAAGTTATCCCTTTCCCTGTCTCTGTTTGAGGACAATACTTTAGATTATAGCAATATATGCAGATGGGTCCATTGTCTGAATGATGAAAAGGTGGGAACTGTGATGAGGAAGTAAAAATTGCAGTGAAGAAGTGGCTCAAAGAACAGTCGATAAAATTTTAGGAGGCAGGGATACATGCTCTCATTTGAAGCTGGAACATTGCTATTGAAGAAACAATGGCTATGTGGAGAAGTAGGGATGTGATCCACAGATTACCAGCTTCATTTTATTTTATTTTTTATTTATTTCTTCGATTTTTATGCCGCCCTTCTCCTTAGACTCAGGGCGGCTTACACATGTTAGCAATAGCACTTTTTAACAGAACCAGCATACTGCCCCCACAATCCAGGTCCTCATTTTACCCACCTCAGAAGGATGGAAGGCTGAGTCAATATTGAGCCGGTGATGAGATTTGAACCGCTGACGTACAGATCTACAGTCAGCTTCAGTGGCCTGCAGTACAGCACTCTAACTGCTGCACCACCCGGGCTTGTGAAATTTTGATATATGTTACACATTCCTGGGTTAGTAATTATACCTGTCCTAAATAAAATGGTATTACTTTTTCACTCACCTTCGTCGTATTTATTAACAACTGGCATACGTTCAGTCAGTCTTAGTTCAAAACAAGACAATTAGTTTTGGTTATTTTATGAAACGTCCAAAGCCCCATTTTGGGCCTTGAAAGCCTCCTGCACCAACATGGAAGCCAAAACACAGTGTACAGCTAGTTTCAGCCTTTGTTGGGCATAACTGCACCCTGATACACTGGCCTGCTGCCGCCGCCTCTTTACCAGTGGGAATGGCCTGACCCACAGTGCAAATGGACTGCAGCTGGGGTGCATGCACACAAACCTCACAAAATGCAATGCAAGTGCCTCCTGCACGGACCCTGTCCTTCAGCGCTTGTGCGGCAGAGAACCAAAGATCAGATGGCCAGCAGGAGACACGCATGCATACACAGTGGAGCTGGTCTGGGACGATGGCTGTCATGTCCGCAGAGTGGGCTCTGCATGCCACCTGTGCCATAGGTTTGCCACATGACCTTATACTGACAGTGTTTTAGAAAAACATTAAAGATGAAACTCTTCCAGATACGTTTTTCAGGTTGTTAGATGACAATCAAAATTGATATGTTAATTGTTGGTTTTGAGTAGGTTTTTATATTTAATGTATTACAGTGTTCCTCGATTTTCGCGGGTTCAAACTTCGCAAAAAGTCTATACCACGGTTTTTCAAAAATATTAATTAAAAAATACTTCACTGTTTTTTCTCCTATACCATGGTTTTTCTTGCCCGATGACATCATATGTCATCACCAAACTTTCGTCCGCCTTTAATAAATATTTTTTTAAAATAAACTTTAATAAATAAACATGGTGAGTAATAATCTAAATGGTTGCTAAGGGAATGGAAAATTGCAATTTAGGGGTTTAAAGTGTTAAGGGAAGGCTTGTGATACTGTTCATAGCCAAAAATAGTGTATTTACTTCCGCATCTCTACTTCGCGGAAATTCGACTTTCGCGGGCGGTCTCGGAACGCATCCCCCACAAAAATCGAGGGAACACTGTATTACTAGAGTTTTGACTATTGCATGCTGGTGGGAGTCTAGATTGCAGCAGGTTATCATGGATTATCATTATTAATAATACAGATTATTACGTTTATTTATAATGCCCTTTTAACAAAGGACAGAACAGCATGTTAGCAATAGCACTTTTTTAACACAGCCAGCATATTGCCCCCACAACCTGGGTCCTCATTTTACCCACTTCGGAAGGATGGAAGGCTGACTCAACCTTTAGCCGGTGATGAGATTTGAATCTCTGACTTGCAGATCTACAGTTAGCTTTAGTGATCTGCAGTACAGCACTCTACCTGCTGCATCTACCATTACATTACAGTACTACGACCCTGGTATCTTTCAGATATGATTCATATATAGCTGGTTTAATGGTTGGGTTAGGGAAGCCATCATGGGAACTGAAAAATCCTGGGATTTCCAGTTTCAGAATATAAAGTGCCAGTTAAGAGAAGTTTGAGCCCGAGAATATTACATTCCAAAAGAATCTCTTCCTGAAGGTAAAAATCAATGTAATACTTGAGCTGTCCTGATTCATTTAATTTTTAAAGAGCACAGATTCAGAAGCAGCATGAGAAACAATACGGATAATTTATTATTCTAATTTATCAACCACATCTTTATTTTAGCAGATTCAAGATGTCGCGAAAATAAACAAAACAACTTCACTAAAAAAGAAGACATTAACTTCATAAACAGGATTCCCCATTTTATTTCTTTTATTGTTTTTGCCCCACAGGAGATGCATGCTGTATTATTGTATAGGCAAGTTAAGTTGTTTTTTAAAACTATTATACCTCTGCTAAAAAAATTGCAAGTAGATTTAAATGCTTCAGCTCAACCCTAGGTGGCGCTGCGGATTAATAAAACCCTTTTTTTAAAAAAAGACTCAATTGCCTCCTTTTTACCAGTTTCAAAAATTACATAGATCTGACATATTTTGACATGTATCAATTATGAATTAACCAAGTGCCAAGTTTCTCTCCCCCTCCCCTGAATATCAAAAATATCTTGTAAAAACTGACCCATAAAGAATGTCTTTAATCACAGCTGATATGTTTGGCCTGCAAAAATCAAGATTACCAGAGGTAGGATTTTTTTTCTCTATTGTTTGGCTGCCACACAGTGGTTATTTGAGTTTTTTGCAATCATGGTAAGGTAGTCCTCATTTAATAGCTGCTATTATTAAAATAAATTCAGCAAATAAATCAGCCTGTATTGGTGGCTTGTTCTATATTAACGATGTGTGTGTATGTGTGTGTTCAAATCAGTGTTGACATCTGATGGTTTCTCAGATAAGTCCCTATAGTGTTTTTAGCAATATTCTTTTTGAAAGGATTAGCCATTACCTAGTTCGGGGGCTAAGATAGAGTAATTGGACCAGTAGGTTTCATGCCAAGGCAGGACTTCCCAGTTTCTGTCCAAATGTCTTAAGCACTGGTTCTCTTTAAGATTAATAATTACTGTATGTTTTAATGTCCTGTAAATTTCCACTTGGTTAGATAATGTTAAAAGGCATTTCTGTACTTAAAACAAAATAGCAGGGGAAGGTGATTTAAAAAAAAATAAGCCACATGATCCTAGACAGAGAAAGCTGTAACAATACCTCATTGTTTCAGCATCTTGATACACAGTATAGACTCAGTAACTAATCTTTTAAACATTACAGTACATTACTCCATCATTTTTGCAATCTTTCTTTAAAAATGCACAAAATCCATGTATTTTTGCATTCATTTCTCCTAATGGGCATATTTTATATGCATCTTTCCCCTAATAAATATATTCTTGAGCTGACTGTGGCTAAACACATGCATCTGCATTTACATTTTACTGAACTGTAAACCACATCACAAAATGTGGAAGTGTGCATTATTTTCCACTTCACGTATACATTTGGAAAGCCTGGATTTATCCACCATTCCTCACCAACATCCTTATTGCATGTTACTTGCAGTTTCGAAAAGGGGCCAGATCATCATAATATCTTCATAAATGACTTAGATGAGGGAATAGAAGAGGAACTCACCAAATTTGCAAATGACACTAAACTGACAGGAATAGCCAATGCCCCAGAAATCAAGCTCAGGATCCAAAAAGATCTTGACAAACTTGAACATTAAAACATTTTGAACATTTTGTTGGTCCTATCCAACAAAATAAATTTCAATGTGGAGAAAAGCAAAGTTTTACATTTAGGCAGGGGAAAAAAACAAAGGTATAAAGTACGCATTAGTCGAGACCTGCCTCAAAAACATTAACTGTGAGAGAGACATTAGAGTCCTAGAAGATAATCACTTGAATATGAGGCAGAGGTGTGTGACAGCAGCCGAAAAAGCTAATACAGTCCTTGGTTGTATAAACAGAGGCATAGAATCAAGATCATGTGAATCAAGATCATGTGAAGTACTAGTGCCACTTTATAAAACCCTGTTAAGACTACATCTGGAATACCACAACCAATTTTCACTACTATAAAAAATATGTTGAGACTTTGGAAAAAGTTAAAAGAAGAGCAACTAAGGCCTGAAGACTAAAACATACAAAGAATGGCTGCAGGGTTTGGGGTGACATGATAGTACTATTCCATGTTTTGAGGGGCTGCCACAAAGAAGAGGGGGCCAAAGAAAGCAGGGCAAGAAACAGTGGTTGAAAATTAATCAAAGAGAGAAGTAACTTGGAATTAAGGAGAAAAGTGAGGACAATTAACCAGTGGAATAGCTTGCCTTGCAGAAATCGTGGGTACTCCATCACTGGATATTTTTAAGAAGAAACTAGACAGTCACTTATCTAAAATAGTATAGATTCTCCTACTTGAGCAGGGGGTTGGACTAGAAGACCTCCAAGATCCCTTCCATATCATTCTATTCAATTTCTCAAAAGGAGCAGTTTTGACCAAGATTTTGCATAGACTTGACAAGGAAGCTCACCACTAGCAGCAAATGAATGGTATTTATGAAAGCAGACAGTTGTGATGTTATGGTATCACAGTCTTGATGTTTAATGTTCCTTTTGATTCTTTTGTTTAAAGTCTCTGCTCTGGAAACCAAGAAAAGTGGGTCAATTCTTATTTATCCAAGACCATTCAAGAAAGCATGCACTAATCAATATTCTGTAATTAGAATTTTTATCTGTAGATTTTGAGGTCAGCCATACCTTGTCCATTGGGGCTTATTGCCACAGAAATGCTGTAGGAGTGTGGCTTACGTCAAGTAGGAAGAAAATTTCAGAGCACCCTTATGCGTGTTGAAACAATCTAGCAACTGCTGTGAGAGTTCTTTAGGTTTATTTATTTTTATTTATTTGTTTGTTTATTTTGTCCAATACACAATAATACACAATGAAGGTAATAGAGGATACCTTAGAGGAAATAGAATTAGAGAAAGAATAGAAGAGAGAGTATAGGATAAAATAATCAATGAGAAAATAGAAGAAAGATATAGGGATAGAAGAGAAGATATATGGGATATAGGAGAGACAATAGGACAGGGGTCGGAAGGCACTCTAGTGCAACTATGAACGCCCCTTACTGACTTCTTAGGAATCTGTAGAGGTCAACCGTGGACAGTCTAAGGGTAAAATGTTGGGGGTTAGGGTATGATACTATGGAGTCCATGCTTCAACAACTCTATTACTAAAGTCATATTTTTTACAGTCAAGTTTGGAGTGGTTAATATTGAGCTTGAATCTGTTATGTGCTCTTGTGTTGTTGTGGTTGAAGCTGAAGTAGTCATTGACAGGCAGGACATTGCAGCATATAATCTTGTGGGCAATACTTAGAACATGTTTAAGGCGTCTTAGTTCTAAGCTTTCTAGGCCCAGGATTGCAAGTCTAGTTTCATACTTAAAAGAGTTTCATGCTTAAAAGACGTGACAGATATGCAGAGGCAGAGAGCTTTTGGAAACTCTTTGATCTACACTTGTACTTAAGCTTCTTACACATCACGTAAGCACACTCGGGACTTTACAAAGGGAGAATTAACTGCAAGTCAGGAAGTGTTTTGCTGAAAACACAACAATGTAGTTTTGAATGTTGAATATATGAAATGATGTTGAATATATGAAATGACTAGCTGATGCCCATAATCTTCACTATGAAACTATGCGATGGGGCTTGATAAATGGACACTTAAAGCTTGAAAATTAATGAATAGTGTTATTTCTTTAGAAATGGCAAGCTAGGTTTCTGATACAGTTTTGCATAGCATAGACCAGGGGTTGACAACCCATGGCTCTGGAGCCACATGTGAGACTTTGGGCCCCCTGCTCCCTGTCCCATCACTGGCTGACCTCGCCCTCCCCTTCTTCACCCGGGGCTGATTATCTGGCATGGTTGAGGAACATAGCCACCCATAGTAGAGGCTTCCATTTAAGCACCCTCCTCCCCATCTTGCGACTCCCTAGCTAGCTGTGCGCATGTACGTGGAGGATGTGCATGCACAAGGAGACCCTAAAGTGAGCACCAAAGCACAGCAAAGGTGCACTCAGAGGGTGGAGGGCGGGAGGCTGCTGACTTAAGGAAGGTTTTGGATGCAGTTTCTATTATAATGAATAAGAATAAGGATAAGGATAAGGATAAGAATAAGAATAAGAATAAGAATAAGAATAAATAAATAATAAAGCATGGATCACCGACATTGCAATCCCAGGAGACAGCAGAATTGAGGAGAAGCAGCTAGAGAAATTAGTGAAATACGAAGATCTAAAAATTGAGCTGAAACAACTCTGGCATAAGCCAGCGAAAGTGATCCCAGTGGTACTTGGCACGCTGGGAGCAGTGCCAAAGGATCTCAGTGGACATTTGAAACCATCGGAATTGACAAAGTCTCCATCTGTCAATTGCATAAGGCCACTTTACTGGGATTAGCACACATAATTTGCTGCTACATCACGCAATCCTAGGTGCTTGGAAAGCACCTGACTGGTGATGAAATACGAAATCCAACATAGTGATCTTGTTTGCTGTGTTGTATTGTTAATAATAATAATAATAATAATAATAATAATAATAATAATAATATAGCAGACAGTGGAAGAAGAGAAACATGCATTAGCTGACTATGTGAAGGAGAGCAAAGAGTCAGTGTTGATGGAGGTCAACAATAGGAAGCTTCTCAAGGTGAAGCAAACTAAGGACCAGTACAGAAAAACTGTAACTCAATGTCATATGGACAGTTGGCGGAACAAAGCATTGTATGGCCAGTTCTTGGAGAAGATTGAAGGCAAAGTGGATAAAGAGAAGACCTGGTCATGGCTCACAAGTGGAACACTCAAAAAGGAGACAGAAGGACTAATACTGGCAGCACAAGAACAGGCCATTAGAACAAATGCTGTCAAAGCCAGAATTGAAAAATCAACAGACGATCCAAAGTGCAGACTCTGTAAAGAAACAGATGAAACAATAGATCACATACTCAGCTGCTGGAAAAAGGTTGCACAGACTGACTACAAGCATAGACATGATGCTATGGCACAGATGATCCACTGGAACCTGTGCCGGAACTACCATTTACCAGTGGCAAAGAACTGGTGGGATCATAAGCCCGAAAAAGTGGTCGAAAATGAGCAAGCAAAACTACTGTGGGACTTCCGACTTCAGACTGACCGAATTCTGAAGCATAACACACCAGACATCCTGATTGTGGAGAAAAAGAAAGTATGGATCATCAACATCGCAATCCCAGGGGACAGCAGAATTGAGGAGAAGCAGCTAGAGAAATTAGTGAAATATGAAGATCTAAAAATCGAGCTGCAACGACTCTGGCATAAGTCAGTGAAAGTGGTCCCAGTGGTACTTGGTACGCTGGGCGCAGTGCCAAAGGATCTCAGCGGACATTTGAAAACCATCGGAATTGACAAAATCTCCATCTGTCAATTGCAAAAGGCCACTTTACTGTGATCGGCAAACATAATTTGCCGCTACATCACGCAGTCCTAGGTGCTTGGGAAGCGCCTGACTGGTGATGAAATATGAAATCCAGCATAGTGATCTCGTTTGCTGTGTTGTATTGACATAATAATAATAATAATAATAATAATAATAATAATAATAATAATAATAATAATAATAATAATAATAATAATAATTATTATTATTATTATTATTATTATTATTATTATTATTATTATTATTATTATTATTAAAAAAACACTATAATGAGAGCCCATAACTGTGTTGCAGTAAGAAAGGTTTGAATCTTATCTTGAGGTCAGACCTAAAAGTTGGGTCCGAAACAACAATAAAAACCTGTTGGGCAGCACACTCTTTGGAAACACTTGAATATTTCCTCCCCATCAGATGTTAAGGACTAGTGCAAATGGATGTCTGCCTAAGGCTTTGACATTTACTCATGTTGGAGTCAGGCCATTGAGTAGAAGATAAAGTGTTCCTCAAGCAAAGTGGACAGATGAATCCTGTCTTTTTACTATTACAGGCCATCTGAGGTTTGATTTTTGGCCACCAAGAATAATTGTCCTGCAAAGAAGAGTTGTAACAACATCTACTCTGAGAACCTACTTCTTCCTAAACTGAATTAAATAGATCCACCATACAAACTAGCAAGTCTTCTCTATCTCTCATACAGGTTGTTTTCAATAACATTTTGCTTTCTTTCTTTAGGAGAATGGTGAAGGGAAAACTCCTTATGTACTCATGAACCTTTTGATAAGTTTTGAGCCTTAAAGCAGACTTTCTGCATCCATTCAGGCTTAATATTGCAAAACAAAAAAAGGTTGAAGCTTTATATCTTAAACTATATCTCTGGGTAGTATAGCTTTGTACTATTTTTTAAAAAAAAAAAAACATAAGTTGCCTGTATTCACTGATATGGAGAAAGAAAAATACAATTTTAAAGAAGCAAAGCCTGCTTTTCAGCAAGTCCTAACTAACTATTCTTTGAATTAAGGCAGCTTTTTCCCCTGAATCAATACCAAGTTACTGTTGAAACCAACAGGACGTTGTTTATCCACCCCATCAAACCCTTCTTTCAGACAACAAAACCAAAGTAAATGCATCACGCATTGCAGTTTAAGTCCTAAAGGAAGGCACATTTCTTGCCTGCATGCCAAGCAACATGCAAAATGAGCCCGCCCACCCTCAGACTGTGCTGTGTTAAAAGATGTAAGCTTCCCACTTTTCCATGCACACTTCAATTGTGCAGATTTCCTTTTGTCCATCTGTTCTTTGGGTGATTTCTTCCATTATTTACTTCGCAAATTTTACTCAACTCCTTCTCTTTGAGTCATTTATCACTCTAACATTTAAAGTTAATTGTACACCTTTGCATTTTTAGGATATTTCTGATGTCATATAACTATAATTATTATGTCTATCATACTACACCATTAAAATTTTAAACCTTCTGACATTTGCATACATTTAATTTCTTCTTGGCAGATTTGAAATTTTGTTAAAAGCATAAAAACATGCATTAGCAATTTCTTCGGACAGGTGTTTTCTTGAGAGTTCATTGATCAGCCAAGAAAACAAACTAGTTACATAAATTGTTGTCCATGCTTGCAAAATACAGATTAGGAAAGGAAAGGAAAGAATGCAATAAATAAACTATGTTGATTGTATAGAAATGTACAGAAACATGGATGATTTCCCTAAAATAATGTCCCTAAATTTCTTAATATTGCCATTCTCCTTCTCTTCCTCCTCCTTCTTCTAGTTGGCCACCATCAATATTTTCTTCTTCTTTTCAGAGTCTGTCCTAACAAAGGCATTGTATTTTTGCCAATCCAACTACATAGATTTTTCAGCAAGGATATGTATCATCTTTTAGAACTGTGTCTCCCTTCATTTTTTTCTTTAATTTTTTTAAAATTATTTTTTAATATGTGCACAGACAACAAAAACAGACCTACAACAAACATTTGGATTATTTACAATCCCATTTCTGTTGTGGTTAGCTCTGGCCCTGCTCCTGCCCCAAGACTGTGGATGTGGGGGAGACATCCACATGCTGCAGGCCTGTTTTGCCCCCCCCCCCACATGGAATCTGCTGATGAAGGCTCCTCTGACCAAGAAGACATGAGTGACAGGGAGGAGGAGAGTGTGGCAAACAGCTCAGAAGGAGATCAATTATCTAGCTCCTCCTTGGATTCAGAACAAGAGTTAATGATACAGCCATGCATGCGGAGAGCGATGCGTAGGCAACAACAACTGAGAGATTATTATCAAAGAAAATGAGGCCACCTGTGGTTGGGTGGGGCTGTGGTAATTAGTGAGGCTGCTATAAATAGTAGCCTGTGGGTTTGGCCATTGTGGAGGATTATCTGATCGTTGTGTTTCGTGACTGCTTTACTGACTTTGACTTTTTGTGTGCTGATTTTTCCCCGCTTTGAAACTAAACCAGGGCAAAGCGTGTTTCACTTTGTGAAAGGAGAAGGACTGTGATTTGCCTCACAGCTGCAAGCTAAGTATCACAGAACTGATAAGGGACTTGTACAAATCACCAGTTTGTTTGGAGACAAGTGCTCTTTGCTATACCAAAAGAGGGCTTAGTTTAAGTGAATTTTCATTATGAAGAACATTGTTTTGAATTTTCAAACGTGTGTGTGTCTGAAATTTGTACCTGTGAATTTTTGGGAGGATTCTACCAGAGAGCCCGACAGAACAATTTCTATCAGAAGTTATTATTGGTTATATAGACATTGTACATTACTTTATTAATGTTATGATTGCGCTTTCTTTATTTATATTGTAAATAAAGTTTACTTCTATTTGTTAAGTTGCTAAGCAATATCCCTGCATAATTTTATTTCAATTCTGGTTTCTTTCTT
The DNA here is from genome assembly GCF_031021105.1 of Erythrolamprus reginae. Lineage (NCBI taxonomy): Eukaryota > Metazoa > Chordata > Lepidosauria > Squamata > Dipsadidae > Erythrolamprus > Erythrolamprus reginae. Next base: position 112,100,566 of record NC_091952.1, on the reverse strand, counting down.
TTAACCAATTATAGAATTTATTCCATATTATGCAATAATCAGAATCCTCTTTTCCTTTCATTTTTTCCCTTTGTACAAGTTTTCTATTTTTATGGGGATTGTTGAAAATAAAAATGACAACCGAGGTGCAGTGGTACCTCTACTTCAGAACTTAATTTGTTCCGTGACCAGGTTCTTAAGTAGAAACATTTGTAAGTAGAAGCAATTTTTCCCATAGGAATCAATGTAAAAGCAAATAATGCATGCAAACCCATTAGGAAAGAAATAAAAGCTTGGAATTTGGGTGGGATGAGGAGGAGGAGGAAGAGGAGGAGGACAGTTGCTGCCCACAGCAAAGGGAGCGTCTCTTTTCTCTGGGCGCTGGCAGAGGTTTATTCCCTCTCCAAGCGCCCAGGAAAATGCTTCGTTTGCTCTGGACTGTCAAAGCCTCCTTAAGTGCCACCAAAAGCCTCCTTTGACAGCCCAGAAAAGCCTGAGATGACTGGGATTAAAGGGGGAATGGCAGAAAACTGGCCCGGCCTTCATGCCACTCTCAAATTTCCTGGGAAATTTTTCCGGGCTCGGTTTCTTAAGTAGAAAATGGTTCTTGAGAAGAGGCAAAAAAATCTTGAACACCCAGTTCTTATCTAGAAAAGTTCTTAAGTAGAGGCATTCTTAAGTAGATGTACCTCTGTAATATGTTCATTTTGATCAAAGCTATTCTACCCATCAGTGATCTTTGTAATTTTTTCCACTTCTCCAGGTTTTTCCCAATTTGTTTTTTCAATTCTGCATAATTATCTTCTTTAATTGTTATGCATCTTGCTGTTAACTGAATGCCCAAATGTCGTACCTTCCGCACAATTTGTACATTTAACTGTCCCTCTAATTTCCTTTATTGTTTTCCTGTCCTATTTTTGATTAAAAATTTAGTCTTGTCTTTATTGATTTTTAGGGATTTAGGGATAGTCTCAAAATGGGTGAGTAGTGTGGTCGGGCAGTAGGAAAAGCAAGTAGGATGCTTGGCTGCATAGCTAGAGGTATAACAAGCAGGAAGAGGGAGATTGTGATCCCCTTATATAGAGCGCTGGTGAGACCACATTTGGAGTACTGTGTTCAGTTCTGGACCTCACCTACAAAAAGATATTGACAAAATTGAACGGGTCCAAAGACAGGCTACAAGAATGGTGGAAGGTCTTAAGCATAAAACGTATCAGGAAAGACTTAATGAACTCAATCTGTATAGTCTGGAGGACAGAAGGAAAAGGGGGGACATGATCGAAACATTTAAATATGTTAAAGGGTTAAATAAGGTTCAGGAGGGAAGTGTTTTTAATAGGAAAGTGAACACAAGAACAAGGGGACACAATCAGAAGTTAGTTGGGGGAAAGATCAAAAGCAACATGAGAAAATATTATTTTACTGAAAGAGTAGTAGATCCTTGGAACAAACTTCCAGCAGACGTGGTTGGTAAATCCACAGTAACTGAATTTAAACATGCCTGGGATAAACATATATCCATTGTAAGATAAAATACAGGAAATAGTATAAGGGCAGACTAGATGGACCATGAGGTCTTTTTCTGCCGTCAGTCTTCTATGTTTCTATGTTTCTATGTTTAGTCCAGCTACTTCTCTATATCTCTCTATCTGTTGGATGGCTTCTGAATCCTAAAGAGCTTATTGGTTCCTGACTAGTCAGCAGGACACCAATACAATAAAGCTGTGTAAAGCCATGAAAAGATGCTTTGATTCTACATTATTTGAACTGGCCAATCATTCATGAAGCAACATGGCCCACGGATTTTTCATGGTGAATATGTAGTAAAATCAGAAGCTTGGTTATGCAATATGGATGAAATGGTTACCACATTCCACTAGGCTAGTGTTTTCCCAACTTGGCTACTTGAAGATATCTGGATTTCAACTCTCAGAATTTCCATGGATGTGGTGACCAGGGCATGGCACAGAGATAATACAAACAGCTGGCAGTTCAAACGGGCCCTTTTAGTGTTCGAAACCTCTGCCAACCAAACCTCAAACAGCCTCTGGGTTGCAATTAGTCTGCACAGCAATAAATCCCAAATTTCTCTGGCAAAATGAGAAGAAAGCAAGGAGGTTAGGGGGCAAGAGTTACAAATACAGTGGTACCTCGGTACTCGGACGCTTTGGTTGTCGTACATTTCGGATATCGAACAAAATTTTCGGCAAAAATTTGCTTCGGTATCTGAACAAAAATTTGGATACCAAACAGCCACAGAAAATTTTGTTTATTATCCGAAATGCTACAAGATCTGAGGGGACGGGGTGAGACGGAATGGGAGTCGGAATCCGACACGCCCATCCTGGCCGCCCACTAAACAGCCTCCCAGTCTCTAGTCTAAGTGCTCAAAGCTGTAGGAAGGGTGGGGGCGGCTGCAATACTGGCAGTTTCGGGGGGCTCCTTTCCTCAGTGGTTCGTCTTGTTCCCTTTAAGCAGCTACACCAACTTTCTCCTTCCCAACGGTGGCAGCGGCTTTCCTTCGAGCAGCAGCAGTGCCGGGAACATCAGCGGCTTCCCTTTCTCATGTGATGTTCCCGGCGCTGCTGCTGCTCGAAGGAAAGCCGCCGCTGCCGTCCCCACCGCCGGGAAGGAGAAAGCTGGTGTAGCTGCTTAAAGGGAAGAAGACGAACCACTGAGGAAAGGAGCCCCCCCAAAAAACTGCTGGTATTGCAACTGCCCCCACCCTTACTATAGCTTGGAGTGCTTAGACCTCAGATCTTTATCCCATAGGAAATAAAGGAAATAGGGGCTGGAAACCAATTAAACCCATTTCCATTATTTCCTATGGGATAAATTAATTTGGTACTCGACCAAATCGGTTCTTGACCACACTTCTGGAAAGAATTGTGGTCGAGAACCGAGGTACCACTGTAATCAGTCCAGAACATCACACAAGAATGCACGGATTCTTGGCAAGTTCAAACGTTGGCACACAACACTTCAGGAACTCAACTCAAACCAATGCCCCTCCCCACAATGTCTTATTGAATCTCGTTCCCCAGGTGTGCCTGGTGAAGCTAGGCAGAGCCTTCTCCTCATTAATGGCCTCCTCCATTGGCGCTGAACCCACCTCCTCTGCACTCTCCAAACTCTTGCATCAGACAGGGGTGGTTCGTGCTCCTTGGCTGAGGTTTGTTCCACCCTGCCGGCAGACCTTCCTAATCCCAAACAGCCTGTCCTGTCCTAACTCTGTCCTTCCTCGGTTTCCCCCAAGGCCAATAGAGCCGCCCTATCACTCACTGTCAATTCTTGTTCCAGTTCATCTTCCACTGCAGGGTCAGACTCTGACAGGGACATGACAATGGATCATCTTGTAATAATGCCTATTGCGTATTACAGTGAAAATTGACAGATTGCCAAATGTTTTAATTTTTCTTTCCTATTGCATGTACGTTAGCCCTCTGAAGTAGTCCTGCCAAGAAGTACAAGTTATATCAGTACCTATTCCACCTTCACTTAAGGTTACATTAATAAAATCTTGCAAGACTGAAAGTATTCACCTCCTCCTTTCCTTTTACTCCAGAACATTAGGGAGGGTGATTAGGGAGGGTGATGAGGGTCCCTTCTAAAGTGGTTCCCACACTTCTTCTCCTTTTGAGGGCTGAGAAATCTTTCATGTACCAGTTGTCCAATCTGCACATTTTCCTCCTGTCTCTCAAGGTCATTCCAGCAATATAGGAGAAAGCTGTCTTGTACTCGCTCTTTCTCATTATGGAAGATAAACGTCTGCCACCCTTCCCTGATAATGTTTGCAACCAGACATTTCTGTCCCTGAAAAACAAATTATGGAGGTCCAAGGAGCATCACATCATGGAAGAACTACCAATTTCATACAGCAGATGGGTAATATATATATGTTTTTGCTGGGCAGCTTTGGCCCATAAACTACCAGTTGCCTAAAGCTTAGCTTTTCATGTGAAAAGAATGCAAGGATTTTTTTTCTTCATATATGTCAGGCTCCACTGGACTCAACTGCTTCATAATTATGTGATATGCTGCCATTTGATGCCCTAAGGAAACAAGTAGAATCTTACCAGGTGTGTTAAGGAAAGTGATGTGTATAACATGTCATCAGATTCTTGCAGCGAGATGATATAGAAGAGGAATAAATATACTGTATTTGTGGTTTTATTCAGAAAGAAGTCAGAGGCCAGGCATCCTTATTAGGACTCTATTTTCACTTTTGGTCGAGTTCATAGAACAGGCTGGACTTCTCCTATTAGGAGACCATTTTTATGCCAACAGAGAAAAATCTTTTGGGTAAATTGCCCTTAATCTCCTTTCCCCAGGAGAAGCAAGCTCATGGTGAATGAAGCAATTCTCACAAAGAATAAGCTGTGAAATGCATTTTTAAAAAGTGTTTTATTGCTATTCTGATTTTAGGAAGACCACGGTGTTGGTGGTCATCACCTAGAGTCCCAATTGTTACTAACTGTGTGTGACACCTCAGGCAGTGAGGGGTCGGGTTGAAACTGAAAATTGGTTTTCAGGACTGTCTTTAAGAGAGAGTTGGTTAACTAAAAGCACTGCCATGTATTGGGAGCAGGTGGAGGGGAAACCACTTAACACTCTTTTTATTTCAATACTAATTGAATAATTTTATTAGGGCCAGGTTGTGAGGTTAGTACAGGTTACCAGGTTAGCCGGGTATACAGAGATCATTGGGAAATTTGTAAATTGTTTATGCACACTACAATTAGCAATGTTCAAGTCATTCCCATGTATGCTTGCTCTGTATAAATTAAGTTGTTGCATCTGATTTAGATTGCTGTGACTAGAGCAGAAACAAGCAATTATTATACAGCTGAAAACTGCTCTTAAAAAAATAAGTTTAAAATCTTTTTTTGTGGGGGCGTGTGCCTCCAACTGTTACAGAATCATGCCAAAGTCCTTGATAGAAGGTAGAATCCACATAGACAATATCTTTAGACTTAAGAGTATGAGAAATTGTGATGAAAGTGTTTAATTTTTCATCATCAGGAGACTTAAAATTAAATCCACAGTATTACAAACACTATATTCAACTATTTTTTTAAAAAAAACAGCTAATGCTGTTAATGAATACTTCAGTTTCAATGGCAACAATACATGAGCACACAATAGATTCAAATTCAATGTAAACTGACCCAAACTCGACTGCAGAAAATACAACTTCAGTAACAGAGTAATCAATGCCTGGAATGCACTACCTGACTCTGTGGTTTCTTCCCCAAACCCCAAAAATTTTAACCTTAGACTGTCTACAATCAACCTCACCCCATTCCTGTAAGGGGTGTGCATAAGCACACCATTGTGCCTACTGTCCCTGTCTTACTGTCCTATTGTCCAAATTTACCTGTACCTACTTTGCTTTTGTTTGTTTTTACCAATACCTGCTATCTTGTACATGTTCTGACAAATAAATTAAATTAAATTAAAAAGTCCAGAAGGCCCAAGAGTGAAAACAAACTTACAGAAAAAAATCTTATCCATCCAGCACTAAAGAGTACAGTGTCCTTTAATATTTTTCCTCATATGAATGCCACTTAATGAAGGACTCCTTTCCATTCATGATTTTTTTAAAAAATGGAGGGGGGGGTCAGTTTATCTACCACATGGTTCTCCAACAATATTCCTGGACAGCCTTGCTCAACTCAGATAAATATTATCTAAGTCTAGTCTTCCACTCAGATCCAGAATAAGTCCCAATCTCAAGGGATAGTTGATGCCAACTTTTTTTTAAAAAGTAATTATAAATAGCATGCTGAATAACAGATTAAATGCACAAAGTTTTGAGATAAAAGCAAAATTCCCATTCTGCCCATTCCTCAAAATGTCCTGCATTTTCCACTGCATGTCTAACATTGTCTTTCTTACTTATGAAATATATACCCAACCATAACAGACAATATGTGACTGATGTCTCCTTTTCTTAAAATAAAAATGTTCCTGCTGAAGTCCAAGTTGGCCAATTAACCCAGTCTCTTCCCTGATTACTGTTCAATCAGAGGGCTAAAACAAACATGCATAAGCGCACCATTGTGCCTACCGTCCCTGTCCTATTGTCTTCTTTTGTTACTTTTTATCATTACTTATCTAATGTTTAATATGTACAAATTATCACCCTATAATTGTTTGACAAATAAATAAATAAAAACAGATCACATCCCAAAGTCTTGTTCATGATAACCAAGATTATAATTGTTACAGGACATTGAAACAACAAAGCCTGGATAAAAAGATTTAGCAATAATTTTAAGATTAGAAATAAGGCACAGGGAATTAATGGTATTGTTAGTTTAATCAGCTGCTTTGCTGGCAAGTTGGAGTTGTTTGTTAAATTTACTAATTTTTAAGTGCCCATAACCATCTATTTGCTAGCAGACGTGGTTACAACAAAGAACAGAAGGTGCTCTCTAACTGTGAGGTATGGCAAAATGAGATCCAGATCCCAACACAAGAAGAAGAGTGTGCCAAGGAAAAAGACCTCAGAGAAGAAAGACATACATTATACCAGAAATATGTTTCCATAACAACCACATCCTGATTGAAGGATTTAAAAAAATATCTTCATAAACACACTGCTCACTGAGTCAAACTGAATGCTGGGGTGGGTGAATTATACTACTCTCATATTTTTTTAAAAAAAAAATCTATAATATGTATGGATTTATTGTGTATACTATATACTTAGTGTTATTTATGTAGAACAGAGGGCATTTTGTGAGCAGGTACATATTACAAGATGGCATCAAGAAAGGTTAGTAAACAATAACAAAAAGAAAAGCATACATTGACAAAATACCAAATAAAGTTTTGTTCTGAAACAAAAATTAGCACTACTTCCAAGCAAATGAAGATGATGTATTTTTCTTTCGTATTAAATTCAATTGCAGTGACAGATTTGCATTGGGGAAAAGTGGATAAGGTTATATATGCCCGTTTGTTTATTATGAGTGTAACATATATACTTTGAAAAAAGGAAACAGCAGCAGCTGAGAAGAGTAGGTAGATAATTACTTGAACTGTAGGAAACTGAGAATATTAAATATTTTTTTCTCTGAAAGATCATCTTCTGAAAATACTACATGTATTGGAAAAGAAATCCTCAACAGTACACCAACAGGTGAACCAATTATATCTATATTTACATTAAAAAACATTCATTCAGTTTACATTATTTATATTTTTAATCATTCCCAAAAGGAAGTTCTCTGTTATTACACCTAGCAATAAAAATGCAAAATTTAGAACAGTTACAAATCAGGGTGGAATTCTATCAGTTCTCAATAGTTGGTAGAACCGGTAGCTAATTTTCTAAGTAATTAAGAAAATCGGTTGTTAGAAGAAATCTCTTTTTGTTTTGTTTTTTCCTACTTTACAGGATTTAATCCTGTATGGAAGGCAGGAAAGAAACATTCTAGTGTTGTTTCTAGCCTAATCTTTATTGCCCTGCTTACAGAAACTGTCTCTTCGTTAACCCCTATTACATCCTTGGCAATACAGCTAGACTTAATAACTTGGGATATTATTTAGCAAGCAACAGCTACTGTGCTTGTTCCTTTGCATCATTCTAGTTAGGCTAATCTCAAGTGCTTTGGCTATCTGGGGAGGGGGTCTCCCTTCACTGCTTTAGTGGTTCTTGGCACTGTCCTTTTGAGTGTATTTCCAAGAGGCAGGATGCAAGCTTGGCACTGATTCTTTTACTGCCTTTCTGAGGGGCATGTGATCTTTCCTTAAATCTGGATGGTTTCCATAGGATATCTTATGAGGTGAGTGAAACCAGCTGGTATCTTTAAGTGGAACTGTTAGAACAGTTCATCTAGTGACCATTCAAAGTTACAATGGCACTGAAAAAAAGTGACTTATGGCTGTTTTTCACACTTACGGCCGTTGTAGCATCCCCATGGTCATAAGAGGCTGGGTGAGGCAAAGCGCTCCTCATTAAGACTGACAATGAGTTGGCTACGCCCACCGAGTCACATGACCACCCAGCCATGCCTATCCAACAGATCATTAAGGCAAAGAACTGGTTGTTAAATTATTTGAATCCCACAACTGGTACCATACAATAAAATTTAGAATAAATTGATAAGAAAATAAGTACCGGTAAATACTATGCAGCACAAATAGTTTTTATTTAACAGTGATTTTTTAAAAAGTAACTTTTCATTTATTTCTTAGGCAGGTTTGAAAGCTGAAATCAGATAATAAGCACAATCATAATTTCACCTAGCAATAATTTTGCTTAGCAACTTAGTTGCTGATCCCAACTATAGTTGCTAAACAAGGAATAGCCACATATAAAAATACTTCCTATTATATATCCTTTAATGCAGTTGCATGCCTGCATATTTTCTTGAGCTCTTGTGAATGACTGTTGTTGGCTATTGCTATTGTTGGTCAAATTTCCCCCAAAAAGTGAACACCAAAGAAGATACCATAATTAATAAAGATTTATTCAAATAGTTCCTATACTTACAGAAGCAGAGATTCAACTGGGGTGAAATTCTCCCAGCTCAAGCAGGCTGGTCGGTCATTATACAGCCGGTAGCAATTGCAGTGTAAGGCTACCCCTATCAGCCCAGATGCTGCCATTTGGATTATTTCACCCTCTGCGCATGCGCAGAACTTTGCACTTACGCAGAGAATTTTAAAACCCCAATGGTATCATCCAGGTGAGTGGGAGAAGCCTCGTGCTGCAATCGCTACTGGCTCTAAGATGACCCACCGTACTGCCCAAACCAGGAGCATTGCACTATAGTGAGTATAGAGTGCAGTGAGATAGACATGACTCATAAAAAGAGATAGAAAAAAGGAAAATAATAATAATAATAATTTAATAATAATAATTTATTAGATTTATATGCTGCCCCTCTCCGAAGACTCGGGGCGGCTCACAACAACAATAATAACAGTGTTACAATGTAAACAAATCTAATATTAAAAACATCTTTAAAAAACCCCATCATTTAAAAACCATGCAAAAACTGTCTTTACTGGAAAGTTCCCAATAAATCCTAAATAACATCCAGTTAAGCTTCAAATTGCATTATGTCCTTTGAATCTGGATCTGTATTATTAATGGAACAGCCCAACTAATTATAATTATTGCCTTGTGGCTACAAACATGAATTGTGAGAAACAATGTTGGCTTTACACTGAGTCCACAAGAAAGAAGGATAAATTCTTTTAGCCTACTCTATTGCAATCCTGTCCTAGTTGTGATGACACTCCTACTCATTAATAAAGGATGATACTTTGATTAATATATTCCTCCTCCTGTCATTATAAATGCTTCATTCCAAAATCTTGCTCATTCTTAACTGGCTTTAGATGGAAGCTTAATTGCTACAATCCTCAAGTAGTTCTTGCCAAAAGAGCAGTACCTGTATTTTAGTTCAGGACTTTGTAAAGACGACTGAACATGCAGTTGTTCAGTGGTTTTTCACTTCTTCAGAACTGGTTCCTGAAATATTTTTTGATTCCTTATTTTAAAACCAGGAAAATAGATATTCATCTGGGTGACAAAGAGCCTTTCAAAATCTGGCTGCTTCATTTTGTGACGATCTCGACATTTAATTTGGTAAGAAGATTCTTCCTTCCTTTCTTCCTTTCTTTCCTTCCTTCCTTCCTTCCTTCCTTCCGATCTGGGATTCTTATATATGATTGATAAATCTGTTTCTAGAGGAATAGTTTTATCCTATATCTCTGAATCTGTTTTGGTTAGAAACCATCCAAGTTCAAAAGCCAAAGTTATTGGAGCTTTAAGGCCTCTCGTCAAGACAGTGCACTAGAAATGAAGTTCCTGAAGAATAGAGAGCTCTCACTGAAAATAATTGGTTAATATATTTAAATGTGAGGTGAGGAACAATATGAGAGACTGCCTCAGGAAAGAAATAGAGTGAGGCATCTTCAGATGAAGCTTGTCAAACCAGTTTGGTGGGATTTAAAAAATCCTGATTGTATGAGGGTCGCCCAGAAAGTAATGCACCACATTTTTTTCCCTCAGCCTACAGTAATGGTACGAATGGGACTTTTAGATATACATTATTTGAATTGTCAGGAGTATGTGTATAAATTTTGTGTTTTTCTAGCGTAGCTGCAGGCGTGTTTCGAAATGGCATCTGTAAGCGATGTACGTTACAAGCAACGTGTCATCATTGAATTTCTCACTGTTTAGAAAGAAACTGTTGGGAACATTCACAAACATTTGTGTACAGTCAACAGAAATATGATGAGTCGCGGAAGACATTTTGAGGATGATGAAGAGGTGATTTGCACAGTGCAGAAATGGCTTTGTGACCAGAACAAGGAGTGGTACCGACAGGGCATACACACCCTTGTGTCTCGCTGGAGGAAGGCCATAGAAAAGGATGGAGATTATGTGGAATAGGGAATGTATAAGAAGCATCATTCTTTATTGTGTGTCAGTTTCATCGTGTTCAATAAATAATAGTTGAAGCAAAAAAATTGGTGTATTACTTTCTGGGCAACCTTCATAATAGATGCTGTTTTGGTATGCCAATTTTATTTTTACTTTTTGTCCATATATGCTACATAAATATTGAACTAACATGTCTTGAATGTATAATTTCTAATGGCCATAGAGACTTGAGTTTCTCCCAGGCCTTAGGCTGGGATGGGAGCTGAATCTATCACATGTGTACTTGGTATGGGAGGTGCTACAGCATCTTGTGTTTAACAGTTTTATCCTGCAAAGGAGTGTATTTTTCTATGCTGTGATTGTCAATTACCCAGAATTACATTGTACAGGTAGTCCTTGGCTTCATGATCCCCATGGAGCCCAAAATTTCTGTGACTAAGCAAGACAGTTATTGAATGAGTTTTGCCTCCATTTTACGACCTTGCTTCCCACAGTTCTTAACTGAATCATTGCAGTCATTATTAATACAATTGTTAAGTGAATCTGGATCCCCCCATTGACTTTAGTTTATCAAAAGTTTGCAAAAAGTAATCACATGAGCCCAGGACACTGCATGAGTGTCTTATAAGCATGAGTCAGTTACCAAGTGTTTGAATTTTGATCACACGACCATAACACTATTGCAACGGTCAAAGGTATGAAAAACAATCATAAATCACTTTTTCAGTGCCTTCAATGTAACTTCAAACAGTCACTAAGGGAATGGTTGTAAGTCCAGGACTACCTGTATAAAGGACTGGACACACATATATTTTAAAATAAGTACCATATTTTTTTTGTATAAGACACATCTTTTTTTTGGAGAGGGGCATGGCCAAGTGCCATGGTGACATGGAGTTCCCCGTGCTCTAGAAGGGAATCCTGAATCCCTGTTGCCTGGAGATCTGGTTCAATTGGAACCAGGTCAAAACTGGAAGGGCGGTGAAGAAGAGGGACATTATCAGGGATCTGGTAAAGAAAATGGTTGATTGTTATTTGACTCTTTGATTACTATTTGATTATTAAGAATAATGGTAAGAGAATTTTCAACATGGGTGATTAATGGTTATTCAGAACTTTATGATGACTATACTGGGATTTACAGTGAAAAAATAAATAAAAGGAATAGGCTATGATTATTACACTAGGATTTACTGTGGAAAAAAGAATAAGCTATGATTATTACATTGGGATTTACTGTGGAAAAAAGAATAGGGTATGATTTTTACACTGGGATTTACTGTGGAAAAAAATAAAAAAGAGATACTTGTGAAATGATTGTTAATTTTTTTATAGATATAGTGGATAATGACAAATTAATGATACAATTAAGAGAAAATTTTGGGAAAGTTTAATTATACCATAGTTTGATATAATTTTAATTTTTTGAATAAAATTTCATATGATATACTTGTAATACAAAAAGGGAAGATACAGTATGATTAAGTAATAAAATAAGTTAATGTGTTTAGGCCTTTGGAATTTGAATAATTTATGTTTTCGCCTGTATTATAAAGGATATTAATTAGATATAAGGCATAAGATAGTCAATATGAATTGATATTTCTTGTTTGAAGATAAGTGAATTTGAAATCTTTTTTAAAAAGGGCATTTAACTATGGAAAATGGGGGTCAATAAATATGAATGAATGTGTAAGGATATAAGAAAATGATTGAAACACTATGGCTTAGATTTATTAGGCAAGAGAAAACAGCTAACAGATAAACAAAGCAATAGCATTTAAATCTAAATAGAAAACAAAACAATCTTTGTAATCCAGGTGGCAAAACTAGAAAAGGAAGTAGCATGAGATAAATAGATATGAAATTGTTGTGGTTGGTATTGATTATTATATTTAATGATTGATATATTATATTGTATTGCATTTAAGGTATATGATATTTCATGTATATATGTTTGGAGAAAAATTAATGCATCTTTTTACCCCCAAAAAAGAGTGAATACCTGGGTGCGTCTTATACACCAAATGTTGCCCCACCAGCCACCGTTACATTTTGGCTTCTGCCTCTCAGCAAAGTCAGCATATTGATCCCAATAATTTGAGTCTTCATTTTACCAACATCAAAAGGATAGAAGGCTGAGTCAACCTTGAACTAGTCAGAACTGAATTCCTGACAGTGAGCAGAGTTAGCCTGCAATATTGCATTCTAACTACTGCAGCACCATACCACCACATCCATGCAGAGCAAGGAGGAATGTGTTTTGTCTCAGAGTTGTTCACCCAACCCCAATTCTCCCAGAGTTTGGAAAATCCTGAAACTTACGAATGAGGTTTTTTTAAATGTTCTCTTATGTTCTGAAGCTGCTCGTATAAAAAGGTTTAATTATTATAAATACTGCTGCTGAGAAGAAGAAGAAAACCTTGTGTTGAATCAGTTTAAGTATAATTGCCACTAGTGCTTTATACCCATCAAAGTTGTGCAACAATTCAGCAATTAAGACTATCTTTTATTTTAGAATTTGGTGAAATTATTTTTTATTCATAATTTCTAATCTACAATCTTTTCTTATTGTAAAATAGGGAAAGATTTTTGAGAAATTGGGCATCTGTGGTCAAGTCAAGTTTATAAGATTTGCAATGAGTTTAGTACCACAAGTGAAGGACCCAAAGCTCTGCATTACAGATACAACATTTGAAAATGTGCCAGTAAGGATTTATCAGCCCAAAAAGACAAATCCTGGCCCAAGAAAAGGATTGATATTCCTACATGGAGGATGTGGCATGTTTGGATGCAAAAGTAAGATATTTCTTTTTTTCTTTTTTTAATAAAATTTTATTACAAATATATACACATTTACATACAATATGTTTTATATTAATACAATGCTAAATCAACGCATAACAAATAAACGAACAAACAAACATGACAAACAAACAAACAAACAAAAAGAAAATATTCTTAAAAAAAAGATCTAATTGCTTATTTAAGTACATTAATAACAATAACTATTCACTTAGTATATTTTATAATATTTGTACTTGTATTCCCTTCAGGAGGTAAGTTTTGAATGATTTTTGATTTTAAATTATTTTCTGGTGAAGCATGTTGTCTCCTCAGCGTATACCATTTTCTCTTGTAGGTTGTCACTGTTCTTTAAATCATTTAATTCTTTCTTATCCGCCTTCTTTTATTCATATTCAATTTCTTTAATGTCATACAGATCTTTTTTTATAAAAAGGTTTTTTGTATATATGTCTTTTGTATTTTTTTTTCTATGTAATGAAAAGGATATAAAGTATTGTTAATTTGATTTTTTCTTTTGAATTTTATTTCTTTTCTTAAACCAGTTATAAAGATGTATCCAGGTTTTATCGTGTTCGGAATCCTCTTTATTTTTTAATTTAATTGTTAGTGTGTCAAATTCAGCACAGTCTAATATTTTTTTAATTATCAAATCGTCTTCAGGTGGTTCGGGTTGCTTCCAATTTTGGGCTATCGTTATTCTAATTGCTGTCAATATATGAATTAATAAGTAGTGTTTGTTTTTTTCAATTTTTTGATCTATAATTCCCAGGAGAAAGGCTTCAGATTTTTTATTTATCTTCATTTGTAAAATCTCTTCTATCCAATTCTGCATTTTGTTCCAGAATTTTTTCATTTTTGAGCAGGTCCACCAAATGTGGTAGTATGTCCCCATTTTTTTACACCTCCAACATTTTGGGCTTGTTCCTTTATACATTTTGGCTAATGTTGCCGGTGGAAGGTGCCACCTATAATACATTTTGTATATGTTTTCCTTATAAGCTGTAGATTTTGTTAATTTATAGTTTTTGGTCCAAATTGATTCCCACTTATCTAAATTTATGCTATAACCAAAATTTTTGCCCCAACTATGTATACTATTTTTAACGATGTGTTCCTCCATTTTATAGTGTAGCATATATTTATATATTTTGGAAATCATTTTTTTTTCTTGGCCTAAAATTATCTTATCTAATTCATATATTAACTTTTCCTTTTAAAATTCTCATGGATGACATATATTTGTAATTGGTCAGTATTATGGGAAAACTGAGGGAGGGAGAAAGAAAAAGGATGGTTTCCCCACAATTAAGAGAGGAATTCTTGCCTAAGCACAGTTGAACCAGAAGACCCTCCCCCCCAAGTCCTTTTCAACTCTGTTATTTTATTCTGTTCTAAATATTGCAGCTATTGTGCTATTTTATTTTGAGTTGGACTAAGGAGAAATTTCCTAAGGGGGAGAACAATTAGATTGGGTGGGAGTGATATTGAGCTGGCCATGTCCACCCACTCTCATGTCCACCCACCCACATCCACCCATTCAATGACCATCAAACCATGCCCACAGAAATGGTAGTAAAAATAATTGAATCTCACCACTGGAATGTGCATACCTATGCACTTAAACCATCAATTGTTGGATGTCCAAACAAGTTGAGTATAAAAGCTTTACTGAAATTGGAATGTAGACACAAAGTCTCAGCTGTGGAACAATTATAGAAATATACTGCCATGCAAATCTAAAGTTAATGTCCAGGAAAAGATCTTTTTCCATCTGTTTCAAAAGTGGTCTTCTACAAACCAAGACTTCTTAGACAGCCTGCTCCTGGAGATTTTGATTGCTTCAGATTGCTCAAGATGGCTATTAGATTCTTAATCAGTTAGATACCTTCTCAGATAGTCAGATTCTAATCCAGACACGACTAGAATTAATATCCTTCTTTAGAGCTTAGAAATACATGTTTTATTAACTAATTGATGCTTCAAATGCTATAATAGAAAGAAGAAAATTATTTATCTGGCTAATGGCTTTTTCCTAATACAAAGATTTAATGCACAATTTTGCATAATATTGCATCAATCTGAAAGGAGCATCTTTTAGGGTATAATTAAAGTATCCATTTGTACAGTATGTATATTTTGAAATGACTTGCCATTAAAAATGGTTCTTGCATTGCCTGTTTTAATTCAACAACCAAAATACTCTCGCCCAAGTACCCTTTCAATGAAGTGGCCTGTTCAAAACAGAAGACACAATTCAGAGGAGAAATTGGGACATTAGGAATTGGGACACAACATCGCATTGATATTATGTAGTTTAGTGATGAAACATTTGCAAGAAAAACTCACCAAGGACTCCATAGTACAATCCTGAGATACAAATAGCCTCTTCTGTCTATATATAGAGATATATTTACTTACTTACTTACTTATTTGGATTTGTATATGATGTTGCTGTCCCAATTTCTAATGGTACTAGTCTGGTAATGATGCCAAATCTGGCCCTGGGTTGTACCTTGGCTTATCTTTTCCAATAAGCAACCAAGTTAGATGATCATTGAAAAGCAATCCATGAAAATGGGGAACCTCGAGAAATGGATTACATTTACTTCTATGGCATAAGAAAAGAACTTCTAAGCAAAAGTTGATTGGGTTAGAAATAGTCATCTGTCCAGTTACATCACAAGAATTAAAGCATCCAATAACATTTGAGTATAGCCATAGAAAAGAGTACAAAAGTACAAATAAAAGAAACATTTGCAAATGAAAAACACCAAAATGGATATGGGTAAGATATACTGCTCAAAAAAAATATATAAAGGAAACACTCAAATAACACATCCTAGATCTGAATGAATGAAATATTCTCATTGAATATTTCATTTGCACAACTATTCCATTTGCACAACAGCATGTGAAATTGACTGTCAGTCAGTGTTGCTTCCTAAGTGGACAGTTTGATTTTACACACACACACACACACACACACACACACACACACACACACACACATATTTGAGCAGTGTATATTACCAGTGATTCCCAAGGTTGAGTTTGACTATGTTTTTGGTTAATGAAGGCTTGAAAACAGCTGAAATTAAAACTTATCTATAGTACAATGTACTGAATGCTCTCCTGCTCAGTTCTGGTTTCTGAAAGAGAAGCTTTTTCTTGAAGGTTAAGTCTTCTGGGAAACTATTAGCATTATATTTTAAAGAAACCAATTTTAAAAGAAAAAGTAACCCATGTTGTGCAACAGTATTACAAAAATCATGTTTCAAATATTAGAAAGTCAGTAATACAACATCTGCAAGAAAACTACCAACCTCAGAGAGCTCTACACATCATATAAAAAATTGCAAGGAAAATGAAAATAAAAGTAAAATAGGAGAGAAAGGGGGAAATAGAAAAAAGGGTAGGATGAGGGGGGAGGGGGAATCATTGACTCATTTCAATGCAGTAGAATACATCAAATCTCAACTTTTTAATTTTATATAATATATACTAGCCACTTCTATAAAAATCAAACCTATTGATCAACAAAACCCAAACTCAAAGTATCATTTTTTTCCCACCTCAGGAACAAAGTCCAAAAGCAGTTTGCAAGTTCCACAAAATTAATTGTGTTCTTTTTTAATCAAAGCTGTCAGTTTAGCCATCTCTGCTAACTTTATCAACTTTTGCAGCCATTCCTCCACTGTGGGAATCACAGCTTCCTTCCATTTTTGTGCAAAAAGTAATTTTGCTGCCACCAACATATATAACATCAAAGTTCAAATTTTCAAGCTCTTTATGCTAAAAGAAAAGTCTCTGGTTTTATCTTTATATTCACTTTAAAAATCTTCTATATATTACACTGTGAATCCTACTCCAATATTTCTTTGCTTTAATCATATGTCCACCACAAATAATAAAAAATTCTTTCTTTACATTTACATTTCAAACATTTGAAATTCCTTTATATATTCTTGACAACTTATCTTCTGTTAGATACCAATGATACTCCATCTTATATATTTTTCAATGCAAAGTTTAGATCTTTCATCCTGTAGTTCAAGCACTGCACTATATATAAAATTATTTGCCCACTGAATCATACAATGCTTTACATCCTCTTTCTCCAAATTCAAATTCAATAACAAATTATAAACTTTAGCAATAAGATGCTCATCACTGCCACAGAGTAGGATATCCAATTCATTTTTCACAAAATCAATTTTTAAAAAAATCTATGATAGTTTAAATCTTCCTTTCAATTGTAAATATGTAAACCAATGGCAAACATCTCCTTTGATTTTATTTGTTATTGATTTGATTTGATTTCTATGCTTCCCTTCTCCTGAGACTCAGGACAGATTACAACATGTAGAAATCTAAATAAAATTTACAGATTACAATCCCCATAATTAAAAGTTAACAACCGATTCACACATCATCCATCACACATTCATTCATTGGGGGGTGGGGGGGCAAGATGTTAACATTTCAATGGGCCTGGCCTGCCGGCAGAGGTGGATCTTTAAAAGTTTACGGAAGGCAGGGAGAGTGGGGATAGTATGTAACTCGGAGGGGAGCTTGTTCCATAGACCTGGGGCCACCACAGAGAAGGTTCTTTTCCTAGGCCCTGCCAGATGACATTGTCTGGCTGACGGTACCTGACCGGCCGCTGGGATCTATGAGGCAGAAGACTGCCCCATAAGTAATCTTGTCCCATGCCATGTAGGGCATTTAGATTGTGTTTGGAGATTAATTAGTAACTAGTACAGCTTGCGGAATGCTGTAGAGACATGGGCATGTCTTGGCAAGCCCATGATTGCTCACGCAGCTGCATTCTGTACTACCTACAGCCGCTGTACACTCTTCAAAGGTAGCCCCATGTAACTCCTCTTTAGATTTGAGGTAGGGTCATTGTGATAGAAAGAAATTATTTGGTCATAAGTCAAGACAAGGTCAATGATAAGTTTGCAATGTGGAAGTATCTGAACATTAATACTTATTTTTTCCCCTAGGAACTTATAACACACTATGCTGCTATCTTTCTCGAGAAAGTGATTCAGTGATAGTATTTGTAGAGTAAGTGATTTTATATGTATGCTTTTACTACTTTATTTTTATGCATCTTTTAATGTTTTTGCTGTTAGGCTTGGGCACTGCTTAATAGGAAAAAGGGGTAAAAATGATAACAACAATAATAATTAATAAGTATGGCTGCAATTCTGTCTCCCTATTCTCTAGTCTCATTGGTAGGGACTGAGTTCAATTTGAATATTAGGCAGGTCCCGCCCCCGAGCCCCTCAGTCAAAAAGGAAACGAAGAAAAACTAGTGGTCCTAGACCAAAAACTGGGTGGGTTTGGACTCTCCTTGCAGTGCATTGAGAAGACCGTTCAGGTAAGTTCAATGGTTCTTCTCCAATGCACTTGCAAGGAGAGTCCAATGTGGGATATACCCAAGTTCCAATCAAAGGGAGGGAGAATGATGGACCACGGTCGCTGGACTTGAGCATACCCGTTGTAGGACCCGCCTCCCAAAGGCTGCCTCCGAAGAGGCGAATGAATCAATGCGGTAGTGTTTTATAAAAGTTGACGGCGACGCCCACGTGGCCGCCTTGCAAATATCTTCGAGGGACGCTTGTGTAGCCCACAAAATATATTTTCAGCCTCAAAGAGAGATTCAGTCCCTCAGTCCTCTCTTCCCCCAGTTATCACACAACCAACAATGACTTTTTGTTTCCATTGGGGGTGTAGTTTAAACATCAGGAAAGGAAAAGCAATAAAATTGGAGCAGATCAAAGGAACATTTGGATTGGCACAGGACACAGTATTGCTATTCTTCAAAAAGTCCTAGGGAAGAGTCTCTGCCCTTAAGGCATCCTTCATTTCTTTCCTAGTCCTCCAGTCATAAAAGTAAAGAAAAAGAGGAGGAGGGGTGGAATGGCTAATTTGTCTTCTTTCTCAACTGAGTCAGAAAAAGTGGGATCAGTGCCCGGCACCCTTCTTTGGGCTTTCTCTGTCAAGAAAAGCAGAATAAATTATACTTTAAGGATCTGCAGAACAAAACACTGCACATTGTGCAACTTTGCCAAAAACTGCCATATGATTGCATCCTTTTTGTCTTCTGTCAATCAGGCTCACAAATCCAAATTTATTTTATCAGAGACCGCTCAGATCTGTTTTGAAATAATTGCCTAATTCTTCTGCCCCCTGGTGGCAGAGATACATTATCCTTGGGGAGAAATTGAAAAAGTAGAGGTAGTCTCAAATTACAACCATGAAATGTTGAGCCCAACATTTCTGTTGCTAAGTTAAACTCTTTGTTAAGCGAGTTTTGCAACATGTTATGACTTTTCTTGCCCCAGTTGTTAAGTGAATCACTGCTTTTGGCAAGTTAGTATCATGGCTGTTGAGCGAATCTGGTTTCCCCATTGACTTTGTTAGAAGTTTACAAAAGGTGATCACATGACCCTGGGACACTGCAACCAATATAAATATGAGTCAGTTGAATTTTGATTATGTGACCTTGGAGATACTGCAGTGGTAGTAAGCAGTGAAGGGCTACCAAAAAAATTTCTACCACACTGTGGGCGTGGCTTATGCAGGATGCCCTGCATTTTATTTCAACATCTTTCAGTGCAAATTGGGTGCTCTGGGGTGGAGCTCCATTTTTGCTACCCCACTGCATTCGTCCCCATCTGGGAAGTAGCCTACCCCTGCTAGTAAGTGTGAAAAACAGTCCTAAGTCACTTTTTCAGGGCCATGGTAACTTTGAACCGGGGTGAAATCCAACAGGTTCTGGAGAACCAGTAGTGGAAATTTTGAGCAGTTTGGAGAACCGGTAGCAGAAATTTTGAGTGGTTCAGAAAACCAGCAAATATCACCTGCTTCCACCCATGCCTTCTGCTTGCACCTCAGGCGGGAGGTGACTGCGGGAGGCTGGAGGAGAAGCCGGGCAGGAGAGAGGGAAGCTCATCCGAGGCCAGGAAGGAGGAAAGAGGAAAAAAGCAATGAGCCCAGATGCAGCAGCAGCAGGGAAGAAAAGGAGAGCTGAGCTAAGACCAGTAATCCAGGAAGTGACAGCTGCCGATCAGCTAGAGCTGCACCCTCATCTTCATTTCCGCCGGTGGAACTGCGTTCCACCCCGTCCTGCCTACTGCCCACCCCTGGACCATCTCATAACACTGGGATTGGCCCATACCAATCATGTCAGCAAGAGAGTCATTCTGTGGGCCTTGTCAGCCCAATTATTCTGGCAGACAGGGTCCAGGAGAAGAGCATTCTCTGCTGTTACTCCTGCTCACTGAATCATCTTGCCCTCATCTCTAGGCTCTTGTCCTAAGAGCCTAAAGATGTGGCTGTGCCAGTCAGCTTAGGGTTCCAGTGGAAGAACAACACTGTGAAGGTGATTGATTGAGAATAACAGTTCCCACCTTGGCCCACACTCCGCCTCCGTCCTCCCTGTGTATCTTGGTTTTAATGTTTGTTTTTAACTTTTTATGTTTTAGCTATTATGTAACTATAAGCTGTCCAGAGTTACCCTATGGTAAGATGGGGAATGAATGAATGAATGAACGAATGAACGAACAAACAAACAAACAAACAAACCACAGCAGATCCCACATTGTAAGTGAGCACAGCTACATGACATTTTGAAATGAAATTGCCATTAATAAGGTGTGAGAACGTATTGTAGTCAGTAAGGGGGCTAATATTTCCTCCTTGTTTTCTGTATGTGGCTCTGTAGCCCCATCCTTTGCTCTGAAACAAAGAAATGGAAGGAATCTACAGAACAACTCTGCACTGGGAGAAGTAGCAGAGAGATACATCCAAGGAGAAGGGAATTACTGTTCCTATCAGCAGTGAAAGTACAAGATGTCCAACTGCCATCTCCTTATCAGAATAGTAAAAATATATTAAAATTAAACAATTGATATAGTGCATCCTTTTATTGGAACCCAACAATATATTGTCTTCAGGGGCTATCTCAGAATACCTAATTCCTTCCGATAAAATTTCAAGGTCTGACAAAGTCTTATTGTTCTTGCAGCTATCGTTTAGGTCCAGAGCACCAACATCCTGCCCAGATATCAGATGCCCTAGCAACCACCCTGTATTTTACGAAACACGCCAAAGACTATGGAGTCGATCCAAATCACATTCTTCTTGCTGGAGATAGTAGTGGTGGAACGCTGGTTGCTTTGGTTTGTCAAGAAATGGTCAAAATAGGGAATCAGCCAAAGATCCGAGCACAGATGTTTATATATCCTTTCCTGCAGAGACTGGATCTTCTGCTACCATCCCATCTTCAAAACCAGTATGGTCCTTTTCTAACCAGAAAGCGGGTTTTAAGCTTTGGTTTAAAATATATTAACCAGGAATCTGCAGACAAAGAAAAACTGGGAAGGAATGCCCATGTTCCTGAAGACTTGAAGCAGAAATTCAAGAAATGGATTAGTGCAGATCTTATCCCCAGCGAGTTTAAAGCCAGAGGTTATAATCCCCCAATGCCAGCTCCATTTTCGAAAGAACTCTATGAAGCATCTAAACTTGGTGATAAGACAATGCAGTCACCAATTATCAGTGAGGATGACATTGTAAAGCAACTTCCTGAGACATACATGTTGACCTGTGAATATGACGTACTTCGGGATGATGGACTGCTCTACAAAAAAAGACTAGAGGACAATGGAGTGCCTGTGACTTGGAATCATCTAAAAGAGGGATTCCATGGATTTATAACATTTATCGACACTGGAATTTTTGATCTTTCATTTACAAAACCAGCAGTTGAAAATATGGTTTCCTTTATTAAGGGGCTCTAAAATTGGGAACAGGAAAGTAGCCCGAAGTCATCCATTTGTACTAATAGAAGGAATAATTAAAATATATTATTTAAATCTTTCATTTATATGACAACTTAATGGTTCACTGTAAAATCCTTTATAAAATACATTTCCTAGTCATTGAATCCAAAGAAGTATTATTACCTTATTTTCTACAGCAAGAATTGGTCTGGTTATTTTAGTTTGGACTGGTTTGGTATTTCTCTCTCCCTTCATAGAAAATGTTGATCCAATATCACATCACTGACAGGAGCAAGGATGTCAGTCTTTGTCCTCAATTTGTTATTGTTATTTCGAGGTGTCTTCTGTTGCTCAAGTATAGTCAAAGTCTGCACTACTATTACTACTAGTTTTTTCTCATCATTCCTATCACCCATTTCCTTCCACTTATGACTACATGACTGTAATATTTAAGATTTTTATTAATATTGATTCTTTTCTTTATTGCTTATTTTACCCCTATGTCATGCTTCTTGACCTTTTGAATATTCTTGTATATTTTCTTTTTTAAGAGCATATGCACCAAAGACAAATTCCTTGTGTGTCCAATCACACTTGACCAATAAAGAATTGTGTGTCCTTGTGTGTCCAAATTACACTTGGCCAATAAAGAATAAATAATTCCTATCTATCTATTTATCTACCTGAAATAGCTTACACAAATAAATAAATAAAAAGAAGCAACTAAAACATGTAACATCTACAGAACCTACTGTATATTTAAACCACTTGACCACTGACTATTACAAATTTGTCCAAAACAAAACATTAAATATTAACAATATAATCCTATAAATATATTATCTGATGAAAATACTAACAGGGTTCAATGGAATTTAGTTAGTTAGTTAGTTAGTTAGTTAGTTAGTTAGTTAGTTAGTTAGTTAGTTAGTTAGTTAGTTAGTTGATTTATATGCCGCCCCTCTGCAAAGACACGGGGAGATTATTTATCTCCTAATAAGTGTGTTCAGTATCACAGTCTACAAATATGTCTATGTTGATAAGACATTAAAACTCAGCTGAATGCAGGATTTCCACCAGAAAAATATTTCCAGTTGTGAGCATAGGTAACAGCAACAGGTAATAGGGTCATTAACTCACTCCACCTCACTATGAAAACACCTCTCCAACTTCATCATGACAAATACAATTTCAGTAACTTATCACATTCTCCAGAATTGAGTTCCTCTTACCTCCTCCTACTGGTGTGCAACATGATGTTTCATGCGCATGAACTTGCTATGCTCATGCATGCACACACATGTCTCCTTGCACAATTTGGCTTCCGCACATGCACAGAGGGACGGGTTTTTTTCCGCATATGTGGAGAGCTGAAAATTGGCTGAAAATTAGGAAAAAAAGATGGCGGCATGCACAATCCGTCAAAGACAGCACTGGAGCTGTCATGCCGAAATTGCATCATCGGTGGGCCATTACCAGAATGGTGCACTGTACTGCACTGGCAGGAACGCACCTCTGACATTCACTAATAATACTGCAAAAAACATTTTTTTATTTCCATATCTCATGCATATACAAATTCTTAAAGTTTTATCATTGAGCCTCATTTTGCTAGTCAGTGAAAGTACTTAAAAATACCAGAAATAACAATATACTGTATATTATATATCAATCAAATACACCCAGTATATACTCCTTTAATTTTAACATAACTTTCTCTTAAAATAGAATATCTTTTCTTCTCATATCTCAACTCTTGTCTATAGATAAATGTTTAAAGCAGGGGGTGATTCATGGTCCCTCAGACTGTTGGGGGGGTCAGACCTGGTAGGCAGGCTCGGTGGTCATGTAGTTCGGTGGACATGGCTAAGTGGTCATGTGATTGGGTGGGTGTGGACAATTTAGCAGTCTATTTTGCCTTTGACTTTGTCTTTGGGTTGTATTTGCTGAACCCAAGGAATATATTTATTTAATAAGAACACACACACACACACGGGGAAAAAGTGCAAACTTCATCACAGCAGCAGCTTCAGTCTCTTTAAAATGGGTCATTAAAAAAAGAATAAAATAAATAGGCTTTCTTTCAAAATAACTCCTGATCATATGTTTCAGATGACCAAACAATAAACCAGACTAAGAACTGTACCAATTAAGTCTGTAACTAAGTGAAGTTCTTCCCCTCCCTTCTTCTGTCTATGGGCTTATGTGGTTCCTTCCCCTTTTGTTCTAGGCAAAGGTTTATTTATTTATTATTTAGATTTGTATGCCCCACTGCACTGTTCCACTGCATGTTCCACTGCACTGCAAGCAAAGAGATAAAAATTAAAGTTTAGATGTGATGGTTGAATTTAGGCTGGGCAGCTCCTGCAAACAGCCCACCCCCAGAGCCCAAACTATGCTCTCACATCTCCTCCCTTCCAACTTAGGAAGGGAGGAGATTGTGTGGGCGGGCCAGCTGTGTCCGGTAGGCTGTAGTCTGAGGATCCCTGGTTTAAAGCCTCATCATTCAGTCCTTATTGACAAATATCCAATAGGTTACCAGAAACAACAAAGTCTAACCTTGATCAGATAAAACAACTTCATTTCTTTACATATCTCTTTTCTTTTTTGCTTTATTTATGTTTTTCCTTTTGTCCCTTCACTTTCGTTTTCATTTTTTTAGCTTATATTATTTTTTATATTTGTATCTTTCAACTTTAATAAAAAATATAAAGAGAAGGGAAAAGAAAGGGGAGAAAAGGAGAAAGGGGAGTGAGAAGAAAGGAGAAGAGAAAAAAGAAAAGAAAAAAGGAAAAAAGGAAAAATTTCACCCTGCTCACTGAACTGGGAGTGATTGCTGGTTGGCCACGCCCTGAACTGGTTCTAATGGTGCCATGGGTGCCACCATCTTGTTTTTGGCTTCAGTGCACACAGAGAAGCTTGGTTTTTGGCACAGCATGTGTGTGCACACATTTGTGAAGTGTGCAATGGGTGCGCATCCACCCAGTACAGGAGGAAGCAAACCAGCAGCGTGGTAAGTTAGAACCCACCCCTGAGTGCAACCCCAACCAACACCAAAGATGGTAATACCTCAGATACAAAAAAGCCACCATCCACAGTCACTCTATCTTACCACTGCAAAAGAACATCCACAGCATCACTTAATTCACCTAAGATGGAGATGCACAATTGGGTATCATGTTCATACTGATGATACCACATCCTATGGTGATGGATGATCTTATTCATCAAGTTCATGTAGATCTCTTTTAAAAATCAAATAGAGCCCTGAGCCCTGCCGCACTTTGCAAACCAAGGGCCTTGGATTGAATTTGTTGCTCCCTATCAAAACCAATTGGGACCAACCTTAGAGGAAGGAGGTGAATCAGCACAAATCTATTCTTCTCACCTCCAACTCTCACAGCTTACCAAAAATGATACCATGATTGATGGTATCTGTTCTGTCGGGCTCTCTGGTAGAATCCTCCCAAAAATTCACAGGTACAAATTTCAGACACACACACGTTTGAAAATTCAAAACAATGTTCTTTATAATGAAAATTCACTTAAACCAAGCCCTCTTTTGGTATAGCAAAGAGCACTAGTCTCCAAACAAACTGTTCTGGGATACTTAGCTTGCAGCTGTGAGGCAATTCCTCGTCCTTCTTCTTTCACAAAGTGAAACACACTTTGCTCTGGTTTAGTTTCAAAGCGGGGGAAAATCAGCACACAAAAAGTCAAAGTCAGTAAAGCAGTCACGAAACACAATGATCAGATAATCCTCCACAATGGCCAAACCCACAGGCTGCTATTTATAGCAGCCTCACTAATTACCAGAGCCCCGCCCAACCACGGGTGGCCTCGTTTTCTTTGATAATAATCTCTCAGTTGTTGTTGCCTATGCATCGCTCTCCGCATGCGTGGCTGTATCATTAACTCTTGTTCTGAATCCAAGGAGGAGCTAGATAATTGATCTCCTTCTGAGCTGTCTGCCACACTCTCCTCCTCCCTGTCACTCATGTCTTCTTGGTCAGAGGAGCCTTCATCATCAGATTCCACCGGGGGCAAAACAGGCCTGCAGCATGTGGATGTCTCCCTCACATCCACAGTCCTTGGGGCAGGAGCAGGGCCAGAGATAACCATAACAGTATCAATTCCCAGGCAGTCTCGATCAGTCAGGAAGGGCATGAATATAGTTGCAATCCCAAGACCATGTCCACTTCCTTGAGTCAGACAGAATCAAACTATTCCTAGATAACTGGGTAAGTCCGCTCTTGGTTGCTTACTGAGAATAAATCTGAGTGATTTAATCCATCAGATGCCCAGCAAATTCTACTGCACAGCTCTGAACCTCCAAGCCCCAATTACCCAGGAGGGTCCTGGTAATCTTTTAAAAGGCTAGTAAGCCTATTGTTGAAGTCAGGATAAAAATTTTATATCGCAAATAGTAACAAAAATGATAAAAGACCAAAGGACTTTAAAAAAAAAAAGTGGGCAGATCTGGGAAGAAAAAATAATAATTAAAAACTGTTTCTGCCAATTAACATTCTGGAAGTAGGTAAATGATATAATCACAGTTTTGTAATAATACCTGCAGTAGAAATTAGAGATTGCTGTGCTTGAAAACATGTGTATTGTGATGCTTTAACCTCTTCTCATCGTTTTTGGAAGGCTTGAATTCAATCAACCATTGTATGGATATGAGCTTTAGCAGCATTGATTTGCAGTGATTTTCATGTGCCAAAAGTAGACCTGGGTGTAAACCAAATGACATCTCAATATCTGGTCTATGATGTCCAGCAGTTTTCTTTTTCTGTCCTGCATTGTTGAACATTTACTTGGAACTACTAGACAAACTATTAGAAACTCTTCTACTTCTTCTCATATAAATGTCAGTCCTTTGAGGTAACAGACAGGAAACACTATTAGATGAACTAATTCTGCTTTACTATAAGGGTATTAACAAAATCTTGCAAGTCTAAAAGTAGAAACTTCCCACCACCACTTTTAACTGCTTGACTCATTAAGGCAGGTTCTTCCTAAATTTCTTTCTTTGATCATTGTGCCACTGGGGCTTCCTGATTCTTTTGACTGATTGTTTCACAGGAAGCATCTTTTTTTTCCTTATTCCCCAAGGTCATCCGCACATTCCATTACATCAAGTCAGTAATGAGTATTCTTTCATTATCACTGGATGAAAGAAATTAAATCCATTAAAGTTGTTCTTGATCAATAGAAAGCCAAAGTTGGGGCATTCAACCTAAGCTGCCTAAGACCACATTATTTCTAAAAGGACAGATTCTGCCTGGAAATGCCCCTTGATTGTCAGAGATTGCTGGATTGCCAAGTACAGAATAGAACAGAATAACAGAGTTGGAGAGGTCTTCTAGTCCAACCCTCTGCCTAGGCAGGAAATCCTACAGTATTTCAGATACTGTATTGTAGATTCAGTATTCAGTTTTGGGTAATATTCAAATGATTATCCAATATCTTTTTAAAAACTTCTACTGTTGGAGCATTCCCAAGTTCTGGAAACAAGTTGTTCTACTGATTAATTGTTCTAACTCTCAGGAAATGTCTCCTTAGTTCTAGGTTGAGTGTCTCCTTGATTAGTTTCTACCCATCGCTGTAGGTTGATTATCAATATCTGCCAAGAATGTGGAATGCCTGTCTGATTGATATGACTAAGCAACCTACTTATTTAATCTGTTTAAGGAAATTATTGTTTATCTAAGTTAATTAAAACTCTTTGTTTGTCTAGAATAAATGTTAATTAGACACTCTGTTTAGTTAGCAATCACACCTTGACATGATCTGACTATACTATGTATCACATATTAACCATTTATCCATTGTAACTAAAATAGTAAACTTAACCTTTATACTTGCATACACAAGAAACTTTTATTAAAAAAAACAAACTGCAAGTCTAAAAAAGGCAGAGAGCTTCTAAACACGGAGACTGTTCAGCTCAGAGAGATTTCTTTCTGACTTGGACAAGTTTTGCTCAAGAAATCACCACTGGTCCTTATTTTAATTAAACTAGACATACCCAGTACCTGCAACTGTTATTCATATGTTTTAGCCTCCTGTTTCCTAATCATCTTTGTTGCTCTTCTCTATTCTTTATAGAGTCTCAACATCCTTTTTGCATCGTGGCGACAAAAACTGGATGCAGTATTCTAAATGTGGCCTTACCAAGGCATTATAAAGTGGTATTAACACTTCATGTGATTTTGATTCTATCCCTCTATTTATGCAGCCTAGAACTGTATTGGCTTTTTTGGCAGTTGCTCATATTCAAATGATTATCTACTAGGGCTCCCAAGACCTATCTCACAATTGTCACTATTGAGTGAGATACCATATATACTGTTCCTGTGCATTTTGTTTTTCTTGACTAAATGTAGAACCTTACTTTTTTTACCATTGAATTTTATTTTATTTTAGATAGAGTCCAATGTTCAAGTCTGTCAAGATCTTTCTTCGTCTTAAGCCTATCTTCCAGAGTGTTGGCTATTTCTACTAGCTTGGTATTGTCTGCAAATTTGATGAGTTCCTCATCTATCCCCTCATCCAAATCATTGATGAAGAAGTTGAAGAGTATTGGGCCTAAAAACAGAGCCTTGGGGTATCCTCAATGCATAATTCCTTCCATGTAGATGCAGTTTCATTGAGGACTACCCACTGAGTGTTGTTGGTCAGCCAGTTATGGATCCATCTGGTGGTGATGCTGTCTAACCCCCATTTTTCTATTTTATTAAGAGTAGTGTGGCACAGAAGAAACTGTCTCTTGTCTGGATTTGATCACTGATACTGTCTCTGTAGCCCAGAGAGCAGAGCAAGATAAGAAAAGCCATGGAATATGATAACTTTGCTTATGCAGATGACAAACCATTTGTATGACCAAGAATGTAAAAATTGAATACTGCCCAGAATGGAGTAATAGTTGGTGAAGATGGTGGAAATTGTTGAGATGGTTTAATTGACTTATTTGATCATTTTCAATATTTCTTATGAAATTCCTTATGTACATAAGGTGAAAAACAAAAAAATGAAATTATGATTCATGGTTTTGATGTTAAGGAAAGATAGATTGTAGATCCCACCAACTGACACTGTTTAGCTTTTCATCTTTATGTAATCAATTTTCAATTCTTGTTCTAGAACTTATTCTGAAAAATCCAGAAAGGGAATGTGAGACAGTGTAATGTGGCTGTCTACATAAAATAGTTCTCAGAGAAGATGGTTTTTCTTTGGTAATAAGAATGGTCCAGAGGTAGGGGTGAAATTAAGCTGATTCTGAACAGGTTCTGGAGGACCGGTAGCGGAAAATTTGACTAATTCAGAGAACCAGCAACACCATTTCTGGCTGGTCCCAGAGTGGGGTGGGGCTAGAGATTTTGCAGTATCCCTTCTTTGCCATGACCACCAAGCCATAGCCACCAAGCCACACTTTTAAATTTTGAATTTCACCCCTGTCTAGAGGTGTTTCGAAGTTGGGCAGGACCTAAATCTAAATAAATAATGAATTTCTTTTGCAAGCACATAAGGGAAAGGTAACTAGTGTTCAGAAGACTGCCAAACTTAGCATGAAACAATCTGGCTATCCCCCATATTCAGAGTTTACGAAGAGTGCTGAGCTTCAGCAGGGCATAAGATATATTAATGGAGGGCAAGAGATCTGTAATTTGGCAAGGAAGCTGGAAGGAGACAGGCCCTCAAATATAATCTGTAACTCAAGTTATGATGAAGCAAAAGAAAGTATTTCTTTTTATGTCTAAGAAAGTATCAGTAACAGTAAATGTTCAGCAGGTGGAGAACAGTGGCATTCATTCATTAAAGACTATCCCGAAGGAATTTTGTGGTACTTGAAAAGTTTAAGTTCTTTAAAAGAAATGTAACAAGAATGCTGATTGCTTTAAATACTGGTTAAATATTAAAATACTATTTAGCCTAGGGAAGTTAGCATCCGCATGCGGATATTGACCGGTGGACAATTACTGTAAGTTTCTAATTGTGAGAAAAAGTTCTACCAAGTTTTCATTTAGAAAAATCTGCCTTTCCCCCCCATGATTTAGCTTAAGTTTTCTCTTAGACACTGAAAGACAGCTCCGTTTTTTAGCAGATCTCAACTGGATCACAAATATTTCTGTACTGTGAAATACACAAAACCATGCTTTGATTCTGTTCTGTCTTGTCCCTGTCGGGGTAAGTCTTCAGAAGCTGACAGTGCCTTTACAATTTAATTGGTGTTGACACCTTTTGAAGCAATGCCTTCAGGCGCTAGAAGTCATTGTCTTCTTGTTCTTGTTTGTCACAGGCTACTTTCAGTTGGCTACTTGGCAGCCTGTGATGCTGCATTTGCCCCTGCACTTTCCATTCATGTACGCACTTGTACCAGGCCCTTTTACAAGAACCCTTGTTAAATGCCCAGCAGGCAGTATTGAATAGAGATTTTCATTATCTTGGATTTTTCCAAGGCCTCTGGCAAGAGTAGAAAATATACAGCAAAACACAAAACATCCTAGTTGAAGTCTGGGTTGAAGTAGGAAAGAACTAAAGATGGAGTACATTGGATTAGCTCTCTTAAAATACTTGTAGCATCTGCATGACGTTCACTCAAATTCTAATTAGTCAGAAAGTAGTCTTCTTTCTTAGCCTCTTAGCAATTCAACATGCCACACTTTGGCCTTTGACTATTCAAATGGTTTTTTTTTAAGTCCTCTTTTGGTTCCTCATTCCCTATATCCTGGTGAATTTAAGCAAGGCCTAATAATGTTACCTTAAATAAGACAAGCTCCATATGGTTATTATTATTTATTAGATTTGCATGCCGCCCCTCTACGAAGACTCGGAGCGGCTCACAACAAGAAAAAAGTACAAATCCAATAGTTAAAAACAATTTAAAACCCCTTAATATAAAAAAACAGTCATACATCTCAGACAAACTATACATAAAACGGAAACGGCTCAGGGGAATCAATTTCCCCATGCCTGATGGCAGAGGTGGGTTTTAAGGAGTTTGCGAAAGGCAAGGAGGGTAGGGGCAATCCTAATCTCCGGGGGGAATTGATTCCAGAGGGTCAGGGCCTCCACAGAGAAGGCTCTTCCCCTGGGCCCCGCCAGATGACATTGTTTAGTCGACGGGACCCGGAGAAGGCCAACTCTGTGGGACCTAACTGGTCGATGTGTTAAGTCCAGTTCACAAAGACAATTTGAAGAGCATCATCAAGATGAAGAAGTCATTATGAAATTGCCATTGTTGGTGTATTTCTAACTAGAATCACACACGATAAAATGGACTGTGGGCAATGAAAATGTTTGCTATAATACATTTATTTGCATCACAATGCTGTTGCTTTTAAAATTGGTAATGTTGGTGAAATTTATTCATGAATTGACATGTCATGTGCAATAGGAGGGAACAATTTGCTTCAGTCCCCTTTTAATGAAGACTCTCAATCATCAATCATACAGGTAGAGTTGTCTGAAGGCTGAATCTTTACAACTGGACTAATTTTTTGTTGTTAATTTGAGAGAAGTTGCAGTGCCCATCCAGGCAGTTTTCTCAGTCAGAGCAAGGCAGATGCCATCTTTTTTATTAAAAAATGTGATTTTCAAAAACTTTTTGGAAGGTTTTCCTGTTCTGCCATTTGAAAGAGGGCCCTCCCTCCCACCCCAGGGTTTATACTGACCTTTATTCCTTTTTCCGAAGCCCAGCTGGTCAACTCCTCAGCTGTGTTTCGGGCTGATTTCAACCTACTGAGCATGCGCATAAGCAAAATTCTACACGGGGACATATGCAAAATGTGCACCTCTATTTTGATGCGAACCAGAGGGGGGCGTAAGTAGAACCCACTCTTGAATTTGCCATGGCCAACTTGCCATGGGATAACATGTTATGGCACAATTCAACAATTCAATTTAATTATTTTAAATTATTTTAAAAATTATTTTAATTTTTGTCATTCACATTTTATTTTGTCTCTCCTTTGGCCTCGTTTCTTTAATGATTCTGTTAGACTATTTCTTCAATATTAATGCAACTTTTGTCCCACAGGAAGCTGGCCACAAAACCCCAGAATGCTTCCTCTTAGGTATTTTAAGGCAATTTTTTTTTAAAAAAAACCATGTATACTTAGTTATCCGCATTACTACAGCGGCTAGATTAGCATTTGCACAATGGTGGAAAAATGAAGACATACCTCAAGATGGTTTAATATTACAAAAAATTAAACACTGTGCAGAAATGACCAAACTGACCCTGGAACTTAGAAATAACGATGAATCTTTATTTTATAACTGCTGGGACCCTTTTTACCACTGGTTAGAAAAAAAGAACAATGCCAACAACTGTTAAAAAATTAATTATCTGGTGTTTAAATTATCTCAATGAATGAGATATAGATATATGTAAAAATTAAGCTTTTCTATTTAAAATCTCTTTTTCTTGTCATACTCAACTCTTTTTCTTATCTATCTATAATTTAGATTATTAGTTATAGTGTAACAGGCTACAGAGAATATTTACAGTTCATATTCTCAATACAGATCGGCCATACATTCGCCCGCCTTTTTCTGTTTATTGTAAAATGTACATTGTTTATTGTATATTTTTTGTTTCTTCTTTTTGTGTTTCTTTGTGTTTCTTTTTTCTTTTCATTCTAAATGTTTGTATTGTCACTTATATTGTCATTGTATTTATTGTATTTATTCTTGTAAATAAAAATTTATAATAAAAAAAATTAAATATAAATAAATAATAATAAAAATAATAAAAGGAAGCTGGCCACAGCAGATTGGATGCAGCAAATTGTCATAGACCGCATTCATGGACCATAGCAAAACTGGATACAAAGGTGTAGAGTTCATTTGGAACATGACAGCACTTTGCCTTCTACCAAATGAACTGATCGATCTAATTCAGTTTTGCCCATCTTTATACATATGTCTGCATTTAAAAAAATAAAAGTGTACCATACACATTTAAATATGTACTTCTGAATCTATTCACTCTTATCTGAATGCATGCGTTTCTGTAAGTTTGATCTTAAAGCATGCATCTTAAACACAGTGAATATCTTGTTGATAAAATTTGAAACAATGTGAAATGTGAACATCTATGAAAATGCAAAGACTATGACAATCCAGAGATGTCATTGTTCCTGGAAGTGCAGAGGCATTCATTCAAAACAGGATTCAAAAATGTACATGTTCAAGATCCCTAATGTGTATCTGATTAAGTAATTTCCCCTACTTTAGGCAAGTCTTAGCTCTATACTACAGAGTCTATATAGTGTCTTCTTTTTGCTCATCCGACAGCTCGGCCACACCAGCACCCAGTCATTCTGCATTATTTCAGAGCCTGTTTTTCCCCAATGCTCCTACAGCCTCAGACTGGAAAACATTTGAAAAGTGCCTTATATTT
This sequence comes from Erythrolamprus reginae, assembly GCF_031021105.1. NCBI lineage: Eukaryota > Metazoa > Chordata > Lepidosauria > Squamata > Dipsadidae > Erythrolamprus > Erythrolamprus reginae. The sequence continues at coordinate 112,067,166 of NC_091952.1, read as the reverse complement.
CCCCTCCCTGCACCTTTCTCAAGGAAGCAAAACAGCTCAATTCCTCATGCAGAGTCAAGTGAGGAGAAGCAGGAGCAGAATGCAGCAGTATTAAAAGCTTAAGAGTGGATTAGCACAGCTGGCTGCAAGCAGGAAGAAAGGAGAACAAAGATGGTCAAAATCTAACAAACTTGGTTTTGTTTTGTTTTTAAGTTCTCCTAGAGAACATTACTAAGTTCTGGCAAAAGGACCTACTGAGGAAAGACCGATATGTTTGTGTATGAGTGGAAACAGAGGGAATGGGGATCAGGGTTTGGCTTCCTTATTAGAACTGAAATGTGCACTAAAATGCAGAGATATGAAAGGCAAAATGCTCACAAAGATAATAAATACTGTTTCAGCTACACTACCTCTGTACTGAATCTTGCTTTGCTGCCAGCATTATACTCTTAGCAGAATATGAGTCCAACAATGGTCATGGGGTGCAGTTTCCAGCTGATAGATTCATCTATTCACATTGTACCTTCATCTTCTAGACTTTGCAGCCCAAATGTGGTAGCTACAGCATGAAACTCCAACAACTTGAGTGGATGAATAGTGTGGAAAGAATAAGAAGGGCAAACAAGGAAAAAGCTGCCACTACTTTGTCTCCCACCTACTGCTCCACTCACCCTGGAGGAGTTGGAGGAAGAGAATATCCTAGTCGTATGATGTCTTGTGCACGGGGTAATACACAAATAATTCAATTTTATCATGTTTTCTGTTCCTAATTATCAGAAGTGACCTAAGCTATGAATCCTTTATGTGGGTAATCCTGAAAAAAAGGGCAGTTGTAGCTATAATCACCCAGCAGCTAATACCACTTTATAATGCTAATACTACACTTGGGATATTGGATCCAGTTTTGGCCACCACAATATAAAATGATATTGAAACTCTAGAACAGGGGTGTCAAATTCACATTATTGTCATATGATGTATCATAACTTTCCCCCCTTTGTTAAACCGGGGGTGGGAGTGGCCAACACATGTCACATCCAGTCCGCGGGCTGTGAGTTTGACACCCCTGCTCTAGAAAGAGTGCAGAAAAGAGCAATAAAGTTGATTAAGGGACCGGAGGCTAAAATATAGAATAGAATAGAATTTTTTATTGGCCAAGTATGATTGGACACACAAGGAATTTGTCTTGGTGCATATGCTCTCAGCGTACATAAAATAAAATATACATTTGTCAAGAATCATATGGTACAACACTTAATGATATATATAAATATATATATAAATATATAAAGAACAATTGCTGGAATTTGGTATGTCTAGTTTAATGAAAAGAAGGATTAGGGTTGACATGATAGCAGTTGCAGAAGAGACGGAGTAACGACTCGGACACAAGAGCTGGATTTAAACTTGGGTCATTTTTATTATAATAAATTTGCATAATTTATTAATTAAATTAGCATGAATTAGCATAAATTTGCATAAATCAACATACTCAACTATGACCCGGAAACAGTGGACCTGCAGGGTCAAACAAACACTTCCGGGGCGGAAATGACGTAAAAGGTCAACATTCCTGGGCAACTATGGGCGTAGTCGATGCTGGTCCAGGTGAGGGACCTCTCCCTCACCTGAGACCCTGCCATACACTCGCATGAGGGGGGTCCCGCCGGCTCACCCCTACCCTGGGACTTCAATAGCGGGACCCAAAGACAGGTTCCCCCCAAGTGCGCAGGTAGCACCCACCATGGGCTTGGAGAGAACCTGTCAATCATCCCCAAAGATGCCCAAGGGAGAACGCGCAGTTGCTGAAACCACCCAGATTTCCGCCCCTAACCTGCCTACCCAATGACCAGAGGTAAGCCAATTAACCTAATTAAATGCAAACACCCCCTAACCGCACATCCATCTCCCCAGTGTGGAATGGGCGAAAAAACAGCCTGGCCTAATGGGCGAGGCTGCAAAAAATTCCCATTCGGCCCCCGAAGGCGACCCACTAGGCACACTGCAAAATAGGGAAGGGCGGGTGGGTGTCTGCTCTTAGCACCAGGTCCGGGCGAAAAGGCTTTCTTCCCGGCCTGCTGTCCCTTAAATAGGGCCAGCAGGCCCCGCCCGGACCCGACGTCATGCCCGGCCACGTGGGCAGGGCATTCTCGGCCGAAATCTCGCCTCGCGAGATTTCGGCCGAAAACAAGATGGCGGCCACCATCGGAAGGGTCCGAGTCTGCCCGGCCCTTCCGCAACAGCGCCGTGGGGCCGGTAAGTCAGCCGGTGATATTGCAGAAGAGACGGAGTAACGACTCGGACACAAGAGCTGGATTTAAACTTGGGTCATTTTTATTATAATAAATTTGCATAATTTATTAATTAAATTAGCATGAATTAGCATAAATTTGCATAAATCAACATACTCAACTATGACCCGGAAACAGTGGACCTGCAGGGTCAAACAAACACTTCCGGGGCGGAAATGACGTAAAAGGTCAACATTCCTGGGCAACTATGGGCGTAGTCGATGCTGGTCCAGGTGAGGGACCTCTCCCTCACCTGAGACCCTGCCATACACTCGCATGAGGGGGGTCCCGCTGGCTCACCCCTACCCTGGGACTTCAATAGCGGGACCCAAAGACAGGTTCCCCCCAAGTGCGCAGGTAGCACCCACCATGGGCTTGGAGAGAACCTGTCAATCATCCCCAAAGATGCCCAAGGGAGAACGCGCAGTTGCTGAAACCACCCAGATTTCCGCCCCTAACCTGCCACGGAGCGGGGGTCAGATCTCTATCTTGGCCCCCCGACTCCCCCCTCTATCTGCGCCAGCTCACGCAGAGACCTCTGCAGGTCCTGTAAGAAAATGGCGTTCCCCTGTTCTGACAGGTGAATGCCATCGGCCCGGTAAAGCCACGGCTGATCTACAGTGATGAGGGGATGGGCCACTACAACCCCACCTAATTCTTTGACAGTTTTTCCCACGGCCTTATTCACCCTGCGTCTAACCCGGTGGATGGCCCTAAGGGAAATGGCGTCCCTCCAAACGATCCTTGGAAGGATCTCTGACCACACCACTTGCGTGGTGGGCCATACCGTGCGAAGCCACCGCAGGTCTTCGCGCGCCTGGACGATCAACGGTAGACCGCCAAGCAGGCATAGGTCATTGCCACCGAGGTGCAAGACCAGCCATCTGGGTGCGGCTATGGGCTGCCGACCACCCAGTCCCATCTGGGCACGACCCTGGGTAGCCGCCCGCCCAGCAGCGCCGGGTACCGCCCTGAGATGCTGAGTACCCAGCAACGTCGGTAGGAGCCCCTCCCACCGCATACCCCTCCGGCCCATCCAAACAACATTGACCCACCGTCCCAACGACAGCTGGGTCCCGATGGCGCTTCTGGCTGCGGAGCGGCCGGCCCAGAAGACCATGCTGTGGCCACACAGCAGCGCCGTCGGTTTCTGCCTGGACTGGGAACCTGGAAGAGGACACACACAGAGAGGTTACCTAGCCTAAACCCTGCCCAGAATCCTCAGCGGGCCTAACATAACCCAAATATGCCGCTGACCGCCAGCGGCCGATCTCCTGAATCCGTTGGGCCGGGAAACCAGAAAGTGCCGCGCTAGTGGCGGCGCCGATACGGAACGAATGCGTTCCATAGCCGGCGGGATCCATGCCTACCTGAGACATTGCCTTAGACACTATCGCCCAGAATTGATACCGGGTCAGGGGGGTGCCATCCTGGTGTAGAAAAAGGTACCCACGCCCTGACCCACGCAAAACACAAAATTGCTGCAAAGCAGCCACCGGGCAAACAGACTTATCGGTGGCTGCGCTAAGTTCAAGTCTAACCCCTCTGTGTAACTGATCTGTCTTGGAGTGTCTCACCAAAAGAGAGACACCCCCCTGTCTAAAGGTCAGATCAGCGAGCTGGAAGGCGCGGAGCGACAAGTCAGACTGCGAGGAGGCCATTGCCTCGCTGACCCTGAGGGCCCCAAAAAACATAACACAAGTCGCTGCCCTGAACAGCCGAGCCTCGTAAAGAGAGGCACACAGACTGCCAAACGTCTGATTAATCAGAGACAGCTGCTGAACCGTCAGGGCCTGACGAGTGTCGGAGGGGAACCCCTGTCGCTCCCTCACCCAACCTTCCAGCATCCTCCGGATGCGAAAATCACCCGAAAATCACCAAACCCCCCCGCCTTGGACAGAAAGGCGAGGCCGGCTAACCTAGCCCTGATAGTCCTCACTGAAAGGCCACGCCCCTTCAGCAGGACACAGAATTCAGCTAGGTGCTCAACCGGGGCAGGCCAGCAATGGGGGTAACCCTTACCCAGCCTGAAATCCCCAAACTCCTTACCTGCACGCTGATAAGCTCGCAGGGTGCTAGGAGCTACCGATAAGGCGATCGCCCTGGAGGCCTCGTCTCTCCAGCTCTCGAGAGCCCGCCCAGGCTCCACAGGTGGGCTGGAAACACCTCTGGCGACTCTCGGGCCCACGGGGCCAGGGTCCGAAACCTGGACAACTGACCACGGGACAAGGCGTCAGCCACCCCGTTATCTAAACCAGGGACGTGCCTAGCCAAAAACAAGGCGTTCAAAGACAAGGACCTGTGCACAAAATGGCGGACAAGCCGCATCACCCTGTCACTCTTAGAGGACAGGGCGTTCACAACATGGACAACCGCTAGATTGTCACACCAAAAATGCACAGTCTTATCCCTGAACTGCTCTCCCCAGAGCTCTAAGGCCACTATTAGGGGGAAAAGCTCCAAAAAGGTCAAGTCCTTAACCAATGAACAGGCACTCCATTCCGGAGGCCATGCCGACCAGCACCACTGGTCACCTAAAACTACCCCAAAACCGCAAGTCCCTGCGGCGTCGGAACACAGCTGCAGCTCCGCTTCCAAAAGAAGCTCCTGCCGCCAGAAAGACAACCCGTTAAAACGTTCCAAAAAATCCCGCCACACGCAGAGGTCAGCCCTGACCCCTGCACATAAGCGGGTACGATGGTGGGGCAAACTTAGCCCCTTCATCGCATCATACAACCGGCGAGAGAAGGCCCTACCAGGCACCACTACCCGACAGGCAAAATTAAGAATCCCGGCCAACTCCTGGAGCTGCCGAAGAGTAACCTTCCTGCAGCCCAAGACCGCCTCAAGCTTGGACCTGATTTTAATCAACTTATCCAGGGGCAATCTGGAAGATTGCTCCACTGAATCCAATTCAATACCAAGGAAGGTAATCCTGGTGGCAGGGCCTTCGGTCTTCTCGGGGGCTAAAGGCACCCCCAATTGAGCACAAAGGGCTTCGAAGTCCCGCATCAAAGCAAAGCATTGCTCCGATTGCGCAGGCCCGGCCATCAAGAAATCATCAAGGTAATGAACGACGGAACCCAGGCCACTACGCCTCCTGAGCACCCACTCCAGGAAGGTACTAAAGCTCTCAAAAAGGGAGCAGGAAACAGAGCAGCCCATAGGCAATGCCCTATCCACGTAAAACCCACCTTCGAAATGGAAGCCCAGCAGCTCGAAGTCGCCTGGGTGAATGGGGAGGAGCCGAAATGCCGACTTAATGTCGCATTTACCCATAAGGGCTCCCACCCCACACTCCCTAACCATGGCCACGGCCGCATCAAAGGATGCGTACCGGACAGAACAAAGCTCGTCAGGAATGAAGTCATTCACTGACTCCCCTTTTGGAAAAGACAAATGGTGAATCAACCTAAATTCACCACTCGCCTTTTTGGGGACCATCCCCAGGGGGGACACTCTAAGATTCGAAAAGGGCGGCTCCGGGAAAGGCCCAAGGACCCTGCCCTCAGCCACCTCCTTTCGAATCTTAGCCCGTACAATGTCCTCATGTCCGACAACCGACCTGAGGTTGTCGGACATGAAAGCCCTCCTAACGCCCACATAAGGGATCCTAAATCCCTCGGAGAAGCCCCTCAAGAGCAACTCGGCTCTCGGGCGAGGGTGGTAGTCGAACAACCAACCCTCGAGCACAGATACATTAATTGGGCTGGGCCCCTTTTCCCCCAGCTGGTGGGGGAGGTTTTCCTGGACCCCCGCCCTTCTTCTCCGCCCCTTTCTTGGGGCGGGGACAGACTGAAGCTGCATGGGACCCCCCACAATTCCCGCAGGCATGCTTGTACTTACAAAAGGGACGAAAACACGCCCCTTTTGCAGCAAACTCATGACAAGCGGGCGAGGCCCCCTTGCCAGCCACACCAGGAGTCGCCTTGGCCGGTGAAGCCGCGCCAGGCTCCTCCTCCATGAAGTGCCCACTATCCGTACGCTCACACCCTTCCTTTCCAGACATATGCGTGGCCCGGAACCACAGGTCCGGGACCACCATATCCCATGGCAAGTTAGGCTCAACCGCCATCCTCATACGGAAACCCTTATCATAATGGCGCCATATGGTGCCCTTATATTCGAAGTGGGCCCTAGCAATCAAGTCTATATACTTAAACATGGCAGAGGCCATAGCCGGCTGCCGTTGGATCACCACAGACCCATAAGTAAGAAAAGCATACAGCCAGGAGCTGAAGCATTTCGTTACCTTGGTCTTCTTCGTTTTCTCCCCCGGGACAATCTCTTTCTCCTGCTTGGGAACCTCTCGGTTCAAAAGTGAAAAAAGATCCACGTATTCACCCCGCCAAATAGCCTCCTTGACCGACGGGTGAAGGTGGCATCCTAGAGGGGTGGACGGCAGCCCGCACGGTATAGCCCCCGCTTTAATACAAGCGAACGGGTCCCATACCGAGTTGGCCGCTACACCAAAAACTCCCGCACCGTGGGGGTAGGGCAAAACGGGGAGCGGGGGCATGACAGCAGGGGCCGGGGGAACCCACCCCCCTGCACCTGGCACCGCAGGTATCCCCGCAGGACCCGTCCCGGACAGCGGAGCAGCGCCGGCCGCCGGCGGCACCGGAGGAGGAACCGGCTGTGCCCATACCTGCCCGCAGGTGCCCGTGGAGGACCCCAAAAAGCTGGACCCACTCCCGACCCCCGCCGGGGGAAAACCCGGGGCGGGGGGAGGAAGAAAGGACAGTGATGTAGTGTGTGGTGCAGCCTCACCTGCCCTGTACGGGGTCGATGACATCCACGGGGGGCCCAATGTTGCAGGGCCCGGGAAAGCCGCCATCGGCCCTGCCGGGGCCTGTCGTCCAAACGGAGCCATCTGCCCAGCCTGGGCCGCCGCCGGATCTCTCCCCAACGCCGCGGGAACTTGATCGCTGGACGCTCCGGGGACCGCACCGCTCCTCCACTGCTCGAGCTCGTCGAGCCTCTCCAACACCCTGGCCCAAGACATGGCAGGAGAAAGATCAGGTTGAGGGGCAGGAGGCAACGAGACCACCCCCCCTTGCTCAGGGACCACCCCCGCAGTCCCCTCCCTACTGGCCCGAGCCCGGGCAGAAGGCCTAAGGGCCCTCCTGGGGCGCGCAGCCGGCGGAGCCATAGGGGCAGTGGCAGGCCTCTTTTTTGGAGCCATCCCAACTTTTCCCAAGTGTGCAGGGAGCAACCCCAAACAAGCTAGGACCGAACCCACTGCCTGAGTGGCAGGCAAAGGTCCCCCACCGCTGGGCCCTACCTAGGGCCTAGTGCTGGAAAGGGGAAAAGCCCCCGCTAGCCCCCCGGGCCCCTTTATGTTATTATTTTATTTGTATTCTTTTTCGTATCCCCTCAGGCGCTAGTAGCAAGCCTCCCTACAGGTAGGCCTTAGAGGCCTGCAATCAGGCCTCCCAAACCACCCAAGACCGGGGCCCCAGACCAAATGCCCCCACCGCGCCCTCCTCCCAGCCGGGAGGAGGTTACCAGTCCCCCTCGGGCCCGAGGGGGATTGCAGAAAGCAGCTCCAAAGTGTAGAGGATCAGACAACGTCACTCCGAAGCCAAGCAGAACTTTTCGCCCCCTCGGTAGGCCACAAAATGGCGGCCGCGACACGAGGGGAACCAAAATGGCGGCCGAGCAGCGCCAGCAAGTGTCTGCTCTTAGCACCAGGTCCGGGCGAAAAGGCTTTCTTCCCGGCCTGCTGTCCCTTAAATAGGGCCAGCAGGCCCCGCCCGGACCCGACGTCATGCCCGGCCACGTGGGCAGGGCATTCTCGGCCGAAATCTCGCCTCGCGAGATTTCGGCCGAAAACAAGATGGCGGCCGCCATCGGAAGGGTCCGAGTCTGCCCGGCCCTTCCGCAACAGCGCCGTGGGGCCGGTAAGTCAGCCGGCGATATTCTCCAATATTTGAGGGGATGCCCCAAAGAAGAGGGGGCTATTCTCTAAAGCACTTGAAGGCAGGGCAAGAAGCAATGGATGGAATCATGGAGAGAAGAACCTAGAACGGAGAAATTTCCTGATAATGGTTGGAACAATTAATCAGTGAAACAACTTGCCTTCAGAAGTTGTGGGTACTCCATCAGAGGAAGTTTTTAGAAATTGGGATAATAATTTGTCTGAAAGGGTAAGTTTTTCTGCTTGAGCAGGGATTGAGAAGACCTCCAACTGTATTATTTTTTTTATTCTGATACCAAAATAAGAAGGCATGACCACGAAGTGTCAATACCAGAAGACCTCCAAAAGAGGAATATTAAAATTTTCAACTGTTCATCTTACACGCCTTAGCCTGTCTTTAGTAAAGCCCCAAACCTACCCTCTCAGGAGCCTGCCAAGGAAGAAACTGCATCAAGGTAACAAGGTTATGGATGAAAAAAGCAAGACTTGGCAAGACTGGTACATAAGAAACATACTACTTTTACGTTCCACTTTATTTGCGCTTTTGCCTTTTTCACACCCAGAAGATAGAGGTTGTATTCTGATCACAATTAGAGCTTTCAATCACAGCTCCTATGTGGGTCTTCTGAGTGAATAACAATCACCTCTCAAGGGCTTTGTAACATTCAGGGTTGCTTTTTGAAAGCCTTCTTAACACTACTCAGTTGTGTAACAAATGCCATATTCCTTTTAGCAATAGGATAAAGCCCTGTAGAAGCCAGGGCAAAATGAACCGCAACTAAAGTCTGAATCAAAATGTACACCTTCCAATACATTACAGAATTACTTTTTAAAATCTTGTTGATAAGCCATTTATTACTTCTGGGTTTAAAATTAAATCTCAGAAAATTAGCCAAACTCTTTCCACATCACTGACTTAAGTTTGTTTTTGTTGTTAAATAGGCTGGGATATAAACTGACAGGAGCTGATGAGTAAAGCTACTAAACTCCTAGTGACTACACAGATTTTCTCCATAATAATCTAGCCTTAACCTGTTCTTTCAAGCCTCCCAATGTTGCACTCATTACCACAGTAACTGAGTTCATTCATCTTGCTACTGGTTATCCTCTTCTTCTTTTCCCTTCCATGTTTCCCAATATTAGACAATTTTCTATATATACGGTTTTTCACATAATCTGTTCAAAGCAGGATAATTTGAGCCTGGTGATTTGTGCCTCAAGTAAAAACTCTAGGTCAGTGATTTTCAACCTTTTTTGAGCCATGGCATATTTTTTACATTTACAAAACCCTGGGGCACGTGGAGGGGGGGGGCTAAAAAAAGTTTGGACAAAAAAATTCTCTTTCTCTCTTCCTCCCCTTCGCTCTATTTCTTTCTCCCTCCCTCTTTCTCTCCCTTCCTTCCTCTTTCTTTCTCTCTCTCTCCATCCCTTTCTTTCTCTTCCTTCCTCTCTTTTTTGCTCTCTTTCTCTCTCCCTCCCTACGTTCCTCTATGTCTTTCTCTCTCTCCTTCCCTCCTCCCTCTCTCTCTCTTGCTTTCTTTCTCCCTCTCTTGCTTTCTCTCTCTCTCGCTTTCTCTCTCTCTTGCTTTCTTTTTTTCTGAGCTTCGCGGCACACCTGACCATGTCTCGCGGCACACTAGTGTGCCATGGCACACTGGTTGAAAAACACTGCTCTAGGTTGATTTGTTTGATGATCCATTTGTGTTTTCTTGGCTGGCCATTTTTACATCCTCAGGAGTTTTTTTGAATAAGAAAAGACCAAATTTCACTTCCAGAGTGTTACAGGGAATATTATTGCTTATGCAATTCTGATCTTTGTAGGAATAAACTCATCCGAATATATTTTCCAATGCCTTTATGGCTTGTCTACTCATCTTAATGTATACAAACTTTGTGTGTTCCAACAATCGCCTGGAGATGTGGTTAACAAATAACATTTGCCTTAATCAAGTGTATAAGAAAATACGTCAGGGCTGGAAGCCATCTTTTACCTTTTTGTATTCAGGCCTGCCACAATTTCTACTGTGGGAAAATGGGAGAGGGAATTACATGGAATAGATTATATGTAGTAGTCTAAATAATTATTTCCAGAAAGTCAAGGTCACTGTGCCCTGCAGCTGTGATGAAGTGACTGGGAGGCAACTTACATTTTGGATGGTACCTGATTGGATCATGTTAGTACAGGGTACATGGTTGTTAGGGATTGCCATTGTAAACTGCATATTGTACACTTGTACCAAACTTGTACTTAAAGAGTTAATGTGCACTTAAAGGGTTAACTTGTACTTGAAGAGTTAATATTCAAGGCTGTTTCGTCACTTCCTCATTGAAGCTATAAAAGCTCATTATTTTGCTCCGTCATTTCCTTTTCACTTTGCCTGAGAGAGGGGGAGTTGTGTATAAGCTTTGTGCTTATTATCTATATTGTATTTTAGCTTCGTGCTTATTATCTATATTGTATTTTGCTTTGTGCTAATCTTGTAATTGCTCAGTGCGTATTATTCTGTATTTGCTTCGTGCTTATTCTGGATTGTTTATACTTTGTTTATATGTAAACAATACTTATTTAACTAAGTCTGTGTCTTGGCTTTATCACACATCCACGCTCTGTTAAAATTCTCTGCTCGGTGTTGCCGAAGGTTTCATAGCCTAGCTAACTGAGACAAGCCAACAGATCATGTGACTGACATGTGGGCGCTGAGCAGGGGCTTGAACTTTTGTTTGGGTGGAGAAAACTGGAAGCGCTCAGAATCGTGTTTTCCCAGATGCAACAATATGAACATCGCTAATAAAATGGAACTTTGAGGAACCTCAAGCCTAGGAGTCTTATTGCTTTGGGGGTGTTACTTGGAACACCGAAAAAGTGTTTTTCAGATGCATGGGAGTTGACAAACAAAATAACCCAGGATTTTAAAATCTGTTAGTTCATATTTACATACTGATCTGTTAAGCTGCACTCCTGTAAAATTAACAGTAATTTCCCTTTTCCTATGGTTTCTTTCAGTTCGTCATTTACAGCAGGGGTATCAAACTCATGGCCCGTGAGTTAGATGCACTGTATGCTGGCCACCCCCACCCCCAGTTTAGCAAAGGGGAAAAACTGTGATATATCACATGTCGACAATGTGACACCATGCTTTTTACACCCCTGCACTACAGCAGCAATGCCAAATTTACAAGGCCTTAGAACAGTGGTTCTCAACCTTTCTAATGTTGCGACCCCTTAATACAGTTCCTCATGTTATGGTTCCCCAACCATAAGTCTAGCGCCAATTCTCCCTACAGAGTTTTAACCTGATTGGCAGGAAGGTCAGAGAGATACCCCTACTGTAAACAGCTCAGATTGTAAAACTATGGTCGGATTGTAAAAATATGTTCCAAGGTGCCAGTGAACCAGGCACCACTCGGTGAAACAGTGGAAGTGATGTGCCAGTGCCTGGAGGCTGTTAGGGTCTGGATAGGTGCCAACAGGCTCAAACTCAACCCTGACAAGACGGAGTGGCTGTGGGTTTTGCCTCCCAAGGACAATTCCATCTGTCTGTCCATTACCCTGGGAGGGTGAATTACTGACCTCCTCAGAGATGGTCCGCAATTTGGACGTCCTCCTTGATCCACAACTGACTCTAGAACATCACCTTTCAGCTGTGGCATGGGGGGGCGTTTGCCCAGGTCCGTCTGGTGCATCAGTTGCAGCCCTATCTGGATAGGGAGTCCTTGCTCACGGTCACTTATGCCCTTCTCACCTCGAGGTTCGACTACTGCAATGCTCTCTACATAGGGCTGCCTTTGAAGAATGTTCAGAAACTTCAAATCATGCAAAATGCAGCCGCACGAGCGGTCATGGGTCTCCCTAGATATACCTATGTCTCTCCAACACTCTGCAGACTGCACTGGTTGCCGATTGGTTTCTGGACACAATTCAAAGTGCTGGTAATGACCTACAAAATCCTACATGGCATCAGACCAGGTTACTGACGGTATTGCCTTCTGCCGCATAAATCCTAGCGGCCAGTTAGGTCCCACAGAGTTGTCAACCAGACAATGTCGCTTGGCAGGGCCTAGGGAAAGAGCCTTCTCTGTGGGGGGGCCGACCCTCTGGAATCAGCTCCCCCCAGAGATTTGTACTGCCCCCACCCTCCTTGCCTTTTGCAAGAGCCTTAAGACTCATCTATGTCACCAGGCCTGGGGCAATTAAATCTAGCCCCCCTGACTAATAATTGTGATACATGATGTGATTGTACCGTTTGATTAAGTAATACATAACAATAACAATAGAAGCTTTAGTTCCTAACACCATGGGAAATTTGCCTTTTCCCATGGTCTTAGGCAAACCCTGTGAAATGGTCATTTGACCCCCAAATGGATCCTGACCCCGAGGTTGAGAACAACTGCCTTAGAATATGAGGCAAGAATCTCCTGAAACCTAACCTAACAATTTGTTCCCAGTCTCTAACTTTTCATTTTCTGTACTTCTACCTTCCTAGAAGCGACAGTGGTTACAGCAAAAGCTGCTGGGATATGAAGACCAAGGTTTCAGTCTCGTTACATATCAAATGATTAACAGAAACCACAGGTTTTGTGATCCCTACCACATTGCCACTGGTTAGATTTGCAGGTCATTTTCAGTTCACTGTAACCCAACCTTCTCTGTTGTCACCAATTGTGTATTGCAAATGACTTTGGGAGCTTGTTACTACTGACTGAATAGCTATAAAAGTGAAGTGAGACATGATGAGTGGTCAGTCTCTCCAAATTAAAAAAAAGAAAGAAACAAAGCATTTGGGAAATGTATTGAAAGATGTGTTCCAAATACAATGTGAAAGTTTAAGGGCAGGGGGGTGCTGGAATGTTTGCAATTGAAAGCAAAACACCCAGTAGCTGATGCTTTGGCTTGGGGAAAGGTTGTAAGAATCCTTGTGTGTATGTTTTGTCACCTAATTCTGTGGCATGCATGTAACCACCTGGACATAGTTCACCCTAGGTTAGCACTTCTCTAGTGTCAAATATGAAATAATCAATCGGCCAACTCTCATAGGAATAAAATAAAACTAGAGGCCTAAGAATTGAAAGCTCTTGATATAATACCTGGAGAACTGAAATTTTTACAAGTAACTGACATCTAACGTTTGGATACTCGATCTTGAATGGAACATTTTATCTTAAAATTCAAGGAGCTTTCAGGTTCATTGTTCTTGCTTTTAGAGTTTGGCACTTATCAAACATGAAAAGTTGTTAACTGTCTGTGTCAATTACTAATATGCTTATATTTTATATCTCACATCAATGATATACTAATACTGTTAGGTGCCTGTTACCAAGTACTAAATCCTGTTGTGATGATAGTTCAATAATGCGTTCACATTTTATGCCAACTAAATGAATGCTTAATAATTGGCAAGTAATATTCAATATTTGTGTATAATATTTATCAATGTCTACAAGTATTATGTCAGGTCAGATAAAAGTATCCAGCAGGTGGGCTACGAGCCGGGACCAGCGCGATTTTGTTGCTGCACCTGTGGAGGTAGCAAAATCTCACAAGGAGATGCAAGTAAAACTTCGCCGAAACATGGGCGCAATTTTGCTACCTCCAGGTGCAGCAGCAAAATCGCGCTGGTCTCACAAGAACTTACGAGCCGCGGCGGCAAGAGCAATTTAGCATTCCAGCTCGTAGCCCACCGCTGGAAGTTTCGCATATATGGAAGTTCTAGAGAATGGTCAGTCCTAAACTGACACAGAACAAATAATGTTGTGGCTTCTTAACAAGCAACATAATTATCATGTTACTATATTCACCATCTTAAGTTTTTGCACCAGCTATCCAGAGTCACCTTGTAGGGGAGATGGGTGGCATTAAACAAACAAACCAACACATTCTCCTGCATTCATCTCCTCCCCCACCATGAACCTGGATATCAGGACACACCCTCCATCTCAATGTGGCTAACTTTTTTTTAAAAAGAGCTTGGCTCTAATGATTTATTAGGACTGTGTGTATAATCTCTAAGTCACGAAGAGCCAGATGTGTGAGATGGGTGACTATAGAAAATGAGTAAATAAATTAAATAAATAAGTAGATTCCAACATCCCTCCAACAATTTAGAGGCACCAACTTTCTTTTTTCCCAATATTTTCTGTCTTTCTGTTTTTTCTAGGTTTCAGCTTATATATCTGTTAGAAACAAAACATATGGGTCACACACACACACACACACACACACACAGCTCCTTTGTGGGAAACAAAGATCAAGGGTGATTATGCAGAAAAACATGTCCTTTTGTTTATTTACCATCGCGTTTGAGAAGACATTCTAAATATGGTTCCGTTTCTGTAGACTTATTTTTATCAAGCCGTCAACGGGCTTCTGGGATCGTAATTATGCACTGCTCTGGGTGATTTAAAAAAAAAAAGTTGATTTTTAGAGGTGAGCATCACATGTTTGTTTGCCATCAGTGTGGTCAGGATTTGCAAATTTCTCTCAATACATTCTCTCTTTCCTTCCCTTTTCCTGCAATTTTAATTATCCAGCTTGGAATTAACTCATTCACTTCCTGTTAAAAAGAGAAGTTGCACTGCCTATCAAACCCTCTCCCTGTTCCTTAGGAAGACCAGGCTGGGTGCTCCGCTGAGTAGACTCTGTCAAGAAATCAGCAGCTGCTCATATATCACGTTAGTCATTAGTGGAAGATCATTCTGGACCTTTGCCCACAGCACCTTGCTGTGGCAGGAAAAGGGCTATAAAACCCTAGGCCCTGTCAGCTCTTGTCATCTAGGTGAGAATTTATCTGGTCTTGGGGTGCCCTCTGACTGGATTATTATGAATAATGAATGAAGCTCTATGCCATGTTGAAGCATTAATAAGACTGGGAGAAATTCTACATGGGGAGGAAATAGCACCTGGGCTGGTCAATTCAGAGGCAGTGGCAATGTTCCCCAGGATTCCAATTTAAGAAAGAAAGGGAGTTCCTCTTTATCATAAAATCCAGTATTTATTTATTGGATTTATATGCCGCCCCTCTCCGAGGACTCTAATACCAAGTAGTATTAGAGTACTTTGGCTTTATTGATCGGTAGTCACTATCAAATCATTTATAATTGCATGGCTTTTATTTTGTAAACAGAAATTCCAGTTCAGTCTGCAAGTTTAGAGACATTACTGAAATTCATAATTTTCTAACCAAGGAGTCATCCATTTACAAAAGCACAGAGTATTTTGGATTAAGGACATGTCACCGCTTGAACCTCCATCAAGGCTTAGAACACAATAAGGTGGCCCAAGAAGTTGAATGTGAAGGCAGCAAATGGGAGGATTCTTTCAAAGTTACCTCTTCACCAACAGTGCAATGGTTGCTAAAGGAGGCAGTTTGTTTGTTTGTTTGTTTGTTTGTTTGTTTGTTTGTTTGTATTTATTTATTCATTCATTCATTCATTCATTCATTCAATTTTTATGCCGCCCTTCTCCTTAGACTCAGGGCGGCTTACAACATGTTAGCAATAGCACTTTTAAACAGAGCCAGCATATTGTCCCCACAATCCGGGTCCTCATTTTACCCACCTCGGAAGCATGGAAGGCTGAGTCAACCTTGAGCCGGTGATGAGATTTGAACCGCTGACCTACAGATCTACAGTCAGCTTCAGTGGCCTGCAGTATAGCACTCTACCTGTTGCGCCACCCCTGCTCTTATTTTGTTTGTTTGTTTGTTTGTTAGTTTGTTAGTTTGTTTGTTTGACTTCTATGCAGCCCTTCTCCTGAGACTTGGGGCAGCTTACAGCATATTAGAAATCCAATATTCTAAAAACTCACAGTTAAAACTAACCAAACACATCGCACATCCGACATTCATTCATTGGGCGGGGCAAAATGTCAAAGTTTCAGTGGCCCTAAGCCTGCCGGCAGAGGTGGGTCTTCAAAGCTTTGCGGAATGAGGATTGCTTGCAGTTTCGCTAACAGGATTAACATGCATTAAATATCTTAAAATGCACCCACCCTGCCTAGAGGTGAGTTCCACTTACCTTCGCTACCTGTGTGCACCATGACATTGCGCACAAACGTCCCTTCCTGCAATTTTGTTGTGAGCCACCCCAAGTCCATGGAGAGGGGCGGCATACAAGTCAAACAAACAAACAAACAAACAAACAAACTCATTTATTTATTTATTTAATAAAATTTATTTATTTATTTATTATTTACATTTATAGGCCGCCCTTCTCCAGTGGACTCAGGGTGGCATACAAGATGAAGACAATACAATTTTAAAAACCCAAACATAAAAGAAGTATTAAGACAATACAAAATTTAAAACCCCATACTTTTAAAGAACATTCAACAAGAAATCATACCTCAAATATACCATCTGCCGGAAAAAAGAGTTCACGTTCAACAGCCCCAGCCTTCTCTGTGGCGGCCCCAACCCTCTGGAATCAACTCTCCCCAGAGATTAGGACTGCCCCCAACCTCCTTGCCTTTCACAAGCTCCTCAAAACTCATCTTTGTCATCAGGCATGGGGTAATAGATTCCCCTGGGCTGCTTCTGCTTTACGCATGGTCTGTATGAGATGTATGATTGTTTTTATATTAAGGATTTTAAACTGTTTTAGTATTGGATTTGTATTGTTTTTGTTATGAGGCGCTCCGAGTCCTCGGAGAGGGGCGGCATACAAATCAAATCAAATCAAATCAGATCAGATCAGATCAGATCAGATCAAATCAAGCCAAGCCAAGCCAAACCAAACCAAACCAAACCAAACCAAACCAAATCAAATCAAACCAAAACCAAACCAAATCAAATCAAATCAAATCAATCAATCAATCAATCAACAAACAAATTCAGATGTTTGGTAGCCATTTTGTATTTGTGACTTTTGCTGTGCCTTAGGATCACCTTTTGCGATCCTTTGACAAGCAAAATCAACGGGGAAGCTAGTTTCACTTAACAAATAGGGTACTAACTTAACAACTGCCATGATTCACTGAACAACTGTTGCTTGAAAGGTTGCAAAATGGGGCAAAACAAATGTTTCACTTAGCAACAGAAATTTTGAGGTCAATTGTGGTCATATGTCGAGAACCACCGGTATTATATTTGTGTTCCAAGAGCAGCATGCAGCAGACAAACAGCTCCTCTCCCTCTCCCACCCCCCTTTTTTTCATAATCTTCACAATAGTCAGAACAATGTCATTCATGAATATTGGTGAATTGAAGTTTGAAGCCAGGAATATTGGTGAATTGAAGTTTGAAGATAGGCACACCGCTGCCTTCCAGATATTTTACACTACAATTCAACCAGTTTAAATATGAGTTAGTATTTCAAGCATTCCTATTTCAACCTTGGCACAAAACAACCTGTTTTAATCGCTTGCATTCTTAATAACTGTTGTAGTTCAGCCTGAGCCAGATCAAAGACCAGCTGCGTCTCTGCTGGCTCCATGCCCGGGGCAGGCTGAGAGCGGAGAGGAGAGTTCTTGGCAGTTAGACAGCAGTCACGAAAGTGAAGGTGATGCAAGGCCTGAGAGCCCTGGGGAAGGGCTCTCTCAAGCAAGTAGCTTGGATTCTCTGGATTCCTTGGAGTCCCTGGATGACGAAGCACAAGCTATCATTAGTATGCGACAGAGACGCAGAGATCAAAGGAGAAATCAACTGCACAGATATTATCAGCACTGAATGAGGAGCACCTGGGGGTTGGGTGTGGTCCTCATTAGCAGGGAAGGGTTATAAGGCATGCAAAACCTTTCGGCAGCATGGAGTGTTATCAAAGGGGAGTTGGAGTTATCTGCCTTTTCTCTCAGCGTTTTTGTTCCTGGCTCGTGGCCCAGCAGCCTTGAAGACTGGTGGGAGGTGTGTGTGTTTGTTAGCTCAACAGCCTCGTCTGGCATTAAGAATCCTGTGTTTCTGTATGAACAATTTGCCTTCGTGTATCTATTTGGAGTTCCAGTGTTTTCCTGATCTGTAAGGACATTTTCTGTTGGCTTCTTTTCTCTTTATCATTATAAAACTGTGTTTGGATTCAACCGGTGTGTCTGGCTTATCTTTTTGGGTTGGTCATAGCCTCCGGAGTGACCCAAACAGAACAATAACCATTTTAAGGTTTGGGTTTTTTTAAGAAAAGGCATAATACTTCTTACCCAGTGGGGCAAAAAAAAAATGTTTTCTGTGCGGAAACAATGGAGAACATCAGATCTCATGAGCAAAAGTAGGCAGCCCATCATCTATGTGTCACATATATCCATCCAGTCAGGTTTAGTGGCAGTAAGGATGTCTACAGGTAAAATCTGACACCAAAATAGCTATTTGTCATGGCATAATCGTTGCCCCCTTTTTGGTAAATTAAGCCGATAATGGATAAATCACCCCAAACCTCAACATAGAAAAAAGAGATGAGCATTTCATTCTTCCCACCATTTTCACACCTCACAAGGCTAAATCAGAAGCCATTAAAATGAAGTGTCTTTTATCATGAGGGAAAAGTATGCTCTCTCTTCCCTCAGGTCCAGCTGCCTAAGGAGAATAAATAAGAATCCTAATGAAAGAGATTCTTTATTCTCTCATTACTGTTTAAACCCAACATTCCTCAGAATTTAGAATCATTAACAACCTCAAACTTCTTTAATATTTGGATTTATTATTTCTAAGAAGGGGGAGAAATCAGTATTTTAATATGTTTTAATTCACAGATCTTTTTTAGACAACCCAACTCCTTCCCCGCCCCCCAAAATGGATTTATTTCCAGCTACTTTCCTTGAGGGACCTTTGAAATGCTATATTGCTACTTTTCAT
This sequence comes from Erythrolamprus reginae, assembly GCF_031021105.1. NCBI lineage: Eukaryota > Metazoa > Chordata > Lepidosauria > Squamata > Dipsadidae > Erythrolamprus > Erythrolamprus reginae. The sequence goes on along the minus strand of NC_091952.1, from coordinate 112,048,201 downwards.
GTTTTTTATTTGCCCTTTGGAACAATAAAAGCTCAAAGGTTCATAAATATGCATTCTGTAAATGTATTATGCTGACAAAGTGTTGCTCAGATAGCTGTTCTCGCCTTCAGGGAATGAATAAGTTTACAGCATGCTTAAACAACAGAGGAAAGGAGGAAAGGGGAACGGGAAGAGAGCTGCGTCAGCGCAGGGGTAGAAAAATGGAACAAAAAGACATCTAGGATGCTCACAGAAGAACCAGAAATAAAGTGGGAACATTGATGTCAAAGTGCAATAACGAGAAAAGGGAGCAAAAAGCATTAACTACTAATGGGTTGGGTGCTGTCATCGTTATTTTTACTTTGCTATCAATTATTCTTCTCCCAAAAAGCCCTGCATAACTTAACATAAAAACTCTATTTTTTATTCAGCAAGCTTCCAAAGGAACTCTCATTCTCTCAGTTCACTTAGCCTTTATCAGCACGGATTCCAGAGTGGAATCCTCCTCCCAGTTCAGACCAGTTCATCTGAAACAACTCGCTGGTGACATCACAATAATGTCATGGACCCAATTGGGTCAGTGCTGGTCCATGGGTGCCACCATTTTATTTATTTATTAAAAATTGAGGGGGGTTTTCTTTTGACCATGTGCAGAAGCCACGTTTCTGGCATTATGCATGCGGTCGCCATCTTGTTTTTGGTTTATTTATTTATTTGTTTGTTTATTTATTGTTCTGTCTGGGTCACTCCGGAAGCTATGACCAACCCAAAAAGATAAGCCAGACACACTGGTTGAATCCAAACACAGTTTTATAATGGTAAAGAGAAAAGAAGCCAACAGAAAATGTCCTTACAAATCAGGAAAACACTGGAACTCCAAATAGATACATGAAGGCAATTGTTCATACAAAAACACAGGATCCTTAATGCCAGACGAGGCTGTTGAGATAACAGATATACACCTCCCACGGGTCTTCAAGACTGCTGGGCCACGAGCCAGGAACAAAAGCGCTGAGAGAAAATGCAGATAACAGCAACTCCACTCTGATAACACTCCACGCTGCCAAAAGGGTTCACATGCCTTATAAACCCTTCCCTGCTAATGAGGACCACACCCAACCCCCAGGTGTTCCTCATTCAACACTGATAATATCTACGTAATTGATTTCTCCTTTGATCTATGCGTCTCTGTCGTATACTAATGATAGCTTGTGCTTCGTCATCCAGGGACTCCAGAGAATCCAAGCTACTTGCTCGAGATAGCCCTTCCCCAGGGCTCCCAGGCCTTTCTTCCTCGTCACTTTCCTGACCGCTATCTCCCCTGGCTGGCTGCCAAGAACTCTCCTCTCCGCTCTCAGCCTCCCCTGGGCATGGAGCCAGCCGAGACGCAGCTGGTCTTTGATCTTGCTCAGGCTGAACCACAACATTTATTTACTTATTTTGCATTCTGGGGTATTGCGCATGCATGTGAACACCAACAAGATGCACCCATGAGGTGCAGGAGGAAGTGAACCAGCAGCGAGTTAAATTAGAACTTACTCCTGACCCATCCCCTATGAATCCAAATATAGTTTGCTGCTCTTTTTCTTTCATGATTTGGCCCTGAGGTATTTGATCGACTGATGATCAATATAGGAGACATTTGAATGGATGAGAAGGAAATATTTTCTCCCCACTCCCTTCTCGCATCATTTTATATCTTCTCTTAAAAGACCCCACTGAAGAAATATAGAGCAAAGCCTCCAATATTCCTTGGTTGCAAATGTCTGAATAACAGAACATTTCAATTGCCTAACTGCAAACAGCCAGAGTATTAAATATATTAACACACTCAGGTTCATTGCAATCAGGTGATTTAGTTAAGCTATGCCTTGGATTAAATACTACTTCCATCCTAACCAGAGCTTGTTGAAGCAGAGAATAAACATTACTAATGATTAGCATTATTGTGGGGACAATGAGGACCAGCTATGCTGTTCTTGACTATCAATTATATTAAAATAATTTAATTAAATTGCTTGGTAAAAGAGAGAATATGTATCTATTATTTATACTTCGTGATTAATACTTTTTGATCTGCTGTCCCCTAATTCTTTCTTTATTTTTTATTTTTAATGTTAGCCTTTTATAAGGCTAAAGCCTGGCTACGTTCCTGAGCCTCTAGCACTGAATGCACCAAGGGCCCCATTTTCTGGCCATATTGTTTGTTCTGTCGAGCTCTCTGGTAGAATCCTCCCGAAAATGCACAGATACAATTTCAGACACACACACGTTTGACAATTCAAAACTATGTTCTTTATACCAAAAATGCAAATAAATGGAGCACTCTTTTTGTATAGCAAAGAGCACTCATCTCCAAGCAAACTGGTAATTTGTACAAGTCCCTTATCAGTTCTGTGATACTTAGCTTGCAGCTGTGAGGCAATTCACAGTCCTTCTTCTTTCACAAAGTGAAACACACTTTGCTCTGGTTTAGTTTCAAAGTGGGGGAAAATCAGCACACAAAGGTCAAAGTCAGCAAAGCAGGCACGAAACACAACAATCAGATAATCCTCCACAATGGCCAAACCCACAGGCTGCTATTTATAATTACCTCACTAATTACCACAGCCCTACCCAACCACAGGTGGCCTCATTTTCTTTGATAATAATCTCTCAGTTGTTGCTGCCTATGCATTACTCTCTGCATGCGTGGCTGTATCATTAACTCTTGTTCTGAATCCAAAGAGGAGCTAGATAATTGAACTCCTTCTGAGCTGTCTGCCACACTCTCCTCCTCCCTGTCACTCATGTCTTCTTGGTCAGAGGAGCCTTCATCAGCAGATTCTACCGGGAGCAAAGCAGGCCTGCAACATGTGGATGTCTCCCCCACATCCACAGTCCTTGGGGCAGGAGCTGGGCCAGAGCTAACCACAACATTATTAATGGACCAAATATCTTGATCTTGTGTATCTTGAATTGGATGCTTTAATGTTTTTCATTGGTTCTATTGTTTTTTATCGTTTTATTTTATTTTAATTTCTAAGTGTTATACTTGTTCTGAACTGTAAGCTGCCCAGAGTTATTTACTGAGATGGGCAGCTACATAAATTGACTGAATTAATTAATTAATTAATTAATTAATTAATTAATGAATAAATAAACTATTTTTTCTACTTTCTTGCAAATCTTCCTTTTTGTTATTTGCATTCCTGTTCAATTGAACAAACATTTGGCATATCATTACAGCACTATAATATCATTGATAAATCATATAACTCACAACATCTGATAGAATTCCAGAGTAAAGAGAAAAGAAGAAAAGTTGCCTCCAAAAAGTTGCTCATCAAAAAAAAAAAAGTGAATGTACCCTTTGCTTCCATGTCACTCAAAAAGAAAGCACATTTTCAAAGTCCTGCATTCCCTACTCCCGCCAGTTCTGCAAGTTGCAAGTGTCAAAGAACAATGTGCTTGAAGCAAACCCTACTCAGACCACACTTATGGAAACATTAGCCTGTCTTCCTCCCACTCACTCCCCAGAGCTTCATTTCACCTTAAAAGGAAATGCCAGGACATCCCCTACTCCCAATAAGATTAGAAGAGTAGAAACAACTATGAAATCAAAATCAAACCAAGGGCAGTCTATTTAAGGCACACAGAAAATACAAGATTAGGACTGAATCTTGCCATGTGCAGTTGGTGTAAGATTGGAATATTAGGCATCAACTGATGTAACAACAGCCAGAGGAAAAGTTTCTGTTGGATCCCTGCTATTCATTTTCTTTCTTATTGGAGAATAAGATTAAGAAGCTCTCTCTAGTTGTACAAGCTCAGACTGTAAGGGTTTCAAAGTGTTTTTTCACATATATATACATACTTGTGCATCGCCAGAGGAAAAGGAGAAAAACACTATCCTGAGGTTTCACATGACATATTACTATAGGAATTATGGGAACAAACAAAAGGCATAAGATTGACACTGCTTTACTTCCTCAATACGTAAAGTTTGCTTTTGTTGACATTCTTTTTGTCCATTTCCCCCCTCCCCTCAAAAATATATCTGGCAGTAGAAAAGAGGTTAGAATTGGGATCTTGGTCCACGTGGAAATCACCTTCTCTCCCATGGAAGCCATTGTTAGCTTCCACAGGAAGGAACCGCCAATAGATGTTGTTAAGATTGTAGAATTCTGGCAATATTGCTTCGATTGGATGAATTAAGTATATCACCACCACCACCACCATCACTATCATCATTATCATCAGCATCATAAAAAACAGGTCCAGAACATTGCCATGCAGAAGCAGTTGGAAGTAACATACACAAGCATCTATGGTCTCTCTTCTGCCAATCTTGTCAAGCAAAGCTCTGCTGACAATCATTTTCCTCTCTTTTTATCCATTGATAGGGGTTTTTTTTCATCTATGTAAGTGTTTCTTAATCAAAAGAAAGATTTCCACACGGCTCCAGACATCAAAAGAGTACTTTTTTCCTCCTTTACTATACTTTTCCCTTTTTTGAAAGCTATTACGGTATCAAAGACTTATTCTGTGTGGAATCTAAGGTGAATCTCTAAAATAATCCTTCTGGGATAGAGATGAAAAATGGAGCATTCGTGTTGGCCAGAAATATCTAATGCAATCAATTTCAAGAGGGGGAAGGGAGGGAAAAGAAGGGGGGCTGGAAAAGCTCTAACACTTCCCTGATGCAGAAACTGGCCGCTATCACATGTGGTTTTCTAAGCTGGTTAGATTGATAAATTTGCTTCTATGGAAAAGTTCCTGCCAAGTGCAACATAATAACAACTTATTAAAATCTTGTCACAGCTGATTAGCAAGACTAGATGGAAGTGATCTCTCATTGTTCAAAGTATTTTAGAGCCAACCTACAGTAAGAGTTAGAAAGATGTCAGAAGAAAACATTAGAAATTCAATAACAATAATCAGGGCAGGTTTGTCTGATAAGGACACATGGAAAAGATTCTGTTGGGCATAGATGTGTCCAAACCATTCCAGATGTTGGAGTATTTAACTTGCACCTGTTAACTTGTTATATAGCTGTATCTTCTGCAAAGTAAAGATAAGTTAAAAGGAATATTGATCATATTTGCATGCATTATTTTAGAATTCTCTACAGTATGAACAAGAGCTGTACCTTTTTAAAATGCTGGTTAGTTTTGATTCATACATAACGTTCTAATTTGCCCATGGCACCTGAACGTATATTAGTACAATGGCCAGGAGGGACGTTGGAATTTTAAGAATATGTCTTGAAACTTTCACGAAGTGATAGTAATGGAGAATATGGTAACCCATAAAATATCCCCTAGAGTCTGAAGATGGTGAGGAAGGATCCAATGAGCTCATGACAAAAAGAATTGTCATAGAAACATTGAACAACTCTTTCCTATCTCTATACTTTGTTTGTTACTGATGTTTTCTGTACATACAGCATAGTCCAGGATAGCATTAATTGTAAATGGGAATTCACAAACAGAACCACCTTGCAGAATCAAAGGCATCTCTTACATCTCCTATGGTTTTGTTCCAAGCTACAGGCAACATTTATTTAATTGACCCTTTAGACCTGGGGTATCAAACTTGCCACATCGTGTTGCAGTCATGTGATGTTTTAAAATGTTTTTCCCCTTCCTGGAGTTGGGGTGGGCATGATCTGCATGTGACACATCTGGCCCACAGACTGCCAGTTTGGCACCTCTGCCTTAGACTAAATTCAAAATGATGGGTGTTGAAAAATAGGATAACATTTTCATTTTGTTTTTCTTGGGTTTTTTTCCTAGTCTTACGCTATTCTTTAATGGAATCCTTAGACTCCTAATAGCACAGTGAGATACAAATTTAGTGATAAAGGAATATGTGATTATCAGGAATAGAATAGAATAGAATTATTTATTGGCCAAGTGTGATTGGACACACAAGGAATTTGTCTTGATCCATATATTCTCAGTGTACATAAAATAAAGGATATGTTCATCAAGAATGTATAAGGTATAAACTTAATGATAGTCATGGGGTACAAATTGCATTAGAAAACAGTCAATATAAATGGCAAGGATACAAGCAACAAAGTTACAGTCATGCAATCATAAGTGGGAGAAGATGGGTGATAGGAACAATGAGAAGATTAATAGTAGTGCAGACTTTCTAAATAGTTTTGACAGTGTTGACAGAATTATTTGTTTAAAAGAAAGAGGGCAGTTTGAGAGAAAATTGTTCTTGTGTCTAGTCTCAAGACCATTTTTTCATCTTACAAAGCTCTGAAAAATAAAATATTGCATGTTGTCCATATCATCTTGATTTTTTCCTTGGCCAGGAACATGGAAACATGGACTAGGAATTCTGACAGTGCAATTGCCACACATATCAAGGGTAACAGACCAAAGGTGACTGCTCTCACTGATTTTGGGTATTGTGCAAAGTACTAGTTTTTAAATTATGCTTATTGATGAAACCATTGTTGGTTGGGTTCACAAACTGTATTAAGCCTCAAGACACAGTAGCAAAATTTTACTGGCTGGTTTGCTGAGTTGCTCAACCAGGCTCAGGGAATACTTTCCGTACTAGACTTACAAGTCATACTGTTGGTCTACAACAAGCAGAAATATGTTTATGTAGTAAAAATGTAAACTGAGTATAAAGAGATATGTATAAGCAAATATGCCTATTGAACAGAATAAAAAGAGGTGACAGGATTTAAACCAAAATAAATAGGAATCAACAGAACAAAATGAATACTTGTCATACTCTAATTACAATTGTGTTACACCCTGCAATATAACAACAAACATTCCATGACAGAAAAAATGTGAACAATGCATCAAAGAGAGGCATTGCACAGATATTTGCAGATCAGAGATGAGAGCTGTAAATTATTGTGTTATTATTATGGTTTAAGGAAGCAGACTCATTATATCAAATTTGGGCTTGGGGTCATTCATAATGGACTTACACAAGTAATGTTCATGTCTTAAACCTGGATGTGGTATTCAGGACTACTAATCTCTAAATTAGAACTGTTAACCATTTAGTTTTACAGCTACTAACAGTAAATACAAACAAACCTGGGAATAAAACTTCACTCCAATCTGGTCCAGCCATTTAAACAAACCCTTAGCTGACTGCTGCAAGAACTAAATGTTTACTAGGGGAGTCTTTACTAGGATTGGCTGTACCAGGGATTCCTTAATATTTTGCTTAAAGTTTTAATTAGGAAAAGAACAATCTGAACAGATGGTGTTGTTCAATATACTCATTAACGATGTGGAAACAGAGGGTGAACAATTTGCAAGTGACATAATTATTTAGGATAGATATAATTAGAGGCAAATGGGCCTTTAAGGCCAAATAAATGGTTGCATTCATAACAGCCAATTGTAGGGAATAGAAGAATCTGTATGGATCAGTTCAGGATGGTATACAGAATAATATTGAGGTGAACCATTTTCATACAGGGAGTGATAGGTCCAAAGCGACTGTATTAAAATCAAAGTAGAAATGTTAGTGTATAGCTCTTCATTCTGGAGAGGGTGTATGTGTTTTGCTTTGAGTGGTTTATTTTGTTTTTTTGAAAGCAAGGTTTATGCCTTGGAATAATAACATTGCATAACCAGTTTAAACATGAGATGAATGTTTTTAAACGGTAAAATGTCAAATTTTAACAGTCCAAGTTCAGACTCTAGGCACAATGTTTTGGGAATCAAAGAATAAATACATCTTGGAGATAGCATATTTAGAGATGCAAGTTAAGGCAAGGAATTTGGGTAGCTGCAGATTGTAAATGTGAATACGGATCTGTCAAAAAGACTTAGGATGAGATTAGCATTCTTGGAGTTCATTAAGGGGATCTACAAAACTTATAATTGGAATAAAATCAATATAAATCAGTGGCAAGTAGATGCATTCATCAGAAGAACTTGTATATCAGCTGATACTTGTGGCTAGATAAATACTATTTTATCAACTTGAAAAATTGGTTGGTTGAGTGACTTCAGAATAGGAAAGGATACCCTATTTACTATTGAAAGCTTGTCTCCATCACAACTAATCAGAAGATGGTTAAGATTTAAACAAGGAGTATGTTGGGCAGAATCAGAAACAGATGAAATCTGACTCTCTTTTTAGAGGGGGAGCTGTCACTGTCCTCATGTGGAAAGTCCAGCGCCAAAATATGGTTCCACTTTTTATTACTGTAAATTTATTGACATCCTGAAATCAAAGCACCAAAGTACACTAAGGAATTAAAATTAAAATATAATCCTAAGCGTTATTGTGGTATTTTAAATTTCTACACTTGTGTTCATTTATTGGGTCATTTATTTTAAAATAATTAAAGTATTATATTGAAAAAGATAAATTCATTTCCCTAATACTAGCTTTCCTTTCCTCCCTCCCTCCCTCTTTCTTTCTTTTTCCTTTCCTCCCTTCCTCTTTCTTACTGACATTCTCCTAGGCTTACAAAAAAATCTGAATTGTCTGCATTGCTTTGCTGCCACTGGGTGGATGTACTGATTTTGCAGCAGCGGTGGGTTGGTCCCAGTTCAGGAGGCTCCGCCCACCTGTCTCGGCACCTCTGCACAGAAGCATCATGTGCACACATGCGAACCGGTAGCAACAGGTTTTAGAACCCACTACTGTTTTGCAGCCTAGGTACCATCTTCTCTCTCTCTGTCTCTCTCTCAGTCTCTTTCTGACACAGCCAAGCAGAATGCTCCACTCTACAAGGTATTTTTTTTGTGTTTTTTAAATTAGTTTTTCACACTTTACATATCATAATGCATCTTTTGAGCTACAAGATATCTTAACCAGTGATCTGAATTGATATCTTACGAAAGACTTTTGAAGTTAAAGGAAATTAAAATGAGGGCTACATAAGCAATGTAGTGTAAAAGTAGTGTAGGGTCTCCTGCCCAAGCAGGGGTTTGGACCAGAAGATCTCCAACGTCCTCTCCAACTCGGTTATTATTAAGTCCCTAAAGCATAGACAAGTTGTTCAGATGCCTGGCTAATTCTCAAGAAAAATCTGATCCATGGAGACTACTGTTATAACAAAAATGCACTTAGCAAGACTTGACTGACACACAGTAATAAAAGATCTGAAAAACGTCATTGGGTGCAAACAATTTTTTCTTACATCCTATTTTTATGGGGAATAAAGAAAACTATTGAAGATGATTCTGCATTCACTCATATGGTAGCTTTCATTCAGACATTCCTGTATTCCAGTGTTTTTCAATTATTTTGTTACAACCCTCCCCCAGAAGAACTAAACATTTTGTGCCTCCCCAACTCTCCACCAGAATGATTGTTTGCAAAATTCAGTACATTTTCACTGAAAAAAAAGCGGCTTATCAGCGTGATTGGGGTATAATGTGTTTAAGTGACGTCTTAATTTATTTGGCTTCATTCTTTCCGCTGCCAATCTTTTTAGACACAATAAACATACTGGTCTTTCCTCGTCTCCCACCATAAAGCCAAGCTACATACGCTTCATCATATTTCCTCGTCTTAGCTTTCAAGAGACTTACCTTTGTCTCATTATCTCCATCGCTCTCCTCCTTTCTTTTCATCCCTGTTAAATATTTTTCCATGGTGTCTCTTAAGGGTTTGTTATCTACATTTCATATCTCCTGTTCTGTGCTGTGTGCTATTGTTCGGTACAAAACCCCCCTACTCGCTATGGCAAAAAAGAGCACATTTTTTGGGGTCACGCACCCCTATGGCATCGCTTTGCGCGCCCCCCAGGGGGGCCCACCCCACTATTTGAGAAACACTGTTGTATTCACACAAACATCTTTCAAAGATGAAGAATGAGGACATCACTCCCAAAGAACGCATCCAATAATGAGGGAATATTTTCTTGCCCGTCAATCATCTTAGTCCAGTCATTTAATAGCTAATTCCTATTAGATTGTTGTTTAGCTTGATTAGTAAGGATATAAAGTAGAATAAATCATGATAAAAATATAAACATATACTTGGAGACCTTGAGACCTGGGTCTGAAGACAGAACTAGATACTACCAAATAACTACTTTTAGAATCAGGATGTGGGATTGAAACTCACCACTATTTGGGATAACCTCAAATAATATGAAACATTTGTATATAAACTGAGCACAATGTCCCAGGCATTTTTTAATTTGAATCTTCCCTGTTTACTTGATGTAATTGAGCCTCCCTATTTAACAATTACTTGGGAATGTTTTAAAATAGGACACAATGAAGAGTTTTTAAAAATGTTCTTTTAACTGAGAAAAATAATGCCAAGATGTTTTCTAAAAATTTGTATTTGTATTTGTATTTATTAGATTTGTATGCCGCCCCTCTCCGTAGACTCGGGGCAGCTCACAACAATAACAAGAACAATGTAAAAAACAAATCTAATAATTTAAAAAACACTAAAAACCCCATTATTAAAAGCAAACACACACACAAACATTCCATGTATAAACTGTATAGGCCCCGGGGAGATGTGTCAGTTCCCCCATGCCTGATGACAGAGATGGGTCTTAAGAACTTTACGAAAGGCAAGGAGGGTGGGGGCAACTCTGATATCTAGGGGGAGTTGGTTCCAAAGGGTCGGGGCCGCCACAGAGAAGGCTCTTCCCCTGGGTCCCGCCAAACAACATTGTTTAGTTGACAAAATACCGTGTTTCCCCGATAGTAAGACCCCCCCGATTGTAAGACATATGGGGGGTTTCAGGGGGGTCGGCTAATATAAGCCATACCCCGAAAGTAAGACATATGTCTTACTTTCGGGGAAACACGGTACTACGTAAAAGCGAGGGAGCTGTGCGCGGTGGTGCGCTGCGCCCAGAGCTTGGGCCACCCGGCGGGCGAGGCGGCGGCCCTGGCTGAAGCGGCGCGGCTCTGGCTGCGGCACGAGCGGGAGCTCCGACTGCGCTTAGTGTGTAAGCCCAACGCCGACAAAGAGACGTCCAAAGGCGGACGCTTGAAGCTCAGCGACATCGGCGCCGAGGACAAGTCCAGCTTCAAGCCTCCTCGGCTGGCGGAGGAAGCGCGGTGGCGGCGGCGGCAGGCTCCGGAGGGAGCTCGGGCGGTGGCCGCTCCGCCGCTTCGGCCAGGGCCGCCGCCTCGCCCGCCGGGTGGCCCAAGCTCGCGCCACCGCCAGCTTGGGCCACCTGGCGGGCGAGGCGGCGGTCCTGGCCGAAGCGGCGGAGCGGCCACCGCCCGAGCTCCCTCCGGAGCTTGCCGCCGCCGCCACACTTCCTCCGCCGGCCAAGGAGGCTTGAAGCTGGACTTGTCCTCGGCGGGCGAGGCGGCGGCCCTGGCCGAAACAGCGCGGCTCTGCCTGCGGCATGAGCGGGAGCTCCGACTGCGCTTCCTGCGCAAGCCCAACGCCGACAGAGACGTCCAAAGGCGGACGCTTGCAGCTCAGCAACATCGGCGCCGAGGACAAGTCCAGCTTCAAGCCTCCTCGGCCGGCGGAGGAAGCGTGGCGGTGGCGGCAGGCTCCGGAGGGAGCTCGGGCGGTGGCCGCTCCGCCGCTTCGGCCAGAGCCGCGGCCTCGCCCGCCGGGTGGCCCAAGCTCGCGCCAGCTTGGGCCACCCGGTGGGCAAGGCGGCGGTCCTAGCCGAAGCGGCGGAGCGGCCACCGCCCGAGCTCCCTCCGGAGCCTGCCGCCACCGCCACGCTTCCTCCGCCGGCCGAGGAGGCTTGAAGCTGGACTTGTCCTCGGCGCCGATATCGCTGAGCTGCAAGCGTCCGCCTTTGGACGTCTCTGTCGGCGTTGGGCTTGCGCAGGAAGCGCAGTCGGAGCTCCCGCTCATGCCACAGGCAGAGCCGCGCCGTTTCGGCCAGGGCCGCCGCCTCACCCGCCGAGGACAAGTCCAGCTTCAAGCCTTACTCCAAACCCGGCGCGGATAAGGAGGACTCCTCGGCCGACGGAGGAAGCGCGGCGGCGGCGGCAGGCTCCGGAGGGAGCTCAAGGCGAAGGGCGCTTCGGAGACGCCGGGTGGGCGGGCGAGGCGAGCGGCCGGAGCTGCGCCCTCCTTCGCCCGCCTCCTTTCCGGCAGCTCCGGATGGGGTGGGCAGGCGGGGATGCGGATGTGTGTCCGTGTGTGGGGGGGAGGGTGCTACTACTTTTTACGGGACACGGGTGTTGCGGGTTCGGGTAGGTGGGTTGGCCGGGTGTGTCTTATTTTTTCCAATATAAGACATACCCTGAAAGTAAGACATAGGGGGGCTTTTGGGGGTAAAAAGAAAGTAAGACACTGCCTTACTATCGGGGAAACACGGTAGTCATTCTGTCATATACATAACTTTCAATAGATCTCCAATGACTGTTTAATAGATTAAATGTCAAGACCCAAAGACTGTATTTTGACTTTGTCAATATATGAAATTATATAGAATATAGAAAGGGAATAATTGTGATCTCTGAAAAGTGCAATTTTACTGCCCTCTCAAAAAGTCTAACGTTCTACTGAAAGAACTATATACATTATTAAAAGTAAATACATATGCATATAAATTGCATTCTAAGAAATATGTGGAAGTACTGGAAATTAACTGTCTAATTGAACTTTTTAATTTTAGGATGTGAGCTTGAAATAGACCAGTACAATTGGGTAATTGTAAGGAATCTAACTGTCTTTCAGATCATTGAGACCTGTCCCTCTTCACTTGTGCCACACAGTAACTGAGTTTTGAAAAGTACAGAATATGCATTAAACAGATGGCATTGGGAAATGAAATTCCATAAGCAAGAATTATTACATTGAAGAACCTTTCCTTATTAGTCTTCTTCCACAAGTCAAGGGTTATGAGCACATGTTATTATCATTATAGATACTGAACCTGTTCTTGCTTCAAACATAATGTGGAAAAAGTGCTTCAGCACTTCTCTGCTACTAATTAAAGCAGTCTCATCTTTTTCTAGCTTTCTTGCTAGCTATAGTTCAGCAGTTCAAATCTCACCACCATTGAAGGTTGACTCAGCCTTCCATCCTCCGGAGGTGGGTAAAATGAGGACCCAGATTGTTGGGCGCAATATGCTGTTTCTGTAAACCGCTTAGAGAGGGCTGTAAAAGCACTATGAAAGGGTATATAAATGCTATTTTCTTTTTTATTTCTGCACGAAAATACCATTGCTTTAAGGAAGCTGCTCATGCAGAAATCTGATAAAGGCATGTTTATAGTGAAAACACAGATATGTTTTATGATCTAAAACTCTTCTTCTAATCATTTTGAAGCTAGTAAACCTTATAGGTATGTCCAGTTCCTTTTCCACATTTTCAGTTCACTCACTGTTTTGTAATGTGTACCTAAAAGGGAGATACTCATAGACATTCTACATGCAACATTTTGCCTTAACCTATTTTAGAAGGGTATAGATGCGTTTATAAAGAAGGGGTCACGTAAGAAAATAGATAGCTGAATCCCTTTCAAAGCCATTAGCAGGCCATTATAGAAGTCTGACGGCAGAAAAAGACCTCATGGTCCATCTAATCTGCCCTTATACTATTTTCTGTATTTTATCTTAGGATGGATATATGTTTATCCCAGGCATGTTTAAATTCAGTTACTGTGGATTTATCTACCACGTCTGCTGGAAGTTTGTTCCAAGGATCTACTACTCTTTCAGTAAAATAATATTTTCTCATGTTGCTTTTGATCTTTCCCCCAACTAACTTCAGATTGTGTCCCCTTGTTCTTGTGTTCACTTTCCTATTAAAAACACTTCCCTCCTGAACCTTATTTAACCCTTTAATATATTTAAATGTTTCGATCATGTCCCCCCTTTTCCTTCTGTCCTCCAGACTATACAGATTGAGTTCATTAAGTCTTTCCTGATACGTTTTATGCTTAAGGCCTTCCACCATTCTTGTAGCCCGTCTTTGGACCCGTTCAATTTTGTCAATATCTTTTTGTAGGTGAGGTCTCCAGAACCGAACATAGTATTCCAAATGTGGTCTCACCAGCATTCTATATAGCGGGATCATAATCTCCCTCTTCCTGCTTGTTATACCTCTAGCTATGCAACCAAGCATCCTACTTGCTTTCCCTACCGCCTGACTGCACTGTTCACCCATTTTGAGACTGTCAGAAATCATTACCCCTAAATCCTTTTCTTTTGAAGTATTTGCTAACACAGAACTGCCAATACAATACTCAGATTGAGGATTCCTTTTCCCCAAGTGCATTATTTTACATTTGGAAACATTAAACTGCAGTTTCCATTGCTTTGACCATTTATCTAGTAAAGCTAAATCATTTACCATATTACAGACCCCTCCAGGAATATCAACCCTATTGCACACTTTAGAGTCATCGGCAAATAGGCAAACTTTCCCTACCAAACCTTCCCCTATGTCACTCACAAACATATTAAAAAGAATAGGACCCAGAACAGACCCTTGTGGCACACCGCTTGTAACCTGACTCTGCTCAGAATACTCGCCATTAACAATAATTCTCTGATGTGTATGCTTCAGCCAGCTGCAAATCCATTGAACTATCCAGGGATTAAGTCCAATCTTCACTAATTTATCTATCAGCTCTTTATGTGGAACCATATCAAAGGCTTTGCTGAAGTCCAGGTAGGCAATATCCACGGCACCACCTTCATCCAACACCTTTGTGACATAGTCAAAGAAATCAATGAGATTAGTCTGACATGATTTGCCTTCAGTAAAGCCATGCTGATTTGGGTCCAATAAGTTATTGTTTTTTAGGTGCTGATTTATCCTCTTTTTGAGTAGAGTCTCCATCATTTTAACTACAACTGATGTCAAGCTAACTGGCCTGTAGTTACCAGCTTCTTCTCTACTGCCCTTCTTGTGAATAGGCACAACACTGGCCATTCTCCAATCCTCAGGAACTTCTCCTGTTAACAAGGATTGGTTAAACAAATCAGTCAGGGGGGTAGTAATGACAGATCTGAGTTCTTTAAGAACTCTGGGGTGGATGCCATCTGGACCCATTGCCTTATTTATCTTTAATCGTTCAAGTTCTTCTAAGACATCGGCTTCTAAGATCACTGGAGCTGAATCCGTACAGCTGGAAGCAATGCTGTATCCCTCTATAGTATTATTTTGTACGGTGTCTTTTGAGAAAACTGAACAGAAGTAGCTATTGAAATGGTCAGCGATCTCCTTATTCCCATTAATGCATGTATTATTCCCGGTACTAAGTTTCGTGATGCCGCAGTTTTTCTTCTTCTTATCACTAATATATCTGAAGAAGGTTTTATCCCCCTTCTTTACAGATTTGGCAATTTCTTCCTCTTTTGAGGCTTTAGCAGCATATATTATCTGTTTCGCCTCCTTCTGTCTCATTTTATACACCTCCCTATCAGCTATACTTCCAGACTCTTTATACCTCCTATAGGCAGCCTTTTTTTCATTGACTACAGCCCTTACATCATTGCTAAACCATAGCGGTTTCTTCTTCCTTTTACCTTGTTATTTGTCTTACATACAGTCCAGTGGCTTTTAAGATGGCCTTTTTTAATACAGTCCACTGGGTGCTCGCTCCTGCCATTTTATCCCTCCCCTTTAATTCATTTTCTAAATATTCCCCCATTGCATTAAAATTTGTTTTTCTGAAATCCAATACTTTGGTTGCATTATAGGATTGCTCACAATTAGTTTTTACATCAAACCACAAACATAGATGGTCACTGCATCCTAAATTTTCTCCCACCTTGACATCTGAAACCCAATTCTCATTCGTAAAAACTAAATCTAGAATATTCTCCCCTCTAGTTGGTGTCTTAACCAGCTGTGCCAGAGCTGCTCCTGTAAAGGCCTCTACTATATTCTTACTTTTGCATGTAAGGGCACTGGGGATATTCCAGTCAACATCAGGCATGTTGAAATCACCCATAACCACAATACCTCCCGTTACTGCCATTTGGGTAATTTCATCCACCATCTTGTTTGTCATATTCCTCGGATTGCCCTGGAGGCCTATAGATAACCCCAATTCTAATGACAGAACCTTCTTTATTTTGCATGCAAATCCAGAGTCTCTAGATCTTGACATGTATTGTGAATTAGTGTTGTTTTTAGACTTTCTTTAATATAAATGGCTACTCCACCTCCCCTTCTCTCTATTCTATCCTTCCTATACAGTGTATATCCTGGTATGGATATTTCCCATTCATTAGAATCCTTAAACCATGTCTCAGTTATGGCAACCAGGTCCAAATTATCTCTAGATATTATGGCCATTAATTCACAGAGCTTGTTGCTCAAGCTTCAAGCATTCGTGCACATTACCCGAAGAACATTATTTTCATTATTAGTTTGCCCCTTATCATCAACAACTACATCTATTTCATTTGCAGCTCCCTTTTCATAAGCTTCCAAAAACTGCTTTTATGTTTTTCATTATGTGAAAAACAGATGGATATACACCATATGAAGCTTTATTAGCCTCATCTCCTCATGCCTTTTTGTTAGAATAGGCCTCAACAAACTGAAAAGTATAACCTTGATTACACAACTTAATGTCATGTTGTACTGGAATCACTGGAACTTACTTCTGTATAGAAATATATCTCATTTAGGTCCTTCCTGCTCTACCTAGTCAGATATGTATAACAATAAGTGCTTGTGTTGGAATACGTTGTTTTTAAAATTTTGATTTAATTTTTAGAAAAAATTAATTGCAAAACCACGTATTTTCCTAGGCACCCGAAGGACAGACAAGGAATAATGGATGGAAACTGATCAAGGAGAGATTCAACCTAGAAATAAGGATATTTTTTTCTGACACTGAGAACAATCAACCAATGGAACAGCTTGCCTTTGGAGGTTGTGGGAGCTTCATCACTGGAGGCTTTCAAAAAGAGGTTGGGCTGTCATTTGTCAGAAATGGTCTAGGGTCTCCTGCTTGACCATTGGATTGGACTAGATGACCTGCAAGGTCCCTCCCAACTCTGTTAATCTGTAATCTGTATTTTCCACTGGTCATTCTACACCACAATGTTTTGGGAGATCACATGAAACATTACTTATTCCTACAGTAGATGGGGCATAGACAGGACATTTGCGGATGAATGTTTGACTTATTTAGTGTTAGCGATACTGCAATTGTTAATTAGGCTACCTTTCCTATTAGTTATATGTAACAAAGAACTGCAGAAGCGGCAATCCTTGCAGAATTGAGATTTGATTTACAAGGCTAGCAATCAGGCTGACAATTGAAATCAAACCGCACATTAGTTTCTCCACATTCTGGGCAAGCAGGTCAATTCCTCTGATTGGTTATCCCTAGAGGGAAGTAAAGCATAGCGGAAGAAGAACATATTATAGCAGAGTACGCTTGTGCTAGCTATTGGATCAATAGCCTCTATCAGCAGGACTCAACTTAATGAAGCTCAGACTGGGTCATAAGTCTGCTAACAGCTGTAAGTTAACACCAATTCCAATAGAAACAACCGTTGGATCCAAATAATTGCTTCATTTTTTTTCCTACCAAAGAGATTTATGAAGAAATCGCATGATGTGCATAAGACAATTGGGCATCAAACCTGCAGCAGTTAAGAGAAAAACTCTCAGGTCATCTGAAGGACAGCAAACTGAAAAGCAAGATATAGGCTGCTTATTTTACTTTCCATGGTCAGTAATTTTATAATCTGTTGATTTTATGACCCATATACCTCATTTACACTCAGTTTAAGACTTACATATGAAGTTGGAATGTGGCAGACTGTAGGAACAGCCGTGTGTGTGTGTGTGTGTGTGTGTGTTGTGTTTATGAGTGACAGTTGTTATCTAGGACTTTTGTTTATTCTGTAGAAATAGTGATGATTAAAAGACCCCAAGTTAGTTATCCTTGCAAGAAATTTCTGAATATGGGTAATGCTCTTGAGTTTTTCAGTAACATTGTAACTTTGAATGGTCACTAAATGAACTGTTCTAATTGTAGACTACCTGTATTCTAATACTGATAGCAATAGAACCTAGACTTATATACCACTCCATAATGCTTTATAGCCCTCTCTAAGCGGTCTACAGAGTCAGCCTATTGCCCCCAACAATCTGGGTCCTCATTTTACCAACCTTGGAAGGATAGAAGGCTGAATCAACCTCGAGCCTGTCAAGATCGAAATCCATACTGTGGGCAGAGTTTGCTTCTGTGCTTTAATCACTGCTAATATTGGATGTTTAAGTGTCTACTGCTATTTATTTTTTAAAAACCTATTTCTGATGGTATTCTGACTAAAGTAATATTATACTCCTCCCAGAGTCCCTTTGAATACCCATATATACATATATGAAAGCCAAATGTTCTGTTTATTGGCAAATGGTGAAGAGTTAGAAAATGAGTGTAATTGAGCTATGTATTAAAAAACTAGTATGATGCTGTTCCTTTTAGAACAGTTCTGTTTATGAAATGTTCTATGTAAATAGTCCCTACTTACAATCTTTAATTACTATCAGCCTTTTTGTTCTGGTCTTACTGGTTCTTGTTACATACCTCTAAACTTAACTTGACTTCATTTGAATGTCGTTTTTATAATTTAATTAGCTTCCCACCATCCCATGAACTAGAAGATCCTGAATTATTTTGCCCTACATACCTTTTCCATTATAAAATGATAAGAGAATAATAAACTGGATCAGGATAACCCACAAAAGTAATAAAGGACTCAAACTCTTCCCTCTAACCCAACAGTCAATTAAAATTATTTGAGTTCAAAAACATACCCTTGATTGGCAAATATTTATATGAAGTTATTGGGGAGAAATAATTAAACTTGACATGCAAAGATAAATAGGATTCCAGAAAACAGTGCCCATTTTTAAAAATAGTAAAGTGACACAGCAAACATTACTTGAATATCAAGATGAGAGTTCTTGTGTTGTGAGCTAAATGTGTGTGTGTGTGTGTGTGTGTGTGTGTGTGTGTGTGTGTGTGTGTGTGTGTGGTTAGGGAAGTTCTTTCTGGAGCTATCTTGTTCTTCTGAAGTTATGCTGTTAAGGCCATACAAAGAATTTTTTTAAATCCATACTTATATTTGTCTTAGCCAAATCCACTGAAATTTGCAACCAAGGACATATTCACTGAATGTTTTTTAGATCCCAGAATGTTGTAAGAAGTTCTCTACTTTATCCTTTAAAACTAATTTTCCTGGAATTCTACATAACAACCAATTTAATTTTTTTTAAAGTTACATAAGGGAAGTGTCTGAAAATCTACATAAGACAGTGAAATTGGAAGACGGTGTACAGGTTTACTCAGCAAATGTAACACTCCCAGACATGCAGAATATTTATGATAATATAATGAATCTTATGATCATATCAGAAAAATATTTGCTATAAATGTTATACATTCACACTTTCATTTGGGGACAATTGTCCCCTTCAAATTTTATCTAGTTACCCCCATATCATAGCTGTGTTATATTAAAATGATAATGTAAGTTTATTGTGGTTGTACAGTGTTCCCTCGATTTCCGCAGGGGATGCGTTCCGAGATCGCCCGCGAAAGTCGAATTTCCGCAAAGTAGAAATGCGGAAGTAAATACACCATTTTTGGCTATGCACAGTATTACAAGCCATCCCTTAACACTTTAAACCCCTAAATTACCATTTCCCATTCCCTTAACAACCATTTACTCACCATTATTACTGGTACTCACCATGGAATAAGACACTTGGTGATCCTGATATTTATAAACATAATTATTTATTAACATTTTTTTTTGTTATTTATTTGCAAAAATTATTAGTTTGGCGATGACATATGACGTCATTGGGTGGGAAGAACCGTGGTATAGGAAAAAAACCGCGAAGTATTTTTTAATTAATATTTTTTGAAAAACCGTGGTATAGGCTATTCACGAAGTTCAAACCCGCAAAAATCGAGGGAACAGTGTATTTGTATTTCCCAAGATTAGTAACTTCTAGAAGACAGAACCGTTGGGTCTTTGATTGTTTGCAACAGGCCAGTTTGGAATGTATGAAAAAAAGTAATTGTAGTAGTTTAGTAATAGTAGTGGAGGCGGCGGCAGCAATGATGACAGGAAGGTGCATACTGTGGAACATTTATAATGTGGCAAGAAACCAATAATCATTTATAAATTAGCGCCGGCGGACTTACCCGCCGGTGCCTTTTGCAGGAGGGCCGGGCAGACAGCAGGATACATGGCGTAGCCGCCATGTTGTTCGGCCGAAGTCTCGCGAGATTCGTGAGACTTCGGCCAATGATCGGGCCAGAATGGCCTGATCGTGACGTGTCCGGGCGGGGCCTGCCAGCCCTATAAAAAGGTGTGCAGGCCCGGGCTCAGCCTTTTCGCCCGGACATCGCCGTGAGCAGACACTCGGCTGGGTGTCTGCTCTCCTGCATCCATTTTGTGGCTGCCTCGTGTTGCGGCCGCCATTTTGTGAGCCTCATCGGAGGCTCGTGGAGCAGATCGGCATTCCCTCGGCGAGAAGGCGGTGACAGCGGCTTGGGACTCGCAGGAGCCTTGTCGCTCTTTTGGAGGCTTATATTTAGGGCCCCTCGGGATCGGGGGGGATCATTCCTGTTGTTCCCCTTGGGAGCGTGGGGGATCGACCGGCGGGCTCGCTGTAACTTCGGTGGGGGGTGCGCAACTTGCCTCCCCGGGATCGGGGCGGCGTTTTAGGTCGGGGGGGCTCTCCCACGCGGAGGGCAGTGAGGCCCTTGGGGGGGAGTTCGCTGTCCCCCCTTTGCCCATTCGGGACTGAGGCCAATCGCTGCCCTCTTTTGGGGCTTGGGGCCTTTCTGGCCCCTGCTTCTTCAGTTTAAACAAGAACATTTTTTTTAAAAAAAGGTTTATTTTATATAACATATTTTATTTTTAAATAAATAATTAATAAATAATTAATAGGGACTATATCCATTGTATTTAGCATAAGTTTCCTTGTTTGCTGATAAATTTGTTGTATATTCTGGAATGGCCCCAAAGAGGAAGCAGGCCCGGGCCCCCCCGGCTCAACCGGTGGTGCAGCCCAGGTGGGCTTTGAGGCCTTCAGCCTGGGTTCAGGCTAATCAGGAGGGGGCCCCTGTGGGGGTCCCAGTGGAGGGAGTTGGGTTTATGCCTCCTGTAGCTCAACAGGATTTGTCTCCCTCTCTTTCATGGGCCAGGGTCCTCGAGCGCTTAGACGAGCTCGAACGATGGAGGTCCGGTTCCGGCATGGGAGGGGTCCCCATGTCTGCTCAGGCTGCCCTGGGAAGGGACCCCGAAGAAGCTTCGGCCCAGTCCGGGCAGAGGGCCCAGCCAGGGCTGATGGCAGCGTTGCCGGGCCCCGGGAGGCCGGGGCCACCCTGGATGTCTTCAACCCCCTTTGGGGCAGGTAAGGTTGCACCACACACGCCTTCTACTTCACTCCTCCCTTTGCCTGCTCAGGCCTTTGTCCCGCCGGGTTCTGGGAGTGGGGCTGGTTTCCTGGGGCCACCGGTAGGTACATGTAGCCAGGTTTGGTCCCCGCCAGCTACTGCGGCGATGGCACAGGCCCCTGGGGCGGCTTATCCGCCGGGGCCTGGGGTGTCGGGAACAGGGGGTGGACCCCACCGGCACCGGCTGTCATGCCTCCGCCACCTTTGGTTCCTTACCCGTCAGGGATGGGGGTGTTAGGAATGGGGGCCACCACGGTGTGGGACCCATTTGCTAGTCTGAAGGCGGGGTCTATTCCATGCAGGCTGCCGGCTACTCCCCTGGGGTTTCACCTTCACCCATCGGTGAAGGAGGCTATATGGCGTGGGGAGTATGTGGACCTTTTTTCCCTTTTAAATCGGGAGGTCCCTAAGCAGGATAAAGAGGTAGTCCCTGGGGAGAAGCCCAAGAAAACTAAGGTCAGTAAGTGCTTCAGCTCTTGGCTGTACGCTTTTCTGACCTACGCCACTGTAGTGATTCAAAGGCAGCCGACCAGGGCTGCGGCCTTGATTAAATATATAGACCTCATTGCCAGGGCCCACTTTGAGTATAAGGGTACCATATGGAGGCATTATGATAAGGGGTTCAGGATGCTGGTAGCATTTGACCCCACGCTACCTTGGGACATAGTTGTGCCGGACCTTTGGTTCCAGGCGACTTATATGTCAGGGAAAGAGGGGTGTGACAGGACGGATAGTGGGCACTACATGAAGGAGGAGCCCACAGCTTCCGCCCCTGCCAAGGCTGCCGCAGGGGGTGCGGGGAAGGGTGCCTCCCCCGCATGTCATGAATTTGCTGCAAAAGGGGCTTGTTTTCGTCCCTTTTGTAAGTACAGACATGCATGCGGGAATTGCGGGGGTTTCCACACCGCTTCTGTGTGCCCCCGCCCCAAGAAGGGGACAGATAAGAAGAGAGGGGGCCCAGCAAAGCAAACCCCACCTGCTGGGGGAAAAGGGGCCCAGCCCAATTGATCTTAAGGCACTCGAGGGTTGGTTGAAGGACTACCACCCTCGATCGAGAGCGGCTGCTCTCTTATTAGGATTTTCTAAGGGATTTAGGATCCCTTATATGGGGGTTAGGAAAGCCTTCATGTCCGACAACCTTAGATCGGTTGTGGGACATGAAGACATCGTTAGGGCTAAGATTCGGAAGGAGGTGGCCGAGGGCAGGGTACTCGGACCTTTCCCGGAGCCGCCCTTCCCGAATCTTAGGGTGTCACTATTAGGGGTGGTCCCCAAAAAGGCGAGTGGTAAATTTAGGTTGATTCACCACTTGTCTTTTCCGAAAGGGGAGTCTGTGAATGACTTCATTCCTGACGAACTTTGTTCAGTCCGGTACGCATCCTTTGATGCGGCCGTGGCCATTGTTAGGAAGTGTGGGGTTGGAGCCCTTATGGGTAAATGCGACATTAAGTTGGCATTCCGGCTCCTCCCCATTCACCCAGATGACTTCGAGCTCTTGGGTTTCCACTTTGAGGGTGGCTTCTATGTAGACAGGGCTTTACCTATGGGTTGCTCTGTCTCATGCTCTCTTTTTGAGAGCTTTAGCACCTTCTTGGAGTGGGCGCTCAGGAGGAGCAGTGGTCTGGGTTCGGTCGTTCACTACCTTGATGATTTCTTGATGGCGGGGCCTGCTCGTTCAGAGCGATGTTTTGCTCTGATGCAGGACTTCGAAGCCCTTTGTGCTCAGTTGGGGGTGCCTCTAGCCCCTGAGAAGACCGAGGGCCCCGCCACCAAGATTACCTTCCTTGGTATTGAATTGGACTCAGAGGAGCAATCTTCTAGATTGCCCCTAGACAAGTTAGTCAAGATTCGGGGTAAGCTCGATCTGGTTTTGGGCTGCAGGAAGGTCACTCTTAGACAGCTGCAGAAATTAGCGGGGATTCTCAACTTTGCCTGCCGGGTCATTGTGCCTGGCCGGGCTTTTTCCCGGAGGTTGTACAGTGCGATGAAGGGGCTCCGTTTGCCCCATCATCGTACCCGCCTATGCGCTGGGGTCAGGGCTCACCTCTGTGTATGGCGGGATTTCTTAGAACGGTTTAATGGGTTGTCATTTTGGAGGCACGAGCTTCTTTTGGAAGCTGAGTTGCAGTTGTGTTCAGATGCTGCGGGGACTTGTGGCTTCGGGGTTGTGTTAGGTGACCAGTGGTGCTGGTCTGCTTGGCCTCCGGAATGGAGGGCCTCTCCCCTGGTTAAGGATTTGACCTTTTTAGAGCTCTTTCCTTTGGTAGTGGCCTTAGAGCTTTGGGGGGAGCAGTTTAGGGACAAGAAGGTGCACTTTTGGTGCGACAACCTAGCGGTTGTCCAGGTTGTGAATGCCCTGTCCTCTAAGAGTGACAGGGTCATGCGGCTTGTCCGCCATTTTGTACACAGGTCTCTGTCCCTAAACACATTGTTTTTGACCAGACATGTCCCCGGGCTAGATAACGGGATTGCTGACGCCTTGTCCCATGGTCAGTTGTCCAGGTTTCGGACCCTGGCCCCGTGGGCCCGTGCGTCTCCAGAGGCTTTTCCCGACCACCTTTGGAGCCTGGGTGGGCTCCCGAGCAGTGGAGAGAAGAGGCCTGCAGGGCTATGGCCCTCTCAGTGGCACCAGGCACCCTGAGGCTTATCAGCATGCAGGTAAGGAGTTTGGGGATTTCAGGCAGAATAGGGGTTATACCCATAGTTGGCCTGCCCCAGTGGAACACCTGGCAGAATTTTGTGTCCAGCTTAGGCAGCGTGGCCTTTCAGTTAGGACAATTAGGTCCAAGTTAGCCGGCCTCGCCTTTCTGTCCAAGGCGAGGGGGTTTAGGGACTTTTCTGGTGACTTCCGTATTCGGAAGATGCTGGAAGGCTGGGTGAGGGAGCGACAGGGGACCCCTGATACTCGTCAGGCCCTGACGGTACAGCAACTGTCACTGATTAATCAGGCTTTAGACAGTCTGTGTGCCTCTCTGTACGAGGCCCGTCTTTTTAGGGCAGCGACTTGTGTCATGTTTTTTGGGGCCCTTCGGGTCAGTGAGGCCATGGCCTCCTCGCAGGCTGACACGTCGCTTCGTGCCTTCCAGTTCATCGCTTTAGCGTAGCTGGGTTCTAGTTTCCAGGTTTTTTGGCCAGGCCAGAATCGATCACGCCGGCTATGGAACGCTGTTCCGTATCGGCGCTGCCACTAGCACGGAATTACGGTTTCTCGATATGGAGGATTCGGGGAAGTCGTCCGCTGGCGGTCAGCGGCCTGTTTTAGGGTACGAACGGCCGGCTGATGGTCTGGGGTGAGTTTTTAGGCCAGGTTTACCTTTTGGCCCTCTTCTATTCAACCCCGTCAGGACGAGACCGACGGTGTTGCTTTGGGGTCATGGAGCATTTTTGGGACGGCCACTCAGCAACAAGTACCGCCGGGGAGGACTCAACTGTCATTGGCAGATGGGTCGTTGTCGTCTGGCTGGGGGAGAAGGGGTGTGCGGTGGGAAAGGTGTTTCTGCCGCTATGGCTGGGAGGGCGGCATCCCATTGCTGCGCCCAGGTGGTTCTGGGAGGGCGGCATCCCATTGCTGCGCCCAGGTTGTACTGGGAGGGCGGCATCCCATTGCTGCGCCCAGGTGGTCCTGGGAGGGCGGCATCCCATTGCTGCACCCAGGTTGTACTGGGATGGCGGCATCCCATTGCTGCGCCCAGGTGGTACTGGGAGGCGGCATCCCATTGCTGCGCCCAGGTTGTACTGGGAGGGCGGCATCCCATTGCTGCGCCCAGGTGGCTGGGCTTGCTCCTATGGGGCAATGACCTGTGCCCTGCTTGGAGGTCTGTTGTGATCTGCCAGGCCAGCGAAGACCTGCGGTGGCTTCGCACTGTGTGGCCCACCATGCAATTTAATTAAATAAATTATGCAAATTTATTTTAATAAAAATGACCCAATTTTAAATCCAGCTCTTGTGTCTGTGTCATTACTCCGTCTCTTCTGCAAATCAGTATTGTATAAAGATAAAGATTTCCCCTTTCCAGTCATGTCCGACTCTAGGAGGTGGTGCTTACCTCCATTTCGGTGGTTATGTGTGAACAGCATGACTATACTGAGGAGCGTGGAAAGCTATTCCCACCAAAGGGATACCTAAATATCTACTTGCACTTTCATGTGGTCTACTTGCACTTTCATGTGGTCTTTGATCCTCCCGGGGATCATTTGTGGGTCGGCATTTCCCTTAGGGCCATTCACCGGGTTAGCGGGGAGCTAATTAGGCCCTGGGAACGGCAGTCAGTGAATTAGGTTGGGTTGTAGTGGCCCCTTCCCACATCCCCTTAGATCAGCTTTGGCTTTACCGGGCTGCCGAACAGGGGAACACCATTTTCTTACAGGACCTGCAGCGGTCTCTGCGCGAGCTGGTGCAGTTTGAGGGGGGAGTCGGGGGGCCAAGATAGAGATCTGACCCCCGCTCCGTGGCAGGTTAGGGGCGGAAAATTGGGTGGTGGTTTAGCAACTGCGTGTTCTCTGTTGGGCATCTTTGGGGATGATTGACAGGTTCTATCCAAGCTTGTGGTATTGGCGACCTGAGCCGTTGGGGGGAACCTGTCTTTGGGTCCCGCACATTTAAGTCCCCTGGTAGGGGTTAGCCGGCGGGACCACCCACATGCAAGTGCATGGCAGGGTCTCAGGTGAGGGAGGGGTCCCTCACCTGGACTAGCATGGAGCTATGCCCATAAGTTGCCCAGGAAGTTTATTTGACGTCATTTTCCGCCCCGGAAGCAATTGTTTGACCCTGCAGGTCCATTGTTTGGGTCATAGTTAGTTATGTTAATTATGCTAATTTAATTAAATAAATTATGCAAATTTATTTTAATAAAAATGACCCAATTTTAAATCCAGCTCTTGTGTCCATGTCATTACTCCGTCTCTTCTGCAAATCAGTATTGTATAAAGATAAAGATTTCCCCTTTCCAGTCATGTCCGACTCTAGGAGGTGGTGCTTACCTCATTTCGGTGGTTATGTGTGAACAGCATGACTATACTGAGGAGCGTGGAAAGCTATTCCCACCAAAGGGATACCTAAATATCTACTTGCACTTTCATGTTCTCAAACTGCAAGGTGAGCAGGAGTTGAGCAAATAACAGGAGGTGACCTAGCTTGAAGACGCCACCCATCCCACATGGGTCTTGAACCCAGACTGTCAGCTTTCCAGTTGTCAAGCACTATCGTTAATCATTGAGCCATAGCATCTATTAGCAAGACTATACAATCAATTAAAAATATATCAATGTAGTTTACAATGCTGAATGATTACTTTGCAGCACAAAGGGGAACACAAATCCATAGACTAGGATAATGTATAGAGGATGATATGTAAATGACAGCATGCATGTACTGCATGAGGCAGTCTTTGCTTTTCTGTTCTACTACATGTATTTTTCAGTGCATAGAACTGCATTCAAAAATTATTTTCTGTGCTAAAGAAATGTAGCATTAATATTTACTAACTCTTATGATTATAGATACAGAAATTCAGACATGCAAGGCGCTGGTATATTACATTCTGGTTAAAGGGGAGGTTTATGAGAACACAACCTAGACTCTAAAAACTGCAAATAAAAATGCTTAATTTTCACATCTTATTATACCAACATCAGCATTCTAATAAATAGGCAGATTCAACAGAAAATAAATTTAGGTGGGTTTATTTTACCATATGTTTCATCCATGTGCTCTTTATATTAAGATATTGTACAACATAAAATTCCAAATACTGAGTGCAATCATTGTGCAAGATTATATTTAGAAATCAAACACAGCACAAATATTAATAAAGCCAGAAATATTACAATATTACAGAATATAAAACTATGCATATTATGTTCGGTTTTGTTTAGTATATAGATTACATTTATTTCAAAGAAGCAAACAGCTTGGTTAATACAGCGAATGTATTAACAGTACCCATACATGTGATCTAAAAATATATGCATTTTTTTTATAGTGCAGAAGAAAAATTAAGGCATTTGTTACTTAGCAATTGCTAAATATGTAAAACAGTTTAGCGTGCACAGTTAGGCTACCCGATTTCCGCTGTAAAAAAAATCAACATTACTAGATAATACAAAAAAAATGATCTTTGCTGCCTTCTGATAATTTCCTCCTACCTTATACTGTCAGAAACGTGAGTACTTTTTGGCCTTTTATGCAATTTTCCATTATTTGGGTGAGATCAAATAGATGGTTGCATACAGCCTTGCTAGTCGATTCAAGATATTAAGAAATCTATTTTATATTCCAAAGCATTATTAAGAGACTATAATTTAATGGCTCCTATACTGCTCTAGCACTGTTTGATAGGTTCTTTCCTTACCAAAGTATTATGATCCAATAAGGGCTTTGGAAGCTGCTACACTTCTAGTCTTGAATATCCAGCCTACAGAGATATGCCTCTCACATTCTCTAATATGGCCACTAAGCATGCTAACTTTGGACAATGGGATTTGTAGTGCCACATATGTTGGAGATAACTCTGCTCAGTATATCAATGTTCTGGATGGAACATTGACTTAATTCTTGAGAAAGGGATGATACTAGGGAGGATAAAAAACTTATCTTGATCATGATTTAAGGATAATTTAAGGATTAACTTGATCTTGGTTTTGCTGGTATGTAGTGGGATTGGAGCAAGCGTGCTCTTTTTAAAATCTACTGTGTCTAATGCTAACAGTAGATACAGTATATGAGCCCTGTTATACTACATAAGTTACACTTATGTAGTTAATTTACTTAGTCCACATATTTTATCAATATCAGATAGTTTTACTAATATGTCTTTGGTTTATATTGGAATTAGTGTCACGATTATTCCCAACATTTATTGTTAGAAATAACTGCCCAAAGTATTTTGTGTAAAATGTGCACACATACACAATTAGAGATACATACTTGAAGTTAATTTAGTAAACCTCTTTTTCAAATATGCATGCTAGAAGGCCACATGAAGATTATGCTATTTTAAATGCTACAGCTTCCTCTCTTCAATGGGAAAAATACAGAATTCGAAAGTATTTTTCATAGGAAAACATGAATGTTGCGGTGGAGGACAAGCGACTGGAATATCATTTTATTCAATGTTTTAACAAATATTATGTTAGTTTTATCCCTAGCAAAAAAAGAGAGGAAAGAATCTTACAGACATTAGCCTTTTTCATTTTCTTTGAATTTGCCTGAGAAGTCAAACATGCGCTAAGGGAAAAGGCAAATTTCAAGTTTTTCCCTCATGGCTTCTAGATGTTGTATTAAAGTTTTAACTATACTCCAAATATTACTGGACATGCAATTTAAAATCACATTATCATAAGCTGATGCAACAAAAAGCCTTTGTTTCACACCTGTCCAATTAATGGCCATCGGACCTCATTATTCCCACTAATTTTGTATTTTAAAAATTCTGTTTCAAAAAATCAGTTACCTAACTAGAATAGAACAACAAGAGTAGAGAAATGGACAGTGCTGCTATACCTTGAAGAGACAGCTGGGCTTGTATCTTATATTTTACTTAGATCACTGCAATGAGGGACAGACCAGGGCTGTCTGTAATCACATAGTTTTATAGTCATATATTTGACTGAAATAAATGATGAATTGGTATAAATCTGTTAAGTTTAATATTCACAAAGAAAGATTGAAAAGTTTCCTTTTTCATGATATTGTGGATTTCAACTTTATATGTTCTCTTAATGTCAAAATGTCTGCAATGTGTTAGATACAGATTTTGAGAACTGCAGTGTAATATCTGGTGGACACCATCTTAGGGAAGCCTTGTTTATGAACTTCAACATGTTAAACAATCAGACCTTTATTTACATAATTTCTAGAAGTTATGAATTAATATTCTATATTTCTATTTCATTTCATGTCATTCTAAAGGCTGACAAAAAATTCACCAATTTAAAACATTTTTTAGTTCCAGCCAATTATTATTGTCTTTTAAATTAATAAAGAATTTCCAAAGCAGATATCTTCACTGTAATAGATAATTCATTTATACTGCCCAGAGTGAATTACCTATTGCCATGAGTTTGCAGCCCGACAGCTCCGAGCGAAGTGTCAAGAGCAGAATCATGACTTTTTACACCACCTTCGTGAATCTCACTAAGGCTTTTGACAGTCAGTCGTGAAGGCCTGTGGAGCATCATGTCAAAATTTGGGCGCCCTGATAAATTCATCCTGATGGTATGTCAATTTCACGACAGTGTGATGGTCCTTGTGCTGGACAATGGAGAAGCTTCAGAGGCCTTTTCCGTCACAAACGGCATCAAGCAAGGGTGCGCGTTGGCACCGACTTTGTTCAGCATAAAGTTTTCAGAACAGAAACTGTTCTTTGGGAGTTAGCCTGAGATAAAGGACTGATGGGAATCTGTTCAACCTGTGAATACTCGAGGCTGTCACCAAGATAAAGGAGACTGTGTTACGCGACTTCCTCTTTGCTGACGACTGTGCCCTGAATACTGGATCAGAGCAGGAAATGCAAACCAGTGTGGATAATTTTGAAGCAGCATGTGACAACTTTGGTCTCCTTATCAACATAAAGAAGACCGGAATGATGCATCAGCCAGCTCCGAAAGCCAAATACCAAAACCCCACTAAGACAGTAAAGGGACCAAAGCTACAAGCAGTGGATCAATTTACATACCTTGTCAGCACCCTCTCTTGTGCAGTGACAATTGACATTGAAGTCAACTGCAGAATCGCCAAGGGAAGCTCTGCATTTGGCAGACTAATGACCATCATGGAATAAGCCTTGCTACAAAGCACAAAGTCTACCAAGCAGTAGTGCTAACTATCCTGTTGTATGCCAGTGAGACTTGGACAGTATACAGAAGACATGCTAGGCAATTGAACCACTTCCACATGACCTGCCTCCATAGAATTCTGAGGATCTGGTGGTAGGATAAGATGTCAGACACTGAAGTCCTCTCCAGAGAAGGCCTGCCATAAATTCCCACCCTGCTGATGAAAGCCCAGACATGCTGGGCAGGCCATCTTGCTAGGATGCCAGACCATCGCATCCTTAAACAGCTCTTCTATGGTGAGCTGTCTAAAGGAAAGCGATCACAAGGGGGACAAAGGAAGCGATATAAAGACATGTTGAAAGCCTCCTTCAAGTCCCTCAATATCAACACTGAGAAACCCTGGCACAAGATCGATCAACATGGCACATGTTGATCCATAAAGGCTGCCAGACATCTGAGGGCAGAAAAACAATCATAGCCGAAGAGAAGTGAGCACTCCACAAAGCCAGAGTTGCAAATGCTGCAACAATAGTGCCCACACATGTCTGCCCAACATGTGGCAGAACATTTCGTGCCCCTATAGACCTTAGCAGTCACCTACAGACACATTGTGTACAGCCCACAATATATTAGATGTCAAGGTCCTCTTCAAATACGATGAACGAACATCATCAACCACAGTCATAATTTAATCTTTTCATTAGGCTCTAATTACATAAACAAACATACACAATGACCTCTATTTAGCATTATGAATCACAACATATGGAGATATTATTCTATGTAAACAATCTGAAGGATCTTCCAAATGACAGTCATTTATTTTAAATGTCCCTCATATTTTAAATATCTTGGGATTGTTTTCCCACACATAAATTACCTCTGCAATGTATGTAACATTTTCTATAGTCATCCAAGTATCAGATTGGCAAAGTAATAGTAATGAGGACAGATTTGTATTATTTCAGCAGTGGGTGGAAGTTGTTATGAAAAAACTACATTGCACAGCTCAGGAAATGCCCTTGGTTCATCCAATGTGTACATATTGTAGAAAATACTGTTCTTCAAAACAAATTTCTTTTAAATCCCAATCGCTTAGGTTCTTGGAGTAATCTATGCCAATTCAATTAACATGCATAACTATCCAGCCCAAAGTTAAGTACCCTAATTTTTATGTGTTTAGCAATATAATACTGACATGAAAATTAATTTATAGCTGGAACTTACCCTTAGTAGCCACATATTTGGAGAATGATCACACTACAGCTACAAGCTTGAACCTTAAGACAGTGGAACAAGCTGACTTGGGAGTTATCAAAGGTTTCTTTCTATTTAAGCCACAGGTGTCAAACTCAATAGCGTCATGTGACATCCAATGACTTTTTTTGCCTTGCAGAGCTAGGGTGGGAGTGGCCTATGTATGACACATCCAGCCTGCAGGCTACGAGTTCGACACCCCTGAAGAGATGTCTCTGCTAAAGAGATAGCAGAGACAAGCTGCGGTATAAATGAAGCAGGGAACTGCCCAGATGATCCTCAACATCTCTTCTAACCTGATGATTGATTCTAACTCCTAGACATTGTGAAAATTCTCTGAGTTCTTGAAATCAAAATTAGAGATTGGGTTATAGTACAGTACAAGACTAGATAACAAACAATTTGACCAGATTTCTTCTCCTTTGTTTCCCCAGTGTGGGACAATATGCCAAAAAAAAAAAAAAAGTTGGAAAAGCATTCACATTAAAAACTGCCTTTAAAGCTCAATGTCAAATAAATACACATTTTTTGACAAGCAAAACTATACATTATTTTTAAAAAAAATATTTTTTAAAAATTCCTGACAGAGGGGTAGAAAGAAAACCAATAATAAATTTGCTAATGAATAATAAATTCAGTAATTATGCTTTCATCATAGTCATATCAATTTTCCTTGTAGGAATTAAAGGGTTATCTTCCTAAGAAAACTTGCAACTCAGACATGTTAGACAAAAATTAAAACTATATAAAAGGCTTTCCCCTTTATTCAATGTGTATAGTATATAACTGAAGTGCAATTACTCTAAGTTGTAACAACAATTTACCTATGTTTCATACTTTAGATTTTAAAAATATAAGGAGCCTTTACTTATAAATTAGGTAACAAAGATGTTAGTATAACCTTGACACATAAGTAAATTTAAAGCAATAGAAAATAAAAAAATTGAGAGAGCATATCAATTCTGAAATGTTCACAACTTGTTTTTGTTTCTCCTATGAGGCAAATCTTTTAGCTGGTAGCTGTGCAGGCGTGCATGCGTTTTGCTACATCATAAACATAGGTTATATCTGGTCGTTTCTCTGGATCTGGGTTGATGCAGATGTTAACTAATTGTCGAAGCTAGAAAAAAGAAAAAAAAGCATATAAAGAACAAAGAATTAAAAAAGAAAAGAAAAATACTCCTTCAGGCAAAATTATGAGAATCCTTTTCTACTACTTCCCAAGGCATGCCCATGTTACTCCAACACTCCACAGTCTGCATTGGTTGCCGATCAGTTTCCGGTCACAATTCAAAGTGTTGGTTATGACCTATAAAGCCCTCCATGGCACCGGACCAGAATATCTCCGGGACCGCCTCCTGCCGCACGAATCCCAGCGACCGGTTAGGTCCCACAGAGTTGGCCTTCTCTGGGTCCCGTAGACTAAACAATGTCATTTGGTGGGACCCAGGAGAAGAGCCTTCTCTGTGGCGGCCCCGACCCTCTGGAACCAGCTCCCCCCATATATCAGAGTTGCCCCCACCCTCCTTGCCTTTCGCAAGCTCCTTAAAACCCACCTCTGTTGTCAGGCATGGGGGAATTGAAATTTTTTTCTCCCTTCCCCCATGGCTTAT
Source organism: Erythrolamprus reginae (assembly GCF_031021105.1). Classification (NCBI taxonomy): domain Eukaryota; kingdom Metazoa; phylum Chordata; class Lepidosauria; order Squamata; family Dipsadidae; genus Erythrolamprus; species Erythrolamprus reginae. The sequence goes on along the minus strand of NC_091952.1, from coordinate 112,015,243 downwards.
AGATTTTATACACGGTATGTTTGTTGGTATGATTGGTCTCTTAAATTGGGGTTTTTTAGATTACTTTTTAATATTAGATTTGTTACATTGTTTTTTATTGTTGTTAGCCGCACCGAGTCTTCGGAGAGGGGTGGCATACAAATGTAAATAAACTAAACTAAACTAAACAATGAAAGTTATTAGTACTGGAAAAGCAAAGAGAAAAAAGGCAAGATGGTAACTTTTAAATATGTGCTTTCTTATAAAAACAATATTGTTTAAATTACTGCATTTTCTTTTATATAATTCTTTACATGGTCACAATAGTATGAGAAATAGTTTTGCAGGATTCCAAGCTCTATTTAACAGTACAAATCTCCCATTATACAAGATCTTAAGTACAACATCGGTACTAGGGCCACACTGGATAGCAGGATGCTTAATGATGTTTCCCTGATGGGTTTTTCACTAATAAATCTTTCACTAATCCTAAACTTGCTCAAAACTATCATGGAAAAATAAACTGAGTTCTCTTTTCAGTGATTCTGCAGAAAGCTGAGGAATGCGTACATGGAATGGAAATATTGTCATGATTTCTGAAATTTGCTAAGCAGAAAGGAAAGACACCTAAGATGAACATCATAAAATGAGTACTTTAGGCTTCAAATCTATTTACCCCAAACCACCGAAATCAACACAAACACTATTAGCTTTTTGGTCTAATGTGATGATAGTATCTAATCTTGGGTTTTATTTTAGATATGCGAAATTAGTTCAAAACATTTCCACAAAATAGACTCTTTCTCCACCTTTTCTGTTTTCAGTATTATAAAGCAGCAAGGAAATATGCAATTCGTGATTAGAAAACATATTCAGTATTTTTTTAAAAAAAAACTTTAAAAGAAACAAATTATATTTATCGCCAGGCATGGGGGAACTGAGACATCCTCCCCCAGGCTTTTATATTTTATGTTTGGTATGTATGTGTTGTATGGTTTTAAATTGCTGGGGTTTTAGATAAGTTTTATTTTAATATTAATTTGTTTCACTGTTATATTGTTTCTATTGTATGCCGCCCCGAGTCTTCGGAGAGGGGCGGCTTACAAATCTAATTAATAATAATAATAATAATAATAATAATAATAATAATAATAATAATATAGAACTAGGAGCATTCATTCTTCTAATTTTTTATCTGCTAGGACCGTGATGGCATGCGCACTGGCCAGCTGGTCTTTGCACCAGCCAGCTGGTCTTCATGTGCGTGGTATTGCAGGAAACAACTCCCTGGCGCACATGTGCACATTGGCCAACTACGATTTTATACATGCATGTGCACCAGAAATTGGAAGACCAGTTGATTGACCCACATGCGCACACCGTAAACTGGAAGTTCAGCTTCCTGACATGCGCATGCACACCGGGGAACTGGTCTTCTGGTTTCTGGTGCTCCCACACGTACGTGCCAGGGAGCTGCTCTTCTGGTTTCTGGTGCTCACACCCATTTTGATACTTGGTGCCGAAAAGGTTTGCCAACACTGTGCTAGGATTTCCAGGCTACGGCAATCCTAAACCAGAGGAAGGTTACAATATGTTTTACAGTAAGTAAAACATACGGTACTTATTATTAATCTAATAATAAAACAATTCCCTTCAGCAATATCAATAAATGACCAAATAACCCAGGAGCATTTAATAATATTCTTGAATATTAATAGAAGACAATGATCCTAATTTTAGAATGATTTCAGAGTGAAGGAGCCATTCGCTTCTGGTACCCACCATGTATCTTCTAGGGAGTAAACAACAGCATACCAGCCCAGCCAATCCATACTTGGAACAGATTGGATTTAGCTATAGTTCTTAGACTTAAATACCACTTCACAGTGCTTTACAACCCACTCTAAGAGGTTTACAGAATCAGCATATTGGAGTAAAATGAGGCAGATATGAATTTTAACAGCTGTGATTGGGAAGAAGGGCCTGTAATTTTGGTTTAAATTTTTATAAGTAATACCTCTGAAAACCTTGTCAGAATATGAGCATTTGCCTTGATAAGAAGACATATTGAAAGACAATGACTTCTTGCCCAATAGTCCAGTAGCACAATGAAGAAACCTACACTGTTCTAAGAACTGACATGAAGCTATTCTACTAACATGGAGCTAATGGCATCATTTGTATCTGGCTGACTTCAAAAATAGTAATTTGAATTGGGCTGAGTTAGAGAAGTCAGGGTAGCTACTTGTTTTCCTTAACCTGTTCTGTGAACTTTGCTCAGTGACAGTATTTTGCCTGAAGCTTAATCTGTTGGTGGAACAACTTTCTTTTTGACATTAACAGGTTTGTCAGTCTTCAAAATAGAGAGAAGGAGAGACAGAAAGAGAAAACATCCCCAAGATCAGAGAGGAGGACTAAAGTATCCCGGCCATGACACCAACCAACAAGATATGGAGAGTCTCCAGTTAAAAGTTCCAAAAAACCCCAAACAAATATGCATGCTCATTCTTGGGAGGATGCAGGAGTGTATAAAATAGTGATTAAAGTGTAATGAAAGGGTCTAGTAGAAGCACTGTCAAGGGAGAGATATGGGAAAACTCACAAATACTGGGAGAGTTGACAGGAGCTTCTCAGAAAGGATGAACAGTTTGCAATGTCAGCCCTATGCAAAGCAGCTGTAAATATATCCCTGTTCTGTCACTTTCTTTTCCTGAATGTTAATTTTTTAATAAAAATATACATTTTTTACTTTTCCAAAAAATACCTACTGAAGTTTTCTAATTCCCCTATGGCTTCATTGCCCTTTGCTGTGGAATTTGTTTGAAACTTTTAGCGAGTGCTGTTAGGAAGTAAGATTTCTAGTTTGACACATGCAGAAAAGAAGCATAATTTGTTGGTGATACCAACAGTCTGAATCTCACAGTGATGCTTTGGGAATCTTTTCTAGATACAATAGAGAAATTAGCATAATTCTGAACTGACGCTTTCATTTGTTACTACTTTGTCAAAATCAGATATTTTTTTTGCTATGGTTTCAATGGCATACAGAGACAGTATGAAAGTACTTAAAACACATCTCTGATTATATAAATGGAATTTAAAATAAAAAATACTATCAATAGTTTTGGACAAATTTACATATAAGGAACCTTATTGAAATGGAGAAATTGAAGGGAAAACATATTTTTAAAGTGAATGTTTTGCAACAGATACTTTATATCATACTTTATATTAGATTTTAAGAAATTTAATGTGCTGTTTTGGAGGCTTATTTTAGAAAATCTCCCTTTGTCTCATTTCTTACTTTATTTGAACAAGTATTTTGCCTCCACAATTTCTATTCCAGTCTGTTTAAAAATATTGTAGGGACTCATTTATGAGAGCCAAGAAAACTGCAGAATATTATAGTCTAGGATGTCACCAGTGTTGAACTCAAAGGCACCTACCCACCAACTTAAATCCTTAATATTACAAGATTCATTATCTATATATTTTCTTTACATCTTTTTATTAACTAAAATATTTAGATTATGAATCTTATCTTGTAATACTGTGCAATTAAAGCATTAATATTTAAATTAATTTTAATGAAAGCACAGACCAAGATTTTTAGCTTATGGGGTACTGAGCATTTGCAAGAAGATTAACTAAATGTAAATATAGTTGGAAGAAACAGAATGTTTCCATTCTATGCACTTCCCTTCCTTTCCCTAAAGATATATGTTGTGGGCCATTTCCCAAAAGGATCCCCTATATCAAGACCACTTATGTTCCCTCCCACTCCCTCCCTCTCTTTCACTCTCTCTTATACACACACACCTCTACAACTTGATCAGTCCCCAACTTGTTGTATATTTATTTAATTAATTCTATGCCCTATAAACATGGATAGAAAATAAAAATGATGGGCAGTTAGAATTCATGCTGTAACTTCTGCATGCCCAGAAAAAGGATGAAGATAATCTACTTTGCAAACACTTGCTACAAAAAGACCAGAATAAGGAGCCTTCATGGTAACAGCCTAAGAAGGATAAAGGAAAAATGCAAAAATGTAAAAATAAAAAAGGCTCCAAAGACAAGACTGACAGATTTTTCTGCTAGTCAAATTCTCATTAACGAGCTAACCTTGAGATCTAGCACATACCCCTATACTAGTTTTGGGATGATATCTATTCATTTGCAGTTGAAGCCAGCCTTAGATGCAGTCTGTGAGTTTATTAGAATTATAGAGAGACAAATTGTATGTATAAAATTACTGACCAGAACAGAAGGGTTTAAGGAAGCGAGGGAACTATTCACAGAAAGGGTTACTTCTTTCCTTTAGATAAGGAAAGAAGTAACATTATCACATCATATTGTATTGGCATGTGAAATGAGGAATCTTACATGAGAATAAGCAATAAAAATGGATACCCAAAGTTTTATCCAACTAGATCCTCACTTAGGAAGTTTAAATTGGTTTAAGCGCTGGGAACTAACTTATAGAGTGGTTCAAATGCTGAAAACCATCAAATGGAATAAATCTGCATTGTAACTACCTATCAAAAATGGAAGTACATTAAAACAGATTTTAATTTGAAAAATCATTTTCCTTATCTAAAAGCGTTGTCAAAAATAGGCAGAGGTTGATGTAAAAACATATATTTGTATATATTCCTTTGTTCTGTGATCCTTTAATTCTTCTGTTCAACTAATAGTGAACCTTTCAATCTACAGAAAGGTTCACCCTACATTTTTAGAAGTCTTTTGGATGTTGTGGTAGATACAATACAGTTTTTGCCTCTTCTGTAATATAGAGCCTGTACAAAATATAGAACATTAAAATATACAGTTAACAGAGATCATAACTATTTTTTAAAAAAAGATTTTGTTTTAAGTACAATCGTAGAACAATAAACTGTGCACAGTAATAGTAGATCCTTCTATTACTGAATCTATCACTTTGTCAGAAAATTGTTTCCATATCTGTAATAGATTAGTGCTTTCCTTCTTACAAATGTTATTGTATAGAAAAAGGATTTTAAAACAATAGCTGTGAAAATAAAGTCCTTGTTTCTGAGTGAGGGGGGAATGCAGCATGGATTTTTTTTTAATCTCCCCTAATCTACATAATTGTTATCGTTATTATTATTATTTCCCTTTCTGAATACTAAGGCTTCCATCAGGCCTGGACTTTGATATCTGCCCCTTGGCTGAGAATCTATATATCCAACTTCACACTTAGCTGCAGTGAAGTAGCCCTCCAGGCAGGCCGACTTCAACGAACCACTAGTGGTATCATCATTAAAATCCTGCTGAAGGTCACCATGGCAACCGCCTGCTGAGGCTTCACTGCTGCACGCGGCATCTCCTAATCAGCTACCATGTGAAATGCAAATTCAGACAGTCTGAAAATTAGTCAAGAAGAATAGAGGATGAGGATGCAGGTACGTGAAATATTCATACGCTTCATGGAAAAAGGAAGACAGCATGAATGACACAACAAAGAACGGCCCCTGACATTCTTGCTATCATTTTGCATTATTGTTCACACCCTACTGTATTTCTAGGCCCCCGGTTCTAAAATTGCCTATATGAAATGCCATATTTATATTCTGCACAATTGTCATAATTAAAAATGGCCATTGGAAAAAAATGTTAATTGGAATAGCTACACTAAGTCAACGCTGCACATACCAGTGAAGACCATCACATCCACTTCATCGTCTTCCTAGTCATCTTTAAAAGCATACACAGAGAATTTCATAGTCAAATTCTCCATGTAATAAAAGTGCAAATATTATACAACAATTTTTAATGGGACCTATGGTGCATGTACCACAGTTTTTAATTAATAAATAAAATCTTTAAAAGTAATGAGATTTGGGAGTTTGGAATTTTATTATTCTCCAATTCCATAAAGACAGTGATTTTTTACTGTTTACAAGATATGAGGATTTTATATGCATTTTATATGCAGTGTAATTTACTTTTTCTGCTACTTTGCTGTGTCCTGATTTTTTAAAAAATGTCCATACATGGTAAAGGAATAACACAAACACAAGTCATCTTTGTATTAGTTATAAGAGACATTAATGTATCCATCCTTAGCAGAAATATTCTTTCTTTGCTGGGCGTAAACTATCTAAAGTGTTTATCCTAAGCCTTTGGAGACATAACTGTTCCTCTCTAGGTCACTGCATGCTGATGGTTAAGATAAGCATTTCTCCTCTCCTCTGCAGTTACATATGGATGTACAAATGTTCTGCATTAGTTGTCACAGAAAGTGAAAGCATTTCCATTCTCTGCCACCTTTGTCTACATTGTATCTTCAGAGAGGGGCAGCGTACAAATCTAATAAATTATTATTATTATTATTATTATTATTATTATTATTATTATTATTATTATTTAATTAACCAAAATTGCTTGAGAAAGAATGGAAAGTATACATTGGTACCCATTTTGTTGCAGCATGTTGTGGTACTTCTATGTACATGTTTGAACACACACCAAAAACAAAAAACAACTCACCCACCCACCCCAGAATACAGGTTTATGGTGGTTCCTCTCTCTATATAAGTCCATGAAGAAGTATATCATGTTGGAAATACACCTTGCATTTGTTATATAAAAATGTTTCTAAAGTTTTTTCGTATGTGTGCATTTTGTGGGTTATCAAAAGCACACATAGAGTACAGTATACACATATTGTAAAATTGGTATTTTGCAATACACACGACATTTCAAAAGGTTGGTTTGCAGAACCTTAAAACAGCCAATGTATTTCAAAACAGTCAGTTTTGCACAGCCATACTGCTTTGTTCATTGTCCCACAGAGACAACCAAGGTAAGTCTTTGAAATAGCCATACTGAGCTTTTCAGATGACACAGTTGCTTTAATGCTTCAAGAATTTTTTGCTTGCAACAATGCACTTATTGGTGTTCATAAAGCACCCCTCTCAAATACCATGCACAGTTATAGTTATTACTCCTGAATAGAGCATAACTACTTTTTCATCACATCCATGTAGGCATTAAGATCACAGTAAACTGAGGGAAGAGTTTCATTCTCTCACAATGTTTTCAAAAAGGTAAATAAGAACACCACAGGATATATCATTTAGAAGATATTCTATATCGCTGAAAATCAGAAATTCATGTTGTTCGCTGTGGTGTAACCAATCTAAGCAAAGAGGATTTCAGGGTTAACTGCACTCAGTTTAAGCAATTTCCCCCTTACAGTTTGAATTTTAATGCCTTGCAAAGAGTTGCAACTATAAAAAAAGCACAAGTAGAAGATATAAAATGTACTATGTAGAACATTACAGCAGGTCTTTCAAAGCCATGGCCCATTTAAGGTTCACATTTGCAGCCATATTTAAGTAGCAGACAATGGGGTTTTTTTTCTTTTTAAAAGAAAGTTCTGCTTCCAGGAAGAAACCAACTCCTCTCACACTGAAATTAATGAGAGCTGTGCAAGAACAACTCAGCTGTGTAAAAATTGCATATCAGATCCCAGGAGAAATAGGATGCTTTTAAAAAGTAAAGCAAGTTCAAACAGCCCACCAAAAAGGAAGTTACTTACTTCTTCTGAGTAGTGGTCTGATGGAAGGGGTGGATAATCACATTGTTCTATCTTTTTACATAAAGAATACAAGTTCATTTTGTCACCGTAAAAGGGGCTTTGCAATGCAGCCATCTGTGTGGAATAATAGAAAAAAAAGGATATATTTAACTGGTGTGGCAGGGAAGACCCAAATACAGAAGCTTGGCTTTATTTTTTTTAATCTCAATTAAAATTAGAAGCAAATACTTATTTTCTCAGTATGCTATAGGTTTGAGCCCTTTACTTCTCACATCTGACCTTCAGCATATTGGATTAGATCATTTCTATAGCATTATAACATAATGCTAATTTCTATATAACATTCCTGTTGCATAAATAACATTCACTATGTACCCAAAACATTATTCACACATTTTGATTAATATTTTCTCTTATAAAAACCAAACAGCATTTACAAACATGTATACCATGAAGTTTTAATCAGGAATCAGAAGAGCCTCGGTAGAATTCACATAGCTCACAAAAGCTCTGATTTTGCTTTTCTCTGATAAATTTTATGCTCCCTATCAACCCCTTGTAGCAAGAAAACTATGATTATTCTACATTACAAATTTTCAATTGGGAGATAGAATCATATTCAAAACCAAAATATGTTTTCTGCATTGTGGATGTATTTGTTCTAAATTTTATTTAAATATACTTTATTAAAAGTTATGGCAACTATGAGTAAACCCAACCTAAAATATAACCAATAACAAGCATAAAATGAATGAAAATGATATTATTTAAAATGAAATTGGGGATAAATATAAATATTTCTACATGCTCAACCTGCTTCTATTTGACTATTTTTTGCCTATGGTCTTGGTCACCTTTCAACTAGTAAGGCTGTAAAAGCCGTCAACTGATATGTACTCAGATGTATTAAAAATGTATGTAGTCATTCATTAATTTAAGACTTAATTTTCTGCAACTAGCAAGAAGAAATTGACAGTACCCTGAATCTAATAAATAAATTATACATTAAATACTCTGTTTGGACACCTTACTAAGTTTTTTTAATGTTATTGGAAAAATAAAACATCTAAATTTAAGGCAGAAGGTAATTTGCTATTTAGAAAGCACTTTGCTGTTCACAGAAGACAAGGAATGCAATTCCCTGCAAAGAACTGTATGCTTTACATTCCTCTGAAATTAAACATATGCACTGTAAGGTTTATTTAAATGATATTTCTAGTATTTTTGTAACAAAAGTATTTAATCTATTGGAGCAGCCCATTCTGCAAACATGATCTGAGTTTTATCCCCAAACTCCATACATTTGGTATAATTATTTTTAAAATGCTGGAACTATTCTCATTAGTGTCTCCACTGCTTATTTTAATGTTATTGCTTGCCTTTTCAAAAGCAAATAAAAAGTGCAACATACTGCTAAGCTTGAAGAGATTTGTACAGAAATGTTCACATTGCCTCTGAAAGCTTTTAAATCTCTGAACCACAGCAGCATGAGCATTGCTCAGAGTGCAGTGCTGCCCCAAAGTCAGTCACCCTTTTCTATATGTGCTAATAAGTTTGATTTTGGAAGGACAATGTGTACATTCCCCAGACAGGCAAAGTGTGTGTGAAACACGCTAGTCCATGCTGAGCTACTCAGTGAGCTTCAGCAGGGACAGGACAAGCTGAAAATGGCTCTCATCTGTCTTGTGGTCTTTGAGAACAGAGCATTAACTCCTTCACGACCAAAAAAAAGTATTCTCATTTTGATAGTGTGAATACAGGAATAAATGGGGGGAGCAAAGTAAAAAGAACCAATTAATTTATTAGCAAGAAGATCAAAATTGCATATATTAATTGGATATTATAATTACTGAAAACCTAAAGGTTTGAGGCTATCAAGGAAAACAACGATTTCCAATTGTATCACTGCCATAATATTAAATCTTGAAACCACCTAATTCATGCAGTGCATTTTCATTTTAGTGCAATCTAAATACAAATTTAGAAAGTTTCACCACCCAATCAGCATGCATGCACAATTGCAAAATAATCGCAGAGATACTCAGCATGGTACAAAGCTGGTTCATTAAAAAGTAGTTCTGATTCAATGCTTTAAAAAAGAGAAGGGGGAGAAATGAGAGGAGGGGAGGAGAGAAAAAGCTGAATGTCCCCTAAGGAGTTAAAACAGGACTACTATATTTTCATGCATCTCCTGCTTTGACAGATGAAAAATGTCAACTGTCCTGTTTTTATTTTCAAGCTTTTGCACTATTCATCTGGTTCATTAGTGCATCTTGCTGCTGCCCCTGACAGCTGCTCGCCCTCTCCTCCCAGCAGCTGAATTTTTCAGGCTAATTTGATCCTCCACACTGAGACGATCACTAGAATGATTGACTTGCTCCCTGACCTCCAGGGTCTGACTTTCCTGATTAGTATTCTAGGGGTGTCTGAGGGACGAAAGCCCACTGTCTGTCTTCAGGGCTGGTGGCAATGCTATCCCCCACCACCTCGCTAGCTCATTCTCTTTTTTGGGGGGGGGGAGGGGGACTGTAAGCCACCAACCTACGACCCTGTAAGGATGCAATTACTGTGCTGAACAATAAAGGAAATCTGTAATATCTACTTTTTCATGTAAAGGTCCATGTAGTGGAAGCATGGCATGTTGATTTTAATTAGTAAAGTCTACCTTGTTGCATATCAATTAACACAAGGTGATTAGAGCCTTTTGAATTGTTTTTATTTAAGCATTTCCAGAATATTTAAAAGTCTAATTTTCTGACTGTAAAATTAACCTTCAACAACAACAATAAAAGGTAAATAGTTAAGGAAAGAGAGCAATTTTTAACAAACTGTAAAACCAGATTTCTCCAATCTGGTATCTTCCAGATGTGTTATAACTTCAACTTCTAGAATTCCCAAGCAGCAATTCTGGGCATTGCATTCTGAACACATCTGGAAGGCAGCAGGTTGAGGAAACGATATCCCACAGAACAGCAGTGAATAGAATAGCACACTTAATTTTAGATTCAGCTAAAGCCCAACCACACTGTCAGCTATTAATATTAGCATTCAAGTAAAATATTAGCTGAAGAATTATTTACTGGGAAGTTATGTAATCTAGAAAATCCCAGGTACATGCAAACATTTTTCTTATTGGCGATTTGAAAAATAATATAAACCAAAGGAACTAATATCAGAAATTCTTAAATGCATTTTTGCTGAATATATTAAGCAAAGCAAGAATAAATTTAAATATTAAATTTGTACCATAATTAAGTTTAAACATTCATGCTTTTTAATCCTCCTATTATTGGAACTATATTAAATAAAATCTTAACTGTTCTGTAAACTGCCCTATAATTATTTAATTTTTATTACAAAACTAAGGATCCACAAATTCCTGTTTTTTACAGAAACAATGGCTGAAAGGATTTTGAGTGAGTGAAAACTGAGGTAGTGAAATAAAATTATGACCCCGCATAGTGTAACATAATATTTATTATTTTGTTGCACGTTATGCCATTAATGTGCCCCAATCCTTAATTTCCTAAATTTTAAGAAGGTAAACAATTAAATTCTTTAAAACATTATCTTACTATATAACGATAATTATCTGTCAAAAAATTAGGCAACATGGCAACTGTGAGAAAGAAAAAAATAATGTAAATACAAATCCTAGTTATTAATTTCACAAATAGCACAATTATACAAATAGCAGCATCACTGAATTTTTTTTTTTAAAAAATCCTAGTTTAAGATATAATTACTAATAAATCTCCAAAAGAATGTTCTCATTAAATTTTTATTTCTTTTATAATTTAGCCATCAAGTGGTAGCTGGAGTAAGCTATTATATATAGCACTAATCTAGACCAAATAGTGCTGCCTGTATACATGAGTCTGAGAGAAAATAATAATTTTAGCACTGAATTGTTTTGTTTAAAGAAAACCTTGTTATAGTACTCAGAAAATCCTAATATTATAGGGTTGTTGTTTTTTTCCTTGATAGAGACCTTTGGTGAATTCTACTGAACTTCAGTGAAAGTGGTTTGCCGCCCTGAGTCTACGGAGAGGGGCGGCATACAAATCTAATAAATAAATAAAATAAAATAAAATAAACTTCACCTTGCATCTGTGTGACAGAAACTGTCCAGAAGGTTTTGGTAGAATTTAGTTATCTTGCTGATCTCATTATAATTAAACTTGTATTTAGTCAGTTATATACAAACAGCCCTGATATACCAATATAAAAAGGACAGAATACTAGTTTCCTAAGTGATAATCTCTTTTAGCAAAGTTTAAAAATAAAGTTTAAGATTCAGAAAGCAAAAGTTTAATAATTAAGGAAATATTAGATGATACTACAAGTGCTGACTGGAGTATGCCCTTGATAGGTCCATTCCATGTGAAGATAATGTTTTCAGTTTCAAATTGCCACCTTGCTGTTAACCTTGATACTGAAAGACGAATATCTTGAAAGAGATTATTTTGAGAAGTATATTTCACACAAATATTCGCATTACATTCTCCTTATATTTTGAGCTAAGGCAAATGTGCAAACTTCACCACATGTTATCTGTAAAATATCAGAATTCTTTGCTTTCGGCTAGTACTAATTCATGAAATTAATATTCAATAGAATCATAACACAAGTAGAAAAACACTTTGATCAACAAAACATATCAACAAACTATGCTCATTAAAAATTGTCAGTATTACCTCATATAACAGACATCCTAGAGACCAGATATCTGATTTGAAGTTATATCCATTTTCATGGATTCTTTCTGGAGACATATAATAAGGTGTTCCCACTACAAAAAATATAAATACTATAATAAACAAAAAATAAATCAATTTCAAGCAAGGTATATTCTAATATTTGTCTTGAAAATTTACTATTCAACGTTTAAATACAAGAGTAAACTCCAGTAACTGAAAAATTATTCCAAATAATTTAAGCTTTGTTTTATGAAATTAATTTCATGATAACCTATGTAAAAAATAGTAAAGTTTTCCATAATTATCAATAAATCAAACATTTAGCCATTTAGTAATTTTATATTATATTAACATTACTAATGTCAATCATAAATTGATAGAATTCTATATGAATTTGTTTATTTATGCAGCTTTTATGAAAGAAATACATATACTGGTTTTACAGCTAAAAGGTTTCCCACTTATTTTTATTAACTTCACTGAATGAAACTTGCTAGACGTGATTTTGTTATGACTACATCAGTGGTGGGTTCCTACTGATGCGGTCTAGAGCGCCACACCAGTAAGAACTCATTGATGACACAGTGATTTCAGTGATTTCTTTTCTGGCATCTCCAGGTTGGAAGAAGCCTTCCCGCCCACCCTTGTTGTAATGCTAACCTTTATTCATCATCTGAAGCACAGATGAGAAGTCCCTTCTCAAGAGATGCCGGAAAAAATTCGCCAAAAATTGCATCATCAGTGAGTTCCTTCCGGTACTTCCTAAAGTTTGCTGCAAATACAATCCTCTATATGTATCTACATTAACTTCCATTTTTAGTTAACATTTTTGCCTTCATTCTTAAATACACTCTTAATTATACATGACCTCATTACAAGCAGGTGAAGGATCAATAAGCCTTTCACACCAACATAGTAGAACCTTCAATATAAAGGCATTTTAGAAACAAGATACAAAAATATACTCTGAATATAAATTGCAAACACGCCAAATCCACTAGTCTATTATTTGCATTAAGAATTTATATCTAAACTTTCCACATTAGCAGCACTTCTGTGAAGCATGATACTGTAGTCTAGATATAAACTTTTGCATTTGCCTAATGGTTATTTACACAGATTTCAATATAGCATGAGTACCATACTTTTTCTTTTCAGTAAGCAATTAAATTTCTTTATGTCAAGAAACTGCTGTCCAGAAAAATTTCCAAGTTAATATTACCTGTGTAGTAAGACTAGTCTCAGAGCAGTCTCAGGTCCATACACTATGCTTGATCCAGGTAAATCAATGACTGCTGGCAGTTAATGAAGGGACATGCATTTTTGGAAGAAGGGACCACAGATGGATGGATAAGGCATATGGAAATCAGCTCCTGGATGGTTTTGTGACTGAAAACGTAACCCAAGTGATTCTTGGACTGAGACTTCTAATGTCCCTGTTGATATCACTCAAATGTTGTGAAGTAGAAATTATGCTTGAATCACTCAGGAAAGGGATATATTGTTTACAATTTATCTATGTTTGCTTGCATTTGCAGGACACCACTGATCCAACTCTAAGCAGAGGGGAGATGGCTGCCAAAGATTTGGAGGAAAAGGCAGAAGAGTAGCCCTCAAGCTGTTTTCAATGGTCAGACTCAGATAGTGAAGGCAGAACAGATTCATTGTGGGTAGATGAATTAACCATCAAGTCAACAACGAGCTATGGGCAGAGTGACAACATATCAGGTGTTCAAAAAAAAAGAACCCTCTCTTCACAGGAACATTGATTGGTGGGCGAGATACAAGTATATGTGAAACTCAAAAAAAAAATAGAATATCCTGCAAAAGTTCATTTATTTCAGTAATGTAACTTAAAAGGTGAAACATAATAGGAGAGACTCATCACATGCAAGGCAAGAGACAGTAGTTCAAGCTGTGATTTGTCATAATTGTGATGATTATGGCATATAACTCGTGAAAATCCCAAATCCACAATCTCAGAAAATTAGAATATTATATGCGATCAATAAAACAAGGACTGCACATAGAACAATATTGGACCTCTGAAAAGTATAAACATGCATATGTACTCAGTACTTGATTTGGGCTACTTGTGCAGCAATTACTGCCTCAATACAGTGTGAAAGGAAGCTATCAGCCTGTGGCTTTGCTGGCTACAACTAAGCACACACCAGATTTTTCTTATGAGCAAGGTCTCATATATGAAGATAGACAAACAGGGGTCAACATGTTTATGCTCATCAATACTAAAATCAGGGTTCTGACTTAAACTGATTCACTAAATGACAAGAAACTGCCATCAGCAGATCAAAGAGATACCGTAGCTTCCTAGCTATTTCAAATCCTTTGATATTTTTGATGCTGTGTCAAAAGTTTTCCAACAAAGAAACGCATAAATTTAAACAATCTTTAAACAATATTTATCATTTTGAAAAGGCCTCCTGATCCAATATATTTCTACTGATGAAATGTCTGTTGTGTTCTGATTAAACTCTAATAACACATATTGCTTCAGGATGCTCTAATAGCAGCCTTCAGCTCATCTGCATTGTTCGGTCTCATGTCTCTCATCTTTCTCTATGAAGTTCAGATCAGGTGAGTTTGTTGGCAAATCAAGCACAGTAATCCCATGATCATTGAACCAGGTTTTGGTGCTTTTGGCAGTGTAGGCAACTGCCAAGTCCTGCTGGAAAATAAAGTCAGCAACACCATAAAGCTCGTCTGTGGAAGGAAACATAGAAACACAGAAGACTGACGGCAGAAAAAAACCTCATGGTCCATCTAGTCTGCCCTTATACTATTTCCTGTATTTTATCTTATATGTTTATCCCAGGCATGTTTAAATTCAGTTACTGTGGATTTACCAACCACGTCTGCTGGAAGTTTGTTCCAAGGATCTACTACTCTTTCAGTAAAATAATATTTTCTCATGTTGCCTTTGATCATTCCCCCAACTAACTTCAGATTGTGTCCCCTTATTCTTGTGTTCACTTTCCTATTAAAAACACTTCCCTCCTGAACCTTATTTAACCCTTTAACATATTTAAATGTTTCGATCATGTCCCGATCATGAAGTACTCCAAAATCTCCTAGTAGATAGCCCTGGATTTAATGAAGCACAGTGGATCAGAACCAGCAGATGACATGGCTCCCCAAATCAACACAGACTGTGGAAAGGTTTGCATCTCATTTGGAAACTAAGGACCCAGAGTATGGAGGAAGAATGAAGAGGCACACTTTGCAAGATGTTTGAAGTACAGGGTGAGGTTTCCAAGGCCTGTGTTAATTTAGGGAGCTATGACATCTGCTGGTGTGTGTGTGTGTGTGTGTATACACTAGATCAATATATATATATCACATGTTTGTGTGTTTTTTTGCTGAATTTGAAAATTAAGGAAGACTAGGATAGATCTATTTCGGCCTTATTTTGGCCTCAAATATATACATACATACATACATACATACATACATACATACATACATACATACATAAATACATACATACATACATACATATATTAAGCTTCACCTTTTAAGTTGCATTACTGAAATAAATGAACTTTTGCACGATATTCTAATTTTTCGAGTTTCACCTATATAATTGTCAACAACACTTTTGTGTAAATCTGCATGTCTTTTGTGGTTCACCAACATAGTGCAAAAATCTTCTCAGTGGGCTACAACTAAGCACACACCAGATTGTTCTTATGAACAAGGTCTAATGTATGAAGATAGACAAACATGGGGTTAACATGCCTATGCTAATCAATACTAAAATCAGGGTTCTGACTTAAACTGATTCACTAAATGACAAGAAACTGTCACATTCAGCAGATCAAAGAGATAGCTTCCTAGCTATTTCAAATCCTTTGATATTTTTGATGCCGTGTCAAAAGTTTTCCAATAAAGAAATTTAAACAATCTTTAAACAATCTTTTAGCATTTTGAAAAGGCCTCCTGATCCAATATATTTCTACTGATGAAATGTCTGTTGTGTTCTGATTAAACTTTAATAACACATATTGCTTCAGAAGAAGAAAATATAAGTAATTCTATTTCAATATAAGAGAATTGCTGAGAAAAAAACTTGGGGAAACTCAGCCTTACAATTAGGTTTACAGTCATATTTTATCAAAAACAAAAATACCTTTTAACCAATAGCAAAAACCTATTATTACATTATTAAAGGAGTGAAGATATTGATAATACACAAAGAAGGTTTTGCACAATTTAACTCAAAGTGCCCTATTGGTGCTCAAACACTTTTTGCCCGAAGACTGGAAGCTTCGTTTGCATGCCAATGGGACACTTTGAGATAGCGAAATAGAGCTGCTTCAAAGCACTCTATCAGCACTCAAACACTTTTCGCTTGGAGTTTGGAAGTTTCTGGGGGCCATAATTTTGCGTGACCTCAGCCACCCATCCACTTTTGCAGAGAATGGGTACCTGAAGTCCCGTGAGATCGGGACATAAAGAAGCCTCCAGTCTCTGCATGAATAGTGTTTTCATGCCAAAAGGAAGCTTGACGCAACATGATTTCGCTGCCCCAAAGCCTTCCACTGGCATCCAAATTTTTTTGCTCCAAGACTGGAAGTCTTTGGAGGCGACTCACCGACGCTGCCTACTGCTCCAGAAGTGGCAGTCAGTCAGAGAAGCTAATTCTGCTCTCCCTCTGCTCTCAATGCTCCACTTTTGGAGCACCAGGAACAGGCAAAGAAACCACGGAAGAGAGACTAGATAGAAGACAGCTCACTAGATCAATGGTTCTCAACCTGGGGGTCATGACCCCATTGGAGGTTGAACAACCGTTTCACAGGGGTCACCCAAAACCATGGGAAAAGACAAATTTCCCATGGTGTTAGGAACTAATCTTCTATTCTGGCACCTTGGAACATATTTTTACAATCCGACCAATCAGGCATTTACAGTGGACGTGTCCCTCTGACCTTCCTGCCAATCAGTTTAAAGCTCTGTTGGGAGAATTGGTGCTAGACCTATGGTTGGGGGTCACCACAACCTGAGGAACTGTATTAAAGGGTCATGGCATTAGAAAGGTTGGGAACCACTGACTTTGCAAGTTAAGGGGGGCGAAGTTAAGACCCAATGGAGGGAAATAGGCAGGGCGAATTTTGCCATGCCAATGGTTGCTTGTAAGGATAAACAACTGCCGTGGCGCTACAACATTTGCAACCTTGGGAGTGTGCTGTAAGTACTTGGGGAGATTATGTCGCAACTTTGAACAGTCACTAAGAGAACTCGTAATTCAGGGATTACCTGTTAATAGCAGGAAAACCTGACAAAAGATCTCCTCTTGCTTTCACATTGCACCAATAAACACATTTGTTGTATAAATAAGTTTCTACTATAGGCTGCATTAATCAAGCATTCAAACCAAAAGCCAAGACTGACATATTTGAAATACTATACTGTTTTGTAATATATTAACATCTCATTCAACAAGTGCTATCAAAATCGATCATAACCAAAACAGCTTAATTTTGAATAAGCATTTTTCAATTCATGGAAATGAAATTTATTTAACAATTAAATGTATTTTAATCTATATCAACAGACAGCTGAAACTCTTTTAATTAAAAATACATCAAATAAAAAGTTTACTATATATACAGTATTCTATATGTATAACATTAACTTCCAATTTTAATTATACAAAGAAATCTTTCTCACCTAGAGAATGTGCAGCTGTGGTTTTAGAGCTGAAAAATCTTCCCAGTCCAAGATCTCCAAGTTTTACTACCCCGGTAGCAGTAATGAAGACGTTTGCTGGCTTGATGTCTATAAGAAAAAACAAAGTACTGTATAACACTATGCCTTTACTAGAAAAGAAGCCCACCGTTAAATATTATATTAAGTATTATTGTTTGATTCATGTTTGTTCCCTTTTTAAAAATACAACTAAAATATTTTAAATTATTTGTTTCATCTGGTGGTTAAGACACCAACCAGAAGTGTGAATTCTTGGCATAAAAAGGTGGGTAAATTTCAGCCAGTCACTCTTTCTCAGCTCAGACCATTACATAGGATTGTTGTGGGGAAAATAGGAGGAGGGAGGAGTATTAGATGATATGTTCATTGCCTTGGGTTATTTATAAAAACCATAAAGATGGGATGAAGGGCAGCATAGAAATCTAATTAATAAATGAAAGTATCTAAAAGTTATGATCATTTATCTAAATTGTATCAGATATAAGTAACAGTCAAACTTTAGATTTAGATTTAATTGGATTTGTATGCCACCCCTCTCCAAGGACTTGGGGCGGCTCACAGAATGTACAGAAAAATAGGAAACAATCTAGATAATCTACATTAAAAAACAATCTTAAAATTCTAATTTAAAAAAACTATCAATATCATTCATTCAACAGTCAAACTAAGGCATTCATTGGTCAGGGGGGAAGTTCTAAGGAACCCCAGGCCTGGCGGCAAAGATGAGTTTTAAACTCTTTCAGAAGACGAGGAGGGTGGGGGCAGTACAAATCTCCAGGGGGAGCTGATTCCAGTGGGCCGGAACCCCCACAGAGAAGGCTCTTCCCCTAGGTCCTGCCAGCTGACATTGTGTCATCGACAGAACCCTAAGGAGACCAACTCTGTGGGACCTCACCGGTCACTGGGATTCGTGTGGCAGAAGGCAGTCTCGGAGATAGTCTGGTCCTATGCCATGTAGGGCTTTATAGATCATAACCAACACTTTGAATTGTGTCCGGAAACAGATTGGTAGCCAATGCAGTCTACAGAGTGATGGTGAAATGTGGGCATTTCTTGGAAGGCTTTAAGTACAGTTTAAGTACTTTAAGTACTTAAGTACAGTTTAAAAAAGTTCAGTTGAATTTAACATGCAAGTTACAAATTAAATAAATGTGTTTATCCCTGCACTAATTTTAGGCTGAAAACGTTTATCCAATTTTTAGGGAATGAATTCAAGATGACTTGCTTCTGTAAAGAAATTAATCGAATTCCATAGTTCGGTTCAGTTTTACAGATAGTGGAAAACATGATGCTCTATGGGTGGTAACAATGACTTTACTAATCATGTATCCGTTTCATGATGATTATAAGAATAGTCATAATACACCTAGTAACATAATTCATTCTCTGAATGTTTTGGGACATTTCCAAATTTATTTGGACAAATATTTAATTATTAATGAAAGCTATGCTATGCTATGCAAGGGTTGATATAACAGCTTAACTCATTTTGAGACCAGATTATGCAATTGTATGACTTCTCTATTATTTAACTGTACACTCAAACTACAGTACCTTTGATCTTTCTGTCATGTTCTAAACAGTTGTTTAGATCCAAATATGGAATTCTTCTCTTGAGACACCCTTCTGAAAGTTTCCTTAGTTATAAAACAGTATTTAGACTAAGTTGGTTTAATTTAGGTTCTATACCCATGATGGCGAACCTATGGCATGCATTCCACAAGTGGCATGCAAAGCCATATCAGTGGGCACGTGAGCTCAGATCCGGCGCCCTTGTACTCACCGGCCAGCTGATTTTCAGGCCTTCTGGGCCTGCTGGAGTTGGGAAGCAGGCTGTTTCTAGGCTGAAATGGGGGTGGGGAAGGCCTGTATTTTTCTCTCCCAAATACCCAGAGCCTTTCCAGGAGCTTGGAGAGGGCAAAAACAACCTCCCTCCCCCCACTCCGCCGAGATCCTGAAACGTTCCATTTGCTGACTTCCGGTTTTGCTTTCCCCAGGCTTCAGAGCCTTTCTAGGAGCCTGTGGAGGGCAAAAATGACTTTCCCCACCTCCTGGAGGCCCTTCAGAAGCCAGAAATGGCCCGTTCCCCAACTTGAAATGGGCCACTTCTGGCCTCTGGAGGGCTCTGGGTTGGGTGGGGAAGACTGTTTTTGACCCCGTCCAGCTCCTAGAAAAGCTCTGAAGCCTGTGGAGAGTGAAAAACAGATATGTCATCACGTGCCAGGAGCAGAGGGGTCACACACGCATAAGCCACATGGAATCGACACCGTCCCCATGCTTTTTTGGCATGTGAACCAAAAAAGATTTGCCATCACTGTTCTATACAATTTTATATCATAATGTGGTCATCTTATTAATGTCAGAGGCAAATGAATTTAACTAATCTACTCTGGATCCACCTCACAGTGACTTTTATATGTCTTGCTGTCAGAATTATTTGCTCTTATGTGTATATAATTTTATAAATAAACAAACATAATGGCAAAGGGTGAAATATGCATATTTAATACATATTCATAACAAGTTACTCTTATTTCATTGGCTGGACTTTATATCCTAGTTATCCAAGAAACAGAAAGAACTGAAATTTTAAATGGTGAAGAATTTCAAGCAAATTTTACAAAATAAACTACAGTCCATTTGAAGCCCTAATCTAGGATGGAGAGGAAATCTTACTTCCTATATCACACTTTCCAGATACATTAATAAGTTATTATGACTTTAGTCTCATCAAATTTCTGTCCTTGATGACAGTTATCTTAACTACCAATGGATAAAACTGCTCACGACCATGCTGATTTAAATGGAATTTCTATACAAGAGCAATCCATAAGAAATAATAAGGTAAATAATAATAATGAATTTTCTGTCTCCATCCAGGGCATCAATGACAAGGAGAAGACAATCTCTGCTGCATCTGTGGCCAGTGATGGAGCAATTACAGGAAGTAAGCTTCCCTTCTTTCTGCAAAAAGAGAACTTAAATTTAAATGCAGACTGTTGGTTTAAAAGATATAATCTGGCCTCCATCCATTAGACACAGATACCATCAAAAGGGCTTTTAGATTTTGTATGCATACATACATTTGCACAGACCAAAATGTTTCCATTTTGGAAGTGTTACCTGTTCTATAAAGGCCACCACATGTAATCAAAAGTCAGGGTACAAATCTTCAAGATCCATGGAAACCATATAATAAAACGGCATGCATATAAACGTAGATTACTTATTTTAAGTCAAATGATATTATATAACATTACATACATGTTTGCAACTTATTGAGGAAGCTGATAAATCTCATAAAAAAATAAACAAAATATAAATAGAAAATATGTTAATGTTTTTTAAAAAGTTACATACATAAAAGTGTCTTTTAGTTGCCTATTTTAACAAATAAGAACAACTGGAAGAGGCCATCACTTGTCTATGTAGTTCATGTAATATATACTACAATCCCTACATTTGTACAATATAGTTGGGATGAAATGCAATTTATTACCTCGATGCATGACACGCCGGGAATGCATATGTTCCAAGGCACTGCACAGCTGAACGAAGTATTTCCAAACTGTCCTTTCCGGGATCAGCCTCTTCTGCTTCTTAAAATGCTTTGAAATAATAAAATAATACTGCAATATGAATTTGATATTCAGAAATGATGCAGAAGATTAAAATGAACAAGCCTTCAGCTTTTCAATCAAGAAATAATTAACACAACTGAGGGAGGACCATGTTTAACAAAGAGAGAGATTATTATTATTATTATTATTATTATTATTATTATTATTATTATTATTATTATTATTTAGATTTGTATGCTGCCCCTCTCCATAGACTCGGGGCGGCTCACAACAGGGATAAAAACAATACATGGTAACAAATCTAATAATTAAAATCTAAAATAACACAGTTTTACATTACAAAGTCTTTTAAAAAAAGATGGTTCCTCTGGGATGTGCTCTGGATGAAAAGAACAAGTATTCAAGAAAACAACTTGAGCAAAGGAAAAGTCTGATAGGTCAAGGTGAGACTGGGAACTTATATGTAACTTATCACAAACCCTTACTTTCACAGGTGATAAACCCTCATTGGATTATATCTACCCTCTCCCCAATTCTAATGAAGATAATTAGATATTAGTTCATGGCTTAGTTGATATGAATTACATAGGCTTACCCAGTCTCCTACATTCTTCAGAACAAGGCATGTAAGAAATAAGTTGCTGTTTCAATTATTTAATTAGTCATAATTTAACATTGTCTCTGAAACTTAAATTGTAGTTAATCTTAACAATCATTGGTTGAGATTACATACAGTCATAAACCATGATTTAATCTACACTGCAATTTATGTCTACACATTGTTGTCCCAAATCTTTTTTGTTTTATCTATATTTAATATATATATATTGCCCTTTCTGCAAGAAATATATACTGCTCAAAAAAATAAAGGGAACACTCAAATAACACATCCTAGATCTGAATGAATGAAATATTCTCATTGAATACTTTGTTCTGTACAAAGTTGAATGTGCACAACAGCATGTGAAATTGATTGTCAGTGTCGCTTCCTAAATGGACAGTTTGATTTCACAGAAGTTTGATTTACTTAGAGTTATATTGTGTTGTTTAAGTGTTCCCCTTATTTTTTTTGAGCAGTGTACATGGGTTTGCTCCAATATTTTCCTCTCAACATCCCTGGAGGAAAAGCTTAGGCTGAAAGAAAGAAAAATGCAATTGAGTTTGTCCATATACAAATACCAAAATGATTCTCATTAGATAATATTTAAAGTCCACCTACTTTGGGCATATGTATGTTTATTTACATTTGTATAGGATAGGTATATAGATATGTATACATATATGAAGAAAATGAATGACACTAAATGGTGAAAAATCAATTTAACTCAAAAAAGGTAAACTAAACTATTTGGGAAGCTCTTCTGAAATGAAAACTAAAGAGGTTTTACGACTCAGAATTCAGAAGGACAGAAAAGAATATCTGAAAAATATTTTCCTCAAATTTTCCATTAGAAAAGTGCCAACAGAGAAAAATCTGAAAGTGGAAGGATGGGAGTTGAGACTGTCTGATCATAACTTCAGTAACAGCATTTAGCAAAGATTATTCCAGTATTCAGTGATTTATTTCAAAAACTTTTGTAAGAATTATGATACGTGACTGCTTGGAACTTCTGGGTGTTCATGGCCTTTCACTGCTCTCCATTCATCATTTAAGCCAGGGTGTCAAACTCACATCTTCACAACAGTGTCATGTGACGTATCGGGACTTTCCCCCCAACCCTTTGCTAAACTGGGCAGGGACGGAGCCAGCATGTGACACATCCAGCCCGCGAGTATGACACCCATGATTTAAGCCATTCCACTAGACTTTCTATGACTTCGATATTTACTAAAAGGAGCAAAAAAGAACCTTGAATTGTTTTGATACACTGTAGTTTCCTTTTCTCTGCACCTGGTATAGACCAAACCATGATAGATATCATAGATAAGGATTCCATTTTGCCCCCTCTTGCTTCACTAGTCAGTTTGGTTTAGTAGTCGAGGCAACAGATTAGAAACCAGGGGACTGAGTTCACATCCCGCCTTAGGTATGAAACCCAGCTGGGTGTCTGAATCAGTCATTCTTTCTCAGCCCAATTTATCTCATAAGGCTGTTGTTGTGAGAAAAATAGGAAAAAGGAGTATTATGTATGTTTGCCACTTTATTTATAAAAATAAGAAAGCAAAAAAAAGTATTTAAAATTCACCTCCAAGGAACTTCCATTCAGGCCCATCAATTTATTTCTTAACCAATTAAATACACCAAACTTTGATCATAGTCCAGATCTGAATATAGGTATTACTGACGGTTTGATTAAAATTAGCTTTTAAAGGAAATATCATTAGCCTGGCTTATGGCAAATGAAACATTTATTAGTGGTAAAAGAAATAATAGTAGGGAAAAAATTTCATGCAATAGAAAACAGGAAGATGGAAAGCTCAATCCTATAAATTGTTTCCCCCCCCTCAATTGCCATTTGAGAGAGCAAGAGAGAGAGGTTATGGCTGCACTTTCTTTAAGACAGGCAGCAGCATAAAATATTTAAAAATATTTTATATTTATTTTAATATCATTTCATTTTACAATTTTAAAAGCTCAAATGAGGCAATTAAATGCCAGTTCCCTGAATGGTAACATTGCTGAGACCTGGATTGAATCCAAACAGTTCTGTGAACTGTTGTCCCTATAGCTGAAATTTGCATATCAGAGAATTGTTTGATGTTGACAAGAAGACAGAGACCAGAAATCTTTTTATATACAAGTGAATACACAGCTTCAAGAATATGAATATAAAATGTACTTCTTTGTTTTTAAAATTATCCCTGAAGATTTTAGCATGTACAGCTAAACAAACGTCCCTAAAAATAACAACCCCTTACAAAATGCTTACCTATCTGGATATCCCATCCCTTGCTTACATCTTTAACAATATAATAGGCACTTCTGCATTTGTATTTGTACCCTGCTTTGTGTTTATTTATGTTGGGATACTGCATGGAACACAACCAGTATTACCACCACTCCAAATTGGTTATGGTAAATTTCCATGGTGATAAATCTAGTCATATAGAAACACATCATCAAATATCAAATTGTTAACCACATTTCTAAATATTTATTTGCATGATCTGAATGGAAAATATTTTAAAAAGAATATCATGGCTACCTCTTTAAGCTGCAAAGAGATAAACTTAATTTGAGCAGAAGGACGCAGTTGCATCTTCATTTTGGGGAGGGGGGGTATTAAATTTTTTATTGTTTTTCACACCTTACAGAGATTCCAATTTATATACCTCAAATTAAAATATAATACAATACAATATCAAATGCCAATTTCTTAGTCAAATTAATCAATTTTTCTAATTATTTATCCTATTTTTTCTGGTATATATCATTCATCCTGTGCTACCTCCTTTCCAAATGCTATCATCTGGATTTTAGACAATGTTCTTCGTTTTCATTTATATTTAAAGTGCTATAGCTATCTAAATTTCTCTTGGTTATTTGCTGTTTTTCCTAACTATGCCACCATGCTTCAGTCCCTTCCTAGAGTTCTTAGAAAACACATTCCTCATTTATCATAACTGCCCTTAACAATAGAAAATATCCAAATTTACGTCTCTTTAAAAGTTCGGAAAGGAAAGGAAACAAAAATAAAGAAAGAATAAAAGAGAAAAAGAAAGGGGAAAAAAGCAGAAAAGAATAAGAAAAGAAAAAACACTATTCATATCGTATCTTAATCTATACATAGGAGGAAGGGTTATTAGAAATTTTAAAATACATTTCCTACTCAATTCATTTATTTCATTTATTTCATTATATCAATATGTCATTTCTACTTTAATACATCAAAATAAATATAAATCATTATTACTCCATTATTTTATGCAAAAAGTATCCTCCATTAAAAAAACAAACGAACACCAAAGTATTAATATTCTTCCTTAATCTAGATATTTTCCACTGCTATTCTTAGTGTGATAATCTTCCCTAATCTATAAACCTCGCTGCCAATCCCAGCATGTTCCCTAATCTACGTGTCACTGTCATGTCAGTACAATAATCTTCCCTATTCTAATTATTTTCACTGCTAAATGCAGTGTCATAATCTTCCCTAATCTATGTATTTCCCTAATCTATATATTATCCCTAATTCTAAATGCCTTCCACTATCGAACTCAGTGATAATCTTCCCTAATCTATTGATTTTAACTCTTGTTGTTTCATCAGTCTTTCCTATATGATACCTAACATAATTAGTGTTAATTATTATCCCATATTAATCCTACTTCTGTTATTGTAACTCTGCTCCCTTATCTTTTCCCCTTCCTCTCACTTTATTTATCACCATAAATCAAATAAGCAATTTATAATTCAATCAATCATCATAATAAAATAAAAGAGAGAGAAAGCAAACAAAGAAAATAGAAAAAAAGGTAATCCAAAGATAAACATATTCATTACCAAATATCTCATCTATATTATGCGCAATAATCAAAGCTATTTTCAATTTTTCCATTTATAAGCCATTACATTTTCTCTTCTTATATAATTCTTCCATTTTACACTTTATATCACTTGCTTGTATATTTGTATATATAGATTTTTAAAAATCCAATTCATTAAGTATACTCAATTCTTTTTGTAATTATTACATTGTAAGAACAGAGAAAAGAGAAAAGAAGGTGCTAATATCTTTTAGTAACTTTTAAATATTCTTACACGTATTTTAATTTTAATTTTCTTAAAGGCACATTTAGATCTTAAAAGTATTTAATTTCAATTTATATTATTCAATGTAATTTCAGTCAGATCAGACAGTCCAAATGTAATTTCAGTCAAATCAATCAGTCCAATTGGATCAAATCTATTCAAATCAATTTAATTCAGTTCAAGTAATTTCATCTTGAACATTATCTTCCTTCCATGGGTTTAGCTGATCAGTCTTCCCACGACAAGAATGCTGTATTTAAACCTATGACAAATGTAATTTCAGTCGAATCAATCAGTCCAATTAAATCAAATCAATTCAAATGAGTTAATTCAGTTCAAATAATTTCATCTTGAACGTTGACTTCCTTAATGCATTCTTCCGTAGCATACTGTATTTAAAACCAGTAGCAAACTGCTATATTTCCTCTGGCCTCACAAAGTTGCTAGGTGATCAATTCTCCAAGCTTTCTGTATGTGGCTCTTCTCTGAATAGCTTTAAATTACTCTTTTACTGTAACTTCCTGGTTCGTACTTCCTCTTACAATGTACTTTGTTTAAAGAGGAGAGAAAGATAAGGATTCCAAAACAAATGTTAAAAATTTCCAATTCCAAAAGGCGAATTTCAAAGAGAACCACCTCTGCTGTCATGCATGGGGAAATTGATTCCCCTGGGCTGTTTTATGTATGGTTTGTCTGAGATGTATGACTGTATTTTATATTAAGGGTTTTAAATTGCTTTTAATCATTGGATTTGTACTGTTTTGTTGTTGTGAGCCGCTCAGAGTCTTCAGAGAGGGGCGGCATACAAATCTAATAAATAATAATAATAATTACGTAGTTGAAAATAATCCAAATGATGGGCAATTTTGCTATTTTAGAAGCTTTCACTGAAATACCACGTTGGACAGTTAGCTGCCTTCTTCAATCTCAGGCCATTTTAGCTCCATCCAGCAACCAAGTAAGAAACAAAGGTTTAAAATCCCATTCAGGCATTCTCTGCTTACCATCATAGACAGAAAAACTGCTTCCCCTCTGCAAGGTAACTCTTTCCTATTCTCTTTCCAGATGGAATCATTCGGCTATCCTTCCAGCGTTGCGTAGTCTCCACAGCTGTGTTGGAACAGGCATGGCTGCCTGTCCGGCTTCACCACAGCCGGTGCGAGACAAGCCAGTTCGCCCAGCGGGGCATGCCGGCCCCTGGCAGGCCCCTGGCAGCGTCCCATGCGTCACTCTCCCTACAGGAGAGATCTGATCTGGTCCAAAAGGACCAGAACCCCCGGGCAATGGGACTTGGAGACATTTCCCAGGAAAGAGGGAAATATCCCGGTGCTGCAATCATGAGACTCTGCCCCCTTTCCCAATTGCATCTTCCTTGAAAGCATGATGAGGAAAGGTTCATTACCTAATCTGAATCAGGGGCTACAATTTGGACAGCTTAGTTACACAAGCTAACTTGGATATTAGTGCACACAAACATTTATATATTGTTCTCACTTAGCAATCATTTGTTCAGTAAATGTTTGAAGTGATTATGGTGCTGAATTAGGAGATTTACAGCCAGTCCTAGAAGTTGTGCCTGTTGTAGCACCCATCAATTTTGCCTGACAGTGAATGTTGTAAATGATAATCGCATGACCAAGGGATGTGGTGACTTCTTAAGTATACACTGATTGCCAAACTCCCAAATTGTGACCAGAGAACTGGAAAAATGGACAGGAAATTGCAAATCATAGTCACATGACTACTGCCGGAAGTGACATCATAAATTGGCACAGTGTACTTTCTTGCTTTATGCCCGTGTTGCTTAGCAACAGAGTTTGCAGTCCCAATTACTATTGCTAATGGAGAACTATCAGTACTTCCATCTTTGTATTTGAGTGGTTACTAATGATACAGCTAATAGGAATTCAAAACTGACTAAGCAGAGACAACAACAATAAAAAAATAGGCTTCACTGACTGCGGCAATACAAAATTTAAATGACTATGCCATTTGCAACAAACTACCCATCTTTGTTTCTTTTAAAGATAAAATCAACTACTGCACATCTAATAAAAATAAATAAACATAGAATACCATAATAGAAAAATCCAAAGCCTAATCTCATAATGTACTATGTAGAACAGGCTGTCAAACTGGCGGCCCAGGGGCCGGATACATCACATGCAGTCCACACCCACCCCGCTCTCCAAAGGCAAAAAGGTCATGATACAATAATATCATGATAAGTCACAAGATATGATCAAGTTTGACACCTATGATATAGAGTTTAGTAGAAGTTTTAACAATGAGGACATACTTTGTATGGTTTTATATTCAAACAACATGGAAGGAACATGCATTTTTGATTCTACAAGACTGCTCTTAAAATCCTCCAATTTTTCCATTTTTAGAAAGATTTAAAAACCCAATCAAGCACAAAGAACAGCGGTAATGACTGGCGAATTACTGTATCTCTGTTATTAGGAAAAAATAACATAATATGATTTGGTAAAATAGCTCCATTGTAATATTACTGTGTTTCCCCAGAAACAAGACCCTGTTTTTTTTAACCCCCCAAAAAAACATTTGTCCTTATTTTGGTGATGATCTTATTATTTTTGGGGGGGGGGGGTGTAGCAATACGGGACTCCTCTTGCTGCCTTACCCAATTTCCAGTTCTGTCTCCCTAACCCTAACCAGAGAAAATAGAGGGGACTGGCTGCAAATGTATTTAAATATTTAGGGCTTATTTTGGGAGGGAGGGCTAATTTTCAGGGAAACACAGTAAAGCTGGAAACTAGGTGGCCAGAGATTTAGGATGGTGGTAAATTGCCTGACCTAGCATTATCTATAATTAGATAACACTATTTTCATAATTTTTTATTTATTTATTTATTTGTTTGTTTGTTTGTTTGTTTGTTTGTTTATTTATTTATTACATTTGTATTCCGCCCCTCTCCGTAGACTCCGTAATGCTGACCTTTGCATGAGGGGCATATATTTTCAGATATCGATAGTCCTTGGCTTACGACCATTCATTTAATTAATAATTCAAAGTTGAAACAGTACTGAAAAAAGTGAAATTACAAGAAGTCCTCACACTTATGACCATTAGAGTATCCTTGTGGTCATGTGATCAGAATTCAGATGCTTGACAAATGGCATTTATTTATGATGGTTAGAGCATCCTGGGGTCATATGATTACCATTTATATGTTGTAAGCCACCCCAAGTCCTTGGAGAGGGACAGTATATAAATCCAATAAATTTAAACTTAAACTTTATAACCTTCCCAAGGGGAGGGCCGTTCATAAGGTTGTCATGACCTTCCCAAGACAATAAAATCAGACACAACTCACCGTGATTGAATCACTTCTTGTTCCAATTATGGTCGTAAATTGAGGACTACCCTACCTATATGATCTATCTGAATCATTTGGTGTTGCAAAATAGAAAAATAGGATAAATTGCATGGGAAAGGATTTGCTTATTCAGTGCTTTTCTGTTTAGTTGAAAATAGACTTTTTGATAGAATATGGTTTCCTCGCATAATCATGTGTGCATTTGTAATTCATACAATATGCTTGCCAGAGTCATTTTGAAATTGGGTGGCTGGAACAAATCCAAAAAATAAATTTAAAAAACAGCACCTCTGATTTAAGATAATTTTTTGGGAATAAGAAAGCAGCTTAATGACACGTGACCATCAAATACTATAAACCACTTCGACAAAAAGCAAGAGCTTCGCAGTGAGTTTTCTCCATCTGTCACCGGCTTCGAGACACAAACTGGAAACCCAATAACACTGTTGAGATATTTAAGGGGACTTCTCTAACCTGACACCTTGCAGATGTGTTGAGGTTTCCTATCTGGAGAATACCAGGTAACATAATAGTGATTTAGCAAGACAAAGGAAAACTGATAACTTAGAGAAGCCAAGTTAAGGGAGAATATGCTGAGAGTTCTGAACAACTTAAAGAGAATAATTAAGAAAAGGAAAAATGTGGCATTTTTGATATAAATTAACTGGATTTTCTTGAGCTGAAACTCAGCAACATGTGTAGGGAAGACAAGGGGGTCATAATGGGAGCAATATTGATGCATGAGCCCCTCCTTTTTTGTGTGTCTTCTTTGTAACACTGCACAAGCGCTGCCAAAAGCGTGGAACTGGCAATCATAGCACCACTGTCGTCATTCTGAACAAAACAGGAAGATCATTATATTAAGAGCAGACAAACAGGTTGGCAAATATTCCATTTAGCACGTAAGTTAAGAACTGGCATTCGAGTAAACAGAAATGGTGTAGTATCTGCTGTGCCCACAAATCTCTTTGAAAGCATGGTTATTTAAAAACAAAACAAAACTCAAAAAGTTGGCCTAATAAAGACATAAAAACCAACATCAAACAATAATTAGAGATAGCTTCAGAACTCCTAGCAACAAATACACAAGTAAACAATTCAATTAGCTATTTTTATCTTCCTTCAGAAAATCATCACCATCTTGAGGTCTTGTGATCTAGTTTTATAGCTGCTTCGTGCAGTACAAGTAATATTATTGTAAAAAGAAGATCAGGGTGTGAAATTGGGAGGATGTGGGGCTTGTGTGGATTGTGATTTGAGGAGGATTGTGGGACTGTTTCCAGATGCAGAGGAGAATGAAAAGTTTAAGATGTATGAGTTTACAGTAACCTTCAGCTTGCACCCAAAACTGAGCCCAAAATTTACATTGCTAAGCAAATGAATTTTGTTCCATTTTACAATGGTTGTTAAGTGAAAAACTGCAGTTAAGTCAGTGAGGTGGTTAAGTGAATCTGGTTTCCGCATTGACTCTGATTGTCAGAAGGTCACAAAAGGTCATCACACGGCCCCAGGGACACTGCAACCATCATAAATATGAGTCGGTTGCCAAGCATTCGAATTTCATTCACTTGACCTTGGGGATGTCGCAAAGATCATAAGTGTAAAAATGGTCATAAATCACTTTGTTCAATGCTGTTGTTAACTTTGAATAGTGAATACATGCACTGTTGTAAGTCGAGGATTACCTGTATAGGAATTGAAGGATATGTACTTGCCTTCTGTAATCCCTAGGGGACAACAATGAGGCAAGGATTGAGAGTTGGAATAGGTGTGTTAAAGAGCAATCAGGATCAGGGTAGGCAGAGGAAAATATAGTGGCATAGGGTGCCACAAATAGGGAAGGGGTTAGTTACTTGACACAAAGTCCCACTTTCAGCCCCTCTGTCTTCCCGCTATTTTGCCAGATTCTCAGTGGTGTATTTTGAACTATTGTGATATCTGTCATAACTTACCACCAAACTGAAACATTTTTTTCTACATTTGCCATTAAGCCATTAAAACTAGATGTTGCTGCAATTTCTTCCTAGGGTACCAGAAATTAGCATGCCACTAAAAAACACAACAAGTACAACTTACATCTGTACAGGAACTCCTTTTATAAATTTACCATGTACTGGAAGCATCTCCAATGGTCCCAAGGCTCTCTTTAGAAATTCTCCTCCAGGTATTTCCAATCTCTAAGGCATGATAGCCTTTAAGTGGTGGCGCCAAGTTTATGGCAACCACTTCGAAGTAAAGTGTGCTTTGCTTTAATTTGGTGCCAGATAAAGCTGCTCTCCAAGTTGAATTGTTTAATGAATTATTTTATTTGTGCAGTAAGGTAACAGATTCTAATAAGATTTTCTTTTCTTTTTTCTTTCTTTTTTTCGCTGCTAATGAGCAATACTGTATATATATTAGAAGAGGTTTGCTGCCAAAAAGCAATATATGTTAGAAGAGGGAGGCAAAGGAAGCTGGTTTTAGTTTGACAGTGGAACCACAATATAGCTTATAAGAGCAATACTTTTCAAACTGATATTCAACTTTCATATCAGTATGGAATCGTTCTGCTATCAAGATGGATTTGCACAAAAAGGTAATTCAAACACATGCCTACACTTTCTATTTTCTCTTACAGCCTCTAACCAAAACTCAGGCTTTTCAAGGATTAAAGTTTACCTAGACTTCACCGTAAAGAAAGCAAAGAATTACTTTTTTATCCTATTATTGTGATGGGTGTGAATAACTTTACCCTGAAAGTGCTTTGCAAATATTCTCAAAAGGCATTTGAGGTTCTCTAAAATAATCCATGGGATTAAATTAAAGGACTTAAGCACTCAAGACAGTTTTACTGGAGTGTGCTGTGCCAATGCAATAGCACTGGGAAAAAAATCTTCTTTGTATTGACACAGAAATAAGCTAAGCTCTTAAGCTATACTTCCTCACACTTGACTGGACTTTTCCCCCATCTGCATTCTGAGTATTATCTCACTAACGGTATTCCTCGGCTTGTGACCACAACTAGGGACAGAATTTCTGCTGTTAAGTAGGTCAAGCCTGATGTTATCACCTTTTTGACATGCTGGTTAAGCAAATTGTCGCATCTGGTGTGACCATGTGACTATCGAGACACCTACTGATTGGCTGTACGCTGGCTCCTGCAAAAGAGGGAGATTGCCGGCCTGAGATTGGCTAAGGCAGCTGGGAGTTGTCATGCTGGTGGTTGCTGCTTCCTCAAATGTTAGCCAGGAGCGAGTCACTTTTTAGGTAGGCCCAGCTAATCAAAAACCAGATGGAAGGCCACAAATGGTGATCACATGACCCCAGGATACTGCAACAGTTGCCAAGCAGCCAAAGTTTGATCATGTGACTGGGAATAATGTTGCAATGGTCGTAAGGCATACGACCAGTCTTAAGTCACTTTTTTTCAGTGCCACTGTAAATGCAAATGTTGCTGAACAAATGGTGGTACTTTGAGGAGTATCTTATATTACATCACCATGCACCCCAACCTCTTGCTATATAGAAAAGCCAAATAAATTCTAATTAGTGACCATAATTGCATCAAACTGATCACATATATTACTCTGAGTCATTTCTAAATTCCATAATGAAACGAGCACTCTCTTGGGAGAGTCAAATATGTGGACAGGGAACTTTCAAAGTGTTCTCATACCCAGGATCCATAAGGGATCCATCTTTTTAGGCCACTGTGCTCTTAAGGAGCAATGCTATAGTAAGTCCTCCTTTCATTAATATTTTATAACTAGAACATGAGACTGAATACAAAATCCTTTGCACCATTGATGTCCTATGTTACTATATTGTACTGATATATATTATACTAGTTAATTAAGTGACAAACATAAAAATCCAGAGATGCACCAGAAAAGGTTATTACTCTATCCTTCTGCACTATCTTTCCAACCACTCTATCTTTCACAAAAGCTATTGTCTGAATGCTGTATTTGTATACCTGTGCGGGTGTGTATCACCAACATTTTTCCTGGTATTATGCATGCACACACAGAGACAAAGAAAACCAGGGTACAACATTCAAAGCAGCCATGTGCTTTGTTTTAATTCTTCAAAGAGAAATGTTTCATTCATATAATGCACCCTGCAAGACATCTCTTTTGTACATTTTTCATAGCCCTATTCAATAGTATAATAATAGCATACAGTCACAAGCATATCCTGTTTTGCTCATTAAGGTAAGATGCTTGGTATATGAGGACTGTGAATATTTAAAAATCAATAGGAAGACATACCTGAAAAGCCTGAATTTTACACCTTTCCCCCTTTTTCCTCTAATATAGACTGTTTCTTAGTTTTGTTTGCTTAATGCCTTTTTTCTCCAAATATTTTGTTTGCTTATTCTCCCTTAGGTAGCCAAGTGCCAAGGCAGGAGAAGGCTGGAGTTGTGTGGAAAGCGGCACCCGCCAGTGGCCCCTGGTCTGAAACAATGTTACCTGTAAGCTGCGCGGGCACATGCCCGCGCAGCCATTAGGACACCCCCCCGCACTAACATGTTGAAGGCGCGCAAAGCCACACTGTCCTGGATCGCCTGAGGGGAGGGGAGCTCTCCCTCAACCAGGAGACGGCAAGGCCTTTCCGATGCTCGCCCGTTGCCCAGGCCCCACGCTGGAGGCTGCCCTTTAGAGCTGGGGACGATGGACCTAGCCTCGGCTTACTTGGCCCCGGTGCGGCTGAAGCGCGGGGCGGAGTAGGCAGCAGCAGTGGCTGCTGCTGCTCCAGACCCGTCCTAGAGCTGAGCTTCCTTCAGCTTCCTTGGAGGCAAAGCTGCCACCAAGGAAGCCGAAGGAAGCTCAGCTTGGGGGTGGGCCTGGAGCAGCATCAGCCGCCACCACCTGCTCCGCCCCACGCTTCGGCCGCCCTGGGCAAGTCTGGTGGGCGCAGGGCAGCAGGGCAAGCAGCGAAGGTGGAGCCGCCAAGTGTGGGTTGAGCGAGAGGGCACTGGCAGCAGCGGCACTGAGCAGTAGCCGCGGGGCCGTGGCAGGGCGGTTGGCTGCGAGGCACTGACGGCGGCGGCTGGATGTGTTGCAGGATGCCATACATGCTGGCGCTGCGCTGGACATGGGGTTGGCACCTCCATCCCGACGCAGCCAGCACGCCAGTGCCAGTCCCATGCCCTTGCCCAGCAGTGCAGCAATGTACGGTGACCCGCCACAGACGTTGGTGCCTCTGTCCTTGTGCTCCTGCTTGCAGCTGACCATCCCGCGGTGCACAAAACATATTTGTGCACGTGAGTGGTGTTGCAAGCCAGGAAAAAAAAAAGAGAGAAAGAGAGAGAAAAAAAATAGAAGAAGGAAGAGAAAAAGAAAGAGAGAGAGAGAAATAGAAAGAAAAGGAGGAAGAGAGAGGGAAAGAGTGAGAGGAAAGGAGGGAGGGAGAGAGAAAGAAGGGAGGGGGAAAGAGGGAGGGAAGAAGAGAAACAGAAAAAAGAGAGAGGAAAGAAAAGAGAGAAAGAAAGGAAAGAAAGAAAAAGAATGGGAGTAAGAAAGAGAGAAAGAAAAGAAAATCATGAATTTAAAATATATTTATTTATTTATGAGGGAGGGAAGGAAGGAAGAGAGAGAAAGGGGGAGAAAAGAGAGAGAGAGAGGGAGAGAGAAAGGGAGAGAGAGAAAGAAAGAGGGAGAGAGAGAAAGAAAGAGGGAGATAGATAGAGAGAAAAAGTGAGAGATACAAAGAGGGAGAGATAGAAAGAGAGTGAGTGAGAGAAAGAGAGAGAAGAGAGAGAAAGAAAGCAAGAGAGAGAAAGAGAGTGGGACAGAGAGAAAGAGAGAGGAAGAGATAGAGAGGGAGAGAGAAAGGAAGAGGAGAGATAGAAAGGGAGAGAGAGAAAGAGAGAAAGAAAGAGTGGGAAATAAGGAGACAGGGAGAGAAAGAGGGAGAGAAAAAAAGAAAGAGTAAGAGAGAAAGAAAAAAGGACAGAGAGAAAGAAAGAGAGAGAAAGAGGGAGAGATAGAGAGAGAGAGAGGGAGAGAGAGGGAGAGAGAGAGAAAAAGAGAAAGAAAAAAATGAGAAAATGATGGAAGGAAAGAACGAGGGCGAGGAAAATGAAACAAATGAGAGAAGGAAAAAAAGGGAGAGGGGTGAAAGAAGTGGAGAGGAAGGAGGGAGGGAAGGAAGGAGAAATGGAGCGAATTTGTTGATTTAAGTTTAAATTTACTTGTTAATAAAGAAGTATAAATTACTTAATTACTTCTTTATTTTAAATATTGTATTTGTTCCCATTTTGTTTTTTACTTTAAATAAGGTATGTGCAGTGTGCATAGGGATTTGTTCATATGTTTTTTTTATAGTCCAGCCCTCCAACAGTCTGAGGGGCAATGAACTGGCCCCCTGTGTAAAAAGTTTGGGGACCCCTGCTTTAATGAATAGCCAAGAGGAGTGATGCCTGCAGTCAGCAGGGCCTCCAACTGTTTTCAAAGAATACACAGTGCTACTAGATAGCAACAATTCCATGCTAAATATACACCAAAAGACTCTAATGAAAATAGGGAAAGAAGCCCATTAATACCTTGAGTTTAATTACTGCTTCTTGAGCTTAACTATTCTCTCTATCCACATAATAAGCAGCATGCATTTAGAGGCATTATCATTTTTCTATTGTGTTATATATCCTTCCTCCTCAAATTGTCACCTAAAAGGTAGCTGGAAATGCATTTACTGCACTTCCCTCCCTCCTATATTTCTAACATAAATCCATAGTACAAAAACTAGGAAAATGTTACTATGCCATGACACCTTATGCATATTTAAACATAGCCAGATAAGCTGTCATTAACTTCAAATGGTAATCTGAATTCACTACATAAAACATGATGTGTATGTTAAGAGGCAACTAAAAATACCATGGTACAGAATGAGTAGGAAAATGAAATCAAATCTGATCATGAACAAAATCTGAATTAAAACAGCAGGGATAAAAATTAATAATGTAGAGTACAGTAACATTAACTGGTAAATTTACTAACCATAGATTCAAATTGTGATCTACAGAAGGTCATGATTATATTCAGAATTGTCCTCACTGAAGAACTACCTAAGACAGTAATGGTGAACCTATGGCATGTGTGCCACAGATGGCATGCAGAGCCATATCTGCCAGTACACAAGCCATTGCCCTAGCTGAACTCCAGCATGTATGTGTATGCCAGCCAGCTGATTTTTGGCTCACAAGGAGGCTCTGCGAGGGTGTTTTCAGCTTCCGGAGGGCCTCCGGGAGGTGGGGAAGGGCATTTTCACCCTCCCCAGGCTTTAGGGAAGCCTCTAGAGCCAGGGCCCACCAGAAGTCAGGAAATGGGCCATTTCTGGCCTCCAGAGGGCCTGGGGGGGGGAGTCATTTTCGCCCTCCCAGACAGTGAATTATGGGTGCTCACACATGCTTTCGACACTTGAAGAGAAAAAGGTTCACTATCACTAACCTAAGAGGTAACTGTACTAAGTAAACCAGAATTCCCATTCTGATACTCTCCAAAACTTGGAATGAAAGTTTAACATCTCTATTGTGGAATATTATGGAAAATTCCTGTAATATGTAATTCTATAAATCTAGAAAACTATATAAAATTATTTTTAGTTTAGAATTTTACAAAAGAAACTCCGAGCCATATCACTGGAATCCAAATAAAATAATATATATTAAAAGCAAGGTAATTAAAGGAAACTATTTAACCCTGCTACGTAACATTTACTATACACTTTTAGACCCGGAGTATAAAAAGGTTGGTTCCAGCTACTGGATAAACAAACAAATAAGCATTAATTTTTTCATTTCAATTTTCATTTCATTGTGTTCAGAAATGTTCAAATTACTAGCAAAAAAGGTATTCAAAAAATCCATTCCAGTAGCTAGAAACAACTTTTTTTACTCCGGGTAACATATGACCTGGAGGACTCCAAGTGTTCAAAACATTTTTTTTCATTTTATTATGTCCAGAAATGTTCAAATTAGTATGCCAATGCCAAAGATGGTCAAAAAATTCTGATTTGGCAGGCTATTCAATCTATAAATTGAAAAAAGTGCACACAGATGTGGGGGGGAGGCCCTTTTCTGAGCAAAATAAACTAATAAGCATTATTTTTTTCATTTCAATTTTCATATCATTGTGTTCAGAAATGTTCAAATTAGTATACTAGTGAAAAAAGTATTCAAGAAGACCATTCCAGTAGCTAGAACCAACCCTTTTATACTCCGAGTCTAAAAGGACATGGAGGGTAACATTGGTAACTTTTTTTGCCCAGCAAAAGCTATACACCTCCCCCACCACCACCACCACCACAAAAAAAAACCCACCACCCTTAGAAAGAATGAGAAAAAGTCATGGAATTTCAAGTTTCAGATATGCAGGGAAATTTTTTTACAGGGTCTCAAACTTCATTTCGGGTCCTTTTAGACCCGAGGAGAATACTAAGGTTAATACCTTGTTTCTGCCAAATAAAAAGGCCAAAATTAAAAACAGGTAGACAGATTATATTAATATGCATTACACATTTAAAAGAGAAAAGTATAACTTTTAACAGTATAACACAATAACAATAAAATGTATAACAGTATAACTTAAACAAATGCATACAAACCTTCTATGTATCCTATTATTAATTAGCTTAAAACTATCTTTTTGGCAAGAAACGTTATTCAAAGTAAAAATAAATAAATTTATTGTATTCTCTTTCAAAAACATACAAAATAAATTTCTATTTTCAAAGTATAGTAGCAAAATAAAATTGTACTTTAGCAAACATGAGACTCTGTATTTAATTGTTAACTAATATACTCTGAAAAACAATGCTATTGTGGTAAAAGAAAAATTAGAATGAAATGGAATAAAGAAATTGTATAGCTATGAAACATATATTACATACACTCATTTTATAGTTTTTTACTTAAATATACAAATTGGAAAAATGAATATTTCATTTTTGGACTTAATTTCTTAAAAAGCAAGAGGCAACTAGACTTTCTGGTTTTTCTTTGGGCATGCATGCCATAAGTTCGCCATCACAGTTATATAATTTTTGTAAACAACTCCTTCCAAATGATAAACCGGAGAATGGCTGCTGGAAAGTGTCTACATGTCTTTTGGAGGCAACATGTGTTATTCCGAGGACACAACTGTTTCCAAATGTAAATATGTCTAGTGGACCCATTCTTATTGATAACATGTTCAAGTTCTAGTTTTTTATAATTCTGGGTAAAACTTGAAGGGAACAGTAATCCAATTATACCATTATGGTTCATGTGTCAAATTTGGGGAATAATTTATGTTTTTCTTTTAGATATATATTTTTATATGATCTATTTATAAATTTATAATTTATTTGACAATAAGATATAAAGTTTGGCAGCTTATATTTTAAAAGTCTATTATAGGGAATACAGTGATCCCCCGATCATTGCGGGGGTTCCGTTCCAGGACCCCCCGCAACGAGCGGGTTTTCGCGAAGTAGTGCTGCGGAAGTAAAAACACCATCTGCGCATGCGCAGATGGTGTTTTTACTTCCCAGCAGCGAGGAGCCGAAGATTGGGGTTTCCCCGCCGCCCACGCAAACTCCTCGCTGCTGCCGCGCCCGCCGCTCGCCCGCCCTGAAAGGGAAAGCCCCCGCAGGCCGGCTCCGATCCCCCCAGGCCGGCTCCGATCCACCAGGCCGGCTCCAATCGTTTTAAAACAGGCGCGCCGCTTCGCAGCTGTCTCCTGAAGCCGAATGCTAACTTCCGCGTTCGGCTTCAGGAGACAGCTGCGAAGCGGCGCGGGTGTTTTAAAACGTCGCAGCCGGCCTGGGGGGCTCGGGGGCTTCAGGAGACAGCTGCGAAGCTGCTTCCCCCCGAGCCCCCCAGGCTGGCTGCGACGTTTTAAAACACGCGCGCCGCTTCGCAGCTGTCTCCTGAAGCCGAACGCTAACTTCCGCATTCGGCTTCAGGAGACAGCTGCGAAGCGGCACGCGTGTTTTAAAACGTCGCAGCCGGCCTGGGGGGCTCGGGGGCTTCTGGGCGAACGGCGGGTGGCCGGGCGAAGGGCGGGCGAGCGGCGAACGGCGGGTGGCCGGGCGAACGGCGGGCGAGCAGGTGCTGGGGGGGGGGGGCTTCGCCCTCTCGCCAGCAAGAGGGGGAAGACCCAGGGAAGCCGCCCAGCAGCTGATCTGCCGGGCGCCATCTACGCATGCGTGTCCATAGAAAAAAGGGCACGCATGCGCAGATGGTGTTTTGACTTCCGGGTTGAAAAATCGCAAATTAGCCTGTTCGCAATGGTCGGGAACGCAATAACCGGGGGATCACTGTACAACATTAGCTATTATTTTTATTTTTTCGACTGAATGAAATTCATTCCTTATCATTATCTGTAACTCCTCCTAACAAGAAAAACTCATACCTTGATCATCCTAGAAAGGTCTCCAGCATCTGCTAATTCCAGCACAATGTTTAGTTCATTGTCTTCAATAAATGATGCATAATATTTGATTACATTGGGGTGGTTCAGTTGCTAGAAAAACAAATATATTTCAGTCTACAAACTACTATTCACAAATACAAAAAGCCAATAGTAAAAATGATGACATATATTCTCTGCCATTTAAATCTTCCAAGTGGGAAAGGAACTTTTCCTATTTTATAATTAAAACATTCTCATATTCATTCTTTCCATACTCGCCAGGTTTAAAAAGAAGAAAATACTTGAAGAACACCAACTTACAAGTCAGTGCAATCCTTGTTATGGGAGCCAAAGTAAACCAAACTTTCCTTTTTGTGAATATGTTTATGTTCCTTGGCCAATGACTTTATGCCTTTAATTTTATTTTATTTATTTTATTTTATTTTTATTTGACTTCTATGCCGCCCAATCCCAATGGGACTCATTGCATTTATCACCACCCATATAACAAATACATTTAAAAGTAAGGGAAGTAAGAAAGGTAGCATGTTTAAAAAAAAGAACTCTATAACTCTATAACCCATGGGTGAACAACTGATCCCATTTAAAATTATAGCTAACTTAAAACAAAATGTAAGTTATATTTTAACTTAAAATATAACATATAATCTATTCCCATATGGAGCAGAGACCCCGTGAATTTATAAAATGTGTGTGTTTAAAATAATTTTTAGCTGAAGAGCCAAATTAGTCTATAGAGAAAAATCACAAAAATCCATATAGGATCTTTGGATTAAAGGTTGGATCACAACCTTTATTGGGTCAATTCCTTAAACTATGGCTCACTTCATTAAGTATATCTGGTTTATAGTAAGATCAGTCAGCAAGGCCTGTTCAGTCTGCTTTAAGTAGCTGGAAGGCGTTTTCATGATTCATTCTCCTTCCCCCAGGAAAAAAGTCACTAGGCCAGATTTAGTCTGCTTCGAACTCCACAGATGAATGTGAATCCGACATAAAATTTTAATTCAAACTGACCTATTGATTATTCAGTGAAGCCCTAAGATAAGATAGCTTGCTACTCATATGTAATAACATGCACAAAATTACCTATATCTGATAACTCATTGCTTCTTTTATTATCAAAATTGTCATGCCAAAATATATTCATTCCAGAAAAGAAAATTACCTTAAGAAGATCAATTTCCTTAATACAGTCAGCGCGTGCCTTTGCATCCATTAAATCAAATATCTTTTAAAGAAAATGAAAGGAAAAATTACTAAGTGATAATACATTTACAAGAAATAATGAGTTCAATGCTTTCTCTTTAACTAAAATGTGCAAGAAAAGAGCAACCCATCGCATTCAGA
Source organism: Erythrolamprus reginae (assembly GCF_031021105.1). Lineage (NCBI taxonomy): Eukaryota > Metazoa > Chordata > Lepidosauria > Squamata > Dipsadidae > Erythrolamprus > Erythrolamprus reginae. The sequence goes on along the minus strand of NC_091952.1, from coordinate 111,973,902 downwards.
ACAAATTCTCAAGTAGGGAGCCATGAGATATGCATTACCACAAATTAAATTAAAGCCTCATGGAAGCCCAAGATATAAATTCGTGAGATAGCACAAATCTTTGCAGCACCTCAGCATGAATTGCTATTTTAGCACTGCCTCCTTCACAGCAGGAGGGGTGAATAATTTTGCCCAGCATTTCTGAATGAATGGATCATTCAACCAAAGTGATGTAGCAAAAACACGTGTTCTTAAAAAGAAAAACCTGGAAACAGTGCTCTATGATCTCCTCCCATTCATGTGAGATGTTCAAAAACTCACATTACATTCTATCACAAGAAGTTCTATATACCCTTCAGTGTAAACTTTCCAAAATCATTAAGAGAAGTGCCTTGAATTTTAATTCACAAAATGAGAATACTGTATCTCAGTTGCCTGACATTTCAAAAACACTGGCAGGTACAAATTATGAAATGTGAGATTTGTGTTCTAAAAGCATTTGGGATTATAACAATAGGGACATAATTCTGCAGCTGGTTTTCAATTATCCTGTTTCATGAAAGGAATTTTTGTGACTTTAAGGCCTCACTTGCTGGCCCCAAATGCAACAGTGGCATCTACAGTCTTTGAGCAAAACAAGACCCTATATACATGATAATGCACCAAGTGGAAAAGTTCAATTCTTATATATCTTTATGGAGCAGGGGTGGGTACCACTTGAGTTAGCCACTGGTTCACATTGCAATGTTTTGCATGCATGTGTTTCCTCGTGCAATTTGACTTCCATGCATGCTCAGTAGCTGTAATCAGTGTGAACCACAGGTGAGGAGCTGATCAGCTGTGCTTCAGGCGAAATAATAAAGATTAGTTTATACCCGGGGTAGAGTGGAAGGGTGCTTTTACAAGCAGCAAAACAAGAAAAACCTTCAAAACGTTAAAAAAAATTCACCAAAAAAAAAATCCAAAAAAATAATGGTAGCACCCAGAGACAGGCACCAGCCAATCCAGTTCAGTGATGTAACCAATGGGTCGTACAGGCAATCTGGTCCGAACCAGAAGTAACCCACCCCTGGTACGGAGTCATAATTTTTCTATTTCTTGAGTTGGTTTTTAATCTTCATTAGGACTACTTAATGTTTATACTGCTTTTTTATGTATTTTTATCCAAAATCACAGAAATTATGTTGCCAACTGCTGCAGGGTTATGATAGCAATTTATCCATTCCTGGTTTAAAACTAACTTTCATGGTAATAATCAGAAATGTATTTTGATACATATAAATGTGAAACAACCAGGGATAAAATCTAGAAATGTGGGGGGAAATGCAAAATATGTAACTCGTTTTCAGCATTACTGTAACATCATTAATTATGAACTACATTAGTTTGTTCATAAAAGTATATTCACTTTAAATATTAAAATGCACTCTTTGTTCAGATAATCATTGTAAACCTACTAGTTCAATTTACTTTGAGTATTTTTAATATTTGTTATAAATGAACAACTTATTCAGAAAATAATAGTTTCATTTTTCCTATTTTAGGAAAAGCAAGCAGACAAAAATGTAATGTTAAAAACATCAGTAAACAACATCACCTTAAAACAAAGAGACATATTTTTAAAAATATAGGGAGCCCTAATTGACAGAGGTGGGTTAAACCAAAGCTTAAAATACTCATTTTACTGCATGAAACACTGCATAATCAATTTTAATTTCTGATTTTGCCATTTTCTACTTCTTTCGTAAAATATATCTCTATAATATAAAGAACCTTTCTAACCTTTCACTTGTTAATTTGATTTAGTGTGAAAATTCCAAATATAGACCAACTTTCTTCTCATCTTAATTACCTCATGTAGTATTTTTAAAAATTAGGAAATACTGTATTCATAATATTTTTTAATCTGACAGAAGAAATAAAAAGACCCTATCTTTTTTGACCCATTTTTTAAAAAATCCAAATGTTTCCTCCCCCCTCCCATTGCTTTAATCAAGAATATAGAAAGCCAAACATCTTCATAATTAGTTTCTGCACAAGACTATCTAATTCATTTTACTATTTTAGTGTATGCATAAATTACAATAATGCACAGAACATTTACTGATATAAAGTTCCTTAAATTCTTTTAAAAAATAGCAATGACAAATTTAGTGTTTCCCTTACGTCTCTCGTCAGGTTCCAACAATCAATACACAGAGTAATACTTCCAAGCAGATTTGTTTATTGTTCCACATCTATAATTAGAATCTTGCCAAACTAAAGCAGACTATTATCTACAGGAAGCATATTCTTGGAACTATTAGGGAGGGTTATCTTCACCCTCTTTCTGTCACACAAAACTGACTAAAAAAAAAATAGTAAGAAATCTTCTTACTCTGGAATGCAACCCTCCCTCCTGGGAATCCAGACTACATTCCATCACAGACTCCGCCCTAACCGTAAGAAATCAAGGACAGTATTATTCCAACTGTTCTCTCCTTCTGACTCCATTTCAATTTCTTCTACCATTAACAAGTGCACATTTTATTTCATTTTCTAGCTGTTACAAGATCAAGAATACCATTCAATCCTTAAAACTAAAGGAGTAAAACAGAAATAATACAAATTCAAAATACATGAGTATTCAGTACTGAGCAATCATTAACTGTCAGGGGTAATAAATCTATCCACATATTTTAAGCTTTTTAATGTACTGCTTCTTGCATTTTTTTCTTAAATATTTTTATTAGATTTCAAAAAAAATATTAAAATACAAACTAACATAAAAGGAAAAAGGGAATGGGTTGGGGATTTGTTTAAATGTTTAAATTTAAACAGGATAAGTTAAACAAGGATGGAAAAAATACATCATATTCTTTATATTGTAAACCATTTTGAGATGCTTCAGCATAGGATACACGCATACTGTCTTTTACTGGTGTTTTTTAGAACACCTTTCACATGTTAACAATACATCAAGATGTGTCAGTAAGAATGTTCTTTTTAATTTCCAGAAATCTTAAATAAATTGTATTTCAGAAATACAAAATTTCTGATTACTGAAAAGTCATTAGGACTCACAATCAACTTTCAATATTCAACTGTCTTATTTATTTTTTATCTCGAATAGCCTGATGCATCTAACAGAAAGTATTATAAATATATTTAAGCCATTCTCATTGTTAAAAAAATAACAAGTTTTGAATTTTATTTATACTTCATGCATTATAAACTCTATGATGGTAGAAACCTCTAATTTGGAAGTTATGACTCAAGAAGGAGTCTGAGTAATATTGCAATACAATAGTAGGATATGTCAGCCAAATGGAATGTGAAAATTAAAGCTTGACAAATGGAAAGGGGGTGTATATTCAGGGTGTTTTTTTAATGCCTGCTGTAAATGAGGCTAATGTAGATGAAAAACATAGTATAGATGTAAACTTCAGGTTTACAAGTGAGCACATACAGTACCTGTAGCTACTGTAGGGCTTTAGACAAGAATGTGAAATATTTTGTCTTAGAACCCTTTGGCACCAAAATTCCAAGATTTGACCCATGGAGCCAGCTTTCAAAGATCTGACTGCCTCTGAGAAGACCTAATGGGCACACATCACTATTATTTGCCAAGAGGAAGTCTCTGTTGAGCATTTCACATCCGATCCTTGCTTTTTCAAATTTATTTGTACACAATTTTCTTTCTAGCTTCTTGATCCCTCACTTTAAAAAACATGGGGAGTCAGATTTGTTCAAATAAAGTCAATGAAGACTGAATGGGAGGAAACAGGGATGGGTTCTACTTACCTTCCTCAACGATTAACATTGCAAAAAAGTACACATTTTGCATGTATGCCCCTACTCAGAAATTACTCCTATGCACATGCTCAATACTTAAAAAAAAAACCTTCCACGTTACAAATGAGACAAGGAGCACAGAAAATAGCTGTAGATTGGTAATTCAATCTGCCGTCCCTGAACACCTGAGCTTCAGAAGCAGAGATAAAGCTCAGTATAACCCAGGAGCGGGCAGATGGGCCCACTTTTAGGGATAAAGAGTCAGAGCTACCTGTTCTAAAGAACTGGCAGCAACCCACCATTGGAAGAAAGCATCTAAGAGAAGCTTCTAACAGCTTTTTAAAGTCAAATTTTTATTTTCTCTTTTAGGCAACTTCTGAACAGTCCCAATGATAAACTAAGTAATAAAAGGTCTGAAGTTCATGAGAACTATCAGTAGCTTCTGGCAGAAAAATGACAGAGCAGTGATGGCAAACCTATGGCACCGGTGCCACAGCTGGCATGTGGAGCCATATCTGCTGGCACATGAGCTGTTGCTCTAGCTCAGCTCCAATGTGTGTGCCAGCCAGCTGATTTTTGGCTCACACAGAGGCTCTGGGAGGGCGTTTTGGCTTCCAGAGAGTCTCTGGGAGATGGGGGAGGACATTTTTACCCTCCCCTCGCTCCAGGGAAGTCTTTGGGGAGGGTGAAACACGAACCTACAGGCTGGTAGGTTTGCAAGTTCTGCATTGGCACTCAGAGAAAGCAGGAGGAGTTTATTTTATTTTATATCTTAAATTTATATGGCCACCCAACTCACATACAGATGACTGAAAGGTCTAGAGGAAAATAAAGAGGTGCAGCTAAGTGAAACACAACATTGGGAATGTGCTAGTGCTTTCCCTACTGCCCAGTAGTGGATTCCTACTGATACGGCTAATTGCGCGCAGATCCGCGTCTCCGGCATGTGTACATGCATCCGATCGAAACGTTGCTTCTGCACATGCGCGGAAGCAATTGACTTGCCAAAATCTCACATGCACATGCATCCCCTCATGAGATTTTGCTTCCTGCACATGTGCAGAAGCAACATCTCGGTTGGATGCACCTATGCGTACACCAGAGACACAGAACTGCATGCAATTAGCCGTACCAGTAGGAATCCACTACTGCTGCTGCCCATTAGTAAAGAAGAAAAACAGAAGACATGGGACCGGGGGATTTAAAGATTAACCAAGGTTTGTAACAGTTAAAACACTGTTGTATACTGGATAATAGTATAATAGAAATTATATATACAGCATAGAATCACAAGTTATAGAGTGTAATAATAAAATATAGAGAACAATGTATAGTTCAAATACAGTATAGAAGACAACAGACATAGAAAGATTTTGCAAAATATGTTTGTGTTGTTTCGATTCTGTACCTTGGATATATTTCCAAAAGAAGACATCATCCCATTCCTTATAGGGAGATAAAAAAACCGAGTTGTCCGGGGTTTAGTACTTTTGATGGATCTTTTGAGCTTGAATCAATTAAATTTGGGTATAATTTAAAAAGTTATCTCCCCCCCCCCCCATTTAGATACCATCTAATGAATAGTAGATCCTATTGGTATCTGAATTATCATTACTAAATGATGTTTCCATCCAGACTGATGTACATTATAATTCTTTCGTTCTAATGAGTTTTCCATAGTGGTGGAAAAGAGACATGCTCTAGTCTATCTGGAAGAGTCTGTGAATTGCTTCCATGCATGCAATTCTCTTTTCTCAGCAAGACATGTGCCCTGCTGCATACAAATTTGTTATTTATGTACTAGATGTACTAAGGTCCCTATCAATTGGAATAATCCCTGCATAAACACCCTTAGCCTTTAGTGCCTATAATCTATTGGGGTAGGCGACAGAGGAAGCGACACTAAATGAACAGAGAAGCCAAAGAGAGCAGAGACAGACTTGCTTGCTCTTGGAATGAGAGTCAGCAAATTGGAGGGTAATAGACAGGGTGGCTCTTGACACTAAGTTACCCACCCAAGTAAGTGAGAATCAGCTTGGTGGGGTAGAGGTGAATGGTGGATTTGGGAAGATTATTGTATTGGTAGTAGGTAGGATAGTCAGGCTTGTTTTTTTAGCTGTTGGATTATGGAGGCTAGGGAGACAGGAAGTGAGAATAATGGAAACAAAGGAAAAGTAGTAGTAGTAGATGGGAGTGAGCAAATCCAAGGTAAGAGAGATTAGAAATTGACATCATTCTATATTTCAGGTCACCTACTCTATTTTATTTTTTGAATCAGATATCCAAAATACTGAGTGCTCTAGGCTCACATCAATGCTTTTGATCGCCCAGTCTCTTTGTAGTACAGTAAATCTAACCTCATCTGCAATGAAGCTGAACACAAGAGGGCAGCCTTGGTGTATGCACCAAAACCTGAGAAGCTAATGAGAAAGCAGCATTCACTTAGCTCTGTTTGGCTAGGTTTTAAGTGGTACATGACCTTGGGGTTGGTGCTTAAAAATCGTAACCCTAAGACAGGAGTAGAAATTGCAAGCTGTGAGACCAAGAGTTGGGAGGACTACTATTCTGCAAGTTGGTTCAGAGGTTGAATTGGGGACTGAACAAGTTGGGGTTGCTGCTATTGTTGCACCCAATCCCATGTGTACAACACATTTTCTTTCCAACTGCTTGATCTCATTAAAAGGGTGATTATGGAATCACATAAGCTATCTATCCATCCTGGATGAGTTTAATTTCTTCTTTCTGAAATTATTCATTAATCCATTCTTGTTAAACCCTTGAGGAAATGCTGGGTGAAAAGACCTGATTTGTGTAACTTGCAACTGTTTGCCTGACTACTTCATAGGGAAAAAATAGTAAAAAGCCAGGTAAAAGCCAGTGTTTTGGGGGGGGGGAGAGAGACTTTGAATTTGATTAGATGGACAGGCCTCTTTGTGAGTGGGCTCTGTCACAGATAGACTAAACTTCTGCCCACCTACTTAGGATGATAATTATAGGCCTAAGTAGCTGAATCCAGGTGATAGGCAACATGGCTTTAAGGGAGGAAACAGTTTTGGCAGCTTTGAAGAAGGCATTTGCTAGTCCACCTGCTGTTCAAGAGACCTGAGCAAATCCATTTTGACTTCTGAACTACCATCCTATCTTCAACCTTCACTTTAGTGGGAAGGTTTTTGAGGATAAAAGTTATACAATTGCAAGGATACGTCAGGATTCAGGCAAAAGTTTAGGGTGATAGAAATGGCACTGGTTGTTTTCATGGACAACTTGAGATTTGGATGAAGGAATCTAGGTGGAAAGAGTTTCCCCATCTTTGTCTTACTGTCTCAGTGTTCTTCAAATGTTTTGACCATGACATTCTAGATCACATGACAATATTGGGAGTTGGGAGCACTATTTTATGGTTCTTCTCCTTTCTGAATGGACAAGTCTAACCATTGGAGGTATTATGGGAATCATTCTGTATTTGGTTCTCCCCCCACTCTATAAAATCACAAAGTCAAGATGAGGTGTTACCAATATATTGATTGTATAGCAATAGAAATAGCACTTAGACTTATATACTGCTTCATAGTGCTTTTACAGCCCAGTCTAAGCAGTTTACAGAGTCAGCATATTGCCCCCAGCAATCTGAAAGGATAGAAGGCTGAGTCTACTTTAGGCCGGTGAGATTTGAACTGCCCAACTGCAGATAGCAAACATGTGAAGTAGCCGATAGTGCTGCACTCTAACCACTGCACTACTTCGGCTCCCTATATATATATTTGAGGCCAATGAATGATACTAGAATCTCTTTAGATGCTTTGAGACTGTTCTAATCCTTTTTCTAGGCATAGCTGATTGATTTTGAGCCAATTGTTCTCTCTGAACACAAACTTGTTGACTCAGCCTTCCATCCTTCCGAGGTGGGTAAAATGAGGACCCGGATTGTGGGGGCGATATGCTGGCTCTGTTAGAAAGTGCTATTGCTAACATGTTGTGAGCCGCCCTGAGTCTAAGGAGAAGGGCGGCATAAAAATTGAATGAATGAATGAATGAATGAATGAATGAATGAATGAATGAATAAACAAACAAACAAACTACAGCACAGGGTTGTTGTGAGGAAAATAGGAAAAGTATTGAATAAGGTCTCATTGATCAAACCAAGGCAGAATAAAAATTAAATAAAAATGTCATTAGAAAACAAGCACAAAAAGAGAGCACTTGTCCCCTTCTTCTCACTCTTTTTCTAGTCCTCAGGCAGTTTAAACAAGTTTAACCTCTCTGATTATTTGAATCATTTGGGAGGATAGGAAACTTGGCGGTACAATGATTAGAATGCAGTATTGCAGGCTATTTATGCTGACTGCCAGCAGTTTGATCCTGGCCAATTCAAGGATTACTCAACCTTCCAGCTTTCCAAGGTTGGGTAAGATGAGGACCCAGATTATTGAAGGCAATATGCTGATTCTGTAAACTGTAAAAAACGTTTTTCACACTTATGACCATTGCAGGATCCTCATGGTCATGTAATTTACATTGGCTACTTGACAGCTGGTTCATATTTATGACAATTGCAGTGTCCCGGCTCATGAGAAGCAAAGTCAAGGGGAAAGCCAGATTCATTTAACAGTGTTACTAATTTAACAACTACAGCAATTCACCTAACAATTATGGGAAGAAAAGTGGTACAATGGGGAAAAACTCACTTAACCAATTTCCCACGTAGCAACATAAATTTTGGGCTCAATTGTGGTCAAGGGTTACCTGTATTGCATCTCTTCTAAAACCTTCCTGTATTTAATAAATTAAAATGCAATATTCCTTTATAAATATATATATTCTTCTCATTAAAATGTTTTATTTGTATCTTAATGGGACCCTTGGAAGGGCTTATATGAAAAGCTCGGAATCACTGGCCTAGCGAAACTTCAGCAGCAGAGCAAGAACCACTTTGTGGGGGTTTAAATCTTGTCTACTCATCACTTTCATCTGCCTCATAACAGCAGAACTGTCAGAAAATAATGGGGTTACCTTGTCTTTGCTGCATGCATGGGAGTTTTATGCCTCAGCTGAGCAGCCTGGGGTGCAAGAAAGGTTTGAAACTTCTCCTGAGGATCTATTTCCCAGTGTCTTCTCTAGAGGTTGCAGAATGACTATATTCAGCCTGTCACTTCAATTATGACTTTAGGCTATCGCTCTGGCCTCTGGACTTGCCCTCTTCATTGCTTTCAGGTCACTTTTGACTTTTTCCAGCAGCTTCAATGTCTTACTGGATTCCAGCTTTGTGAACCTGAGAGCTCTTATTTCTGTGGCTGAGTTTCTTTACATAAAGTTGGAGAAACTTCCTCATCCTTTAGGATACCTAATACAAATCAGTTCCAAAGCAAACATGGGTAAAAGCTATTTAGAAGTGATTAAAAGCACAAATGAATGCTTATACTGTTATACTACAAGCAACTGGGGAGGGAGAAGTATTATTTTTGGTAAAACCACAAATCATTTTTAATTATAATTAATCTCCAAGCCACCATGGCTTTATTTTTGACGATGAAAAATAGATGAATTACTTTCATGTGCTTAAATGCAATTTGTTTAGCCTCCAAAGCACACACATAGAGAACACTCCAATTTCTGTTGAAGAACTTACGATGTGTTAAGTTGCTAGGATATTAGGATTTTGAACAAAGTAAACAGACTGTTTGAAGAATGTAACCAAGTGATGACTAATACCAATATACTGTGTCTTATGCATTAAGAAATACTCATAAAAACTGAAAAGCAGAAGAATATTATTTTTCAAAAACCCAGCATAAACATTTTTTAAAATATTATTTTTCAAAAACTGAAACCATATTCAAATTGTTGTTTCCCTTATGCTATTTTCAATATTTTTGACTGATCAGCTTTAAAGGAGGGTACTATGTGATAGAAGTAAGAAATGGGTGCATGTTAGCAATAGTAAACTGAATAATAAAGCTAAAATGATCACATTGGACATGTGGAAATGAAAAGAATTTTGAGCAAAAAAATTTGTTTCAGGTTTGTCCAAGCAACACATAACAACTTGGACCGATTAAATTAAATTGGAATAATTCCAAAGGTCAGATTACTATTTTGAGAGAAGTTGATTAACTGTAGAAGATCCCATTAAACATTTTTAATAAGATTATATTCTTAGTTTCACCAGAGATTCTAACTATCCCAACCTACTGACCAGCCCAATGCATTCATTTTTCTTGCCTCTTCATCAGCTATAAAGGAGTTTCAAATACTTTGAAGTTAATCTTGACAACTTTAAAATAAGTATCCTTTGTTACAATTTTCTGCATCAGTTTATTTATTTAATTGGATTTGTATGCCGCCCCTCTCTGAGGAGCCAGATTTAAAACTTAAAAGCCAGACTTAAAACTTTCTGAAAACTATGAAGGAGGCAAAGGATGAAAATCTAATGCTTGAATATTTGTTTCATTATCTCTCCAGTGTCAAATAACAATACCTACGCCCATAAAACTTTAATAATAACATCCTTGGGCACTAGATAATGTGATCACAGGAATTTGTGAAATATAGAAAGTTAATTCTTATTAGATTCCTGAAGCGATTCAGAGTGAAAAACTAATTTAATATAGGTTTGTTTGGAAAAAATAGTTAATGAGCTAGAGGAAATGCATGGCCAGCGGTTCTTACCGTTGGACGAAGATTGCGCCTGGAGCTGGGAAATGCAACTTTTGTGCATGCGTAGCCGGCCCCTGATCACACCGACGGGCAAGATCGTCAGCTTTTTCTGGGCATCGAGGGAAGTCCTGGGTGCACCCTATAAAAGGGGCAGCGTCCCGGGACTTCCTCCTTTTTGGCCCGGCCATCCTGAAGCGAACACCCGCCTGCCCTCCTCTATCTTATAGTGTGCCTAACGGGGTCACCTCAGGGCCAAATATAAAATTTTTGCAGTCTCACCCATGGGTAGCAGCCGTTTTTTCACCTATTCCACACTAGTATTAAGGATGGACTGGTTAGGGGGTGAGGCGCTATTTTCGCCATATATTTGGTCAATTTGGCTTTCCCCCTGGTCACTAGGGTTGGCAGGTTAGAGGCAGAAATGGGCAGTGGTAGCAACTACATGTTCTCCTTTTGGGCATCTTTCCAAAGATGATGGGCTGCCTCTCACTAGGAACTATAGGTTTGCACAATCTCGGGGATTGGACAGGGGATGCCCATGGACTCATCTAATCCAATTTCCGGAAGGGGATTGGAGAGTGAGCTCCTCCCACACGCTTTAAGGGTGTAGCTTGGATCCAGGTTAAGGTGGCTACCTTCACCTGGTTCAGCAAGGAGTTATGCCCCATAGTTGCCAAGGAATGTTTTTTACGCTATTTCCGCCCCATTCGTTTGATTGGCCTCTGCAGGACCTTTTGTTTCACTTGTTTACAACATTTAAAGTTACATTAATTTAAATAAAGTGACCCAACTTAAATTCCAGCTCTTGTTTCTGCGTTGCTGTTCTGCTTCCGGAGCAAATAAAGACTCAGAAAAAGGAAAAAAATATTTTGAGGAATGGCTTAGTCAGAGTGAAATACTTTTGCAGTGAAAAGTAAAGAGAGCTGAGAGGGGATTTATTTTGGGTTCTGTGATAATCTTGTCTTATTGGATGAACAGCAGATATCTCCCTCTGTACAATGCATAATTAAACAAATATATAGTTTAAAAGTGGGAATTTTGAGTTATTAGATTATATGTTTAATTTGGAGTCTAGTGTTTTGCAGGATATAAATTTTAATTGGATCTAAACCTAGCCCAGTTACATATATAGTTTCAATATAGCTTTTATTTACCTATTACCGTATTACAAATACAGTAGAAAAAGTAGCAATTACAGTACAAAGAAATATTACTAGACAGGTGCAATTATTGGGCTGAGAAGGACAATTATCAACACCTAGATTCTTTCAATAATGGTCCAATATAAAGATAGATAAATTTTTAATCAGATAAGCATCTATCTCTTTTTTAAATTGTAAGCTTTATTTCTCCCTTTTTCAGTTTAATACTGATTAGTTGATTTTTTTTTAAATGAAAAAACTAAAAAAATCTAAAAATTGTGTTTGATCATTTAATCAATTCATAATTTTAAAAGGCCTAAGGGTTACACTATTTGAGATCCAAAAATCCTGACAACTACCGTACTCTAGACTGCTACAAAAATAATTTTCTGTATACGTTTATTGTCATTTAGTAGTCAATTTGGATTTTTATAACCTACATATGGTAGTTCTACTTTAACATGAATTGCAAATGAGGTCTCTCAGGATTTGAAACAATGTTTTTCGTTATTCTGAAAAGTTTCAAACTTTTAATTAGCGGTTACTATTAATTTATTTAACATGAACTTCCACAATTTAAGGCTGCTACAGAAATCCTAGTTATGTTGTGAATGTTAACAACTACAGTCTCAGCTCTAGTAGAGGCTACCCACTATTTAAATGTGCTTACTTTGACATCTTAAAAGGTCTTAATAAGAAATAACCAGAATATATAATTCAAGCAATTCAAAATAAATAAAGTAGCAATAGCACTTAGATTTATATACTGCTTCTTAATGCTTTACAGCCCATTCTAAGGAGTTTACAGAATCAGAATATTTTCCCCAACAGCCTCAGTTCTCATTTTACTGACCTCAGAAGCATGGGAAGCTGAGTCCAATTGAGTTGGTGAGAATTTAACAGAATTAGCCTGCAATACTGCATTCTATGTAATAAATAATAAAACTATATACAGATATTTTCCTGTTCGAGATAGTTTTTGTGTATATTTTACCATGCAAGGCTCTTAACAGCAAACTCCAAAGAAAATGCTGCTAGAGCTACTGAATGACCTTCATATTTTTTAAAATGAAAACAAATATATTGACCAATTAGAGGCAAATCAGATATCCATTTCACCAGTGCATATTCATAATAACATTAGGTAGATATTTCCAAATTTTAGTATCTGCATAAAATACAGACAGCATTAGCATCCAAACAATCTAATGCACGGAGGGAAGAGCATAACAGAAGTTAATTGGCAATGTCTCTATTTTAAAAAAAATGAGGGTGAACATATGAGGACAATAGCCACACAAGATATCTAGGAGCTTCACATTGCAAAGTAACATGGCATTATTTCAGGGAATGAAAAGATGAATCCTTGATATTTATACATTAGGTATTTAGCAAATTAGTTAGACAAAGAAGCAACACATTGTGCTGTAGCTAAGAGGCTAAAGAGGCTAAAATACATCATCAAGTTGGTTTTCAAATACAGAATTTATTTCTTTTAATCCAATGAGCTAATTTAAATCTCAACATTTGAAGACATAGAATATACATCAATTAATCTATAGATAGATCTTTTGGAAACATCTTAGATGGAAGCAATTAGTCACAGGTACTTAATTTCAAAGAGCAATGGCCTTTTTATTAGAATGTATAAGTTACAATCCAATCTTTAACAATGTAAGTATTAAAATTAAACAATGTTAATTAGGGTTTTTTTAAGGAAGGTGGCACAATCTAATAGGAATGTAAAATGATGTAGCAAACACCTTGGAATTTCTAGAAATACAAAACCGTAATATAGTTGCCATAACTTTATGAAATTATGATTATCTTTCTTAAGATCATTGCAATACTCAAGAGGCAATTCTCTGACAATGTAAAAATAATAATTATTCTTGCTCCAGGATAAAAGCAACTCTTAGTTTTCACCTTCTAAGAAAAACGTCGAAGTAAATGGAAGAAAACACTAAATTTCCTAGGGTATATACAAGGCAGTTTCTGGCGAAGTTCCTGGGAAGTTCCCAAGCATACTAAAAACTGAAACAGTGTACAGAGAGTAACACATCTTAAAACTTTTTATTGTTGTTGTTGCTGTTACTGGGCAATTCTGTTGTTGCTGTTACTGGGCAATCCTGCTAAGCTCCTAAACTTAAAAATAGTTTAGCAAACATACAACACTGAGTTTACTTTGGCAGTTCTCTTTTTGACTCATTTATGGGATGGTTACACTATTGTACCCTGCTTTCTCCTCTTCACCATTTTCTGTTACATCTCAATAATAGGGTTTATTTAACTTGGTTAGACAACTTTTTAAAAAGAAGGGAGTGGAGAAAGAGACTTTGAAACATGACCTACCCCAAAATGATTAAGAATTCAGCCTTAAGAACGCTCTATTGATCTACAGACTTCCTGAGGAGCATTGGGATAACAATTCCATTTAAGAAGTGAATAGTCTTTGTTAAATAAACTGACCTATAAAAACAGTGATATTAAGCTATATAACAATCCTATCAAAATTCTATTATGATATGTTACATGACAGCACATAGGGCTTAGAAAAAAATTAATATAAAAAAAACCAAAGAAATACTGACAATACTTTGTAAATACTATGTAGAAAGGGTGAAAAAGGCAACCTAAAAGTTGGAAAGGGGAGGTGGAAAGGGAGATTGTACTTTTGTTTTCCCTCTTAATCTATATATCCACTCAATCTTCTTATCTAGGGAAAAGGCTTAATTCCTGACATATTTATCTACATATTTGGTAGTGCAAGAACCTGCTATAGCAACCTTAAGATTGATTCTCAACAAATCTTGCCTCATTTGCTTTAGTCTGCACCTGCAAATTAAAGCAAGTTTACTAGACATCTCCTGCCCCACAATGAACACAGGAGTAATAAAATGTTTTCATTGCAGGTAGAATTTCTCACAACAGGTGTACATGATGTTGAGTTGAGATATAATTTCTAGGCATCTCTAATGCTTCAGATTCTTGCTTTGAACAAGCAGGAGCACAGACATAGCTTTTAAAGCAGCTGTATCTTTTTTTGTGTGGCAGCTGCAAAAAAAAGCCATATAAAAGTTGGAAAAGTTCCATAGTACGCTGCAATTTTAGTTAATTCCATTATAAAAATTTGATGAATGTTAGATGGGAACATATTTAAGGCTGAGAACCTAAGTGCTTCTTAAAAATGAAAAGTCTTTGCTAATAATCGTTTTATGATTTATCACAACACTGTTTCAGCAACCTAAAATGAATTTATTTCTTTACTGTTTATGAAGCATTTGTAGTTCTTCAATCAGAACTGAGTCTAAGTGATAAGGTTTGGAAAAAAATAATTAAATTTGTACATGAAATAATATTTAAGCAACCAAATCAGAATTGACAGAGATGTTTGTCATTTCCTAAAGATGCTTACCTGCACTTTTTTTAAAGCTACTGGCACACCATCCAACAAGCATGTTGCTCTGTAGACTTCACTAAACTGTCCACGGCCAATCTTCTTCTCTATCCGAAAATTGGCTAAAGTATTGTAGCCCATGTCAGGTCGTAAGGCTTTCTGCAGTCCAAGAAACAAAAACAAACAATTAAATAAACTTTCTTTCACCTTCAATTCAGCCAGGTATTCTGAATATTAACTCCAGAAAAATAAATGTGGGAGGAGATATTCATGAAAAGATAAACTTGAATGTAGTGGCAGGAACAAGGAAATACTCTTTATTGGCAGCTATCCTGAAGTGGGTACTTGAAAAACACTAAGCATTGCTTGTTCTGAGTTTGAAATGCTCCCTTGAGAAATGGGAATATTATGCAAACTTGAGGTAATATATCTAATTTTAAAAATGAATTCTAAGTGTCAGTAATTTCCTACTTAAAGAGCTACAATTTCAGCTATCTTTTTAAAACTGATAAACACGTCTGTGTCAACAATGGAAGGTTTGATACTTAAAACAGACTTCCCGTTACAATTTAAGAAATTAGCTTTGGTCTTCAAAGTCCTGAGAGCCCAGGATTACGGTTTTGAACAGGGAAGCAGGGAAAGGGTGTACAAGTTCCAAATCAATTGTGGAGTTCACTAGGTAACCTCAAGTCAGTCGCTTTCAGCATATTTATGTTATAAGGCTACTCAATTATTTGGCAAAAAAAATGTTAGCCAATACAAAAAGGTGCCATATGAAGTAGTATATTCTCATTAATTGGAGGTCTTTAAACCAAAGCTATGCCATCATATTTTAAAAATTATTCTAGTGGTTCCTGCACTAAGCAAGGGGTTTGATTAAATGCCTCTAAAGACATATCTAACTTTTTGATTTGATGAAAATGTATCATCACACGTAAGAACAACATGGAAGGTGAAGATGCCTCTTGATCTTTTCAGTTAGCATTCTTTGCTTATTTATTTTATTTTAATGCCGCCCTTCTCCTTAGACTCAGGGCGGCTTACAACATGTTAGCAATAGCACTTTTTAACAGAGCCAGCATATTGTCCCCATAATCTGGGTCTTCATGCTGCCATGTTGGATGGGCTTAGTGGAAACTGAGCTTCTAAATATCTGAGGATGCCAGACATGGGTCTGGCTTAGATGTACAGTATGTGTATTATACACATACATACACACAAACATGTAAATTGAGAGGAAAACATACATATATTCTATGTTCATCTATGTTCATATAAGTCTTATATTCAGAAGACAAGATTCCTTTGGACTACTACAGCAGAAGAAGAAAATATGAAGGAGACATAAAACTCAGCATAGTGTTTCATTACTCAAGAGAAAAACTAAAACTTTAACTCATTACTTATATAAATATATGGAAGAATATGTACTGAACTAAAATCTGTGAAAACATTACAAAACAGATCAATGTAGTCATTCTCACTGTACTGCTTTAAACAAGATCAAGAAGATAAGCACAACATTAGAATCTAGTTTCCCTCCATTTCCATTATTGATGTCCTTTTAATCTACTATTTAAACAGACACACACTTGATTAATACATAGATGACATTTTATATATACAAGGTAGGAGAATCAGTAAGGTAGTGTACTCTGTTCTGTTATACTGTATAATGTTTGTACATTGAAGTTTTACAGATTTCTCCACTAAATAAAATAGGCCAAACTGAAATAACAACAAAGATCTGGAGGAGAACAACAATTTTCTCATTTCTAGAGTTTATATTGCTTTTTTTTAAAAAGTGTGCCAATTCAAAATGATTTGGGAACAAAAATACTCCCTTTAATAAAATTTCAACGGCTACTAAAAATCAACTTAGACCTTTGATTCATCAGTTGCTTAGCGCCACAATCAAAAGTATTCACCAGATGAAGCACAGTCCAAACATGGAGCTGCTTTGATAGGAATAGCAATGTACCAATTCAGGAAAAAAATATATTCCAAGTGTCTCTGCAGGTTTAGTGAGTTCAGCCTTAGCAGTTAGAGAGAAAAAAAACATTCAAAGTTGTGGAGCTATCTCTTATTATTCAAATGCTACAGAGAAACGGGATGTAGCTTCATTAAGTTTGGAGCATTTCTGTGGTTGTTTAACCAGCATATATTTCAAAATTGGAATAGCGAATTGCATCCTCTGTCTGCGCAGCAACTTGACAAACATTAGCATGAACTACTAAGGCAGTGTGACAGCCGCATGCTGAGAGCAAAGTCTCCCTAATGTGTTTTGGCATGCAGGTTTGTAATCACACATTTACATATGCAATGACCTACATTTGCATGTCAGATCACACACTGTCTGGCTTTATTAAGACCGGGCACCTCTCTGTGTTTGGCGGCCAGAGTGGCGAGAGAGGGCCAGAGGGTGGTGGGGTTTTTTTGGCAGTTGAGATGAACTGCCACTGAGAATTAGACTGAGATAGCCTGAGCATTAGACACTTCATTAGAGGTAATCTGTTTAACAGTGGGCACTGTATGTAAACTTCACAGCCCATTTGCAGCATCTTCTCTGCCCACCCAACCCCAGTGGTCTTCCTTCAAAGGGCAGTGTGGCTGACTGACAGCTTGTCTCATCTGCTCCCTTGTTCTGTCATACAATTCAGACACAGAGACCTGACATGAGAAGCAACATAGCTGCACATCTCCAACTATATAGGGGGACTCCCTCCCACACATAAAGGAATTTGGAAAAGGAATAAACTCATGGATAATAATAGGGCCATCAGTTGGTCAGAGAACATATTATACAGCAACGATTAGACTGCATTGCAATCAGGCTTTTTTTTTAAAAAAATGGCAGGATGTTCTATAGTATCTAACAAGAGGATTTTGATTTTTCCCCCCCAAATAAAGCAGAAATTCATGTACTGAACTAAAATGACCTATTTTAACTCATTCCTGTGTTCAAAATAAATCCATAGTTTGTGAGATGACAAATACAAGAACAGACTCTCATTCTCCGTGCCTTTTTTGACATCAATTCTTTCCTCCTTTCCTTTGTCAGAATACAGTATGATTTGCTTGGCACTGTACACAATGGCCACAAAAGAGACAAAAACTTTGCAAAATGCCATCCAAAGTGTAATCAAACAAGCATCCACCGCATAACAAGCAGCACACATTTTCACACTCTACTTATAGAGAGGAACATAACCACTATATAAAATGCATTTTCAGTCCAAATTCGACTACTTTGTTGAATTTGGTGCCTGTCAACAGCCTTTCGACTCCTTACTAAAGAACTGCAGCTATAGACCAGATTTCAACATTTTAATTAAATGGTTGCATTCCACCACAATGGCGGACCATTCCTCAACAATAGCATGGCCAAACACTTTTATGAATCTTTGAAAATGATGCTTGCAAAGAGAGAAAAAGAAGCACATTCTTGCTAATGATTTCCAAAATCCAAGAACAACTTTGCTTTGTTAACTATTACTTTCAATTATTTATAGCTGCACTATTTTGTACTGGCTTAATGTTCTGGGGACCTAACATAGTACATTTTCTCCTCTAGGACAATGGAAAAGAGTTTCCCTTGGGACTATGAAAAAAAACACTGAAGGGATACCAGTTATATTAGCACATTATCTAAAAATCACCTTGCACACTGCCTTTCTCCTCATTACACTATTTTTGCTGCTCTCATTCTTTATATTCTTTATTTTTATCTCTGGTATTATTCAAGCACGATACAGGTCTTTTTTCAGTCAGCTAAGGTGCCAACATCTGTCTGACGCAAAGCCTGTCACAAATCAGAAAGCAAGGACAAGCTTCAAATTTATGATTTAGCATTTTGCTCTGCAGCAAAAGCCACAAGGCCATATCATCACATGCAGAAGTTTAATCACACTCTCCCCTTCCAGAGACTGATTGCAACTGTATATTAAGCTACTTTTTCTATCATTGCATTTATCTTCCCCAGTCCTGAAGCACTTTAAAGAATTGTCCTGTTCAAAACAGAAGATATACTCTTGAAGCTAAGATTGTTAAAAAAATAAATAATATTTTCATGAGGGTAGGGTGCTGGCAGAAATACTCTCACTTGGAAGCACAACCTGAAGGTAAAAAAAAAATATTTTTTTTGACATTACGTTGAACAACTTTAACCCATTTGCGCATTTCTATTCTTCTCAAAACACAATAATCATGAAGGTTAGAAGCTATTCTGGGGCTTGGATGAATACTAACATGGGAACTTATCACTAGAAATAAAAATACTTTTGATTAAAAAATACACATTTTATTGCAAGTAACAAAATGTATTCCTATCCACTTTAATAGATAAGCAATAGACACTAGGTATAGCTATAGGAATATGTTGAAGGATTTTTCCTTAAAAAAATTAAAACTGAAATAGAGAGGATACACAAAGAATAAGATTGGGTTGTATAAATTGTGATTTAATGTTTTAATGTTTTATAGCAAAACACCATTATAGCAAAAATCCCCTTTCTCCATAACCTGGTTCTTCCAGGGATAAACTGTTAGCTTTACAGATATTTATTATTATTATTATTATTATTATTATTATTATTATTATTATTATTATTATTACTGTTATTGTTATTGTTATTATTATTTAGATTAGTATGCCCCCCCTCTCCGAAGACTTGGAGCAGCTCACAACAACAATAGCAATGCAATACAAATCTAATGTTAAAAGACAAAGTTAAGAAACCCACTATAATTAAAAAACAGGCAAGCTACACAATCGCACCACACTCAAGTCCTACTAGTCAGAAGGGGGGCATCAATCCCCCCATGCCTGGTGACATAAATGGGTCTTCAACATCTTGCGGAAGGGGAGGAGGGTGGGGGCAGTTCGAATCTCCAGGGGGAGTTGATTCCAGAGGGCCAGGGCCACCACAGAGAAGGCTCTTCCCCTAGGTCCCACCAGATGACATTGTTTAGTAGACGGGACCCGGAAAAGGCGAACCTCAAGGTGATGAGGGCATGAGTGACCATGAGCAGAGACTCCCTGTCCAAATAGGGCTGCAACTGGTGCACCAGGCGAACCTGGGCAAATGCCCTCCTTGCCACAGCCGAGAGATGGTGTTCCAATGTTAGCTGTGGATCGAGGAGAATACCCAAGTTGCGAACCCTCTCCGAAGGGGTCAATAATCCCCACTACAGGGTAATGGACGGACTAATGGAATTGTCCTTGGAGGCAAAACCCACAGCCACTCCATCTTGTCAGGCCCTAACAGCCTCCAGGCACCGGCACATCACTTCCACTGCTTTGCCAACTGGACATGGGGTGGAAATGTACAGCTGGGTGTCATCAGCGTACTGATGACACATCACCCCATGCCCTTGAATGTCCTTACCCAGTGATTTCATGTAGATATTAAATAGTAGGGGGGAGAGGACTGACCTCTGAGGCACCCCACAAGGGAGAAACCTTGAGGTCAACCTCTGACCCCCCACTAACACTGACTGCAATCGGCCAGAGAGGTAGGAGAACCACTGAAGAACAGTGACCCCCACTCCCAACCCATCCAGCCAACACACAAGGATACCATGGTCGATGGTATTGAAAGCCGCTGAGGTCAAGAAGCACCAGAACAGAGGATAAACTCCTGTCCCAGGCCCGCCAGAGATCATCCATCAGCGTGACCAAAGCAGTTTCCATGCTGTAGCCGGGCCTGAATCCTGACTCCCGAGGGCCTAGATAATCGGCTTCTTCCAAGGACCGCTGGAGCTGGAGCACCATCACCTTCTCGACAACCTTCCCCATAAAGGGAAGTCGGGAGACTGGATGGTATTATTAAGTATGTCTGGGTCCAGGGAAAGCTTCTTGAGGAGGGGGTGCACAAGTGCTTCCTTGTAGGGAGCCGGGAAGGACCCCCATCCTCAAAGAAGCATTGACAATCTCCTGGACCTAGCTGCGTGTCACCTCCCTGCTGGCCGAAACCAACCAGAAGGACACGAATCCAGTAAACAGGTGGCGGAACTCACAGCTCCAATGGCCTTGTCCACTTCATCAGGTGTCACCAGGTCAAACTCCTCCCAGACAGGTGGTCAGCCAACACTGCAGTCCAATTGGAGTCAAGGTCCATCTTAGTGATTTTATCAGCGAAAAATGCATTAAAGTCCTTGGCACTGCCCTGCAAGGGCTGCCCAACTCTCCCCTGATTTAGAAGAGAGCGGGTCACCCTAAACAGGGCAGCAGATTGATCTGAAAATCATCAATCTCCGGGTGTGTAATTTCACTACAATTTCTCAGCTTAATTTGGTAGAATACTCATCAATGCTCAGCTAGCTGAGAATCTTTACTGCAGGCAAGAATGAATTGTCACCAACAGATAGAAAGTCTATTATAATGTAAAGTTATCAGGGACTTGTGTATTTTCCCAACTGACTGTTTTTCCTACTGTCCTTCCAAATAAACTTAACACTAATTTAAACCCAAATCTGGGCAGCTCTCAACAACCTCACCTCCCTTAATGGCCTTAATGGCCTTGGACAACTGTGATATATTTACAGAATGTTCCTCTCTTGCTGAGAACCATCTTGCTGGAACTCGAGTATAGATAAAGCCACTACAGCCAAAGAAATTAATTGCAATTGCAACTTACATTTTCATCCAAAATAAAAAATAAAAGAATATAGCATCAGATTTGATTTTAAGGTAAGTATATACATCTTGAAAATGTAAAATCTGTGTCACTTCTTTTAACCCTGCTGTTCTGTTTAAGAAAAGTAACAAATCTTATGTTCCCGGGTCACCCTGACCCGGACCGAAAACTCTTCATTTGCAGTGCTTATGTTTGGTCTTTTTGAAAGCTTTTTTCACTTGGAAAGTAGTCTGAACATTTCT
Source organism: Erythrolamprus reginae (assembly GCF_031021105.1). Classification (NCBI taxonomy): domain Eukaryota; kingdom Metazoa; phylum Chordata; class Lepidosauria; order Squamata; family Dipsadidae; genus Erythrolamprus; species Erythrolamprus reginae. The sequence goes on along the minus strand of NC_091952.1, from coordinate 111,952,076 downwards.
GCACACAATGATATGAAAATTGAAATGAAAAAAGTAAATCTTATTGGTTTATTTTGCGGATATAATGCACGCCCCCCCTGTTTTTGTGAAATTTTTTTCAATTTATGGATAGTTTTGCTTGCAAAATGCATTCTATTTTACTAAAGTTGGTATGGGATTGGTAGCTTGAACATTTCTGAACATAATGATATGAAAATTGAACTGGAAAAATTGATGCATATTGGTTTATTTTGTTGATGAAATGCACGCCCCCCCGTTTTTTTTAAATAGTCTTCACTTTATGGATAGTTTTGCTAGCAAAATACATTCTATTTTACTAAAGTTGGTGTGGGATTGGTAGCTTGAACATTTCTGAACATAATGATATGAAAATTGAACTGGAAAAATTGATGCATATTGGTTTATTTTGCACATAAAGTATGCCTCAATTATTTCAATTTATATAAACATTATGCTGTTAATTTCAAACTTACATACTTTTTTTTAGTAAAATGGATTTGTTTCATAAAATTAGTTCTCTGGCTACAATGTGGTTGATTTTCAAAAGGATATTCCAAATATTTCTAGACAAATATGTATAAACAGTGACAATAATGGCACACAGCAAGGCCGAGGGGGGTGGCCCTTTTGTGGCAAAAATAAACCAATAAGAACCATTTTTTTCAGTTCATTTATATTTTTCTTATATTCAGAAATGTTCAATTTAGTATATCAAACCTTTTGGGGGAAAATTCCTTAGGGATTTGTAGCCTTAAAAAATAGAAATTGACACGAAATTAAAAAAGGATGGGGGGAGGGGCTTTTTGATCAAAATAAAAATATAAGTCTCAATTTTTCCAGTTCAATTTTCATATCATTATGTTCATGAATGTTCAAACTAGTTTTCCAGTTGAAAAAGTTTTCAAAAAGATCAAATTCAAGTACCTAAAAAAAATATTTTTGGTCCGGTCACATACGAACAGAAACAGATTCAAAGTTATGATTTTTTTTTGCCCAGAAAACAATTAGCCACCACCCCAAAAATATTTTTTGATGATCAGCATTGTTAAATTGAGTAAATGAATGCCTAAGATTTTAAAGAATATTTCGGATTTGGAGCATAAAAAAATAAAAAGTGAAAATGGTTGCAAGCAGCCAAGGGGGGGGGGGAGGCCTTATTTCTGATGTTAAAAAACCAATAAGAATCATTTTTTTCAGTTCCTTTATATTTTTCTTATATTCAGAAATGTTCAAGCTACCAATCCCACACCAACTTTAGTAAAATAGAATGCATTTTGCAAGCAAAACTATCCATAAATTGAAAAAATTTTCACAAAAACGGGGGGGGCGTGCATTATATCCGCAAAATAAACCAATAAGATTTACTTTTTTCATTTCAATTTTCATATCATTGTGTGCAGAAATGTTCAGACTACTTTCCAAGTGAAAAAAGCTTTCAAAAAGACCAAACATAAGCACTGCAAATGAAGAGTTTTCGGTCCGGGTCAGGGTGACCCAGGAACATAAGATTTGTAACTTTTTTTGCCCAGCAAAAACTAAGCCCCCCACCCCCCAAAAAAAATTCTCATAGAGAGAACCCCTGAAATGATGAACCTACATGAAATTTCAAGTTTCAGATATGCAGGGAAAATTTTTTACAGGGACTCAAACTTGGCTTCGGGTCACATACGACCCGAACAGAACAGATGATTGCTAGTTTCAGGAGAATTATTTAAATTTGGTTTCAAAAAATAGAAATATATCAAAAGTTATACTTTTTTTATGATCAGTTTTAGTTATATAATCTTTTCAGGGATATCTGTATTAGATGAATTACAATTTTTAAGGCTTCAGTTTTTCTTTCCTTTCTTTCCTTTCTTCTTATTATTATTTTTTTTAGTGTTCTTCATTACCCCATTTCATTCCTGTCCATGTTTCCCATTCATGTTTCCACTAATTCCAGAAAAGGGAATCAGAAACAGATTCTGGAATAGATGATATCATTGGCATTCAAACTACCTTTTAGTCTATATGATAACAGTTCTTTTAATATTAATGTATTTCTGACTACCTGCTTGTACTAGGTTATCTAGATTACTTTACCTGTGGTTGAAACTGAGACACAGGAGGACCTGGCAGACCCTGTGATTGTTCATCCATTATTTCAAATCACAATCCTTTTGAATAACCTGCATTAAAACAGAATACAATGAAAACAGATTTTTATTTGCATTTTTCTGAAACACTTTACAGGGTTAATGAGCAAAAGATTATAATCGTAGTACTGATAAAAGAAGAAACCACAGAAAAAATAGTGAAGTTAATGTATTTACATACAGGAAGAGCACGTTCAGTCAGCCAAAGAAACATCAATTGATCTTATTTTGCATGTAACCTTTAGCCCAAGTTTGCATTTAAATATCTGTGCCCTTTTCATTTCATTTTATTTTCTACAGATGAAAGCTGGTGGCTCACAATTTCATCTACATAATCTTTTTGGAACTACAGAGACATCTGAAGGATCCAAGACATTTATCACAATGATGAAACCAACATTGTGCTATACATACAATATTACAACATACATACAGTTAACAGGCTCAGACTTAACCCTGACAAGACCGAATGGCTATGGGCACTGAAAAATTACAGCAATTGTCCATCTTTGGTTCAGGAGGCGTGTGGAATTACCGCACTCAGAACAGGTTCTCAGTTTGGGTGTCCTCCTAGATCCACAGCTAGGATTAGATCATCACCTGAGAGCTGTGGCCAGGAGGACCTTTGCACAGGTTCATCTAGTGCACCAATTACAACCATACCTGGATCAAGAGGCTCTTCTCATGGTCATTCATGCACTTATCACCTCACGCTTGGATTATTGCAATGCATTCTACATGGGGCTACCCTTGAAGAGCATTCTGAGACTGCAGCTGATCCAGAAAGCAGCCACGTGAGCTGTTGTGGGTGCACTGTGGTACCAATTCTGTACCAATTCTCCATGGTCTGAACTAGCTTCCAATTGGTCTCGGGACCCAATTCAAGGTGTTGGTTATTACATTTAAAGCCCTACATGGCTTAGGGACAAACTATCTTCAAGACCGCCTCCTACCACATAGCTCCCAGCAACCGATAAGAGGCCACAGGGTTGGCCTTCTCTGGGTCCCGTCAGGTAAACAGTGTCGGCTGGCCGGCCCATGGGGGAGGGCCCACTTTGTGGCTGCTCCGGTTCTTTGGAATCATCTACCTTCCAAGATCCGGACTGACCTCACTCTACTGGCCTTCTGAAAAACCATAATGTTCTGGCTTTTCCAACAGGCCTGTGGTTGAGTTAATGGCACACCATCAAGATCTGACCAGGAATGATATGCATGGGTTTTTTTTAGCTGTTTGGGTGTTCATCGTGGATTTTAAATTGTTTTGTACTGTTTTTTACTATGTTTTATTTGTATTTTATGTCCATTTGCTGTGAACGGCCCAGAGTTTTATATTTATTTGTAAAATAAATAAAATGCATTCAGAAAGTATTCCTCCCTCCCTTAATTTTGTCAATTTTGTTGTGTACTTAGGATCCTTGTCATATTGGAAAGTGAAACTTTGGCCCTGTCTGAGGTTCTGAGTTATAGAATAGGTTTTCACTGAGGATATGTAATTTGCTCCATTCAGCTTCCCCTCAACCCTGACCAGTCTCCCAGTCCCTGCTGCTGAAAAACAACCCAAAGCATGATGCTGCCACAACACTTCATTGTTAGGATGATATTGGGCAGGAGATGGGCGGTGCCTGGTTTCCTCCAGACATAATGTTTAAAGTTGACACCAAAAAGTTCAATTTTGTTTTCATTAGACCACAGAGTCTTGTTCCTCACAGTCTGAGAGGACCTTCAGGTGCTTTTTTGCAAACTCTAAGCAGGCTTTCATGTGTTTTGCACTGAGGAGAGGCTTCTGCCTAGCCACACTGCCATGAAGCCCAGGTCAATGGCAGGCTGCAGTGATGGTTGTCCTTCTAGAATTCTGTCCCATCTCCACACAGGCATTCTGGAACTCAGTCAGAGTGACTATCGAGTTCTTGGTCACCTCTCTTACTAATAAAGACCGTCTTCCCTGATTGCTCAGTTTGACTGGATGACCAGCTTGTAGAAGAGTCCTGATTGTGCCAAATTTCTTCCATTTGAGAATTATGGAGGCCACTCTGTTCTCAATGCAGCATAAATTTAATTGTAGCCTTCCCCATATCTGTGTCTTGGACTAATCCTGTCTTAAGCTCTGCAGGCATTTCCTTTTAACCTCATAGCTTTTGCTTCGCTACAATATGCAATGCATTGTCAGTTGTGAGGTCTTCTATAGAGAGGTTGTCTCTTTCTAAATCATGTTCAAGTTAATTTACCGTAGGTTGACTCCAATCAAGGTGTAGAAACATGTCAGCAACTATCAAGAGAAAAATGGGATTCACCTGAGCTAAATTTCAAGTGTTGTTGCAAAGGGCCTGAATATTTATGCCAATGTGGTACAGTGATAACTCATCTTACAAACCCCTCATCATACAAACTTTTCGAGATACAAACCTGAGGTTTAAGATTTTTTTGCCTCTTCTTCCAAACTATTTTCACCTTACAAACCCAAGCCACTGCCACTGCCACCGCCTCTAGACTTCTGTTGCCAGCGAAGTGCCCATTTTTGCACTGCTGGGATTCCCCTGAGGCTCCCCTCCATGGGAAACCCCACTTCTGGACTTCCGTTGCCAGTGAAGCACCCGTTTTTGCCCTGCTAGGATTCCCCTGCAGCATCACAAAAACATGGAAGTCCGGAGGTGGGGTTTCCCAATGGGCACTTCGGCTGGCAAAAGGGGTGAGTTTGGGGCTTGCATGCATTAATCGCTTTTCCATTGATTCCTATGGGAAACATTGTTTTGTCTTACAAACTTTTCACCTTACAAACCTTGTCCCGGAACCAATTAAGTTCGTAAGATGAGGTATCACTGTATTTCCATTTTTTTTTCTTCTTAATAAATTTACAGACGTTTCTAAAATTGTTTTTACTTTGTCATTATTATAGAGTACTGAGTGTAGATTAATGAGAGAAAAGGTTCCGGAGAACATTTATATTGCTAGAGAAGCCTTGTAAACATACTAGAAATAAGAATTGGTCTATTCATTCTTATTCATAAATACATGACATCCTCTCAAAAATAAGCAGACATGTAATTCTGCTTAACAAACTTTCTGAGGTAAATCCAGGATAATCTGTAAACCTCCTTGTGCAAATCCCAGAAGGGTGAGTTAGTACTGCCAATGATATAATTCTAAGTGTATGTAGGATTGTAGATTTGCATGCAATTTTTCCTGAGGCACGTGACTATAAAATAATAAAAGGTTAAGTATATACTACAGATTTGCCCAGATTTAAATCATGTGGATAGGTTCCCAGAGGAGCAGGATTTCTTCAATTTCTCCTACTTCCAGAACCCCCAAAGGCATTAAACATTTAGATTAGCTTGACAGTTGGTCCAAATATATTCCTTCCCATTGGAAGCAGTAAGAGGAAATATTTTTCCCAAATAAGAAAAAAAGGCAGTGACAATGTTTTTATCCTGCCAGTCTTGTTACCAAATGGGCATCTGAATCTTTTGGAGAAGGTTTTGAGAGTTCTGTTCAAACAATAAGAACATTCTGCCAGCAGCGGCATGAAATGACAATTTTTTAAAAGCACATTTTAAAACCCATAAAGATAATTCCTTATTATCCATTTATTCAAGAAGAAGCTAAGACTGAATGTCAGCATTGAGTAAAATGAAAATGTGAGTATATTTTATTAGCTATAACTTTTTTCTCAATAGTATTATTGAGATCTGAAGTAACTTTAAATGTGAAAACACCGTGGAGGATATAAGATATAAAAAACATGTTGCAAAGAATGGTAACAACAGAAATACATTTCTACAGCTCCTTGTTAAAGTCAAGCCAGAAATTCAAATATACTGGATGCAGAAACACTGAAAAAGTCTATCCAACAGAATAATGTCACATAGCAGAATTACTGACATAATATTTGCACTTTTAAGACTGAAAGCTTCTTTTTAAGGTGTTATAAAAATGTAAATTAAAGTACAAATAATTTTTTCTAGACATTTTTTCACCAACATCTCTATTTGCACCTTTTAATTCTTAAACTAGGTGGTTCTCCATACAATGGTCCCTAAGCCTTTGCATTGTGCTTGAAACGTTACCAGAAAACTGTTCCACGGTAGTTATTTCCTTTTGTTTTTAATTTTAAAATAATTGTAACTGATGCAAGCAGCACATGTCTTAATAACAACCTCTACACTTAAGACCAGTGTGTGTGAGGGGGGGGGGGAGATATATGAAATCAATATTAAAGAATCCTGGGTTTTCTTAGAAAGGTTAGATATTATGATAACATTTCCCTTGAAGACACTATCCATTTTCCCTGTAGTATGTTCAATAAGTTTATTTTTTTAAAAACCCATTCATTTTCACTGAATTAAACCAAACTCTCTTCTGTACAGGGAGAGGGAGAGGGGGAGAGGAGGAGAGAGAGAGGGAGTGTGTGTGTGTGTGAGAGAGAGAGAGAGAGAGAAGGAGGTTTTGTTTGAACTTGATGTGCTGAAAAACAACTCTCAGAACACATTTCAGAATGTTCTACAATCTAAAAGAATTTGATTATTAATACGGACTTTTAGAGACAGAGAAACTTTATTAAAATATATGGTTATACACCAAACAGAAGTGAAAAATAAATTATATTCCATCCAATTTCAAAAAGAAAACATTATTCATGCCTCCGGTATACAAATCAAGTCCAGAAACTTCTAATGGATATGATGGTAAAAACATCAGCAATCATTTTATACATCTCCCAATTCTGTAGTTGCATATAGCATGTAACTGTCATATGAGAGCAGCCTGGATAGTTGTAATTAGAGGGAGATTAACTCTGCCCTCCAAAAATGATAGATATGGTATTTCAGAAGCAGGTGTGCTACTGTCTCAATTTCAAAGTCTGAGCAGAGACACCAAAGCTTTTCATAAGGAATACCATTGTATCTTTCTATCAGGACCATTCAGTTAAGAGCACCCAAATGTGTTCATATAAAGGTCCTTCTGTGAGACAAAACCAATAAAAGATACAAATACTGGAGGATTGTAAAACTGAGTTCTGTTAATATTGTAGCAGAAATGAAAAATGGTTTTGAGTTTGTTTTGGTAAAACAAAACCTAAAATTTTCTGCTTGACTTCTTTCCAGGTTTAAATTAAATAGCATTACTGGGGGTGTGGGAGGCAAATCTACTACAGTGAACCATGTCATCTATTATTTGTTTCTTCCAACAAGACTGGTATCTGTCAGCACTTGTTGGGGTAATAATTAATCTCTCCAAAATTTGTTTTAGCTAATAGTTCAATTAGCTCAGACAAAAGAAAGGCAGGACTGGGTAAATTCTAGTGTTAATGAGCCAGAAGTCAGCAAAATACTGGCCTCCTTTCTTACTTACTCTAAACAGAAGCAATTTCAAGCAATGCTAGGCACTTCTCCAGCCATTTACTAAGTCATTCTACCTCAATCCAAACTGAATAATATATATATTTGTAAGGGGAGGGGGAGATGAGTAGTAATTTCTGCTACGGAGCCCTTAAAACTTAAAACTCTCCCTTGAAAATACCTTTAGAAGCAATATATATTCTTCAAATGTAGTTCAGCTGATCAACACCCACTGACCAATTTAATACCCCAGGGAATTTAATCATGAATGTCACCTTTTAATTCCTGTAGTAAAGGGCCTGAGAATTTTATTAAGAGGTTTAACTAACAAAGGAAGTTTTCTCCTTCTCTTCCTCTCTCCCCCACATCCTATTTTTGACAAAACACAAACTAAACTGTTCAAAAAAAAATAAAGAGAACACTCAAATAACACATCCTAGATCTGAATGAAATATTCTCATGGAATATTTCATTTGCACAACTATTCCATTTGCACAACTGCATTGTCAATCACTGATTGTCAATCAGTCTTGCTTCCTAAGTGGACAGTTTGATTTCACAGAAGTTTGATTTACTTGAAGTTATATTCTGTTTTTTAAGTGTTCCCTTTATTTTTTTGTGCAGAGTATTTTGGATTCGTTGGCAATTCTACACAACATACTTTGTGTGTGTGTGTTTGGGGGGTTTTTTTAGTGCAGCGCTTCCCTAGCACTCTAGAAGTCAAATTCCCATGGACTTCAGTGGGATTCGTTCCTGGATAAACAAATCTAGGCTTGCAAAATCTGGCACCATATTCGAGGAAAAAAACAAAACAAACCCATCTCTCTACTAGCCTCATCCCAATAAGGCTGGGTTCAATACCGAAACCGACCTGCGGCCCTAAGGCCTGCGCTTTGCCTTCAAACCAGGATGGGGAACAAGCACCCAATTCGGACTGGGGATGCCTACCAGAAACTCCGCTTCCACGCAAAGTCAATCGCGGACGCCGCCTCCAGCAAATCTGGGGAAGGATACCCCTTTCGCGTGCTTTCCTACCCACTTTTATTTACTAGCTACGTAATACTTAATAATAATTGTCAACCGGCTGCCCGTTCTCGTTTTGCTTGCAAAACCCAAAAGCAACCCCAGCCCGGCACTCTTTCTCTCTCTTTTTCAAGCTACCGTCCCAGCCGGCTGCGTTCTCGCAGGAAGTCCTTTCTGAAGAAGTGCTGCTCATTGGCGACACTAGGGGCTTGAAAAGAAGGAAGAGAGGCGAGCGAAAGGCGAAGGCGAGCCGCTTTCCCAGCCAGAAAGAGAACCGGTCCCCCCAGACCTACCCACCGGCCCCTCACGTGAGCCCAGGAAAGCCGGGCCACCGTCTCACAAAACAGCAAGCGAGTAGAACGGCTACTACCTACCGCCCGAAGAGCGGCGAAGGACGCCGGCGGGGGAAACGAGTCGCGGAGGGAGGAGTCGGGGAGGCTCAGCGAGAGCGCACGCGTCACGGGATGCCCGGGAACTCGCGCGCTGGGTCGGCCCGGAGTGGTGTTTGGGGAGGGGCAATGGAGGTGGCCGAGGGGAGGGCGGGCTAAAAATTCCCCGGCCCCGAATTGGCGGCTACGGTTTCGAGGCCAGAAAGTTCTTCGTGTGGAGAACCGAACTTTGGTTTTTTTTTTCTCTGAAAAAGACCCGCTCAGAGATTGTAGCCGCCCTGCCTTGCGCTTTATTATTGTTGTTGTTAATAACAATAATAATATTTTTATTTATTTATTATTGTTATTTCCCTTTAAGGGATAGCCGTGGTGTTGATTTCCTTTTCGGAGCCTAAAATGTGTAGGAGTCGTTACGTAATTCGGAATTTCTCGTGAATGGCTGATTGAATTTGGAAGCTTTCCCCGAATTTGGATGACCTAATATGACCCCTCTCAGTTTTAGACTGTATACAAACGAAAACTGGAAATGTCTTCAGTTAAACTTGGACCTTCAACAATTATGTTTGCATTTAGAAGCGATTGATTGCATGGGACAGATAGCCTAAGCACCCAGCCCTTTGCAAACATACCATATATATGTTTTCATACAATTTTGCTCATTGAAACTTTTGTTAGGGATAAAGTATCCCTTACATAAGTTACATTCTAACTAAAATCTTGATGTCTAGCCTGATGAAATGGTTTAAAAGGATTTCTAAGCAGGGTGACTAGTTTTCTGTAAATTTTATATCTTGATTACCTTACTTCAGAAATGTTTTTGTTTGTTTGTTTATTTATTTATTTATTCACTCACTCACTTATTATTTATTTGTCAAACGTGTATAGGATAGCAGTAGTTTGTATAAACATAACATAAGTAAAAAGTGACAATAAAAGAGGACACTAGGACAGGGATGGTAGTCACAGTGGTGTGCTTGAAGTTATAGCCTGTGGTGTGCTCTTACCGGCTTTGTTAATATAATGTGTAAGGGACAGAAAGATATCACAGCAGTCCCTAACTCTTTTATTCAGCTGCTTGTATGCTTCAGTATCTGCTTAAAATGTAAATGAATTACTAAGAAAGCCTCTCTTAACTGAAGATCAATCTCAGGATTGTCCTTTCTATCTTACTTTCTTGAATATTTTCTTGAATAATTATTTTTCAACAATCCTACAGTGGGATTTAACCAAAGGATGTTGTCATTTCTGAAGCCATTGGCTCCCATAACCTTCCCACTAGCACAAAAGTAAAATTAATTCTATGATTTGTGTAGCATGGGTACACAAAAGTATGTGTAACATCTAGCATAAGCAGTGCTGACTCCTGCTTATGCAAATGTGCATTATTGGAAGTTTTACTCAAATACTGTGTGACAGTGGGAATGTGAGGAGTGCTAAATATCAAACAGAATACTTGGGACCCTTGAAGTAGATAAATGGCTTGCAAACATCCTTTTGCAACAGCCTGAAGATTGCTTGCCCACATTGATTGGAAGCCTTGTCCCAGCACTTTATAATATGGGGAAAGTATTGGGAACTCTTTGCATACATCTGCACTTTTATTTCTCCAGCTTCTAAATAGTTAAAGGGATATACTCTGAACTCTGAAGTACAGGATTGGGTAGTTGGATTCTACCCTGTTCCTTCCAACACTATACCCATATGGTTTACTAACTCCAGCAACCTTTGGGGTGTGGGAAAGGGGAAGAACAAACTGCTACATCCCTATGTGTTGTGGTTCAGCCTGAGCCAGATCAAAGACCAGCTGCGTCTCTGCTGGCTCCATGCCCGGGGGAGGCTGAGAGCGGAAAGGAGAGTTCTTGGCAGTCAGACAGCAGTCACGAAAGTGAAGGTGATGCAAGGCCTGAGAGCTCTGGGGAAGGGCTCTCCCAAGCAAGTAGCTTGGATTCTCTGGATTCCTTGGAGTCCCTGGATGACGAAGCACAAGCTATCATTAGTATGCGACAGAGACACAGAGATCAAAGGAGAAATCAACTACGTAGATATTATCAGCGCTGAATGAGGAGCACCTGGGGGTTGGGTGTGGTCCTCATTAGCAGGGAAGGGTTTATAAGGCATGCGAACCCTTTCGGCAGCGTGGAGTGTTATCAAAGGGGAGTTGGAGTTATCTGCCTTTTCTCTCAGCGTTTTTGTTCCTCTCTCTTGGCCCAGCAGCCTTGAAGACTGGTGGGAGGTGTGTGTGTTTGTTAGCTCAACAGCCTCGTCTAGCATTAAGAATCCTGTGTTTCTGTATGAACAATTGCCTTCGTGTATCTATTTGGAGTTCCAGTGTTTTCCTGATCAGTAAGGACATTTTCTGTTGGCTTCTTTTCTCTTTATCATTATAAAACTGTGTTTGGATTCAACCGGTGTGTCTGGCTTATCTTTTGGGGTTGGTCATAGCCTCCGGAGTGACCCAGACAGAACACTATGGATCTGACATTTAATTGTGCAACATTATATCTATTTGCCCTCAACTGTTAGAGCATTTGGTTTACATTTATATAAATACATAAAATCTCTTTTCTCTTCAAACTTTTGTGAAACACCTTTTGTGATGAGTTCAAGGATACAAAATGACCTAGGAAAGCACCTCTGTTTCTGTGTCTATTGGAGGACTTTAAATCCTTTTGAAAACGCTGTATATCTACGAATATAATGTGCCCTTTATATTATTACTTCAATTCAGAAAACTCAGTAATGGCAATGTAGCCATAATTTTAAGAGATGGGCTAATGCTGCATTTTTCCTGCTAAATAGGAATACGAATATTAAACACCTATGGAAGGGTGACATATTTCAACTTTATTAGTAATAAATATATTACTAATATACTAATTATTATTAATAATACACTAATATTACTAATAATGGGTCAGACACACATGCACAGAAATACAGAGCAAACAATGTATATCATCTGTGCTATTTCTTGTTTGGCAAATTGCTGGGAGGCAGAGGCCTTTTTTCCTTGTTTTCCTATCTCAAAACTAAGGTGCATCTTATACTCCGGTGCATCATATGCTCCAAAAATTACAGTATGTATGTAATTAGTTAGAAATCCTTCTCACATCTAGTGAAACGGTGAAGGGATTTAAAGCAAACATCTCTTTTTTATATCTATATATACATTCACCACAAAAATATGTAACCCTTCCCTGGTACAGAGCTGAAGGGATTGGATACTGTAGCCTAGAGGTTAATTCTCTGCCTTACAAGGCAAAGGTTACAGGGAGTGTATGGCTAGCTGATGAGGCCAAAATAAGGCTGAAATAGATCTGTCCTAGATAGATCCTTTGCCCTCCCCAGGCAAATTTTTGTTGCTAAATGAGACATTTGTTTCATGACCTTTCCTGCCACAGTTAAGTGAATCACTGTAGTTAAAATAGTAACAGGGTCATTAAGGGAATCTGGCTTCTGTATTGACTTTGCTTATGAGAAGTTTGCCAAAGGTGATCCTATGACTCAGATACTGCAACCACCATAAATATGAGTCAGTTGCCAGGGGTCTGAATTTTGATCACATATGGGGATTGTTTCAACAATCACTGTGGGAATGCTGCAAGGGTCATAAGTGTGAAAAAAATGGTCATGTCACTTTTTCCAGTGTCATAACTGAGTGGTCACTAAATGAACAGTTGTAAGTCGCGAACCACCCAGAAAGATGGCTGCTTCCTTGCTGAAAATCACATTGTTGAAACAAAGCGTGGTAAGGACAGCTGAGAAGACTATAGGAAATTCACTTTTTGTTATTTGGGATACTGCTTACAAGCCGTATGTGCTTAGAGCTCATAGTGTTGTTAGAGACCTCACACACCACTTCATGATCTGTTTCTGTAGCTTCCCTCTGGAAGGAGATTTCAAAATATCCTTAGCAGGATTATTACATTCTGTGACAGCTTTGTTTCTTATGCCATTCATCTTGTAAATTTGCAGAATTCTTTTTGTTTAACCATGTATATTACACATTCAAACCGATGATACCCAGTTATACATTTCCACCCCATGTCCAGTCAACGAAGCAGTGGAAGTGATGTGCCAGTGCTTGGATGCTGTTGGGGCCTGGATGGGTGTCAACAAACTCAAACTCAACCCAGACAAAACTGAGTGGCTGTGGGTCTTGCCTCCCTAGGACAATTCCATCTGTCGGTCCATTACCCTGGGGGGAGAATCATTGACCCCCTCAGAGAGGGTTCGCAACTTGGGCGTCCTCCTCGATCCACAGTTCACATTAGAGAAACATCTTTCAGCTGTGGCGAGGGGGGTGTTCGCCCAGGTTCGCCTGGTGCACCAGTTGGACCCTATTTGGACCAGGAGTCACTGCTCACAGTCACCCATGCCCTCATCACCTCAAGGCTCGACTACTGTAACGCTCTCTACATGGGGCTACCTTTGAAAAGTGTTCAGAAACTTCAGATCGTGCAGAATGCAGCTGTGAGAGCAATCATGGGATTTCCCAAATATGCCCATGTTACACCAACACTCCGCAGTCTGCATTGGTTGCCGATCAGTTTCCGGTCACAATTCAAAGTGTTGGTTATGACCTATAAAGCCCTTCATGGCACTGGACCAGATTATCTCAGGGACCGCCTTCTGCTGCATGAATCCCAGCGACCAGTTAGGTCCCACAGAGTGGGTCTTCTCCGGGTCCCGTTGACTAAACAATGCTGCTTGGTGGGACCCAGAGGAAGAGCCTTCTCAGTGGCGGCCCCGGCCCTCTGGAACCAACTCCCCCCAGAGATTAGAATTGCCCCCACCCTCCTTGCCTTTTGTAAGCTACTTAAAACCCATCTCTACCACCAGGGGGGAATTGAGATACTCTTTCCCCCTAGGCCTTTACAATTTTATGCATGGCATGTCTGTATGTTTGTTTGGTTTTTATATTAATGGGTTTTTTAATTGTTTTTAGTATTGGATTCTTATTGTACACTGTCTTATTATTGCTGTTAGCCGCCCCGAGTCTCCGGAGAGGGGCATCATACAAATCCAATAAATAAATAAAGATGTTTTTCTGTAATATATATGTGTGGGGGTGGTGTATACATAATGGTTATCTAGAGAGCTGAATGCAACAAAATTTCATTTTAATGTGTGCTGTTTAGTGCCCATTTAAAATGACAAAGTTTTTATTCTATTCCAGGGGTGTCAAACTCGCAGCCTGCCGGCCAGATGCATCACATGTTTGCCACACAAACCCCTGTTTAAGCAAAGAGAGAGAAAGTCGCAATACATCACGTGACGGCAATGTGATGACGCAAGTTTGACACCCCTGTTTTATTCTATTCTAATATTTGTTCCCAACCCTAAAAGGGGAAGTTTTGCTCATAGAATTTTTCAAAAGGGGATTGGATGAATTTATGGGAAGTATTCTGGAATGTGAGTATTCAAAGGACTTTGCTACCTACATCAAAATGATATAAACAATGTCCCTTCACTGTAAGCTGCTTCCATTTCATATGTATGCAAGCATCACTCTGTCTATATTGTTTTGGCATTCTGCCCCTCCCTTGTCTGTCTCTCCCATAGATAGTGCTGGTCTTAAGAAGATTAGTCATTACAAGAAACAAACTGCTGAACTAAGATGACCCTTGACTTGATCCAGCAAAGCTATTATTATGTGCTTATTTCTGGACTCATCACTGTCATCTCAGTGACTGTGAGTGTTTATGTACCAGTTTAGACTGATACACCAGCCACAACTCCACCTGTAGAGAGACATCCTTGCAAAACACTCAAATGACTTCTAACTGGATTATTGCAATGTGCCGAACTGGGATTGTGACTGCAAATGGATTCAAAAACCTCAATTACTTCAAAACAGAGCAGATGAACTACTAGCTAGTTTGGCCAGTGCAATCAAATGCCACTGCATTGCAGCCCACCAGTTTCCACATTTCCAGGGTTTGTCCAAAGTAGTTGCACTTAAAAGCTTAAGTGGTTTAAGATTAGATTACTCAAAAGGGCATTTCCTCTCACCTGTTTCTACTTGGACTTTGAGATTTTGGTCACTTCTCCAGATTCCCTACACTGGAGTTCTAAATCGCTTTGTGCCATGTCTGTCTCTGAGAATCTGGCAGAATCTACAAGCCCCTTCTTATAAATACATATTTAAATGCACAAAATACTGTACATGGAAACATATTTATTACAAAGGAAATCAATAATATTCAAGTGCAGTTATCAAAACATTAAAAATAACCAATGTGTAATATAGTAATATATATGCTTTATTCATGCATTAAATCAATAACAAGGCAAGCTACATTTCTGCTAGAACTTAATGAATAAAAGTTATAATTTTTTCACCATCCAAATACATGGACCTCTTGAAGTCTATCTAGAGTCTATCTCTGCCCTAGAAATGTGGTAAAACAGGAGAGACAAACTAATCTCTTTAATAGTGATGCCTTATTTCAAATGTTCACCTGCTGACTGCATTATGTACTTTTTGACAGCAGGCAAATACCTTTCTATTTCTGTAATTAGTTTTATCTTAGTGATTACTAGTTTGAGTAAGCTCTATCTCCTATTATGTGACTGTTGTTATTACTGAGGATCATATTGCTTTACCTAAGGCTGCTGGTTTATTGTTTATAACATTTTAATATTGCAATTTTGATTATATAAACCTAATGTGTTTTAAATTATAACAGAATAAACAGTCAATAAATGCACATATTCTATAGGTTATTATAGAATAATATTGTATTGTATAGTATTGTATATATTATATAAATATATATTATATTTATGTATATGCCTTGCTCAAAAAGTTATTGATAATAGATAGCTTAAATATAATAATATAATATAATTAATATAATATATAATATAATATAATATATTATAATACAATACAATACAATATAATATACAGTATAATATAATTAATATAATATAATCAATACAATACAATATAATATGACATTCCATATGGATACAGAACATGAAACTAATGGACAGACCCTCTTGAACTTTCCAGTTACAGTCATTTATGCAAAATCACAGCAAGTATCAATGGAAGAGTTTTATCTAACTTTTACTATAAAATACTTGTGAGTAATTTATAGCAATTACATATTTTTTTTCTGCAGTAGTTTTACATAGTAAAAAAACCCCCAGTCTTTTTGGGTCTAGAACTGAATCAAGAACTTAGCAATAAAACATAATATATTTAACTATGGTTAACAAAATCATAATTGGCTGAACTCATACAACATGCAATTTCTGAACATACAGTTTGCAAATCCCAATGGGTGAATTGATTAAGATGTTAAGCCAAAACAAAATAAGACCCATTATATCTTAAAGCAAGATGTGAATCCTGCCACAAGTCATGTGGAAATTAAGCTAAGAATGCAGCTTTTCTGGGTAGAAATATCTTGGCCACAAATCAATGCAGGATGCTAAGATGTCTGACTACCTTCACAGCGTTTATTGCTTTTTATACAGTTTTCCAAACAGCAAAAGGTAGAAGAAAATAACAGCATTTTTATTTGTAAATTCTCCCAGCAAATTTTTAAGAACATCCTATCAACACAACCTAAATGAGATCACATACCAGCCAAGGATACTATCCTGAACCGTCCTGGTTATATGAACTGGGTGAGATAATGTAGGCATGGGCTATTGTTGGCTATTGTTTTGCTGGAGAGACGGAGTAACGACACGGACACAAGAGCTGGATTTAAATTGGGTCATTTTTATTAACATAAATTTGCATAATTTATTCAATACTTTGCATAAATTAGCATAATCAACTATGACCCGGAAATGGACCTGCAGGGTCAAACAACTACTTCCGGGGCGGAAATGACGTTATGCCAAAAAACATTCCTGGGCAACTCATGGGCGTATCTCAATGCAAGTCCAGGTGAGGGCCAGGCCGTCACCTGCGACCCTGCCATGCTGTGCATGAGGGGGGTCCCACCGGCTAACCCGAATCCGGGAATTAAAGGTGCAGGACCCAAAGACAGGTTCCCCCCAGCTGCTCAGGCAGAAACTCCCTCCATGAGCTTGCGGAGAACCTGTCAATCATCCCCAAAGATGCCCAAGGGAGAACGCGCGGTTGCTAAACCACCCCAGTTTTCCGCCCCTAACCTGCCTACCCAAATGACCAAAGGTAAGCCAATTAACCTAATAAATGCAAGCACCCCCTAACCGCACATCCATCACCCCAGTGTGGAATGGGCGAAAAAACAGCTCGGCTAAGAGGCAGAACTGCAAAAAATTCCCATTCGGCCCCCTAAGGGCGACCCCTAAGCACACTGCAAAATAGTGGAGGGCGGGCGGGTGTCTGCTCGAGGCTCTGCAGTCCGGGCGAAAAGGGAGAGCCCCGGGCCTGCTCGCCCTTATATAGGGCAAGCAGGCCCCGCCCGGACCTACCAGGAGCCTGGCCAATCAGGCCTGACCTCCCAAGCGAAGTCTCGCATCGCGAGACTTCGCCCGGGATCCAAAATGGCAGCCGCCATGAGGGACCGTGTCTCCCGGTCCCTCCAGCAAAGCCTGCTGCCGGGTAAGTCCGGCGCTGTCATTTGTATTTTGTTGGGATCTGCTGGTTCTAGTTCAATCTAGAAATTCAATACTCTTGATTGTGCAGTTTTATTAGCACCAATAAATGGAGTATAGCAGTGAATTTTAAAGGATGCTGTCAGTTGATGTATGATTCAATGTATCATTTGTTCTTTAACACTATTGTTTAACATTATGTTACTTTCATGGTTCCTATATCTTCAGGAAGTTATAATCACTATTAAATGTGGCTCAGATGGTCTTCCTATCATCGCATAAGACTTTTACTTTTTAAAAAAATGTTCCAATAGTGTATGGGATAAAATGTTGGTTAGATTTAGCAAAGAAGGGAAGATAAGATTGAGTTATTAGAGAAAAGGGTATCTGAGTAGTGGGCAAATAGAAAATGTGAGAAACCCCATATAACAATGCATTAGGTATAAGCTGAAGTAGAGAAGGGCTTCAACAGGCTTTTAAGCTTTTCTTACAATATCCAACCACATTAAAGTGCATTCTAAGAGTACTAGAAATATCTGTTTCCTGATTTTGCTACTTCAAAAGACTGACATTGTTTATAATGATGCCTTTCTGAAGAAAGCTTCCCCAGGTTTCCTTGCTGAGACTTATATAGCTTCAACTTTAAAGGCAGGTAAAAATTCAGCTCGTTATACAATTAATTTCCCAAACCCCTTGTTCAATATTGATACCAACATTTCAATAGCAGCACTAGCACAGAGACAACAGACAATATTATCTTTGATTGTCCATCTTGCATGAATTGTTTTTATAGAGGGATAATAAGCATAACATTGTAATTGATTATCAATTGATATTTTGGACATGAATTTAAAAAATGACAGCTGTGGTCATAGTTTGAAATAAATGGTAAAAAATTCCCAAGGAATTATGGAGGAATGTAAATATTGTAAAAAATGGATATAGTTTCAAAATTGATTATACTTAGAAGTATCCTGCCGTTAATAACTTGAAAGTATTTTAAGCAAATTCATGAATTATTAGAGTAACATCTCCATCCAAGCTTTGTCCTCGATTCTTCTACAAATTCCTGGGTACATGTTGAATTGAATTGTAAAAATATTTATTCTTGTACATAGCTCTGATAATCCTGCTGCTGAATATAGAACGTGCCCAGAAAATAATGGCAGAAAACTGAATGAAAAACATATTTTCTTTTCTTCAGAAAGGAAAACACTGTTTCCATTCATTTCATAATCCTATTATTCTTGATGAGTTTGGATATCCTGACAGCTCATTCAGGGGGCACATTGTCTCTTGATTTATCACATTCTTTCCTCCAATCCTTTATATCAGCCTTATATTATGCAAGGTGGAGATCCTAAATATCAGTCTCTTACTTTAGGCAAGATGTCACAGTTGGCTTACAATGCAAGATCCACCCTTTTCTATGCCTGCCTTGCGATACATACCATCTTCCCTGTTTTAGCATACACATAAAAACCATAGATGTTGTTGACTTTCTCCAACCTAATCCCATTAATTGTTTTGGCATTCTAGGGGCTAGGTCTTTGGAAAAAGTTACTCTATAGTATGCCTTTCGGGGGGGGGTGGAACAAATTAGCATCAGGCAAAGAATATTTTTTCAGATATGTGGGTAAATCATTTGTCTTAATTTCAAAATCAAATCATTTGTCTTAATTTCATTTGTCTTAATTTCAAAATTCAACCATTTCTTCTAGATGCATGTCTTGTTCTATCCTTTTCTGACAAATACATCTCAAAGGAAGGAGGGAAAATGTGCACAAGGCAAAATACAAGGAAGCAATGATTTTGTGTCATTCAGAGATGTCAAAGCTACAGGCTACATGCTTGACTCTTTTAGAAGAGACAAGAGCTAGATAGATTATTATTAGTAGGGATGTGTGAAAATGACTTTTTTATTCTCTGCTTACATAAGACTTCTAATTAACCACATCATAACCATAATTATTTAAAAGATTTATATATGGCTGCCCATTTTAGAAAGCACAATTTTTGACAGATCACAACAGCAATAAAACCCAAGAAACAATCAAAACCAAACAACCAAAGGTGGCATCCTATTCCTAACCCAACTCATATTTATGACCTTCCAGAAGCTTAAGAGGGTCATGGCCTTCCAGGTCTCAGGTAAAAAAATGTCTCACATGGCAAAGGTCCCTATTGAAAAGGCATAATTCCTAGGTCTCGCTAAATGACAATATTTAAGTGAAGTGACATAATATCAGCCCCGAGTCTTCGGAGAGGGGCGGCATATAAATCTAATAAATAATAATAATAATAATAATAATAATAATAATAATATTCGACATGGTTCCCACTCTATCCGACAAGGTAGAATAAGCAGATACTCTGAAGGAGATTTGGTTCTGCAAATAATCTAGCCCTGCGCCACGCAAGCTTTAAAGCTGAAAAACAGTCTATTGAATGGCATCTGGAAAGTTGCTGGGAGCCTTTGCAGCTTGTAGAACAGATCTGCAATGAGGACAAAGCAAGTGGTGCACACAAACTGCACATATTGACCTATTGTAACTTCAAGGACAGTCCCATACAGATTGCAATAGGCCAAACAGATATGACCACGAGTAAAGTTGCTCAGTCTAGGAATGGCATATACCATACCATACCATTTTTTAAATACAGTCCATCTATAAAGGCAGACACTTTTAAAATTAATTTTTACATAGTGTATATCCCTCAGTATGTCCAATGTTAAAATATTTTGCTTTATTTTGTACTAGTAAATCAAATTTAAGTGTTCTTCTTTAATTCTAATTCCTACTTTATTCATTCTTCAAAGTTCCATTCTATTAGTATTATGTGATAAAAAAATTTTTTTAAAAAAAATCAAAACGAAAGCATTTTCCTATGGGGAAGAGTTTTATATTTCCAAAAATGTATTTCAAATCTACCTAGACCTTAAATCTATTTGCAACTTTCCAAAGTCAAAGTTGTAATCAACTTATTTTCTGTTTATTAAAAAAAATTAAGTCTTTATTTATTTATTTATTCATTCATTCATTCATTCATTCATTCATTCATTCGATTTTTATGCCGCCCTTCTCCTTAGACTCAGGGCGGCTTACAACATGTTAGCAATAGCACTTCTTAACAGAGCCAGCATATTGCCCCCACAATCCGGGTCCTCATTTTACCCACCTCGGAAGGATGGAAGGCTGAGTCAACCTTGAGCCGATGATGAGATTTGAACCGCTGACCTTCAGATCTACAGTCAGCTTCAGTGGCCTGTAGTACAGCACCTTAACTTTGTATTTTAAATTTCATTTACTAAGGATTGAAGGAAGGTCATCCAGTGTTTTCAGACTTGCCATACAAACGTTCTTAACAGTCAAAATGCATTCTTTTTTTGTTTTATTGGATTTCTATTTTTAAATATACATCAATATCATTATATGAACACTGCATAAGGCTTTTAATAAAAAAAAACCTGTTTCAATTATGTATGGTATAGAATGTTGGTTTGATTTAGCAAATAAGGGAAGATAAGGTTGAGTTATTAGAGAAAAGGGTATTTGAGTAGTGGGTGAATAAAAAATGTGAGAAACCCCACATAACGCTGCCTTAGAGCAATGCATTAGGTATAAGCTGAATTAGAGAAGGGCTTCAATAGGCTATGCAATTCAATATGTTTTTTAAAAAGATTTAGAGCGAAATATTCTTCATTTACAAGCTTCCTTTGTTGCATTATCTTTTTCCTTTCACAAAAAGTTATTTTAAGAAGGCAAAAATGATAATTGCACAACACATGTTTTGACAGTAGCACTTTGGGTAAGAGCATCACTTCAGTTCAATATCAGATCATCTTACACAGAAGTACAGATGTAATGAAAGAGTGTAAAAATCTTTAAAGGTTTCTGGTGGAAAGGATTTTAATTAGAATCCATTCTCACTACTAGGAGAAAGTTTTAGAACAAAAAAGACAAGATAATTCTGGATATGCATTTTTAAATACATTTATAACATTTATTCAGGAAGTGTTTGGTAATAACATGGGAGGGGGAAAGAGATATTTTGGCTTCCACAAATAATACACACAAAAAAGCTTCATGGTTATTTACGTTTAATTGAAGTAATTATGATTTTCCCAACCTTTTACGTCCACAATTTTTTACAAAACTTTTAGCAAGTTTAATACTATTGATAAAACCTGCTTTCTTTCAATAGTAAATAATGACTTATCCGAATATTTTTACCAACATGAAAACATAAAAAATAATTTATAAAACTGTTCCTCTAATGTCAATTTAGTCCTTTGGAAGTCAAACTGCTGCATGTGGATTTCAATTTAATTTGTACCTTGTAACATACATTTATTCATGCATACATACTTTAATGGACATAACACACAGCACTATGCCCCTCCCTTTTGCTATTACATCATTATATAGCAAGATTTCTACATATAGGAATCTGTATACTATATTAATATCAAGACGTGCTTGCTTAAAGTAAGTCTACGGAGAGGAGCGGCATACAAATCTAATAAATAAATAAATAAACTATAGATAACTAATCTAAATACTAACTCTGGTGCTTCATTTTTAAATCAAATGTATAGAGGCATTTCTTGTATTATGAAGTAAATTCACAGGGTAAGATGTATTCTAGGTAACATCATTCTAATTTAATTTTTATCCTCAACCTTGTTGGGTTCAGAGTGGTCATCAGGTACCATAAATGAGATATTGTTATTCTCATTTTCTCCAGAGGAACTTTAAAAAAAGTTATCCTCCCTCTAGCATCACTCCATTCTGGACATTTAAAGTATTTCTAAAATGTTTATTTCTAAAATGCCTTTCAAATGCTTTATTTTCAAAATTTTCTGGTTGCCACTCCTGATAAGCTTTTCTTATGATCCTTGCTATAATCTCTTGCCCATCATGTCATTGTGATGCTGATTGGGTAAATAGAGTATGGTGAAAGTTCACTGTTGTTACATACATCCTAATATCTTCTAGGTAAGATGAGTTTCAGCCACACAGTCAGGTGAATTTTTTTTAAAACCCAGTATTTCCATGTTCCTTTCATACAATATTATATAGTACAGGAATATAATCAGAGAAAGGTTTTTTCCTTTTGAAATATCAGATTATAATCTCCAGTGTCCCTACAGTCTAAGATCATGTGGCTTGGGGGTGACAAATATTATAATCCAATATCTCTGGAGGACAACAGAATAAGAAAAGCTGTTGTAGAACATACTCAATACTTACAAATCATAGAAGTTAAGGAAAGCAACTTACACACGGACTGGGCTTTGGGATCCCTGAAATGGAAAGCTCCTTATATAATATATTCAACCAATGTCTTCCAGACTGTCAACTTCAATTTCTGTGAGGTTTGATTCTGTCAAGAAACACGCTTATGCTAAAATATTCTTGATGCTAGCATTAATCAATAACTATCACTGAAGTACATCAACCATGATAGTGAAAGAATAAAAATATTATACATCTCTTGGAACTGCGGCTTCGTATGGGGAAAAAAGGAGTTCTAACAGTTAATGGAAGTTGCAGACAGCCTGATGCAACTCCAAAAGCATATGCTGTAGGAGTGGGTTCTACTTACCTTCCCCATTAGTTCGCATTGTGAGGGAAGTGCATGTTTTGTGTGCATGTCACTTCCTAGAAATGATCCTCTGTGCATGTGCAGTACTATATAAAAAAATCAAGATGGTGCTGCCTATGGCACCATTTAAAAAAAAATATTTTTATGCCATAATTTTTCAATTTCAATTTTCACATCTTGATACATTATGAATTTCTCCAATTCTTACCTTCTATTCCATTATCCCTTGGTATTACCATGTTAATTATCCACACTTCCTTCTTTTCAGCCACAGTTAAATCTGCTGTGTTATGGGCCAATACTTTTATCAGTTTGTATTGAGAAATCCCACAAGATTTTAGCTTGTTCATTTTCTACTATCCTTTCAGCTATATTGTGCCATAGTTCCTGCCCTTAATCAACAATTTTTGCCATTGCTTCTGTCCTTTGAAACACTGTGCCCCCTCCCCCAAGATAAGAACTGCACCTATTATTTTGCCTTTTGAAAAACCTGAAGAAATGGCTTTGCCAACTGGGGTGGGGCTCCAGATGGTTAATAGGCTAGAAAATGCTCCATCTCCCACCCTGCCTTGTGTGCATCTTTCTCCCTTCTTACCCATCTATTAAAAAATTAAACTAATTTAATGCTATTATGTATTATTTATCTATTATTTATATTTATTTTTAAATATTGTAAACCACCTAGGTCAGGCAAGGTGAACAGCATATAAATTGAATAAATAAATAAATAACAATAAATTTTCCAACCAATTTTTCATTACCATCACATGATAATTTATTACACATGTTCCAGTGAATAATTTTGATGATTGTGTTATTATTGTCATCAATTTTCCCCCCTAAATAAGTAACATTTTTATTTCTCTTATGACTTTTGGCTCATGGTTTTTCTCTTTTTGGCCATTAACTATCCCGTACAGACGGTACATAAAAATCAAAGCCCATCAGTTTGCAGACCCTGAAGCACATTGTTTACTGTGTAATTTACTCACAGAATATCCTGATCCTCAGTAATTATTTCAAATGGAGACCGAACAGGTATATATAGCTAGACCTTTAACTTGGCTCTGATAATAGGGCTGCGGGATATTACAAATTACATGGACTTTTATTTAATGTATCTGACAAATATAAATAGGGCTCTTCATTTGTTCTTCATTTGTTCTCCAAAAAATGATATTTTCTAACAGCTCCAAATTTATGTATTTATTTATTTATTTATTCATTCATTCATTCATTCATTCATTCATTCATTCATTCATTCAATTTTTATGCCGCCCTTCTCCTTAGACTCAGGGCGGCTTACAACATGTTAGCAGTAGCACTTTTTTTAACAGAGCTAGGCTATTGCCCCCACAATCCGGGTCCTCATTTTACCCACCTTGGAAGGATGGAAGGCTGAGTCAACCTTGAGCCGGTGATGAGATTTGAACCGCTGACCTTCAGATCTACAAGTCAGCTTCAGTGGCCTGCAGTACAGCACTCTACCTGCTGCACCACTCCAGCTCAAATATTGTTGATAATAATTTTTACAAGTCCTCATCCATGTTACAGGTACAATGGAAATATACCTGGAGTGGAAGAGGAAGCACACAAATAATAGTAACTAGAAAAAATCATTAACTATATATATATATATTTTAAATTGAATTTTATATCTGACAGGCATCAAAACTTTCTGAAGAATTCAAACTGAACATGCAATAAATAAATAGAAAAGCCCTGGGATAAAATTGGAAAAATAATTCAAATTTCAACTTTTAAATGACAATCATTCTGAAATAGCATAGTAATTAATAACTATCTTGTGAGCAAGTTACTTTTATTTATGAATTATTATCAGTTCTAGAAATAAGTTTCGGAGACATTACAGCATGCTGATAATTTATCAATTATCTTGTTCATTATAAACAAATAGTGTTTACCTTCTACATCTAACAATCCTAACTAAGTAGACATAAGCTATATTTATTTCTGACATTCTATCATTAACTATTTTTAAAGATGTCTGAAACCTCTATATAATAAAATTATCATAGCAAGAAAAATATTTGCAGTTCTCAAAAGGTAATAAATGATGGGCTGATTAAAGATGATTAATGAGTTTGTGCTTCAGTGTTTCCCTTTGTTTCCTTGTTTAAAAAATCACGCACAGAATGAAATATATATATCATGTCAAAAAAATTAATTTTATGGCATACAAATTCTATAATTGGATGAAAAATAACACTATTGCCACCCAAAGAAAGTTGTTAGCACATAAATCTTTTAAGAAATCCAGCATTTTAAACATATTGGAAGATCTCTATGACTGCATAGTGATTTTAGTCTCTGGCTCTGATGGGTTTTTTCCTTTCAGTCAGACATTCAGATGAATCAAGAAATGATTTGAAAGTAACATTAATAAAATTGCATTTGGTATTCCTGGCCATTTCAGCTTCAACTACAATCCTAGATATCAAGGGCAGAGGAAGGTTGTACTGGTTTGTCAGTTTAATTGGGGGCAGAGGGCAGCCAAGAGCCAGCATAAATAAGGAAAATGGTATGCGAGTGGATGGTAATGAAATTTCCAGATGAAATTATATTTTGAGGTTTGGAGAGAAAGGTATCTTTTCTGGTGGTTTAAGCTTAAAATAAGGCACATACAGTACAACTTGTTAAACATTTTCCTAGTTCCCAAGGCAAAAAATAAAAAATCCTCCATTGATCGGGGTTTTCCACCCAAAGACATTAATGTAATTTCTTAGCACTTAGAGAAAGTAACACACCCAAACAAATTCAATAGTCGTATTTAGTCTCTGGGCCATTGGTTATATCCTTCTCTACATCTAAATTCCTTTATTTCAAGTATACATTTATGCTGAAAAATCAGGGATCTAATATTGAAAGACTAAGAGTAATGATTAATTACTTTCACATACTCAAATATGGTTAACAAATAATGCAGGGCAAAGGCCTGTAGGACTAAGTTTGAAACCTTATGTATAGATACTTGAGAATAAACTCTGTTATGAATGTTGTTATAAGAAATACTTTAAGATCCAGCCTTCCCATATCTACATCAAAACTCTCTGATGTTTCTAGTTTCTTCCTCTGCTTTCCTCAATTAAAGAGGAACTTTTGGAAAGCTTTTAAGCAACAAGTGTGAGCTGTATGTGACTGGAGTATCTGGTCACCAGGAAAGAATTCCCCTTTGGAGTAAACAAGAGCTAAATACTGTAAACAAGAAGTAGAAATAATAATGGAAAGAAGAGAAACTGCAAGGGAAGAAAGTGTAAGAATCTCATCTTTCCCCCTAAGGTTGGTGAAGTTGACAGGCAAGATGCTTCCTAAAATGTCATCAGAGCCCATTGTATATGAACTTACTGCATGCTAACAAATTAAATAGTAATCAAGAAGATGCAAAGAAATATACAATATGTGCTTTTCTGTATTTCAGAGAGAAGTAAATATGTGCATGCAAATATGCTATATAAAAATAGTGACATTTTCCTGCACTTAAGGTTACCTAGCATAGGAATAATTTCTGCCAGAATATGATTACACATATAGTTAGAGATATATATTACTATGGTTTTGTGTAAGCACATTTTATCAATAGGCTTGTGACATTGAAAATCTAAGAGCAAGTTATCTTTTCAAATCTAACTTGGCCCTTGAAAGCAAAATAAAATATAGAATACATAGAATAATGATGTACTTCGTTGCTCCAGACGTGAGTACGAAGAAAATGAAATGGAGGTGAGCTAGATCTCAGGAAGAAAAGGCATCTGGCCCATGTTTGACAAACCATTATAATCATCAATAGTATTGAAAATTTTGGAATTTAGCCTTTGCCACCATTTCTCTCCTACATACTTATATATGGTACATGTGTGTGTACTGTCGTTAGCAAAGTTAAAATGAAATTTATGGGTGTGAGAGAGAAGTAAAGTCAAGAAAAAAACTGATGATGGACTAAATATAAAAGAAGAGAATAGTAAGAAGTTAAATAAAAGGCAAGGTATGACGTGGTGTATAGATGTGGAAAAGCAAAAATGCTTTGTAAGGTAGAGAAAGTGATAAAAAGATATTAGTTTGTTTGTTTGTTTGTTTGTTTGTTTGTTTGTTTGTTTGTTTGTTTGTTTGTTTGTTTGGTTGGTTGGTTGGTTGGTTGGTTGGTTGGTTGGTTATTGGATTTGTATGCCGCCCCTCTCCCAGGACTCGGGGCGGCTCACAACATATCAAAAGAACATAGTAAATACATCAAAAAAATCCAATTAATGTGATTAATAAGACTTTAAAAAACCTCCAATATAATTCAAAAAACATTCATCACCATTCATTCCACAGGACAAACATATATCAAGTGTGAGCTATGTATAAACAAGATTAAGCTACATTTCCTTTCTGGTTTATTACCTCATGCTTTTAATTTCTTTTACTTATTGTTTTTAGCCTTTGTCTTGGAAGCCAAATAACACACGGACACAGAACTGGATTTTAAAATGGGTCACTTTATTGATATAATAAGTAAAATGCTGTGAAAAGACCTGCAGAGGTAAGAAACGGGGAGGGGGCCGGAATCCCTGTCAAAACATTTCTAAGCAGCTGTGGGCAAAGCTCCTTGCTGAGCAAGGGGAAGCACTCCTCTGGCCTTTCCCTCTCTTTCTGTCACACCACCTGGCATGTTGGAAGGCTCCTTCCAGTTCCTCCTTCAGGGTCCTGACATAGGTGAGCCCCAATGGCCCCCCCTCCATAACTCAGGCCCCTACATTCCTGGAGCTTCTGGCGAGGGGCAGCCAATCACCTTCCAAAATGGCACCCTAAAGGAGAACATGCACCTGCTGCTAACACCCATTTCTGCCCCGCAACCTGCTCCTCAGTGTATGCCGCTCCTAGTCTCTGGAGAAGAGCGGCATACAAATCTAATAAATAAATAAATGAAAGAAAGAAAGAAAGAAAAGAAAGAAAGAAAGAAAAAGAAAGGGTTACATAAAATATTGTAAATAATCTGATAATTTAAACTTGAAGTCCCCCTTACTCTTACCTCCTTACCCTCTCCTCCTTTTCTTGGTGTGGAGTTGGCAAAAAATGGCCACAATAAATGTGCTAGTGTGCAAAAAATTCCTACTCGGCCGTGATTGGCAACCTTAACACACCAATATATACAGGGAGGGCGGGTGGATGCTTCCAGCAAAAATCCAAAAGAGGAAGAGACTGGGCCAGGGTGGCCTTTAAATGTCCTCCTGCCCTCCCCTGGTCCCTGGATAGGCCTGTGGTAGGCTTATCAGCTGTTTGGAGGCAATCTCATGCTTCCATGCGAGATTCCCCCCACCATGTGATGGAGCCTGTGCTTTTGGCTCCATCAGTAAACTGGGTGGGCGGGTAAGCCCGCTCGCCCTCGATTTTTCTGTACTATGTTGCTTACCCAAAATATATATGTAAATATATCGTTATCCACATATCAGCTAATAATAAAACAAGTGAATAAAAGCAATTAAAATCTGAAAAAGTGAATTCAGTTTTCATTTTAACCATATATTCACAGTAAAGAAGGGGGGGAGGGAATATTTCTCTTGAGTATGAAAATAGCATAGCATTTTTCACCGCTGGAAAGAATCGCTGAAATGTTATCCAGCAAGATAGTAGTGAGATGAATGAATTGGTATCCCTGTGTATTTAAATGAGATTTATCTCCTTCGCTTATTCTCATGAAAATATCCCCGCAGCAACCTCTTTTAGTTTTTAGATCAGCTATTTATGCAGTATAGGCAATGATATCTCTAACGAAGGCCCAGAGGAAATTAGTAAGTCAGTCAGCCTCCCTTCTCTAGAGTCACAGAATCATCCATAATTCAGCAAACGTTGTATTTAATATCACATTTAGGTAATTGGGCACATTCAGCTGAAAGGAACAGCCTTGATGTTGGAAAGGATTGCAGTTCTGGTAGTGGAAGTGCCAGTTTTGCAGCAGTGTTTTTAAAGTGGTGCTGCCTCAAAGAGTTTACTTCTTTCTGGAAGGGAATCATTTTAAAGTTGGTCATTGTGGGGGGTGAGAGAAACATGACTATGTGCAGGATCAGATGTTTTTGCTAATAGTGTGGACACAACTCAACCGAGTGAAGCAAGACCTTCACTAGTTAGGATGTTTAGCAAAGAGAGACAATTACTGGCTAACAAGATCACCATTTATTCATTACATTTGGACTCCAGCCTCAAATACACATAAGAGATGCAGCAAAACTTAAATAGATTTGTTTTACAAGCAATGTTTTGCCATTTTAGTTTCATGTAGAAGAAATACATTATATCCAGGCAGACAGATAATAACAAGTTTTAAAACATTCCATTGCATTCCCCTTTAAATTTTTGCATATATTTTATTATCATAGCAGTGTTTTATTCTGATTTGGGTTTTTTTTATAGATGCAAACATATCTAAACCTCTTAGTAACTTAAGTTGCTTTATCTATCAAGCTTCAACACTGAAAACATAGGTCTCTTATTGTATCAAATGCCTCTCAGCATATGATACAATTATTTGATTATTTCATTAAATTAACAGTTATTCTGGAGGAAGTGGTATATTATCTATTTGTATTAAGTATGTTTCTATATTTCTATATTTCTAAATTATTCTATATCTCTATAAAATTGTTTGTGTTAGATTTTCCTATATATAAAATATATAAAATTAACTTCTATTTGAATATATAAAATTAACTTCTATTTTAAATATTTATAAAGTTTCTATGATTTGTGTCTATGCCTACATATAGAACTAATTTATCAGCCATATGGTTGATACTTGGTAATAGCGACTTAGTGTTGGAGTTTCTATGATGGGATCAGTGTTCTTAAACTAATGGGAAGATGAATATTTTCCGCAAAAAAAAAAGCCTTTGGTGACTAGCAAAAAATAATGCACAGTCTTTGGAAATTCCATTGGCATTCAGTCATAGAATAGCAGTACTGTATTTAATATTTATATGCAATACATATTATAGTTTTTATATGCATTTCACATAAGAAAACTAGACATCTTCCCAACTTAGATTTTTCAGCCAATTCTGGGTCCAAGAAATATGACCTTTCCTAATTTTGTGTGTGCGCGTGTGAATGCATAAGGGTTACTTTCAGAGATTATAATGGAATCAAGGCGAGAGGGAAAAAACTGTAGAGGATTAGGGGAAGGAATATTTCTCAATTCCCCTGCAGAACTATCAAAACAATAACCTTTTACAGCAAGTGTCCTAAAATGAGTTGCTATTACGCTCTGGGCAAAAGGCCACAGTGGGAAAGTACGTGCTTTGCATACAAACAATCCCAAATTTGATTCCTCCATCATCAAGTAAGCCTGAGAAAGGTTCCTGTACGAAACCCAGGAGAACCAGCTCCAATCAATGGAGCATGCAGGACAAAAACAGATAAATCCATTAGTCTGATTCAGTGCTAGTGTCCCTAGAATACTACTGTCACCATTGACTGATAAAGGCCACATAGTTCCTAGCAATAAAGGTTTTGCTGAGATAGTAAAGTTATCTTTCCTTGTGAGTCAACACTTTTCTCAGCCCAGGGTTTTATTTCTAGTAAATTCATAAAACATTTAAAAACACCTTTGTGTTTCAAATAGAAAAATACATCAAATAAATGATAATAAGAATTAAAGTATAGCAACCAAATGCAGAATGCATTCAGAATGTTGTATAGAATACAGTAAAAAAGACAGCATCAGGCAAGAATATTTCCATTCGAAACCAGTTAAACCTTAAAGTGGCCTGAAGGAAATATTTTACCCCTTGGATCTCTTAACTTTGGAAAGAAAAAATATGGTAAATGGAAATATTTCTTCTTTCCACAGGTACAGACCTTCAAAGCCAAAGGCAGACAGGTTCAAATCCAACAGAAGAAATTACTTTTCAACCAGTGGATCAGTGGTGAGTTGCTCCCAGTTTGGACCGGTTCTAAGAACAGGTAGCACCAGCGATGGGACGCCCTGCCCACCTGCCTGGGATGCTTCTGTGCATGCACAAAAGATTCTGTACATGAACAGAATTGTTGCATGAGTATGTTAGCGCACATGCGAACTCGTGGCAAAATTATTTACAACCCACACACTGCAAAGGATAGTCTGCAGAATTTACTGCAACAAAATGAAATAATGGCATGCAATTTGATCTGATTTAAGGGGTGAACTCGGGAGGTTCATGAAAGATCAGGCTATAAAGAGCTAATAATATTGAAGCTTCTTCACTGCTTTTATAGGTAAAGACTTTAAAATACTGGTTGCTTGTTAGGAGTAATGGAAGCCCTGAAACCCTATATATTTTATGAGCTTTATGAATGATGTTGGTAACTCTGGATGCTGGAACTATGGCCTGATCCTGCCAGATTTTTCTTTGTTTTGTTAAATGCCAATTAAAAATCTACATGACCACACGATTCCCTTAAAATACACTGTTATAACTCTCCCGCCCTAAAAATAAATATTTACTCCTCAAACAACTGCATCTGGTCCATGAGCTGCCCCACCCATGTTACACAACAATTTCACCTAAAAACCTTTTAAAGACGCATCTGGACTTTCTGAGTTTTCTTTGAAGACATTTTGTTTCTCATCCAAGAAGCTTCTTCAGCTCTGGCTGAATGGTGGGAAATTGAAGGATTTATATTCCTTGCAGACAGCTGTATAAATCCTTCCGTTCCACATCAACCAGCCAAAGTTGAGAACCTTTCTTGAATAAGAAGTGAAACATCTTCAAAGAAAAACTAGAAAGTCCAGTTGCCTTTTGAAAAAGCACCTTTGGGACAACCATGCCCCAAATGACTGAGAATCTCCATAAACATTTTACCTCAGAAAGTACAACACCATAAAGTACAAGAGAGAGAAAATCCACAGAGATATGGGGAGGGGTCTTTGAATCCACAGCTACACAGTCTTGCAAGAATTGAGACTACGCCTGTACTACTCCATCAACCCACAATAACCTCCAAATATCAGTGCAGAACTTTGATAGCATCACCCAATTGTCTCAGGGCTGAGATTTACAACTGAGTATGATCTGTGCATTGATTTATAACTGACCTTGTGCCATTGGATAAGAGGCCCCATGTGCTAGTTAACGAAGAGTTAACTGGAAATGAAATTCAGACTCTGGTGAACTCAACAAGGATTAAGTGCAGGACTTATTTGGATGAGTCATAGTTGACTTTAAAGAAACAGTAAATATTTAGCATTTGGAAGACAAGTTATAATTATAGGAAAAATCATATTTAGGATAGTTGGATTTTTCCATTTAGGAAGTGAAACCACCATATAACATCAAAATGAATCTATTCTATATATTTATGCTATCAGTTATAACAAATTGCATTTTAAAGTAATGTAAAGCTTAGTGTTTCATAAAAGCTAAACAACTATGTGAATAACTACTTCAATAAATACAGCATTCTATGAAAGGTTTTGAAGATGCTGAATCTTTTTCCTTATATGTTACAATGCTTTTATTTTGCTTTCCCATCCTCTGCAATTGCTAGCAGAACTTATGATGACATTACATTCCAAGCCTTAAATATAAACAGTTTAATCCCCAAGGAACTAAGATTGGTTGTGCTCTAGAGATTAACTGGCAAGTATGCTGAGCTTTCCACAGATACATTCCACAGTGCTAAACATATAACTTCCAGGATACAATAAGAAAAGGGAAAGCTTGAAGTGTTCCTAAAAGTTGCATTCTGTTTGGAGGAAATACAATTGCATTTTATGTTTGAAAAGAACACACATTTTATGGAATAGCTCCATACATCTTTAAAGCTGACTTAGGCAGAATACATGTAATATTTATATTTATGTTGTTGTTGTTTTGGTAGCTTCCAAACCCAATTGTTGAAAACCACTTTTCCCATCATTTGGAAGAAAGGAAGAGATTAATACAAGACGGAGGGTCTTCTAATCTAATCCACTGCTCATGCAAGAGACCTCATACCATTTCAGATAAATGGTTGTCCAGTTAAAAAGCCTCCCTACCAAAATCCAGTACTGTCTGCATATATGGGCACAGTGTTGGGTTATGATATGGGATGAGTTTGAACTGGTGATTGCTAAAGAAATGAACACAGTTCTTTGTACTGTATGCTCAATCAGTTGTTTGCTAGATCTAGCCCCTTCCAGAGCACAATAGTGTTCAGGGAACAGAGCCACAACTGGGTCAAGATTTTAGTTTTGGTCTATTTGAAGAAGAGTCAGTCTGGTATAACGGGGAAGATGTTATCTTAGAAACCAGGAAACTGAATAATAGTGATTAGGTACTGTATGACAGCCAGTTGGGTGACTTTGGGACAGTAATTCTCTTTCAGCCCAGGATTGTTATTGTGGAGAAAATAGGAGGAAGGAGTATTAGGTATGTCCGTCTTCTCAAGTTATATATTAAAAAGAGTGGATAAAGGAGGGAAGAGGAGGAATCCCCTGTCTTGAAAGGGATATTTGGGCATTCTGTCCTTGACAGCCTTTCCTTTGACTCAACAGTTTATGATAACTATCAACCAGTCTCCAACCTTCCCTTTTGGGAGAAGGTTGTTCAGAAGATGGTTGGTGGTCAGTTTTCAGGTGATGAGAAGAACCTGGAGAAAATAAATTCTCAAGGTTTCAAATCAGGATTTTATACTGGTATGTAAGATTACGTACCAGTTTGGAATTTGATGTTATCAGTCTGCTGATGATACCCAATTATAACTTTCAGCCTTGAGCTAGCCAAAAAAAGATTGTCAGGGTTTTGGCCTTGTAGGTTTAGACAGAGAGGAACTGTCTCCAACTTTATCCTACCAAGACTAAGTAGCTGTGGATTTTTGAACGTCAAGATCTGGAAATAGTTCATCTTTGACTTTGGATGGTGTATAATTTGGGGGTCTTCCTTGATTCACCACACCTGTTTGAAAAGCAGGTGCAACTCTGGTCAGGAAGGCCTTTGCACCACTTTATATGGTGGACATTTCTTAGATTATGAACCCCTTCGGTCATTAATGCCCTGATCAGCTCATGTGCTTAAGTTCTGCAATATGCAGTGTATTGTACATGGAATACCCTTAAGGACCACCCAGAAGATTTAACTATTCTAGAAAACAGCACAGTAAATGGTGATGGGCATGGCTCTGTATGCCGTGTTACACTTCTACTTTGCATGCTGTACGAGTTGCCATTTTGATTCTGAGTATGATTCAAGGCAGTGATGGCCTGCTACCAGAACGGTAAGGTGCTACATTCTGGTAGAGATCTTCGGGATGCGCACACAGCTGTACATCCCCGACATACACATGCACTCTCAAGATTTGATTTCTTTGCATGCACAGCAAGTGAAATCTCACATAAAGACACGTGAGCGAGATTTTGCCGATTGACTGGTGTGCTCAAATGTTATTTAAAATCACTAATGTAAAAAACAAATTCTAATAATATATTTGTTTACTCTTTTAAAAAATCCGTTGTTTTCCACTGTCTTAAAAAAAAAAGACAAAACAAGTTAACCATGTTGTGATTGACAGTCAAATCTGCAAAGGGCAGCGCCGGACTTACCCGGCTGGCAGGCTTTGCTGGAGGGACCGGGAGACACGGTCCCTCATGGCGGCCGCCATCTTGGATCCCGGGCGAAGTCTCGCGATGCGAGACTTCGCCCGGGAGATCAGGACCTGATTGGCCAGGCTCCTGATTGGTCCGGGCGGGGCCTGCTTGCCCTATATAAGGGCGAGCAGGCCCGGGGCTCTTCCTTTTCGCCCGGACTGCAGCTGATGAGCAGACGTTCGTTCGTCTGCTCCGGCGGCCATTTTGTTTGGCGACCTCATGCGAGGCGCCATTTTGTGGCCTGAAGTTAGGCGAAAAGCCTTGTTTCTGCTATCAGCGGAGCCAGCATCGGCTGGGCTCCGCTCCGGTTTGGAGCCTCATTGCCTTTTGTGTGGTGGGAGGTGCTGCCTTCTGGTGGCCTCGCGGGTCCGCGGGGGTCGCTGGGGGGCTTGTGGCCTGGGGATAAAGGCCTGGTGTTGGGCCTTGTTGCCCATTGGAAGGGGGGATTAGCCGCCTGAGAGGGTCTTTGCACTGCGAGGCCTTTCCTCTGTTAATATTAGATTGTAGTGGTTGTTATGGCCCCTAAGAAGCGGCCAGCGAAGGCCCTCCCGGCCCAACCAGTGGTGCGACCTAGGAGGGCTGCCAGGCCGTCAGCCCGGGCTCGGGCTGCGGCAGAGGGGCCCCCGGGGGGGATCACAGCGGGGGGGGTGGTTGGGTTTATGCCCACAGTCCCTCAACCCGAGATGTCCCCTTCTCTCTCTTGGGCCAGGGTCTTGGAGCGGCTTGACGACTTGGAGAGGTGGCGGTCGGGGGCAGGCCCGGAGGGGCTTGCCTCGACTGCCACCGCAGCATGGGGTGCAGCCCCTGAAGAGGAGTCCACCCCAGAGGGGCAAGTGGCCCACAGCGGGCAGATGGCCGGTACTGGGCAGGCGGCCCACACTGGGCAGGTGGCACACACCGGGCAGACGGTCCAATCGGGGCAGTGGTCATCGTTCCAGGGCCCAGCCAGGATGGGCCCACCGTGGATGGCTTCTACCCCTTACGGGGCAGGTGAGGTTGCACCACATGCCGGCACATCACCGCTCCTGCCCGTACAGGGTCCTGGGTTTATCCCGCCCGCATTGGGGGGAGGTAACAGTTTTATGGGGACTGCTGCAGGCACTTGTGGACAGGTCTGGTCGCCACCGGCTCCGCCATTAGGAGCGTCAGGGGTACCTGTACCACCCGGGGCGGGGGTGGGGGGTTGGATCCCTCCTCCTCCGGCCATTATGCCACCGGTCCCGTTTATGTACCCACCGGGGCTTGGGGTGCTGGGCTCGGGGGCCACCACGGTGTGGGACCCGTTCGCCAGCATCAAACCTGGGGCCATCCCTTGTGGGTTGCCCGCGACGCCTTTGGGGTATCATCTTCACCCGTCTGTTAAGGAGGCAATCTGGCGGGGGGAGTATGTTGATCTGTTCTCCATTTTAAACAGGGAGGTCCCTAAACAGGACAAGGAGGTGGTCCCTGGGGAGAAGGTCAAGAAAACAAAGGTCACGAAATGCTTCAGCTCGTGGCTGTACGCCTTTCTGACCTTTGCGTCGGTGGTAATTCAGAGGCAGCCGGGTAGGGCCGCTGCCTTGCTGAAGTACATCGACCTTATAGCGAGGGCACATTTCAAATATGGGGGCACCATATGGAGGCATTACGACAAGGGGTTCAGGATGCGTATTGCCCATGACCCCTACTTGCCTTGGGATATGGTGGTTCCGGACCTGTGGTTCCAGGCCACACACATGTCAGGGAAAGAGGGCTGCGATAGGACCGATAGCGGTCACTTTATGGAAGAGGAGCCCGCGACGCCCGCGCCGGCCAAGGTCGTGGCGGGTGCCGTTGGAAAAGGGGCCTCTTTGGTGTGTCACGAGTTCGCTGCAAAGGGGGCGTGTTTCCGTCCCGTTTGCAGGTTTCGTCATGCCTGCGGAAGTTGTGGGGGGAACCATTCCGCAGCAGTGTGCCCCCGCCCCAAGAAGGGGAGTGAAAAGAAAGGCTCGGGTCCCCCAAAGCCTCCCCCACCTGCTGGGGGAAAAGGGGCCCAGCCCAATTAATTTGTGTGTGCTTGAGGGTTGGTTGGGTGACTACCACCCTCGCCCGAGAGCGGATGCTCTCTGGCTAGGCTTCTCAGAGGGGTTTCGGATCCCTTACAAGGGTGTTAGGAAGGCCTTCATGTCTGACAACCTTAGGTCGGTTGTCGGGCATGAAGACATTGTTAGGGAGAAGATTCGGAAGGAGGTGGCCGAGGGCAGAGTCCTCGGGCCCTTCCCGGAGCCGCCCTTCCCGAATCTTCGTGTGTCTCCCTTAGGTGTGGTCCCCAAAAAGGCGAGTGGTGAATTTAGGTTGATTCACCATTTGTCTTTTCCAAAAGGGGAGTCAGTGAATGATTTCATTCCTGACGAGCTATGTTCAGTCCGGTATGCGTCCTTTGATGCAGCCGTGACTATGGTTAGGAAGTGTGGGGTGGGAGCCCTTATGGGTAAATGCGACATTAAGTCGGCATTCCGGCTCCTCCCCATACACCCAGACGACTTTGAGCTGTTGGGCTTCCATTTCGAGGGGGGTTATTATGTGGACAGAGCCTTGCCCATGGGTTGCTCTGTCTCGTGCTCTCTTTTTGAGAGTTTTAGCACCTTTTTGGAGTGGGCGCTCAGGAGGCAAAGTGGTCTGGGTACTGTCGTTCACTACCTTGATGATTTCCTGTTGGTGGGGCCTGCGCATTCGGAGCAATGTTTTGCTCTGATGCGGGGCTTCGAAGCCCTTTGTGCTCAATTGGGGGTGCCTTTAGCCTCTGAGAAGACCGAAGGCCCCGCCACCAGGATTACCTTTCTGGGTATTGAATTGGACTCAGAGGAGCAATCTTCCAGATTGCCCCTAGAGAAGTTGGTAAAGATTAAGCGGAAGCTTGATGAGGTGCTGAGCTGCCGGAAGGTGACCCTACGGCAGCTTCAGGAATTGGCAGGCATTCTTAATTTTGCCTGTCGGGTAGTTGTTCCTGGTAGGGCTTTTTCCAGGAGGTTGTATGATGCGATGAAGGGGCTCCGTTTGCCCCATCATCGTACCCGCCTTTGCGCTGGGGTCAGGGCTGACCTCGGCGTGTGGCGGGATTTTTTGGATAGATTTAATGGGTTGTCTTTCTGGAGGCACGAGCTTCTTTTGGAAGCTGAGTTGCAGCTCTGCTCTGACGCCGCGGGGACTTGTGGTTTCGGGGTGGTGTTAGGTGACCAGTGGTGCTGGTCGGCATGGCCTCCGGAATGGAGTGCCTCTTCGTTGGTTAAGGACCTGACGTTCTTGGAGCTCTTCCCCTTAATAGTGGCCTTGGAGCTTTGGGGGGAGCAGTTTAGGGACAAGACCGTGCACTTTTGGTGTGACAACCTAGCGGTTGTCCATGTGGTGAACGCCCTGTCCTCTAAGAGCGACAGGGTGATGCGGCTTGTCCGCCATTTTGTGCACAGGTCCTTGTCCCTAAACACATTGTTTTTGGCTAAGCATGTCCCCGGGTTGGAGAACGGGATTGCTGATGCCTT
Organism: Erythrolamprus reginae; assembly: GCF_031021105.1. Lineage (NCBI taxonomy): Eukaryota > Metazoa > Chordata > Lepidosauria > Squamata > Dipsadidae > Erythrolamprus > Erythrolamprus reginae. The sequence goes on along the minus strand of NC_091952.1, from coordinate 111,913,943 downwards.
GTCCCGTGGTCAGTTGTCCAGGTTTCGGACCCTGGCCCCGTGGGCCCGAGAGTTGCCAGAAGCATTCCCCAGCCACCTCTGGAGTCTGGGAGGGATCCAGAGTGGTGGAGAGGCGAGGCATCCCGGGCAATCTCCTTGTCTGTAGCGCCCGGCACCCTCAGGGCATACCAGCGTGCAGGTAAGGAGTTTGGGGAGTTCAGGCAGGGCAGGGGTTACCAGCTTAGTTGGCCTGTCCCTGTAGAGCATTTGGCCGAGTTTTGCGTCCAGCTTAGGCAGCGTGGCCTGTCAGTTAGGACGATCCGGTCACGGTTAGCCGGCCTCGCCTTTCTGTCCAAGGCGGGGGGGTTTGCTGATCTTTCGGGTGACTTTCGCATCCGTAAAATGCTGGAAGGCTGGCTTAGGGAGCAAGCGGGGGCCCCAGGTGACACTCGTCAGCCCCTGACGGTGGAGCAGCTGTCCTTAATCAACGTGGTTTTTGGCAGTCTGTGTTCCTCATTGTACGAGGCCCGTCTTTTTAGGGCAGCGGCTTGTGTCATGTTCTTTGGGGCCCTTCGGGTCAGCGAGGCCATGGCTTCGTCTCAGGCTGACACTTCGCTCCGGGCCTTCCAGTTCGCTGATCTGGCCTTTAGACAAGGGGGGGTGTCCCTTGTAGTAAGGAGGTCAAAAACGGATCAGCTTCGCAGAGTGGTTACCTTACAACTTAGTGCGGCCACCAACCAGTCGGTGTGTCCGGTGGCCGCCCTACGGCTTTATTGTGGTATGAGGGGGTCAGGTCAGGGGTACCTGTTTAGGCATTGTGACGGTACCCCTCTGACCCGTTTCCAATTTTGGGCTTTAGTATCTAGGGCGATGGCCCAGGTGGGCATGGATCCCGCCGGTTATGGAACGCATTCGTTCCGTATCGGCGCCGCCACTAGCGCGGCACTTTCTGGTTTCCCGGCCCATCGGATTCGGGAGATCGGCCGCTGGCGGTCAGCGGCATATTTGGGTTATGTTAGGCCCGCTGAGGATCCTAGGCAGGGCTTAGGCTAGGTCACCTCTCTGTGTCTGTGTCCTCTTGCAGGTCCCCAGGCTAACACGAAACCGACGGCGCTGCTGTGTGGCCACAGCATGATTTTCTGGGCCGGCCGCGCGGCAGCCAGGAGCGCCATCGGGACCCATCTGTCCCTGGGGCAGTGGGTCAAGGTTACCTGGATGGGCCGGAGAGGTATGCGGTGGGAGGGTCTCCTACCGGCGTTGCTGGGCGGTCAGCATTCTGTGGCTGCGCCAGGCGATATGGGGGGCGGCTCCTGGAGTCGCGCCCAAGGGGGTCTGGGTGGGCAGCGTCCTGTGGCCGCACCCAGGTGGCTGGTATTGCACTTAGGCGGCAATGACCTGTGCATACTGGGAGGCCTGGCGCTGATCATCCAGGCACGCGAAGACCTGCGCAGGCTTCGTGAGGTATGGCCCACCACGCAAGTGGTGTGGTCAGAAATATTACCTAGGCTTGTGTGGAGGGACGCCTCTTCCCTTAGGGCCATTCACCGGGCTAGGCGACGGGTGAATAGGGCTATGGGTAACACGGTTAGAGAATTGGGTGGAGTGGTAGTACCTCATCCCCTTATATCAATAGACCGGCCATGGCTTTACCGGGATGATGGCGTTCACCTGTCTGAGCAGGGGAACGCCATTTTCCTACAGGACCTGCAGAGGTCTCTGCGTGAGCTGGCGCAGTTAGAGGGGGGAGTCGGGGGGCCAAGATAGAGATCTGACCCCCACTCCTGTGGCAGGTTAGGGGCGGAAAACTGGGTGGTTTAGCAACCGCGCGTTCTCCCTTGGGCATCTTTGGGGATGATTGACAGGTTCTCCGCAAGCTCATGGAGGGAGTTTCTGCCTGAGCAGCTGGGGGGAACCTGTCTTTGGGTCCTGCACCTTTAATTCCCCGATTCGGGTTAGCCGGTGGGACCCCCCTCATGCACAGCATGGCAGAAAAAGGTCACAGGTGACGGCCTGGCCCTCACCTGGACCTTGCATCGAGATACGCCCATGAGTTGCCCAGGAATGTTTGTTGGCATAACGTCATTTCCGCCCCGGAAGTATTTGTTTGACCCTGCAGGTCCATTTCCGGGTCATAGTTGTTTATGCTAATTTATGCAAAGTATTTGAATAAATTATGCAAATTTTATGTTAATAAAAATGACCCAATTTTAAATCCAGCTCTGGTGTCCGTGTCGTTACTCCGTCTCTCCAGCAAATGAAATTACATGTTGGAAAGAATTCTGAGCAACACTATTTGCATTGACATTTAACTCATTTCTATGGTTGCTTGTTTTTTTTTAAAGTTCCATCAACTCCTTTAATCTGACAATGGGCATTTTTGCATGCAAGCTTTTCCTTATAAAATCAGAAACAGTTGTTTTTCATATCAAAATGTTTCTAACAAAGATGGAATTGAAGTTTTAAATGTCATGGCTTACCGTGTAATAGTGGGCATATTTTGCTATTGGATTTGCATTTTATGAGTCAATACCTCAGTGGTAAGTATAGTCACTAACTGTCCATGGTTTGAATAAAATGATTCCTTTAACTATAAGGTTCCTGAAGCAAATATATTGTAAATTTGTGTTGCTTTATTCCCAGATGGGTTTCTTATTAATTTATGAAGAACCATATCCTCAACCACACTTTTTTTGTACAGTATGATATATGAGTCCATTTCCATTTAAAACAACATTATAGAATTTGGATTAAAGAAGAAGGTTATTCTAAAACTATGTTATTAAGTAAAATCTGATGCCAGCCAAATTTAACCATTCTGACAAACTATAGTTCAACCAAAGTAACATTTTCATGAGAGAATAGAAATTGATTAAAAATTTGCTCTTGGTTAGTGAAGAGTTCATTTATATCAGAGGTCTTCAAGCTTGGCAACTTTAAGACTTGTGGTCTTCAACTCCCAGAATTCTCCATACTGCTTTGCTGGCTGGAGAATTCTGGGAATTGAAGTTCCCAAGTCTTAAAGTTGTCAAGTTTGAAGACCCCTGATTTATATGATGATGATGTTCGTCTATCATGTTCAAAGAGGACCTTGACTTCTAACAGATTGTAGGCTGTCCACGGTGTGTCTGCAGGTGGCTGGTAAGGCCTATATGGGCATGAAATGTTCTGCCACATGTGAGCCAACATCTGAGGGCACCAGTGTTGCAGCATTTTCAGCTCCGACTTTGCAGAGTGCTCACTTCTCTTGTACTATGGTTGTTCTTCTATCTTCAGATATCTGGAAGCCTTGGTGGAACAACGTGCACCATGTCGATCGATCTTGTGCCAGGGTTTCCCAGAAAGTGGTGTCAATATCCAGGGACTTGAAAGAGGCATTCATTTATAATTCATATTAATGAAGTCATTTCTTCTACCTTTCTTCTAGCAGGTGTTGCATTGTATGCAAATAATAATTACAGCTGTACAGAAATACATGATGCCAAAGATGAAAGCCTTCTTTAAAATATTTGGGTGAATATTACAGGGTGGGTGGGAGGAATTATGTTGCTATAGATCTGTACTATAGGCCACCTAATCAAAGTAGATGACATAGATCAACTTTTGCAAATCAGTTAGGAAATACACCATTGCAGTAATGGAGGTTTTAACTATCCTAAATTAGGAAACAAAGTCTGAGGTGAATTGGAGATCCAACAAGTTCCTGACAAATGTAGCTGGTAATCAACCAAAAGATAGAGGAGAAAACTAGAGGGTCAGCTATGTGAGACTTAATTCTTACTAATAGGGATGAAATAGTTGAGGGAGTGGAAGTTGTGGAATTTTTATGGAAAGTGACCATGTAATAGTAGAATTCACTATAAAACAAGTATAAGTAACTGAACAAAGTCAGACTAATGTCCAAGATTTTAAGAGAGCTGACTTCAACAAATTAAGTGATAAAATATGAAAGAATTTATGGATTCCAGAGGGAAAAACAGTTCAACATGCTTGGAAAACTCTGTAAAACAAGATAATAAAGAACCCCTAAAAACCAATATTACATGGGGGGGGGGGAAGAGACACCAGAAGAAACCAGCACGGTTGCACAAAGAGGTCTCTGACAAATGCAGGGACAAAAAGGGCTTCCAATACTTGAAGAGCTGGTCATGGAGAAGAGAGGGGTTGATATATTCTCCATTGTACCTCAGGGCAAAATAGGAAGCAATAGAAGCTTATCAGGAAAATAACCAACATTGAAATAAGAAATTTCCTGACAATGAGAATAATTAATAAATGGCATAGTTTTTACTTCTTAAATAGAATTGTCATCAAAATGCTATTCCAGTCAAGTAAAGAAAGAAAGAATCTTAATTGAAGATAGCTGGCTGTAGCCAGATTTATGAGTCACTCCTGACTTTGTTAGAACCAACTGCCTAATCCAATGATGGCGAACCTTTTTTCCCTCGGATGCCAAAAGAGCGTGCATGCACACTATCCCTCACATGCAAGTGCCCATACTCATAATTCAATGCCTGGGGAGGGTGAAAACAGCTTCCCCTGGCCCCTCAGAGGCCCTCTGGAGGCCGGAAATAGCCTGTTTCCCAATTTCTGGTGGGCCCAGTAGACTCATGTTTCACCCTCCGCAGGCTCCAAAGGCTTCCCTGGAGCCGGGGGAGGGTAAAATCACCCTCCCCATCCCCCCAATGGCTTTCTGGAAGCCAAAAATGCCCTCCCAGAGCCTCTGTAAGAGCCAAAAATCAGCTGGCCAGCACACACCACATTGGAGTTGAGCTAGGGCAACAGCTCATGTGCCAGCAGATATGGCTCCGCGTGCCCCCTGTGGCACCTGTGTGATATTACACCATTACTGGTCTAATCTCTTGCCTCCAGTGTTTCATTCTCATGAATCCTACTCATCAAACTCTGACCTAGCAGGAGCTGGCAAATTTGACTTGGCTCCCTGAACTTCAGAGTGGAACTTGACTTCTCTTCTGCAGGCTCCTGTTGAAAGAAAACCACCCTGCCAAGTTTTGTTTCCTAGACACTTAGTTTATTTATATTCCTTCCCTTATCTGTCCACCTTAGGTATATTGCAAGTAATGACCACTAACAGTGTGTTATCATAATGGGGCTATTGATGTTTTCCTTATTTTCACTTCACTGGACTGGCCTTTCCTCACCTGATTACCTGCAAATTAAGCCTCTTTTTTCTCCAGGTTTTATTCCAGGGGTGTCAAACTCACATGATCATGCCAGTATCAAATGAACAACTTTCCCTCCCTTTGCTATACCAGGCATGGCCAGCATGTGACACATCCGGCCTGCAGACCATGAGTTTGACAGGCCTGTTCTATTCCTTCCCTTAAGTATGTGAATCCTGAACTGTAATCCAGAGAAGCAGTACTGCTCGTTTGTCAAATGATCATTTAAGCCAACAATTCATTGAAGCTTTTCCTTTTTCTTATGGCTGTCTGAAATCTAAAGCAATTCTGGACAAGTTGATTTGAGGGAGTTTATCTTGCCATCTGTTTATGCAGCTGTCCTTCAAATGCCTGCCTCCCTCATCGCTCCTTTCACGCTCATTCATATGTGCATCCGATTTCACCACCATCTCCTCCTCCTCCTCTTCTTCCTTTTCTACTTCCACTGGAGCTTACAGAATGTTATATGATACAGGTTTTAGAAAAATTGAAGAAATATAAATAGCAGGCAGCCAACCCAATCAATGGCATGCTATCATTGGAAGCCTGCCATCAGTAAAGGCACAGCTTTTATAAGGCAAAATAGAGCAGAACAAAGGTATCTTCAGAGAATATTTTCATCGTGGTTATTAGGCACAAGTAGGGGGGGGGATCAAGCCTTAAACTAATACCTCATTCTTGCTTTCTCTTCTCTTACTAGTGATTATCTACTTTATTTCTGTCATAGACCTCTTGAGATGTAACAGGTGAAATGGCTGAAACCCCAGATAAACTAAAGTCATACTCTGACCTTTTTTTCACAAAGACCACAGTCTTCTTGTCTTCTCTCCTAAGGGCAAAATGTTTTCTGCTTGTTAATAGTTGATCTTTATTTAACCCCTGCCAATATCCTGCAGCAGGTTATTCTATGGTGTCAATTTCCTAAGGAAAGTCCTATGAATACATGAAATTTAACATAAGATTATGATTACTTGTTTAAAAGTGTCTTACATTGAGTCAAAACTATAAAGAAGTTTGGTGTTCTGCAGGGGAAAAAACTTTGTGTAATGTTTATAGCTGCATATATGTGAATATAAAATATTCTCTTATGATAAACTTTAGTGTACAATACATTACTTAATTAATCCAATTTGTTGTGTTCTCATTATGTTCAAGGTCCTTTTTTTCCCAGTAGGCTGATGAAAATGAATCCCCACCAGATCCATAGAATCCATAGTTAATTATGAGACAAAAAGGTGTAAGGCTCTCGACTATTTATTTATTTATTTATTTGTTTGTTTGTTTGTTTGTTTGTTTGTTTGTTTATTGGATTTGTATGCCGCCCCTCTCCGCAAACTCTTCCACATTCTGTGCCATTGACTAAGCCAAATTTGTTCATCTGCTTTAAGAGGTATTTTCTCACCCACAGACCAAGAGAGACTCATCTTTACAAGTTGCTGCTGAGTACATTTTTGTTACTTATTCTACCAAGTTGCTCATTGTTTTTCGTAGAGATCCATTAGTATTATGACCTCAAGATCATGGCCAGTTCAGGGATTTCATTAGCTTCTTCTGTGTTCTCACAACATGTTCTCTCATGGCATCACCTTGTCATCATGTGACATATCACAATTTTTCCTTCACTAAATCAGGGGTGTGGATGGCCAATGTTTGATGCATCCAGCCCACGGGCTACGAGTTTGACACCCATGTTCTAAAGCATAAATCAATTATACAGACAGAGTTTTATAACATACTAGGCTAAAGGAGAAGGAAACTTTTGGGTGGTAATGCTGATGGTTTTGAGTTGTACAAATGGAGCAACCCACTTCCCATAGACATCCTCCCAAAAGCTGTCCTAGACCCATTTGTTACCAATTCTAGATCTTAATCTCCTGATGTTTTATTCCAACACCAGTACAATGCACAATAAAAGTTATAGAAGTTTATATTATTATATTATATTATATTATATTATATTGTATTGTATTATATTACATTACTATATTATATTATATTACTATATTATATTATATTATATCATATCATATATATCATATCATATTATATTATATTATACTATTCCCAATTATAAGCTTTATAAAATTATAAAAAAAAATAGTAGCATCTTTTTGGTTTAACAAATTTTATTAATAAGCATAAACTCCAGGGAGTTTATGCTTATTAATACCTCATTTCCTCAAATGGTCTTGAATGCTTATGCCTTTTAATGAAATGTGTTATTCTGAACATACACTGCATTCCAAATTATTATGCAAACTGGATTTAAGTGTCATAAAGATTATTTTTTTTCAATGTAACTCATGGATGGTATTGTGTCTCAGGACTCTTTGGATCACTGAAATCAATCTCAGATACCTGTGATAATTAGTTTGCCAGGTGAGCCCAATTAAAGGCAAACTACATAAGAAGGATGTTCCACATTATTAATCAGGCCACAAATTTCAAGTAACATGGGAAAGAAAAAGGATCTCTCTGCTTCCAAAAAGCGTCAAATAGTGCAATGCCTTGGACAAGATATGAAAACATTATATATTTCATGAAAACTTAAGTGTGATCATCGTACTGTGAAGAGATTTGTGGCTGATTCAGAGCACAGACAGGTTCGTGCAGATAAAGGTAGAATGAGGAAGGTCTCTGCCAGGCAAGTTCATTGAATTAAGAGAGCAGCTGCTAAAATGCCATTACAAACCAGCAAACAGATATTTGAAGCTACTGGTGCCTCTGGAGTCCCACAAACCTCAAGGTGTAGGATCCTTCAAAGTCTTGCTGTGGTGCATAAAACTACTATTCAGCCACCCCTAACCAGTGCTCACAAGCAGAAACGGTTGCAGTGGGCCCAGACATACATGACGACTAATTTTCAGTCTTGTTTATTGATGAGTGTCGTGCAACCATGGATGGTCCAGATGGATGGTTGGTGGATGGCCACCATGTCCCAAAAAGGCTACAACGTCAGCAAGGAGGTGGTGGAGTCACGTTTTGGGCCGGAATCATGGGGAGAGAGCTAGTAGGCCCCTTTAAGGTTCCTGGAGGTGTGAAAATGATCTTGGCAAAAAATATAGAGTTTCTGACTGACCACTTATTCCGTGGTACAAAAAGAAGAATCATGCTTTCCAGAGCAAAATCATCTTCATGCATAACAATACACCATCTCATGCTGCAAAGAATACCTCTGTCTCATTGGCTACTATTGGCATAAATGGAGAGAATCTCATGGTGTGCCCACCACCTTCCCCTGACCTCAACCCTATAGAGCAGAGGTCCCCAACCTTTTTTGCACCAGGGACCAGCTTTCAGCTAGACCAGTTTTCCATGGCCCGGTGGGGGGGGGGAGCTAGCTGTCAGCGGCGCCGTAAAAGGGGCGATCAAGAGAGGAATGGGTGAATGAATGGACGGAGGGTGGGAAGGAAGGAAGGAAAAAGGGAAGGTACAGGAACAGAAGAAGGGTGCAAAGAAGCAAAGAAAGGTGTGAAAGGGGAGAGTAAGAGAGGAAGGAGTGAAAGAAGGGAATGAGGGAGGAAAGAAGGGAGGAAGGAAAAGGAAAGCAAGAAATGGAGGGAGGAAAGGAAGGGAGGAAAGGAAGGAAGGAAGGAAGAAAGAAGGAAAGAGGGAAGGGACAGGAACAGAGGAAGGAAGCAAGGAAACTTATGAAAGGGGAGAGTAAGAGAGGAAGGACTGGAGGGAGGGAGGGAAGAAGGTAGGAAGGAGAAAGAAAAGAAATAGAGGAAGGAAAGGTAAAAGAGAGAAAGAAAAAGAGCAAGAAAGAAAGAAAGAGAAAGAAAGAAAGAAAGAAAGAAAGGCAACTTCAAAGAAAGGCTCACTGAGCATCTCTCACTCTCTCTCTCTTTCTATCCCTCTTTCTTTCTTTCTCTTCCTTTCTCTCTCTCCTCTTCCTTTATCTCCTCTTTCTCTCCCCCCTCTCTCCCCCTTTCCCTCTCTCTTTCTCTCTCCCTCTCTTGCTATCTCTCCCCCCTTTCCCTCTCTTTCTCCCTCTCTTTCTCTCTCTCCCCCCTCTCTCTTTCTCTCTCTCTCCCCCTCTTTCTCTCTCTTCTTCTCACTTTCTCTCTCTTGTTTTCTTTCTGTCTCTTTTGCTTTCTCTCTCTCTCACTCTTTCTCTCTTGTTTTGTTTCTCACGCTCTTTCTCTCTCTTGTTCTCTCTCTCTTGCTATCTCTTTCTCTCCCCCCTTTCTCTCACTCTCTCTTTCTCACTTTCTATCTTGCTGTCTGTTGCTTTCACTCACTCTCGTTCTCTCTCCGTTCTTCTCAGCGGTGACGCGCGCACGCCCTGCCCGCCTCACATTTGCCGAGAGGACTTTCGCCCCGGGCTCTCAGCAAGGGGGTTTGCATGAGAGGCGGGGCCGGCGGAAGGTGATATTCAATGTCGGGGGCGCACGGGCGGTTTTGCGCGTGCTCCCTATCTCCCTGCTAGCCCACTCGGAATACGTATTCAAAATAAGAAAAGCCTTTGCCGGCGAAGGCTTTTCTTATTTTGAATACGTATTCCGAGTGGGCTAGCAGGGAGATAGGGAGCGCGCGCAAAACCGCCCGTGCGCCCCCGACATTGAATATCACCTTCCGCCGCCCCCACCTCTCATGCAGCCCCCTTGCTGAGAGCCCGGGGCGAAAGTCCTCTCGGCAAATGTGAGGCGGGCAGGGCGTGCGTTCCGGGTGCGGGAGGAGCTGCGGTGAAAGGCAGGAGGTGGCAGAGGAGCAGAGGGGGCAAATCGGGCGGGCGGTGGGCAGCGCGGAAAGGCCGAGGGGGCCCTGGTGCCGCGGACCGGCTGAAAACCCCCAACGGCCCAGTCCCGGTCCGCGGACCGGCGGTTGGAGACCCCTGCTATAGAGAACCTTTGAAGTATCATCAAGCAAATTATTATTATTATTATTATTATCATTATTATTATCATTATTATTATTATTATTAATTCGACTTCCATGCTGCCCAATCCCTAAGATCTATGAGGATGGGAAGCAGTTCATATCAAACCAGCAGCTCTGGGAGGCTATTCTGACATCATGCAAAGAAATTCACGCAGAAGCTCTCCAAAAACTCACAAGTTCAATGGATGCAAGAATTGTTAAGGAGATATCAAAGAAGGGTTCCTATGTTAACATGTAACTTGGCCTGTTAGGATGTTTTGGATTGAAATAGCTTTTGAATTCAACAAATGACCATTTTCTGTTCTTTACAACCCATAAAATGTTTTGAAACTCTGCTGTGCATAATAATTTGGAACTGTGCATTTTTATTTTTATTTTAATTTTGAAGAATATACTGTTATCATTGGGAGGTCAGGGGGAAGATCTCAAAACCCCAAGCCTGGCAGCAAAGATGATTTTTTAAACTCTTTCGGAAGGTGAGGAGGGTGGGGGCAATGTGAATCTTCCGGGGGAAGCCCTCACAGAGAATGTTCTTCCCCTAGGTCCCACCAGCTGACATTGTTTGGTCAATGGGACCCTAAGGAGATCAACTCCATGGGACCTCACCAGTCGCTGGGATTCATGCGGCAAAAGGCGGTCGCGGAAATAATCTGGTCCTATGCCATGTAGGGCTTTATAAGTCATAACCAACACTTTGAATTGTGCCTAGAAATAGATCGGTAGTCAATGCAGTCCACAGAGTGATGGTGAGATATGGGCATTTCTTGGAAGGCGAAAGACTGCTTGCACGACTGCATTTTGTACGAGTTGAAGTTTCCGAACTCTCTTCAAAGGTAGCCCCATGTAGAGAGCATTGCAGTAGTTGAACCTTGAGGTGATAATGGCATGAGTGACTATGAGCAAAGACTCCCTGTCCAAGTAGGGCCACAACTGGTGCACCAGACAGACCCGGGCAAATGCCTCCCCTTGCCACAGTTGAAATATGATGTTCTAAAATTAGCTGTGGATCGAGGAGGACACCCAAGTTGCAAACCCTCTCTGAGGGGTACAATAATTTCCCTCCCCAGGTGATGGACGGACAAATGGACGTGTCCTTGGGAGGAAGTACCCAGAGCCACTCCGTCTTGTCTGGATTGAGTCTGAGCCTGTTGGCACCCATCCAGACCCTGACAGCCTCCAGACACCAGCACAATTTAACTCATCTCAATTTAATCTCAAGGATGCAAGAGATTAAAATTAGTCAAAAAGGCAAAGGGAGGACATTCAGAGCACTGACCACCATATGCAAGGCCGCAGAGTCATTTCTTTAACTCCTTTTTAGAAAGCTAGGAAAGTGGGTGTCTATTTCACCTCTAAAAGAATATTCCATATAGCAGGGGCACTTTTCCTGTATTCCACTAGCTAAAAAATTTTAACAGATGAGGTCTACAACATACCTTCTTTGCCTGACCAGGTGGGATGGGGGTGATGTAATGGGATGAAAACAGTTCTGTAGATGTTGGCATTGGATGTGAAGTAGAATAAGGAAACTTAAAATCTTCACAGTATCACGATTTCCACCATTACATCATTTTACAGGTGGATGCCCCGTAGAAAGAATCCCATCCCTTGAATTTAGGATCTCAGAAGGAAATTCATTTTCTAATAAAGCAAAAAAAGAGAGAGCATGAAATGTAACCAGATAGATTTACAACTTTGCCAGGGATTCTGAGGCTAATCAAGAAAATAGGGTTTTATAGACACATTAATTTTATTTTATGGCTTTGTGTGCACAAGACCTCTCTGGATTTTTTGTTGACCTCTTTTACAATTTTCAAGGGGAATATTTCACTTTCCAGGTTTCCCTCTTGCATGAATGTTTTTTTAAAAAAAACCACTGAAGGTTCCTAATGATGGAGCAAGATTATAAGAAATACCATAATTATTCTTGCAGTCCTTTTTTCTTCAATTAGTATTTCTAATCACATTAGACATGTTTTTAGAATCCAGAGAGGATGCCTGATCCCTACAGCTATCGTGAACCATTAACTTTAATTAAAATTTACAAGTCTAATGTTGTTACATCTGCTAAAAGCATTAACTGCTATGTTAATTACCAAAAATGTTAATGTTGCGTTAAAATATGAATGTGTTCCCTTTTGACAAATCATCTCTGCTTCCTCTACCCCCCACCTTACTGGAATGTGTCCTAAAAATGGCAAAGTCTGAAGAACAGCAGGCACCTCAATAAGTAACAGCTTTATTTGAAAATTGAGTTTACTGGGCCTGATTGCCTGATTAGAAAGTTTGAGTAAGGGTGGTATCTAAAGTAAATATTCAATTTTTTGCGTCTGATATATTTTTTTCACAAATTTGATATACTCCAAACACATACTGTTATCTAACCCCGCATCCTTTGTATTACCTATGTCCAACAATAGTATTTTATTTTGAAATTTTTGTGCCGTGCGCATAATATATAAGCTTTGAATTTTTTAGATGATTTGGAATACTCAAGCTTTGAAGAAAATATTAAATCAGTACATCTTCTTTTATATGACTTTCAGGATGGGTGTAGATAAATGATATCATTTATCTAAATTGGGATATAAGAAAAATATTCTTGTAGAATCAATATTCAGGAATGACCCTTCCAATGAATGCACTACATATTTGCAAGATACGTAACCCTCTTTTTCCAGACTTCATACAACGCCACAATGCACTTGTAAAATATATACAAATGCATTTCTTTTTTAAAAAATCAGTAGGCTTGGTTCAATTCAAGTATAGTAGGAATCAGCAATCTGATTTAAGCCATAACTTAATTTTTAAAATCTAATTCTTTTGTCTTTAAATATTGGCATGTTGTCTCAAATTGAAGAGCAACATTATAAAAAAAACCACAAGAAACCGGATTCCTTCTTTTTATTTCTTTTTTATTTAAACTATCAGGGCTCTTTTATACATGTCCCAATGTCACCTAATTTTCTAAGCTTTGATTATTCCTCATTTAATAGCTCAATTGATGCTCAGTTTCCTGTGTATTCTTTTGAAATGAGGCAGGAGCAAATGTAATTTATAGTATTTGATCTGCAAAAGAGTGTTTACGTACACATGGAAAGTAATGCAAAAAATTAGAATGTCCTGGCCTGAGCAAAAACTCTGAATAGGTTACTTGATTATTTGTAAGAAGGACATCAGAGTCACCCAAGGTCTCAATGCCCAGATATCTCACACTTTCACATGAAATAGTAAAGTTAGAAATGGAGTTTAATTCATGTTTATTCAGTGATTAATCTTATCCAATTAAATGAAGAAGAATTAACAATGTGATACAGATCCTCAATTTAGTATCCTGTTTCCCCCCAAAATAAAACATTCCCTGGTAATAAGTCCAAATTAGACTTTTGAGTGCATGGCAATAAGGCCAAATGCTTATTTCAGGTTGTTTTTTTAAAAAAAATGTTTGTTTGTTTGTTTGTTTGTTTGTTTCTTTGTTTCTTTGTTTGATAGATATGCTGTATATGAATTGGCCTCTTATTAATAATTTAAAAAATAATTTCCTTAAAAATCAGACAAAAATGCCCAAACAATTTCAGACAGATTGTGTCCCCCCCTTTTTACATAGCCATTCCAAATTTTATTTTTTTCATGGTGCACAAATAGCTAATTCTGAACATGAGTTAAATTATGAGTTCCTTATTTCCCCTAAAGAACAATGTGGATATCATAATGTAGCTGTTAAAAGTAAGCAGTCAAGACAGGAGGAAAATGATTGTATAATCTGACAAGCCATAAAGAAGATTTACAAGCAAAATTAAGGTTCAGAGCCCATAAAATAATGTGTGGCAGGAAATACAATAATGTTTATTTGCAACTAACTGAAAAATTGGGTGGCATACTAAATTCAATCTGGAAAAGATGTTAACAAACTTACATTTAAAGGTAGTGTTTTCCATTATCTTTAAAGATGAGATACTTGTTAAACACACATTTTCACAAACCATTTTTTTCTATATGTTGCATGATTCATATTTAAAAAATAATAATTTTCAGTTTGTGTGTGTGTGTGTGTGTGTGTGTGTGTGTGTGTACCATCCATCTTCCCTGTAAGGTGATTCTGGGTGGCATATATTGATCAGAATATACCATATGAAATTAATGGGGTGTTTACCCAAAACGTGTTCTATTACTGTAGGTTCAAAGGAAGAAAAATGATGTAATATTCCAGAGAGAGAATGACAACAATGTTATACTCCCAGAATTACATTGTTCTACCTCTTTGGTTTGTTTTTTAGGAAAAGAATTACCTACAATGCCCAACTGGGTTTTAACAAAAAATAGACTAATTTTAGTCTTGTGTAATTTTCAAATAGACAAATGGTGATAGGTGGATGGATGGATGGATGGATGGATGGATGGATGGATGGATGGATGGATGGATGGACGGACGGATGGATGGATGAATGGATAGATGGATGGATGGACAGACGGACAGACAGACAGACAGACAGAGACAGACCTACAGGCAGAGATACAGACAGACAGACAAGAGAGACGCAAATTTAAAATTGAGACTATATTTCAATAATATTTAAATTAAATAAAAATATAGTGAACAAGATTGAGATCAAAATGCTTAGTCGTCTAGACACTAACACTGCTGAAACATTGATATCCTGAATAATAATCACGGAACTGAACATAAAAATCTGAAATGTGATAAGTATGTTCCAAGAGACATCTTTACTTAGAAAACCTAGAAATGAGATATTTAAATACTTCCTACTCAAAACTGAAACTACTCCAGCTGTTAACAATATTTTACAGAAACTGTTGAAGAATAATAAGCAGTTTATCAGAGATTTGCTGCCAAGAATAAAATGAGCCAAAATATACAGAGATGAAACACAAACTTAAGAGATTTCATTGCTTCTTCATCTACTTCTAGTTTCAAATTCTTGGAAGGAAGATAACTGTAAAGGGGCAAACACCGATATTAAACCTGAAAAAGCCACAGGCTTGGGACTCCCCCTTTTGCCTAATTCAGGAATAGATTTAAAGGACCAAAGAATAATTTTGCTTGTACGCTATTGGAGTTATTTCATAGTAAATGAGTAAAAATGTGAGGGATGTTCCCAGAGAAGCCCATTGTTAATATTTGCTGCTATAAGTCACAGTTAGCTCTTACAACTTCAGTCTCTGTTGTTTCTAAGATAAAACTGGTTCTTTGAAAGTAACTCTTATCCATAGTGACTGACTAACATTCACTGGATGATTCACCGCAGTGAACTTACTTTGCATTTAACCAGCCCAAAGGCAATTTTCGTAGGGGCTTAATACGGCATATTTCCAACTGAAAATTGTATCAACAATAGTCATTACTATTTTAAAAAATGGAATATGGGTCTGAAAAATAGTTTATAATTGCATGCCAGAAGGCAATTTACCTCCTGGGCTTTGGTAAACTTGTGTACAGTTCATTGCCTATAGCAATTTGTATAAAATTAAGTTTGCGCAGAAGAAAATGGCCTTTCTCAACACTACTAGACAATGATGACTCACCGCTTGGTATCAGCATGTAAGCTGGGCACATTTTTTAAAGAACAGCACACTCAAAGCCTTAGCTAAATTATCATAGAATAATAATTCCTTTCATTGAAATTGTTGAGTGCAAGTATTTATTTATAAGGATCATTCATATAGCCCTACAACAACAATGGATGAGGTCAACCATAACATCAAGCTAAAGTCAAACAAGCCAGTTTTTGTCATAGTAGGATGTGTAGAGGGTAAAGAGGATGACCTTGAAGGAAGAGACAGAAGTTCTGTTACCAAGAGAACAAGTTGATGAACATTGTCTAAGCCCAGATCAGTAGAAAAGGTTATGAAAACATCTCAGACAGGATTCCCCCCAATTCATATGAATGTAAAAGAGAGAGGTGGAGACCCATTTAGATTCTGCAAGATTCGGTTCCTACAGCCAATCATAATAAAAATAGCTTTAGTCCTATGTGGTATTTGTTTCTTGGTCTGGTCCACTGGTGGGTTGCTTCCGGTTTCCCCTGGTTTGGGCAAACTGGTAGCAGTGGCAACAGGAGGCTCCACCCACCTGCCTGGATATCATAGAATAAAGTAAAATAGAATTTTATTGACCAAGTGTGATTGGACACACAAGGAATTTGTCTTGGTGCATACGCTCTCAGTTTACATAAAAGAAAAGATACATTCATTAAGAATCATAAGGTACAACATTTAATGATCGTTCGGGTACAAATAAGCAATCAAATTATATTAAGAACCAATCAATATAAATTGTAAGGATACAAAAAAGATGGGTGATGGAAATGATGGGCTTAATAGTAGTATAGACTAAGTAAATAGTTTGACAGTGTTGAGGAAATTATTTGTTTAGCAGTGATAGAGTTCAGAGAAAAACAGTTCTCCTGTCTAGCTGCTCTGATATGCAGTGCTCTGTAGCATCGTTTTGAGTGTAGGAGTTGAAGCAGTTGATGTCTAGGATGTGAGAGTCTGTAAATATTTTCACAGCCCTTATTTTGACTCATGCAGTATACAAGTCCTCAATGGAATGGAGGTTGGTAGCAATTGCTTTTTCTGCAGTTCTGATTATTCTCTGAAGTCTGTGTCTGTCTTGTTGGATTGTGGAACCAAACCAGATGATTATAGAGGTATAGATGACATACTCAATAATTCCTCTGTATCAGCAGCTCCATGGGCAGTTTGAGCTTTCTGAGTTGGCACAGAAAGAACATTCTTTGTTGTGCTTTTTTGATGACGTTTTTGATGTTAGGTGTCCACTATACGTCTTGCGATGTGGTAGAACCTAGAAATTTGAAGGTCTCTACTGCTGATACTGTGTGGTCTAAAATTGTAAGAGGTGGAAGTATGGGAGGGTTTATCCTAAAGTCTACCACCATTTCTATGGTTTTGAGTGTGCTCAGTTTCAGATTGTTCCGGTTGCACTACGAGGCTAGTTGTTAAACCTACCATCTTATGCAGATTCATCATTGTCTTGAATGAGACCACTGTTGTTTCATCTGTGAACTTCAGTAGTTTAACAGATGGATTGTTAGAGATGCAGTCATTGGTATATAGAGAAAAGAGAAGTGGAGGGAGCCTTTTGCTAATTGTACAGGTATCTGATATGATTCTGCTTACCTTCACCTGCTGCTTCCTGTTTGTTAGGAAGCTTATGATCCACTTACACAGGTGTTCAGGTATTGCTAGCTGGTTCAGCTTAGGTAGAAGAGTGTCTGGAATGATGATATTGAATGCTGAACTAAAGTCTACAAAGAGGACCCTTGAGTAGGTCTTTGAAGATTCAAAATGTAGGATGTAGTGTAGAGCCATATTAACAGCATTGTCTGTTTATCTATTGCTTGGCATGCAAGTTGCAGGGGGTCTAACAGTGGATCCGTGATGGTTTTCAAGTGGACAGTACTAGCCTTTCAGAGGTTTTCATAACTTCAGATGTTAGAGCAACATTCCTTGATGATGGGCTTCTTTGGCACTGGGATGGTGTTCTGTTGGGCTCTCTGGTAGAATCCTCCCAAAAATTCACAGATACAAATTTCAGACACACACACGTTTGAAAAGTCAAAACAATGTTCTTTATAATGAAAATTCACTTAAACCAAGCCCTCTTTTGGTATAACAAAGAGCACTCGTCTCCAAACAAACTGGTAATTTGTACAAGTCCCTTATCAGTTCTGTGATACTTATCTTGCAGCTGTGAGGCAAGTCACAGTCCTTCTTCTTTCACAAAGTGACACACACTTTGCTCTGGTTTAGTTTCAAAGCAGGGAAAAATCAGCACACAAAAAGTCAAAGTCAGTAAAGCAGTCACGAAACACAACGATCAGATAATCCTCCACAATGGCCAAACCCACAGGCTGCTATTTATAGCAGCCTCACTAATTACCACAGCCCCACCCAACTACAGGTGGCCTCATTTTCTTTGATAATAATCTCCCACTTGTTGTTGTTGCCTATGCATCGCTCTCCTCATGCGTGGCTGTATCATTAACTCTTGTTCTGAATCCAAGGAGGAGCTAGATAATTGATCTCCTTCTGAGCTGTCTGCCACACTCTCCTTCTCCCTGTCACTCATGTCTTCTTGGTCAGAGGAGCCTTCATCAGCAGATTCCACTGGGGGCAAAACAGACCTGAAGCATGTGGATGTCTCCCCCACATCCACAGTCCTTGGGGCAGGAGCAGGGCCAGAGCTAACCACAACAGATGGTAGTAGAGCATTTGATGCAAGAAGAAACATAGCAAATCTCTAACAATGTATTGAAGATTTGGTTGAAAATGGGGGCCAATTGATCAGCACAGACTTTCAAGCAAGAAGGAGTTACCTTGTCTAGGTCTGGTGCTTTTCCCGGCTTTTAATTGTGAAACAGGTCTTGCACTTCCTTTTCTGTGAACACCAGGGGCTGTGAACCTAATGATATGGCGTCAGTTGTAGGAGGTTTGGTTGTTGATGTATCTGAGATTGAAGATGTGGAGATAGGTGTCTGTAGTTTCCTTTCAAACCTGCAGTAAAACACGTTCAGCTCATTTGCCAGTTATTGATTTCCTTCAGCCTGGTTTGCTGTAACAAATGAATTTTTTAAAAAATAATTAATTCCACACGTTTGCTGTTTCATTTGTTGATCTGATCACAGAAGCGCCACACACACACACATTCACATTTCCAAACCAGTAGCGAAAGTAAGAGAAACTCACTACTGATCTAGCATATTTTCTTCTAGGATTGACAGAATGTGACAAAGGCAGCTGATCAGGATAACATTCTGATGACTGGAATTCAGGGATCCAAAAACACATTTATTTGTGACTCTCTGAGGACACATGGTGACTGATGGAGACAAATATGGTAATCATTCTCCTAATAGACTTGAGGAACAGATGAGTGAGACATTACAAGCCATATCCATAGACATAATGTCTAGCATGGATAGGGAGGAAACATATCTACATCAAACAACCCAGCAAACCAAACATTTTGCCTTTTCCTCCTAATCAGTTTTGTGAAATCATTTTAATTCAGTATGTTGCGAAGTTTCATCGAAACAACTATGTATTCATGCAGATATGAGAGCAAATGGAGTTTGCAATGCAGGCAAAAGCATTTCAAAGAAATTTTAAACCATCCATCCTTTACAGCTTTTTTTCTAGAAACAGAAAAAGGTTGTCAATTTTATATATTTATTCATTAGATTTGTATGCCACCCTTCTCCGTAGACTTTTCACAGGAATTGCTGTTCGTGCGTACATTGTCTCTATGCTATGCATTCTGATCCACATTTCTTTAGGAACAAGCAACACAGTCAACAATTGCTGCACAGAGAACTGCAGAGAGGTATCCTCAGCTCCTCCTTCTTTCTACTAGGAAAGCTGACATCCTTTCCATAGAATACATAAAAGATTGATTTTATTGTGTAGGAAATGTTAGAGTTTATTGTATTGTTCCCACCCAGTCAAATGCAGAATGGTTTTACTTGATTGGAATTCCTTGAAAATACCCATTAATTAATATTTTAGGTAAAACTACTTATGTCAAGCACAGACAATGGAACAGGATGGATTTACTTTATTAGGAAGAGGGAGCTTGATACGTACAATGATCTGGAGTGAAAAATGATATATGTAAATCTTATTATATTTAGTGGAACAGTAACCCCAAAAGGGACATCAAATGACAGCCTTAAAGGAAAGGTATTCTTGAATTTTTGTTTTTAAGATTGATTTGGTTTGGAAAATAGTCAATTAATATTTATTATTTCATGGATCCCTTCAACAACAATAACAAAATAAACCGTCAATCAAAACTATGCTATTTGTTCAGTTTTGTAACAGTTGTATTTCTCAAATTGAAAAGACTATATTAGTCCAATTGATAGAAACATCATGAGTACAAGGCAAAGTTTGGAGCCCCAGAGGTGACTCACTAGAAGAGAGTCAGTTTGGTGTAGTGGTTAAAAGCATCAGGCACCAGTTTCATTTTCACCTTAAACACAAAGCCAGCTATATTCCTGGATCAATCACTCTGTCCCAGCCTTTGGAAGGAGGCATTGGCAAAACCACTTTTGAAAATCTTGCTAAGAAAACTGCATGGACTTATTCAAACAGTCATCAGCAGTCAAGACTGACTCAAAGGAATACTGTCCATTATTTGAAATTCTGTAAGCCATTCTAAATTTTATACAATTATAAATAGAGTGACCATTTAAACATCAGAAGAAGAAACACTGATTCTAACATTAGACAAAATGTGGTATGTTCCTCAGGCAGTGTATTTGACATATTGTTAATTACTAAAACAAAAATGCTATTTATTTATTTTTGAACTAGTGTTGGATGGCAAAATAACTTAGTTTAGGATATTGTAATCTTCAATATAAGAGGGAGAAAGCTTGTTTTGGGGTTATACAAACTGTAGTAAAGGAATAAACACATTAAAAAGACTCAAGTGCTTGGAACTTGTCTAATCTTTCTTTTAAATATCATTATTAACTTTGTTTTTAGCTATGTTTTATTAATTGTTCTGTGCTACCTAGAATTATTAGAAAAGATACAGTAGGTAGACATATACATTAAGTAGATAGCTAGATAGCTATAGATAGAAAGAAAGAAAGAAAGAAAGATCGATATTATATTATCACAAATTTAACTATGATTTAGGTCAAAAGTCCTGGAAACAATTCAAAGAGTCCACTTCTCTCTTTCACCTAGCGGATAAACTTCCATGCCCAGCTGCAAGAACACTGGCAATTTAACAGCAGCCCCATTAGCCTAATTACCCCCAGCCAGAGGTGATCTCCCTTATTTCCTATAGTATTTACGCAGTTGCTCTTTCCTTGACATTGCCCTGTGTCTGTGCAGATCTATGAATGTCTCCCCTTCCAAATCCAATGATGATAATGGTGATGAATCACTCACGGGGCGACTGTCTAATGGGCTGCCTGTAGTTACCTCCTCTGTGGATCCCACTTCACTTTCACTATCTGCTACAGACGCTTCACTGTCGGAAGCAGTCGGCAGTAAAACTGGCTTCTGACAATGGGAGGATTCTCCCACATCAACCCCCACAGTCCTTGGAGCAGGAGTTGGCCCAGAGCCAACCAAAACACTTTATTGATTTATTGATTTATTTGATTTGTTGATTTGTTGATTTGTTCATTTGTTCATTTGATTTGTTGACTTGTTGACTTGTTGACTTGTTGACTTGTTGACTTGTTGACTTGTTGACTTGTTGACTTGTTGACTTGTTGACTTGTTGACTTGTTGACTTGTTGACTTGTTGACTTGTTGACTTGTTGATTGATTTAGCGATTGCTTTCCTTTAGACAGCTCACCATAGAGGAACTGTTTAGGAATGCAATGGTCTGGCATCCTAGCAACATGGCCTGCCCAGCCCTCTCATCAGCAGGGTGGGCGATGGCATGGGTGACAAAGGAAGCAATACAAAGACATGTTGAAAGCCTCCTTCAAGTCCCTTGATATTGACACCACCTCCTGGGAAACCCAGGCACAAGATCGACCAATGTGGTGCATGCTGCTCCATCAAGGCTGCCAGACATCCGAAGGCCAGAAGAACATTCATAGCAGAAGAGAAGCGAGCACTCTGCAAAGCCAGAACTGCAAATGCTGTGACAATGGAGCCCACACATGTCTGCCCAACATGTGGCAGAAAATGTCATGCCTGTAGCCACCTATGAACACATTGTGTACAGTCCACAACCCATTAGATGTCAGGGTCCTCTTTGAACATGATGGACGAACATCATCATCATCATATATGTGTGTGTGTGTGTGTGTGTGTGTGTGTGTGTGTGTGTGTGTGTGTGTATGTGTGTGTGTGTGTATACACAGAGAGAGAGGGGGGGAAGAGAGGGATATATGATCGCTGGATTGATTCAGTCCTCTCATTTCCAATTCAAGCATCAACATGGTTCTCGTTCATTGTAGTTTGTGGTTTTCTGCAACATTTTTCCTCCCCTCTGTCTACCTTATTGCCTCTATTCCCTATCCAGTTAGCATACTGCCCTTGCTTCCTGAAATGCATTCCTAATTGCATAAAATCATTCGGTTAGAAGTATTATTGCTATATTAAATTACACGTGCTAATTTACCAGCAATATTTTGCATTAAAAAAACATAAGAGGTTCAGAAGATTATAGTATTCGTTTGACACTGTTATATAGTGTCCTTATTAATAAGGACACCACTTAAAATGATACCCTCTTGTAGTTCAAAACACTCATTTAGTTTCATTCTTTTTAGAAAATGAAATTTCTATTTAAACTGTACGACAGTGTGGCAGTGAATAGATTCTAGTTGTTAGAGAAACTTTCTGTAGATGGCAGCAATGCAAAAGAATGTCATTTTTTCCTCTCCTGTGTGTTTTAAATTCTCATTTCTTTATAACTGTACCAGTTAATGGTATGTTTATAACTCCTGCACACTGCTATGCTGCAATTGCTGGGTAAAACTTAACGCAAACACATGAAGCTATATTTTGTCTTTGCAAGCTACCTAGGACAGTTTCAAATGGAAAAGCAAAACAGAAAAGTGCTCTATGCTGGCACACCTGCTCACTAACACAGGGGAAAGATGCAGATACAGGAGAACAGACCGCCAGCATTCTTGCTTCTGCTGGCTCTATTCCCAGTCTTACTGAATTGACTGACAAGTCCTGAAGACATTTCTGCTTACAGTCCCTGAAATGGAAATAAAACTGTGTAGGCAACTGGGGATATCCATAACATTACCACATATCTCTTCCTCATTGCTTGCCTTCACTCAAGCAGCTGAACATCAGTATAGTACCAATGCTTACTTCCATATGCAATTTATAGCAGACAATTAAACATGGTTTGGGGTTTTTTTAATCTTTAAATATCTTTAAATCTTTAAAATATCTAGAAAGAGGCAATCTGGCACCCTCCAGAGGTTTGGAGCATACATTGTATTTACTGTATTTATTAATTGGATTTCTTTGCCGCTCCTCTCCCTAGTTATTGATCATGTTGAATGCTGATAGAGATTGGAGACATAAGAAAACCATCAGGTTACCTGCCTATATCATCATCATTATTTACAACAGTCTAGGTAGAACATTTCTATATGCAGTGGGTTAAAGTTAGGGTTAAGCATCCAAAATTTCACATCTGAAATAATATTAAGCGGTTATTGATTTTATTGATATCAGCAACTAGCCAAATTGGAAAAAGTAAATAAATCCCAATCAGATCAGTCATTTGTAACTCTTGTTTTTATCCTACTATAATATTATTACATAAATTATTTTGGGATCAATTAGATCATTAAAAAAAAGAACTCCCAAAATCATTCAGCATATTAAAATGCATATAGTAGTCTGACAAGATTTACACTATAAACTTAAGGATTTTGAGGAAACCATATAATGCATCTATTATATATCCAATGATTTAGACATTTCCCTAGGAATTTTTAAGTCATATTTAGGGGGGTGGCAATATTCTGCTTTTTTTTCTGTTCAGTTTTGTCTGATTCTCAGAGTCTGCCTGAACAAGTCCCCGCAATTTTCTTGGCAATATTTTTCAGATGTGGTTTGCCATTTTCTCCTTAGGATTGAGTGGAAGCAATTGGCCCAAAATCAGCCAGTTGACTTCTATGAAAATTTACTTTTGAAAGTCTCTCAAAATTTAAACTTTGTTTCCTCAGGTGACACTTAGGTTGCTATTCATATCAAAGTCTGTTGCATAAAAATAAATTCCAGAAGCACACACAGATGCCTGATTCAGTCGGTTTCGTAAACTTCTTTATAAACATAACAATATATATACAATGCCACAGGTAGATTATTTCTTCAATGTAGAAACAGTTATAAGCAGTTTCATTTCAGCAGAACAGACAATCACAGAGTGAGCTGAGAATACAGAGTGTCCTTAAGCTTAAATTTCAGTTTCGATTCTCTGCACAGACTCAGAAGTGCTCAAGCTCCCATGACTTAGTCGCTATGCCTATTCATTGATTGAGTTGATTTTATTTTATTACATTTGTATGCCACCCATCTCCTTGCAGACTCAGGGTGGCAAACAACAATAAAATATAATACAAAAGTTAAAACCCCATAACAAAAAACATTCATCTCACAATCATACCACAGTCGGACAGGAGCAAGGTGTCAATGCTCAATGATCTTCCCAGCCTGCAAGCAAAGCCATGTTTTTAAGGCCTTTCAGAAAGCCAGGAAAGTGGAGGATGGTACAAATCTCCAGGGGAAGCTGGTTCCAGAGTGCCAGAGCCACCACAGAGAAGGCCCTCCCCCATGGTCCTGCCAGCTGACATTGGCTGAGGGAACCTGGAGGAGGCCAACTCTGTGGGATCTGATGTGGTCACTGGAATGTATGAGGCAGAACTGAATTTGTTAACATGTCTCTCCCAGTCATGAATATTCTAATAGTTCAGGTAAGTAAAGGTGCCTGGACAAGCAAAAGTAGCTACACATTTGTACGATTTAGCCTCACCTGAAACATTCCTAACATTTTATTGCTCAATATTTATTGTTGTTTTCCCAATTATGTTGATTCCAAGTGATTCTGGCAATGTATTGTTTCTAAGACTGACCCTGAGGCAATTGCTTATATATTACATTTTTCTCCCACATTCCCTGTGCAACAGAGCTGAAGAATTTAACTTCTTTCTACAAGCTTTATATCCATATTTACCTCAGGTCTGCCCACTAGTCTATTTTAGGGTTTTTCAAACTATATTCCACAGAACTCTGAGGTTTTGGTGAAAATTTAACAGAGTTCGATGAGAGACTAAGGGGAGAAAATCTCACTTAAATGAAGTGAGGGGATCTAGAGCACTATTTCTAAGATGCAAAAGAAATAGTTGGGGATGTTCCCTCTCAGTGCTTTCCATTTTGCAGATTAGTTTCCAGGATTTTTCTTTAACAGTTTCCCCAGTTCCCATTTAAAAAACAAAAAACAAAACTGGTCTTACAGGTCCTGTGCTGTTTTATTATACATATGAAGAAAATTGAAACAACCCACACAAATTTAAACTAAGTCTCAGAATGTGGAAAACTGTTGGTGCATGTGCTTTCTTTGTGAGAGAGAATGGTGGTAGACTCTGGAAACAAGAGGCATATATAGCAGGAAGTTAGGAAACAAGGTGAAAAGGGAGTAAGATCTCTAGTGATTAAAGCAAAGACCCTCTAGTGCAGTGTTTCCCAACCTTGGCAACTTGAAGAGATTTGGACTTCAACTCCCAGAATCCCCCAGCCAGCTGGCTGGGGGATTCTGGGAGTTGAAGTCCAAATCTCTTCAAGTTGCCAAGGTTGGGAAACACTGCTCTAGTGTACCTTTCTAGCTAGTATGCCCAGAAGCCTCAATTCATTTAATATCAGCCTCGTGGGCTGTTTATAGTCCCCTGCTTCCTTTCCTGAGGAGAAAAAGGAGTAAGATTTTCATGAGATATGTGGGCATATACTATATGTGTGCAGTAAGAAATCTTATTCCACTAAGAATTCAAGTGGTAAAAAGATATGTGATCTTCCCATTAGTCAGAGAGCAGACACCTTAGCAGAATTTGCAGTATCCCAGAAAACATTGTAGAAGAAGGGAAGAATGGGATAAAGGCATAAGGAATAGCTTCTATTAACTTTAGTTCCTTGGCATCAATGATCCTACACTAGGTTTAAATAATAGCCCAAGGACTATTCTTTGTATTGCCTGTGCCATAGCAAGTGAAAAAGGTTTTGTTCCCCCTTCAACAATGAAACATATTTATCCAGATCACATTATTGATCTGAAATCCCCAACAGTGACAAAGTGGAGGGACTGTTAATTATGTACTCAACATCTCAGATGAATATCATTTCTGTGGCACACAGGTCCAGTCTGAGGTAATAGTCACATGGTATTCTGTAGAAACAAACTGGAAAAATCTAGCTGTATTATCTCGGCCAGTGATTTTCAACCTTTTTTGAGCCGCAGCACATTTTTTACATTTACAAAATCCTGGGGCACACCACCAACCAAAATGACACAAAATGACACCCTAAGACACTCTCCTCTCTTTTTCCATCCCTCTCCCCCCCCTTGTATGTGTGTGTGTGTATACACACTCTTGAACCATTTCCAAAAACAGGTGAGGGCTGGGGGGGGGGTTTCTCTCTTATTCTTTGGGTGCTTTTTATCATATGCTTTAAATCAAGAGTCACTTCTCTCTCTCTTTTGTTTCTCTCTCTTTCCTCTCATTCTCTGTCTCAATCATTTTCTCATTTCTCTTTTTTCCTCCCCTTTTTGCTCATTTCTCTCTCTCTCTCTCTCTCTCTCCCTCTCCTTCTCTCTCTCTCTTTCTTCCTCTCTTGCTTTCTTTTTCTCTCTTTCTCTCTGTCTCTCTTGCTTTCTTTCTCTCTCTTTCTCTCTTTTCTTTCTCTCTCTCGCTTTCTCTCTCACACTCTTTCTCTCTTTCTTTCTTTCTTTCTTTCTCTCTCTTTCTCTCTTTTCCTTCTCTCTCTTGCTTTCTCTCTCTCACTCTTTCTCTCTCTCCTGCTTTCTTTCTTTCTTTCTCTCTCTCACTCTCTCAGCAAAAAGTTGTGAAACCGGAACCTGAGCTTCCTTCTTCGCGGCACACCTGACCATGTCTCACGGTACACTAGTGTGCCACAGCACACTGGTTGAAAAACACTGATCTAGGTTGTCATGAGAAAGCAGCAAAGAGCTGTAAATGGAAGAAGGCCATCACAGATTAACAATATCAAGACAAAATAGCATCAGCCCCTTTACTGGCAAAATGTACTGAATTTCTTCTGTAATGCTTGTTACCCAAATCTGACATTGCACAACACATCAGATCAACTGTTGATGGGAAATAACATAAAGGTAGTTGAATTTTAGAACCAATGCAGAAGTGGGTTCCTAATGGTGCGCCCTGGTGTGGTAATCCAGTAGTAGCCCACCAATTGTGCAATTTGTGCATGACAGCTCTGGTGCTGTCTTTCCTGGTCCATGTGCGGCATCCTTTTTTTAAAAAAAAACCCCACTATTTTGTGGTGCTTTTTTGTTTCTGCACATGCATGGAAGCAAAATTGTGCAAGGGGATGTGCGTGAGCGAGTGTAGCAACACATGTGCATGAAACATTGTGATGCACACACAGCGCACCACTATGGAAAAATGAGGAACCCGTCGCTGAACCAATGGCTAAGTTTGTGCTGTACTCTAGAAGTTTCTCAGAGGGCTCACTACTCAAAAATCACATTCCGTTATTTTTCAATAACAATTCAAAATATTATCATATTGTTAACTGGCAGAAAAATTTAAAGTCAAATTTGTGACAAATCTGAAATCAACAAGATGTTAATTAATTAATTAATTGATTGATGATTCTACACTATTATTAGCCACATGGAACAAATATCTTTTGTATTCTGCAATGTGTCATGCTGGCTCACCTTTCTTCAGAGTCAACTGAAGAAACTATCATAGTAAAAGAAAGTTCCTGCACTATCTAGATTTGATTAAAATTGCTGATACAACAGGAATTGGTATGAAAATTGTGCTTCTTAAAAAATCACTGCCCTGAGAGATGAGGGTTACACCGATGATGCCAACATGAAAAGAAACAAAGAAGTGCAGACTCAGATCGGAGAGTTAAACCCTCAAGCACTTTTATCCCAGGAGTTCTCATTCACTGAATTTGGAGCTGGATTATATTGCATTAGCTTCTAGTGAGGCTGATGAGGTTCTAAAATAATATTATTCAGAGGATCTATGTGTTTTTCTCAGTAATGGCAAACTTTTGAAGCAATATCTGAAAATATTCCATCTGGCTATGAAGCTAGTACCTCCCGATGCAACAGCTGACAGGAGTGACAAAGTATAGAAAACAACAAATTGGGAAGATAGATGATGTCATATTGCCACTATGGAGACTAATGCTTTGATAGGAGCTATTTGTAGGGAATCCATAGCAAAGGAAAAATGGAATCACCAGAAACATCTATTACATTAAATGTTTGTGTGACTTAGTGTCGTGGCATGACATACCATTT
The DNA here is from genome assembly GCF_031021105.1 of Erythrolamprus reginae. Lineage (NCBI taxonomy): Eukaryota > Metazoa > Chordata > Lepidosauria > Squamata > Dipsadidae > Erythrolamprus > Erythrolamprus reginae. Next base: position 111,885,841 of record NC_091952.1, on the reverse strand, counting down.
GAAATAAATATATCAAGTTTTTAACCCTGATATATTCTGACCAATGAAAAAATAGGCATAATATATTATATTATATTATATATCATATTTATTAGATTTGTATGCCGCCCCTCTCCTCAGACTCGGGGTGGCTCACAACATATAATAAAACAGTGTACAATGAACAAATCTAATATTTAAAAGAAAATATCTAAAAACCCACTATTTAAAAAACATACAACACAAGCATACCATACATAAAACTATAAAATTTTACGTGTAATCTTACCAGTTAAATGAGGGATTTCTCATTTTTCTCCTGTTTGTTCCAGTTGTTGAATAAGTATGTTAAAAGTTTAACAGAGACATTTATTATTTTATTTATTTATTATTTGGATTTCTTTGCCGCCCTTCTCCAGGGGACTCAGGGTGGCTTATAGCATAAAAATACAAAATCAACAATATAAATATTACACTAAAAGTTACATTTAAGTATCCAAATAATTAAACTAAAACCCAGAACATTTAAACCATTCAACCAACATTCGTCTCATCAAAATCATAGTATTCAGCTGAAGCAGGTATCAATGCTCAACGGCCCCAGGCCTGTCAGCAAAGGTGTATTTTCAAAGCTTTACAAAAAGCTGGGAGGGTGGGGACAATATGAATCTGTGGAGGGAGTTGGTTCCAAAGGACCGGAGCCACCACAGAGAAGGCCCTTCCCCTCGGCCCTGCCAGGTGACATTTCTTGGCTGACAGGACCTGGAGAAGGTCAACTATGTGGATCTGACCAGCCACTTGGATATATGAGGCAGAAGATGGTCTCGTAGGTAATGTGGTCCTAAGCCCAGTAGGCGTAGACATATTTTGATTACAAATCTAGAATATTTTAAGTATAAATGTTGCATTGAAATATATTAGCCATGTGATATTTTTGATTACATGCGATCAATCTGTATTGTCCTCATTGAGTTTTATTACGTGTAACCTCTATTTTTTATATTCTTTTAATCTTGCCTTTGTGTTTTTTCCCTTTGTTCTTTGAAAATTATAATATCTACTTGGTAAAAATAAACAAAGAAATAAAAATACAAGCTAATCTTGTAAGGAAAGTTTGAGATCAAAAAGTTGGATGGGACCTAGAATAAAAAACTCACTTCATTTCATTTCCCTTCTGTTGCGAGCATCAAGAGGGTGAGGAGGGTGAATGAGTATCAAGTGGGCAAGCCGGACCAGCAAGCATTGAACAGGTGGGCAGTGTGAGCAGCGAGTGGGTGACCAGGTGGAGAGCATGGTCAGCCAGAAGTCATTACCAGTTCAGTGAACCCGGCCAAATTACTGCTACCAGTTCACTTGAACCAGTGTAAACCAGCTGAATACCACCTCTGATGTAATTGTCATTTGCAACTTTCTGACAAGCAAAGTTCATGGGGGAAGCAACTCACTTAGTAGTTGCTTTGTTCAGCAGTGGAAATTCTGGTCCCAATCATTCTGGTCATAAATAGACTCCATTGTGGCCACTTGCAAGGTGGCATTGTTCTTTTCCTCCTGTTCCTCCTAGTTGCTCATTTAGCTGCTAGCTGTTGGTAGGCAAAGCTCTTCCAGTAGCTAAAAGAGGATTGCACATTTCATACCTAAAAACATCTTCTAATGAAGCAAATAGAACAGTAAGAAGATTATCTCCTTTAAACCTAATGCAGAAAGGATACTTCATTTATTTTTCTATCTCCAATGTGGAGTTAAAATTTTGAGTCTGTTTATTGTAGGAGGCCAGATTATGCACTCGCTTAATGAGTACAAAAGAAATGAGTACATGATTACATGAAAAAACAACACGCATATAATCTAACTATTCTATCATTCGGGAACAAAACATCTAAAATTTTATAGCAAACAAACAAAACATAGCAAAATAAGGTGTATGACTGCTTTCCTCTTTCATTTTTTATTTTTATTTTTATTAAAGAATACACCATACAAAAAAGCAAATATATACACATAAAAAAGAGAGATACCTTTCTTGCTCTCTCTTTCTTTCCTTATTATGTTTTATAAATAAACAAACAATATTATATTCAGTTTGCGGTTTTCCATATTGGTGTTTTTCATGCTCTCCTAAATGAACTCTATATTTCTTAAGAGCTAAAAAGAATAAAATCTATATCTTTCAATTCAAAAACTGTAGCAAAAGATCATCACAAAAAACAAAAATAAAAAAAGAAGATATAGATTTTTACAAATTTTGTAGATATATTTTTTCATCTCCTATATATAGATCATTTAATGGATCTTAAGGATCCAGGCTTAAACAATTTTAATCTATGTATATTATGGATTGTCTGGGTTAAGGAAAAAGGGTTTTGATTTTTATTTTGAGATATTTCCCCTCTTTCCTCTTTCTATAGTGCTAGAGATGATAACGGATATATTACAAATCTTTAACCAGACTTGGAAAACTGGCTTGTCCCCTTGGTCCTGTATAAAGTCAGTTCAAAAATTACCATAAGATGAAACTGAGAAAAAAGATTATTGATAAGCTACTTTTTTATCAAATTGGTGTCAACTATTAATGATCCAATAGATCTTCACTATGAACTCTCACAACTGGTCCTTCAGGTCTCCCAAACAAAACAATCAAGGATAGAATAATAAGTAATAGTGATAGGGCTGTAAATTGCTTGAATACGCAAGACACAGAAAGTATAAAATATGGTCTGCTAACTATTATTACAACAGCCGTAAACACACCTATACTGTATTTTGCCTTAGCACAATGTGTCATACAAACATAATAATTTCCATTTTTATATTCTTTTATGGAACTTACTTTGTCCAGGATTACAGCAGAAATAGCAGAGGAACAGGTCAGGGCTTATCTTGGGATAAGAAAGTGTTAGATTATTACATACTATTTGCAGAACTTCCAGTCTGGAAGGAAACAAAAAGGAGTGATTCATAATTCATTCACTGTGGTTAGTATTTGCATGGGAGAGTAATACCGGGACTTTAGGGAAGAAGAAGAAGCCAAACGGTATTCCAAAAGGCAATAGCAAACAATTTCTGTGTTGTTGTCAAGAAAATTACCCAGATATGCCTGTGTAACCCTGAGTTGAACCAAATTGAAAGAAAGTTGACTTTACATGCTAGCAGCTAGAGCAGTGATGGCAAACCATTTTTGGCTCAAGTGCCAAAAGGGTGTGTTTGTATGCAGTAGTGTGTGCATTCATACCCACATCTATAATACAATGCCCTCCCTGGACATACAGTAGTCCCTCACCTATCACTGGTGTTACGTTCCAGACCTGGCCGCGATAGGTAAAATCCGCGATGGGGAATTTATCGACTGATAGTACTTATTTAAGTATTTATATTGTAATTGTTTGGTAAGTTTTCATTGTTTTAAGTGTTTATAAACCCTTCCCACACAGTATTTATTTTAGATACAGTATTTAAATACAGTATTTACAATTTTAGATATATATTTTTTTTAAAAAACCTGCTGATCGGGTTCGGCGGGCTGTTTAAATCTGCCGATCGGCTTCCTCAGAAACCCGCGATGAAGTGAAGCCGCAGTAGGTGAAGCTCGGTATAGCGAGGGACTACTGTATACACACAACCACCACACTTCCCCTTGTATGCGCACAACCCCCCACATGGTCCCCTTGCACACATACACAGGCTTCACTGAAGCCTCTGGATTTCTGGTAGACCCGTTGGGATTCAGTAGACTTTCCTGAAGCCTGGAGAGAGCAAAAACAGCCAAAAAGAAGCCCAAAAATCAGCTGATTATTGCGCACATGCACACTGGAGCTGGCATTGGTCAACGCCTCGCATGCCCTCAGATATGACTTATAAATCAGAGAGGACATAGGCTCTGTATGCTGGAAATATCATGTTTAATCTCTGGCGTTTTAATGTGACTAGAAAATTGGTAAACTGCCATGCCAACATTGTTGGGTATTGGCACTTAATAGAATACAATAAGGAAGTTTCTATGTTCTACCCTAATGGGTAACAGCAGTACAGATAGCCCTCACATAACCACCATACATTTAATGATGGTTCAAATTAATGATAGCCTCAAAAGGGGTGTGCTTTATTATTATTATTATTATTATTATTATTATTATTATTATTATTATTATTTATTAGATTTGTATGCCGCCCCTCTCCGAAGACTCGGGACGGCTCACAACAACGGTAAAAAACAATATTATCATGGCACAAATCTAATATTAAAAGAAATAACTAAAACCCTATCATATTAAAACCAGACAACTCATACATACCAAACATAAATTATAGGGAGCCTGGGGGAAAGGTGTCTCAACTCCCCCATGCCTGGCAGTATAGGTGGGTTTTAAGTAGTTTACGGAAGACAAGGAGGGTGGGAGCAGTTCTAATCTCCGGGGGGAGTTGGTTCCAGAGAGCCGGGGCCGCCACAGAGAAGGCTCTTCCCCTGGGGCCCGCCAGATGACATTGTTTAGTCGACGGGACCCCGAAAAGGCCAACCTGTAAAACAACTTCCTACATCACAAAATGGCAAACAGCCATATGATCATTATCTGGATCCTTGGTAACCTTGGCACACATGTGTGACCAGTTGCAAGCATCCTGCAATCACACCATTTGCATTTTTTTTTTGTACCGGCTTCCCCAGAAAGTCAGTGGGAAAGCTGACAAGAAAGGCTGCAAGCTACCACCTCCTGCCAAGAGGATTCCCTGTCATCTTTGGAGGCTAGCTAAAAAAGCTTCCTGCTGAAGGATTCAGCTTCATTCCTGTTTGGATTTTGGCAGCTGCAGGAATGAAACTGCAGGGGGAAAACCATTGTAGCTCTATGCCTACAGTCCAAGCTGAAAAGGATTTTAGCTCCACGTTTGCTTGAATTTATACAAGCAGACACAGACCTAAAATCCTTTCCTTTTTGCTCCCCTCCCTGGAACTGCTGCACAGGCACAAAGCAGCAGAGAAAGGAAAAAAGGATTTTAGCTCCATGCCTACTTGGATTTATCCTTTTCTCTCTGTTTCCCTCCCTGAAGCTGCTCTGCAGGCAAGGAGCTACAGGGAGAAAAGATTTGAGCAACATGGCTGAGGAAATGCAAGCATAAAATAATGCTAAAATCCTCCCCTCCCCGCCTCTCCCTATGCTTGCAACCACACACTCATTACCTGGGCCTGTTTGCTTAGCAACCAGTGAGATCACTCAATAACTATAACCAGGAGTGCATAGAACCATGGTCATTGGGTAAAGTGCTTGTGTGAAAGACATCTCACTTAATGCCCAGTATTCCAGTATAAATTGTAGTAATTAAGCAAGAACTATAGCATTCCAAACTTCAGTACATATACTGCAGCACAATAAAAGCATCTCCACATGAAGATTCATTTACCAATGGGAAAGAACTTTGGACCTCTGGGTTTCTGTGCAGCCTGTATCAACATTCCAACTAACATCTAAGTTTAAATCAGAGTCCAAGGTCCAACTTTCTCAAAGTTCCAATGTATTCTTAGAATAAAGTGATCAGATTTTAACATTGGTAAAGAGGGACACCAGATTCAATGATCAGACAGAATTGCAGGAACATGTAGAAAGAAGGGAGGAGGCTTATTGATTGATTGATTGATTAATTGATTGATTGATTTTGTCCAATACACAATGAGGGTTTTAGTGGGTATACACGTAGTAAAATACATAATGAAGGTTATAGAGGATATACTCATAGTAAAATATATCTAAGAAAGAATAGAAGAGAAGATATAGGAATAAACATATCAATAAAAGAATAGAAGAAAAGATATAGGAATAGAAGAAAGGTATAGGAGATATAGGAGAGCAATAGGACAGGGGATGGAAGGTACTCTAGTGCACTTGTACCCGCCCCTTACTGACCTGTTAGGAATCTAGATAGGTCAACTGTGGATAATCTAAGGGTAAAGTGTTGGGGGGTTGGGGATGACACTATGGAGTCCGGTAATGAGTTCCACGCTTCGACAACTCGGTTACTGAAGTCATATTTTTTACAGTCATGTTTCGAGCGGTTAATATTAAGTTTAAATCTGTTGTGTGCTCTTGTGTTGTTGTGGTTGAAGCTGAAGTAGTCGCCGACAGGCAGGACGTTGCAGCATATGATCTTGTGGACAATACTTAGATGTTGTTTAAGGCATCTTAGTTCTAAGCTTTCTATGCCCAGGATTGATAGTCTAGTCTCGTAGGGTATTCTGTTTCGAGTGGAGGAATGAAGGGCTCTTCTGGTGAAGTATCTTTGGACATTTTCAAGGGTGTTAATGTCTGAGACGCGATATGGGTTCCAAACAGATTAGCTGTATTCAAGGATGGGTCTGGTTAAAGTTTTGTAAGCTCTGGTAAGTAGTGTGAGATTGCCAGAGCAGAAGCTACGTAGGATTAGGTTTACAACTTTTGAAGCCTTCTTGGCTATGTTGTTGCAGTGGGCTTTGGCACTTAAATCTTTTGTTATTAGTATACCGAGGTCTTTAACCAAGTGGGGATTATCTGTGATAATTTAATTATTCAGTTCGTATTTGAAAGTTCAGATTCGTTTTCCCAATGTGTAGGACAGAGCATTTGCTAATTGAGATTTGGAGTTGCCATGTGTTAGACCAGTGGTCCCCAACCTTTTTTCCACCAGGGACCAGTTTCAGCAAGACAATTTTTCTATGGCCCGGTGGGGGCGGAAAGGAGGTTTAGCTTATCGTTCCATTGTCTCTCTCCCCCCCCCTTTTTAATTTTGCGGGGGAGTTGAGGTGACAGAGGGAGGAAAGGTAGGAGGGGGCGCTTTCCTGTCTCTTTCCCCTCCTGTTCACTCGGGACCGCCGTTTGCCTTTCAGCAGTTCTAGAGGACACCCCCCCCCCGTTCCGGCTGGGATTGCAGCAAGGAATCCCAGAGCAGGGGGAGGTGCCTCCACGGACACAGTCACCTTCCTTTGCGATCGCTGCCTGCTTGGAGCGCCCACCAGTACCAGGTCTGGTAATTTTCTTGCAGCAAGGAATCCTTCCAAAAGAAAATTACCAGAGCTGGTGGTGGGGGTTTCATGGTCACACACACCCCGGGAATAGGGTGGGGGAGCCTAGCAAAAAAAGAGCTGCACAATGCCAAAGCCTTTTCGTTTGAGCTGCAGGCAGAGCGAGGGCTTTGCAAGGGCTTCGCAAGGAGGAAATAGACCACTTTTGACGAGAGAAGAAAGACAGGAAAGGAAGAAAGCAAGCAAGCAAAGGTTTTCTCAGCCCGAGGCAAATGGCGGTCCCAAGTGAACGTGAGGGGAAAGAGACAGGAAACAGCTTGGCACTCGCCGGCTCCACAGCAGCTGCTGACTCCGCGGACCGGTGCAACATGCCTTGCGGCCCGGTACTGGTCCGCGGACCGGCGGTTGGGGACCCCTGTGTTAGACCACTCAGAAACAGAGTTCAGGTCTTTTTGGAGAGCAGTTGTTCAACGCTGAGTGGCGTTGAAGAGTTTGTGAGCTTGTGATGTAATTGCAAAGGTCATTGATGTAGAGAATGAAGAGCATTGGTTCCAGTACACTACCTTGGGGAATACCACTTTTAACTGGGCTGGGGGTAGATATGGTGCTTCCTATTTTGACCACTTGTTGTCTGTTTGACAGGAATGCTGTAATCCAGCTGTGGAGGGATCCTGAGATGCCATAGGATTTGAGTTTTAGGAGTAATTTGTCGTGGACCACTGAATCAAAGGCTTTGCAGAAGTCAATATAAATTACATCTATAGATTTCCCTTGATCTAGATGAGTTGTCCATATATTTTTGCAGGGGAGGAGCTGCAGGTTGCAGGATAGTTTTTTCTGAATCCAAATTGTTTGTTAGAGAGCAAATTATTAGTTTCTAGATGGAGAGTAATTGGCTTGTTTATAACTGATTCCATGACTTTGCATGGGACGCAGCATAGTAATATCGGTCTGTAGATATCAACAAGAGAGGGGTCTCCTTTTTTGAAGATGGGGATGACCATTGATTTTGACCATAGCTTAAGAAATGTGCTGGTTCTGAAGGATTTTTCAAAAATTATGCTTAGTGGTTCAGCTATGGCAGAAGAGAGCCTTCAGCAACAAATCAGCCCTGCTGGGCAGGTCGCTTAGCCCTGCAAAAGAAATGGGGGTTAAGGAAGACCCCCACCCCCCACCTTGCCCCAAACACTGGCACTCTGCATAACCCATGCGGGGGCTTTGGCTTCCCCTCTGCAGAACAGAAGCTGGGGACCCCTCCCTCCACATACACCGGATTCCTATGGCCCATCCGAGGGCTGGCAAAATAGGTGTGCCCCCCCTACCTGCTTTTCTCTCTCTCTCTCTCTTCCTCTCTTTCTCTTTTTATCTCTCTTTCTCTCTCTCTCCTTTTCTCTTTCTTTTTCTCTTTTTCTCTCCCTTTCTCTCTCTTTTTCTCTCTTTCTCTCCCTCTCATTCTTTTTGTCTCCCTTTCTCTCTCTCTTTCTCTTTATATCTCTTTCTCTCTTTTTTCTCTCTCCCAACCTCTCTCTTTCTCTCTCTCTCTCTTTCTCTCCCTCCCTCCCTCTCTCTTTCACTTTCTCTATCTCTTTCTCTCCCTCTCTCCCCTTCTCTCTTTCTTTCTCTTTCTCCCCCTCCCCCTCTCTCTTTCTCTTCCTCTTTTTATCTCTCTTTCTCTCTCTTTTTCTCTTTTTATCTCCCTTTCTGTCGTTTTATCTCTCTTTCTCTCCCCCTCTCTCTTTGTCTCTTTCTATCTCTTTCTCTCCCTCCCTCTCTCTTTCTCTTTTTATCTCTCTCTTTCTCTCTCTCTCTTTCTCTCCCCCTCCTTATCCCTTTCTTTCTATCCCTTTCTCTCTCTCTCTCTTTCTCCCCCCCTCTCTCTGAAGTGGGGAGGGCCGGGTTGGCACCAACAGAGCTCGATACGGGGTGCAAAAGCAAACTACTCTGCCGGCCCGGGCACGGATCGAAAGGAAGGAAGGAAGGAATTGTAAAAGGGGCGATCAAGAGAGGAATGGGTGAATGAATGGAGGGTGGGAAGGAAGGAAAGAGGGAAGGGACAGGAACAGAGGAAAGGTGCAAAGGAAGCAAGGAAAGGTGAAAGGGGAGAGTAAGAGAGGAAGGAGTGAAAGAAGGGAGTGAGGGAGGAAAGAAGGAAGGAAGGAGAAGGAAAGCAAGAAATGGAGGGAGGGAAGGAAGGAAAGAAAGGGGGAAGGGACAGGAACAGAGGAAGGTAGCAAGGAAACTTATGAAAGGGGAGAGGAAGAGAGGAAGGACTGAAGGAAGGGAGGGAGGGAAGAAGGTAGGAAAGAGAAAGAAAGAAGAAATAGAGGAAGGGAAGGTAAAAGAGAGAAAGAAAAAGAGCAAGAAAGAAAGAAAGAGAAAGAAAGAAAGAGAATGAAAGAGAAATAAAAAGAGAGAGGGGGAATGAAAGAAATGGAAGGAGGGAAGGAAGGAGAGAAAGAAAGATAAAGAAAGAAAGAAAAAGAAAGAAAAAAGAATGAAAGAGCAAGAGAGAAAGAGAAAGAAAGAAAAAGAAATGAAAGGAAGGAAGAAAGAGGGAAGGAAGGAAACAAAGAAAGAGAAGGAAAGAGAAATAAAAATAGAGAGAGGGAATGAAAGAAATGGAAGGAGGGAAGGAAGGAGAGAAAGCAAGAGAAAGAAAGAAAGCAAGAGAAAGAAAAAAGAATAAAAGAGCAAGAGAGAAAGGAAGGAAGGAAGAAAGAAAGAAAGAAAGAAAGAAAGAAAGAAAGGCAACCCCAAAGATAGGCTCACTGAGCGGATGCATGAAAAGAGGGACCTTGCCTTCCCCTCGCGCCTCGCCCTTCCCACCCGGCCGCCAGCGCGCACTTACCTGCTCCCAGCACCAGCAGCAGGAAGGCGAGCGAGTAAGCCAGCGCCCGCCCAAAAGAAGCCATTGGCTCCCGGCGGCGGGCGGTGTTCACGGCCCCCCCGAATCCCCAGCCCAGCACCTCTGGAGGCCAAAAGGCGCTGCTCTCTTGTCCTCGCAATCCTTGGGGGACACACAAGGCCGGCGGAGAAGCCGGCCAGGCTCAGCCCTCTCCCGGCTTCCCCAGCAGCGCGGCTTGGCTTCCGGAGGGCCAAGTCACCCCCGCGCTTTCTTCCGCGGCTGCCATCGGGGCTCCCTGCCTGTCTGCCAGCCTCCCTGCCTTCTTTCCTCACGGGGATGGGAAGAAGGTGCGGGCCGCGGTCAGAGAAGCTCCACAGAGGCGAAGTTTGGCGAGATGTCTCTGGTCCTCTGGTCCTTTTGCTTTCCTTGGCGCGCTTTTCCCCATCGCAATCGGGGTTGGAGAGTTTTTGGCGGGCGCCGCCCCCCCCCATTTTTCAATTTGGCCGGGCCCCTGACGCCACTCCCAGTAGTACCGGCCTATCGGCGGCCCTGATCTGGTTCAGTTCTGCAAGAAAGGCACAGACTTCAGATAATAATCAGAACTGCAGAAAAAACAATTGCTACCAACCTGCCTTCCATTGAGGACCTGTATACTGCACGAGTTAAAAAGAGGTCTGTGAACATATTTCACATCCTGGACACAAATTGTTTCAACTCCTACCCACAAAATGATGCTATGGAGCACTGCACAACAGAACAACTAGACACAAAAACAGTTTTTTCCCGAATGCCATCATTCTGCTAAACAAATATTTCCCTCAACACTGTCAAACTATTTATTAAGTCTGCACTACTTATTATTATTATTATTATTATTATTATTATTATTATTAATTAGATTTGAATGATATTAATTTTCCCATCACCCATTTATTTATTAGATTGTATGATATTAATCTTCCCATCACCCATCTCTTCCCACTAATGATTGTATGACTGTAACTTTGCTGCTTTAACCCCCACAATTTATATTGACAGGTTCTTGATATGATTTGATTGCTTATTTGTACATTAAATGTTATTAAGGTACATTAAGTGTTGTACCTTATGATTCTTGATGAACATATTTTTTTCTTTTATGTACACTGAGAGCATATGCACCAAGACAAATGCCTTGTGTGTCCAATCACACTTGGCCAATAAAAAATTCTATTCTATTCTATTCCCTGTTAAATAAAAGAGCTAATGTATTTCCAGCTTAGCTAAGGTATATCCAGAAACAAAAACTGGTTTCGTTTGCTTGCTTCTTTGGTTTTGACATTCTGGAATTGCAGCCATTTTTACCCACAAACTATTGCTTCATATTTCCTCCCAGTTCCTCAGTTTAAAGTCTTGTGGCCACAAGGGTAGGTTGGGAACTTTACAACTATCCATAGTACAGACAAAAGAGTAGGAATGATATCAACTAGAGTTTTCCCTTCTTTTCAGTAGGTAATGAATGTCTACAAAGTCCCAGTGTATTGCTCTTTCCTTCCTTCCTTCCTTCCTTCCTTCCTTCCTTCCTTCCTTCCTTCTTCTTTCCTTCCTTCCTTCCTTTTCCTTCCTTCCTTCCTTCATTTCCTCCTTCCTTTCTAGTTTTCTGTCTTGCTTTCTGTTGAGTGTGCAATGAAAGTGAGGTGAGGGTTTTTTGTTGTTGTTGCTATAGGATTTGCAACTGCTTCAGGCAAGGCAGAGTTTTATTTTTTTCCTCCTCAATTTCAGCATTTCAGATCACAGATCAGCTTCAAAGTGCCCTGAGGGTTGGAGAGAAAAATTGCAGATTTGTATGGAAGCACTTGTAATGAAATATAATCCAGCCAGAAGATAGGAGATGGGTGAATCCATATCTTATATACAAAAGCCACCTGGAGAATGAGAATTTGACTAGGAAAAATATATTAATGGTTTAAGTAATTTATATAATATTGTTGTTATTATTATTTAATAATATAAAATTTATTATTGTATATACATTATCCTAATTTGATAAATTAATAAATATCCTTTATTGTAGTAACTTGCTAGAATGTTGTATGGTTTCATGACAATAATTATAAAGCACAAAAAAAAGTAAAATAAATATTACTAATCTACAAATTAAAATAAACAGAATAAAGTATTGGTACAAATACTAAAAGGAATCTAAAATACTTAGAAGAGAAATTGCTAAGTTAATTACTAATTGAATAAAATACTAAACTACTAAAATAATAAACTAGTGAAATATTAACATTCTACAATGCTACACTGTTTCTCAATCAATTTCTCAACTTTGTTGCAATCACCAACAAATATTAAAGATTTAAAATTTAATGAGATCAATATAAAATCCAATAAAAGAAAGAAACTCACTTCCATCTTCTTGTACTTGATATTCCTCCTTGAAGCAATGCCTTATCTGGCATGATGACAATGTTGCTATTTGACATTAATTTTGAGTTTCCGTCTGCAAACAGTTTCCATAAAAGTTGTCCACATTTTGACCTGGGGTTTTCTTTTATCTGTGTGCTATAATGGTTCTGCAAATATCCTATGAACCAGGCAGTGTAAAATAACCTAGGCCATTGTTTCTTATGTACTTTCTTCACATAGTCCGAACCTTTCACCTAAACCAGTATCCTTATAGTATATTTACCCTCAAGCTGACATGAGATAAGAGGCTGTTAGCAAAACATGAGCTCAGTGTGAGAACACAAGACAGTATCAGAAAAAAACTGAAGTTGCTCCTCCTTGAGTCTTTTTGGCATATGAGAGCAGTGAAAAGAAAACAATAAACTGATATAGCCTGAATCAATTAAATTCTAGTATTGACTGGTTCCTAGTCTGGCCTAACACAAATGGGTGATAGGCACTGCGAGTGAAGGGCTACCAAAGTTTTTACTACCACAATGTGGGTGTGGCTTATGCAGGTCATCCTGCATTTTCTTTCACCATATTTCAGTGCAAATTAGGTGCTCTGGGGTGGAGCTCCATTTCTGGTACCCCACTGCATCCCCACCCAATCCGGGCAGTAATCCACCCCTGGGAACTGCCCTTATCTTTAAGTGGTTTGCCATTGCTTTCTTCCTGGAGCTGATTGAGAATGACCATCCTAAAGTCACCCAACTGGCTTCATACTTCTGATGGGACTAGAATTTCTCTAATGTTTGTGAGATGGGTGGGTGGGTGGGTGGATGGATGGATCTCATTGTCTTCAGGTTTCAAGGTATTTTGGTATTTTAACTACAGCAAACTGGCTTTCAATTTTTTTTGTCAATATCTTTATTCATACTATATGTGATTGAGTTATATTAAATGTATATAGGACAAGTACTGCATGTCCATTGAAAACACAAAAATGATGAGAAAGTGGATTGGTTTTTTAACAGGTGCACACCAGGGTAACAACACAGATGAGGTCTTTTGCTTACCACAAGAGCTAACTCAAAAGTTGTTCAGCCAATCAGTTGCTAAGATGCATGCAGTGTTACAGTCTTCAAACAGCTGGTCTTCCCTTCTTGTTGGGTTGCTGGAAAAGATGCTCCATGACAATCCTTGAAAACCCAAACCAAGATTTCACAGAGAACTGCTGTGTTATTAAAGGTTTTGATAATTACTATTCAGTTTTCTCTCTCAAGGTATCTGGAGAGATCAGAGCTGCTGATGCCCGAGGCAGCTAAGGATAACACTATTCAGCGCTGCCTATCAGCAAGAATATTTCTGTAGAAATCATATACCTTTGCGTCAGTGGGATTGTTTTGTCATTAAATATACATGCAAGCATTGGTGCCTTGATTAGACAAGGCAATTTAGCCTTCCATTTTTCATTGCAGAGGTTTGGGTTACATTATGTCCCTTGGCCTGCAGTGCAATAAAATGACAGACATAAAAACTGAAGAGCCTTGACCCGGTATTTGTGCCTTTCCTTTTCTGTACAGTACTTTAATTAATGTTTTGAAAAATTGCCCCATCATCTCTTGATTTTAAAACAGCATGAATTATTCTGTCTTTCTGTACCACTCCACTGAATCGGCAAGCATTGCTAAAAGATACAGTCACACTAGCAATGGAAACCAATTGGCATATTTCAATTAAAAGACAGGGTTTCTGTCTTGCTTATAGACAACTTCTAAATTCCTGATTAGTGTCATTGGAGGGGGCAAGAGGACTCAACAGTTAACGATGGTGAGCTTGACATTTGGAAAGCTGACAGCCCAGATTCAAGACCCAAGTGCCAAATAGTGGGGTAAGATCCCATTTCTTGCTTCAGCTCCGGCAAACCTAGCAGTTTGTAAGCATGCATTAAAGTTTGTTGCAAAATCAAAACCAGAAGCACACAGAGATGACTGATTCAACTGGATTTATTAATTTCTTTATAAACATAGTAACAGATTAATTTACAACACCATGAGTTCTTCTTCAAGCAGTTACAAACAGCAGAAAATAGTTAGTTTCATTTTAACAGAGTTCAGTGTGGAAGAGCACAGTGTGCAGAGTGAAGAGTGAGCCATGCCCAGCCTTAAGTTTTATTTTGATTCTCTGCACAGACTAAGAAGGGTTTAACTCCCATTGGCTGACTTAGTTGCTATGCCTATTCATTGGCTGACCACTGGCTTTCCCAGTCATGAATATTCTAACAGCATGCAAATGTGAGTAGATAAATAGATACCATTTTGATGGGAAGGCAACAGCATCCTGCACACCTCGGCATATAGTCATGCTGGTCACATGACCACAGAAATGTCTTTGGACAATGCTGGCTCCTTCAACTAAGAAACAGAGATGAATACAGCCTCCTAGAGTCAGGCATGACTGGACAAGGGAAACCTTTATCTTTAGTGGCATCAGTAGTAGGTTCTAAATAACATTGATACAAATTCACTCGTGAGCATGCACACATGCATGACGCATATGTGCAGAAGTGTCCTGGATGGATAGGCAGAGTCTACCCATCCAGGACACTACTACCACTACCTGTAGTAGTCAATGAAACAGTAGCAGAACTATCACTATTGCTGCTACTAGTTCACAGAACCAGGCCGAATCGGGAGCAACCCACTGCTAAGTGTCATAGGAGGTTTGATTCACAATTATTCCTACCAATTGTAAGTAAGAGAATGCTCCTCTGAAATTTCAGAATGTGGATTTAGAAAACTCCAACTGATAATCTTGGCTGTTACTTTAATACGAAGGTGGAAAACCCTAAACATGTGACTGTCCTCCAGTAGTGGGTTTCACTTACCCTTGCTACCAGTTCGGGAATGGGAGCACGTGGGTGTGCAACACTTCTAGGCATACACAGAGCATTTTTTATGATGCCTGGATGGATGGACAGAGTGTCCCACCACTACCACTACAGGTTTGGTGAACCAGTGAAAATGTCTATCCTCTAACTTTCATTGCCCTAGTCAGCATAGTTAAGGGACAAGAATAGTCTCAGGGAAGACTGTCACTCATATTCACCTATAAGGTACAATTCCATTTTCTATACTAATAGATTTCAGGGATCGTTAGTTAAACTTCTGAACTGGGACTTATAGCAATTAATGGCTTGAAGATTCATCTAGAGCAGTGTTTCCCAACCTTGGCAACTTGAAGATATTTGGACTTCAACTCCCAGAATTCCCCAGCCAGCATTTGCTGGCTGGGGAATTCTGGGAGTTGAAGTCCAAATATCTTCAAGTTGCCAAGGTTGGGAAACACTGATCTAGAGAATTTACAAATGCTTCCAGTTGATAGGACTGCTGGTCTCAGGACAAGAGAGTAACTTATTTCAGATGGAAGTTATGTACCATGCTAATTAGACCAGTCCAAAAACCAAGAATGATACCCTGCATACCCTGATTAGTCCCTGGAAAGGAAATACATAAACATGCACCTTTCATTAGGTTGCCTATATCCTCCTCCATTGGTCATAGAGAAAATTCAAGATAACATCTGTTCTGTCGGGCTCTCTGGTAGACTCCTCCCAAAAATTCACAGGTACAAATTTCAGACACACACACGTTTGAAAATTCAAAACAATGTTCTTTATAATGAAAATTCACTTAAACTAAGCCCTCTTTTGGTATAGCAAAGAGCACTCGTCTCCAAACAAACTGGTAATTTGTACAAGTCCCTTATCAGTTCTGTGATACTTAGCTTGCAGCTGTGAGGCAATTCACCATCCTTCTTCTTTCACAAAGTGAAACACACTTTGCTCTGGTTTAGTTTCAAAGCGGGGGAAAATCAGCACACAAAAGGTCAAAGTCAGTAAAGCAGTCACGAAACACAATGATCAGATAATCCTCCACAATGGCCAAACCCACAGCCCCACCCAACCACAGGTGGACTCATTTTCTTTGATAATAATCGCTGTTGTTGTTGCCTATGCATCGCTCTCCGCATGCGTGGCTGTATCATTAACTCTTGTTCTGAATCCAAGGAGGAACTAGATAATTAATCTCCTTCTGAGCTGTCTGCCACACTCTCCTCCTCCCTGTCACTCATGTCTTCTTGGTCAGAGGAGCCTTCATCAGCAGATTCCACCGGGGGCAAAACAGGCCTGCAGCATGTGGATGTCTCCCCCACATCCACAGTAGCAGGAGCTGGGCCAGAGCTAACCACAATACCATCCACCCAGGGGTGGGGCAAAAACACTCAATTAAAGACTTCATCATTATCACCATCTGCCAAATGGAGCAGCGGACTTATGGAAACCTTTTGTGAACCTGAACACAATGCAGTGAGAATACATAATGTCCCTGGTACAATAAGTATCTGGTCTCTTCAAGCGTTTTATTAGTGGTCCTGCTGGGACACAAAACACGATTAATAAAGGCTATCCAAAGCCTCTTCTATCACCACAACAGGGATCAGGGATGAGACCTCCGGGATGGAAAGATCTTGCTTTGTGCCACAACAAAGAAAGCAATAAACAACACAGAGGGCTTGACCTTGCATTCAGCCTTTGCCCTTCCTATCAACTGGACTTCTTCCAAAATAACAGACCTGCCTGCAGATGTGCCTGGTAGTCATGATAATGAAAACACAGGTGCTGTTTATCAAGGTCACAGAACTTCAATAACACCAATAGGTATCCCCAAGACACATATTAAAATATTGCACAGTAGGGTATTGTCTTTGGAAATTACCAACTTCTACCTACCTACTGCAAATTTTTTCCAACCCACTGTGGGCCATTTATTCTGTCTGCCTTGGGGAATATTTTCAAATGTATAAATCAGGGGTATCAAACTGGCAGCCCACGGCCCGGATGCTTTACCCATAGGCCACACCCACCCTGGCTACACAAAGGCAAAAAACATCACGATATGTCACATGATGTCTCGTGACACGATCAAGTTTGACACCCGTGGTATAAACTAACGAACGTAATGAGCTCAAAGGATAATGTGCCAATTTCAATATGTCATGAACAATTCAGAAATTTGCTTGCTTCGTAGCCATGGCTTTTCTGAAGCAGCTCTTCCAGTGAGGTGAACTGTGCAGTGAGGCTGTATAATACAAATGCCAAAGTAGGGCATTAAAATTTTACAACCCTGAACTCCATCAGCACAGTATCAATAACAGATAAACCATGCGGTGCTACTTTAGAAGTCAAAGCAAGTTTGTATTCTGCTGAAAATATGAGCAAGGTAGATGACCATGAGTAACAGTGATACAGGTGATAGTCTTGTCAAAGCTACAGTCGTTCCACTATAGAGCAGCAGGTAAATGTTTGCCATTAACACTCTAGATAGAGTGTGACAGCACCTAGATAGGTACAAAAGCATGTGGCAGCTTGTCACAAAGCATGGAACTGAACAATTTCTCCATTATATGGACTGCCATAAAGGTAACCATTTATGTAATCCACACATTAAAGCAAACAGCTGCAGGGGACATGTCATCAATTTTCAATCCAGCTGAGAGAATAAACATACACAAAAGCCATAGAGCACTTAAAGGAAATTCAGAGCCCAACTCAGAAAGAAAAGTTCTTTGGAATTGGATAGCATAGAAGGCGAATTGATGATGATGATGATGATGATGATGATGATGATGATAATAGAAGTAGTAACAACAACAACAACAATAATAATATCGCTAGCCCAAATGTGGAAAAATGAAAAGATCCCATCAGAAAACCAAATCATTGACAAAATATATAAATGTGTAGAGATGGATGAAATTACAAATTCAATTAAGGGAACTAAAATCAAAGAATCAAAACGATCATGGTACAAATGGTATGAATGGATTCAAAAGAAAAACTAAAAATATTACAATACAAAGTAACAGTATATATAGAAAAAAATAGCAAATACCTTATGAATGTCAATAGAAACAAAGAGCAAACATTTTCCCTCTTTCCTTTTTATTTTAAAGAAGTATTATACCAATGATATATATAATTGAATGTATACTATTAAATAAATGATATAGAGAAATGGAAGATATATACAAAAGGTAATAGAGATGGAATAAGATCTGTAAAACCTAAACGAAATATGTGAGAAATATTTTTGAAAACAATAAAGAAACTTTAAAAAAAAATAGTAATAGAAGTAGTAATAACAATAACAACAACAAACAACAACGACAATATAATAATAATAATAATAATGATGATGATAATAATAATAATAATAATAATAATAGTTGAGAAAAGGCTTCTATGTGTCTTATCACAACCTTAGCTGAGCTACTGTATGTACAGTATACCTAATGCAGGATTTTAATCCACTTCAGCTTCAGTAATGCCAATGCAAAGATATGGCAAGACTGTGCTGTACCAAAATCCTGACATCAGCAGGAAACTCCAGATGGCATGCAAATTGTGTACCATAGTACCCAAAGCCTGCCCAAATACTGCTTGGCTGTGACTACTGATGCTTGCTATGTGGCTTCACATGTGCTGTTTTATGAAATCTGGACCTTGGCTGAATATCAAATTCATATTTATTTATTTTGGGGAAAAGGAATATAGCTGTTGAACTCACTCACTTTGACTCTGGGAAGCTTACAGAAATCAAATTCCAATGTAAAACCCAATAAACCCTACGTCCTTGGCAACAAGTCAGCAACTTGATGGGCTCCATATCACCATGGAATTTCTAGGCCCAGTGACAAAATCAGGGCTTTTCTAAAGAATATCAAAGTGGAGGCCACTTTCATATCCACAATAATAATGTTCCACAGGGAGAGTGCCATCCTAAAGAAAGCCTTTTTTTGGGGGGGGGGGTCTTACCAGATGGACCTCCACTCTCTGGTGGGTTGGATAGATATAACTGGAAAAAGCCAATCCTTCAAATAACCTGTTCCCAGGCCATATAGGACTATAAAGGTGATGACCTGCACCTTGAATTGGATCCAGTAACAAACTGGCAGTCAATGCAGCTCTTGCAAGAGAGGTGACACAGGTGCAAATATAGATTTGCACAAAACTATTTGGCCATAACATTTTGAGCTTCTAAATATTTTTCAAAGGCAGTCCCACGTAGAGTGCATTGCAGTAGTCAAGATGAGGGAATAAATAGATTATTTCTGTCAGTTGATGGCTTCATTATTAAAGCTCAATTATAGTTGTGCAAATTATTTGATACATTTACCGTATTTTTCGCTCCATAAGACGCAGTTTTTTTCCTCCCAAAGTAGGATGAAAAATCAGCCCCGTCTTATGGAGCGAAGATGCAGGCAGGGAGGGGGGGGGAGGCTGCGAACTCGGAAGCGCCATCCCGCCGGCTGGCTGGCTAGCTGCTGCCTGGCCCCCACCCTCCCGGAGGAGGGTCTCCCTCCGCACCACCAGCGGCGCTCCCCCCGCCAGCCAGCCAGCCAAGCCCCGCGCCCGCCGGAACCGGCTCCTCGCTCTCCCCCCGCTGCCCGCCGCGTTTGCAGGAGGTGGGGAGGGTCGGGCGGCCCGCCAAGGCCAGGAGGGATGCCGCTGCCCCCCCTTCCCTCTCTCCGCCCGCCGCTGCGCCTCCTTGACGCCGAGAGGAAATGCCGGCAAAGGTTTTTCTCAGCGGAGGCCGGCGAAGGTGATATTCAATGTCGGAGGCGCACGGGCGGTTGCGCGCGCTCCCTATCTCCCTGCTAGCCCACTCGGAATATTCAAAATAAGAAAAGCCTTTGCCGGCGAAGGTTTTTCTTATTTTGAATATTCCGAGTGGGCTAGCAGGGAGATAGGGAGCGCGTGCAACCGCCCGTGCGCCCCCGACATTGAATATCACCTTTGCCGCCGGCCCTGCCTCTCCTACAACCCCCTTGCTGAGAGCCCGGGACGAAAGTGCTCTCGGCAAAGGTGAGGCGGGCAGGGTGTGCGCGCGTCACCGCTGAGAAGAACGGAGAGAGAACGAGAGTGAGTGAGAGCAACAGACAGCAAGATAGAGAGAAAGTGAGAAAGAGAGAGTGAGAGAAAGGGGGGGGAGAGAAAGAGATAGCAAGAGAGAGAGAACAAGAGAAAGAAAGAGCGTGAGAAAGAAAACAAGAGAGAAAGAGTGAGAGAGAGAGAAAGCAAAAGAGACAGAAAGAAAACAAGAGAGAGAAAGTGAGAAGAAGAGAGAGAGAGAGGGGGAGAGAGAGAAAGAGAGGGAGAGGGAGAAAGAGAGTGGGAGAGGGGGGAGAGATAGCAAGAGAGGGAGAGAGAGAAAGAGAGAGGGAAAGGGGGGAGAGGGGTTAGAGAAAGAGAGAGGGAGAGGGGGGAGAGATAGCAAGAGAGGGAGAGAGAGAAAGAGAGAGGGAAAGGGGGAGAGAAAGAGAGAGGGAGGGAGAGAGAGGAGATAAAGGAAGAGGAGAGAGAGAAAGGAAGAGAAAGAAAGAAAGAGGGATAGAAAGAGAGAGAGAGTGAGAGATGCTCAGTGAGCCTTTCTTTGAAGTTGCCTTTCTTTCTTTCTTTCTTTCTTTTTCTCTCTTTCTCTCTTGCTCTTTCATTCTTTTTTCTTTCTCTTGCTTTCTTTTTTTCTCTTTCTTTCTCTCCTTCCTTCCATCCTTCCATTTCTTTCATTCCCCCTCTCTATTTTTATTTCTCTTTCATTTTCTTTCTTTCTCTCTTTCTTGCTTTCTTTCTTGCTCCTTTTCTTTCTCTCTTTCTTGCTTTCTTTCTTGCTCTTTTTCTTTCTCTCTTTTACCTTCCCTTCCTCTATTTCTTCTTTTCTTTCTCCTTCCTACCTTCTTCCCTCCCTCCCTTCAGTCCTTCCTCTCTTACTCTCCCCTTTCATAAGTTTCCTTGCTTCCTTCCTCTGTTCCTGTCCCTTCCCCCTTTCTTTCTTTCTTTCCTTCCTTCCTTCCTTTCCTCCCTCCATTTCTTGCTTTCCTTTTCCTTCCTCCCTTCTTTCCTCCCTCACTCCCTTCTTTCACTCCTTCCTCTCCCCTTTTTGGCTCAAAATATTTTTTTTCTATTTTCCTCCTCTAAAATCTAGGTGCGTCTTATCAGCAGGTGCGTCTTATAGAGCGAAAAATACGGTAATCGTTTCCAATCAAATGACATTGATGCCCTCTACTGTTTTAAAGATTATCCAAATATTATTATTGTTGCATATAAGATATAATAATATATTTTATTATTATTATTATTAATATTAATAGTATTGTATACAATAATGTATTATTATCATTATTATTATTATAGGAATGATATGTTCTGAAGTAGGTGCTGGGGTTTTTTTTTTCCAAATGTGCTCAATAGATTTCTGTCTTGCTTACATAAGGAGCCTGAATGCTGATCCAATCTAAATATGGAAGGTTTGGATTCAGAGCGGAATAATTATTCCTTCAGAGATAGGATTGGATGGGCTAATAGGACATCTGTCCAAGAACTAAATAAAAATATGAATTGCTCATACGGTATGATAAAACATGGGCATCACAGGGGTATGCTTTCTGTTTCAGAAGGTTTTTCATTGTAGTTGTGTAATGATTTTAAATGATAGGTCTGATGTCACATTAATTGTCTTTCATTAATTACTTTCATCAGGTACTCAAATAAATAAAGTACATTAAAAGGATATATTAAATCTGCAATAGAACAAAGAGTAAAATTCTTAATATAATTAACAGAAATATTTCCAAAACTCTATTCACATTGTAATACAGTAAGGTTATATAATTTTTCCCATATTCAAATTTTCTGTCCAATACCACCAATGTGAAAAATGGCAATTATTAAATTTATTTATTAAAACCTCTACCAATATTAAATGTTCCTTTATTAAACTCAATTTTTATTTTATCAATTGTACAATTCTTGTGTATTTAAAAATGCATAATGATGACTAAAGCCTTATTTGTTAATAACCCCAATAAGCTTGAATGTGATTTATTTCTGCATTATTATTTTTATTAAAATTATTAAAATTATATGCTGCCCATCTCACTGTTGAAGGAATAAAGCACAACAGTGGCTCCTAAATTAGGATTGTCATACAGGTGTCATAAAGGGCCCAAAATTTGGGAAAACAAAACAAAAACTCTACTAGTAAGTACATATAGACAGTTGGTAATTTTAGTTTGTGTTTACTCTAGTGGCATAAACAATATTTCTATTTAGAGTGTGTTAACACGTAGTCTTGATATAAGAAACTATAGTTCTTTTTTCTCTGAACAAATTTGTAGTAGGAGTGAATAGAAAGGGGGATATCAATGATAAAAGTGGCAGCAATCTTTATATATAATTGAAAATATTTGAATGAAAAAGTGATCCATTTATTTAACAATGACAATTTAAAGAAACAATTTCAAAATTGTTTGGAAAGTTATTTTGGATTGCCATTATTAAATTAAATGCCATTGCCATTTAATCCCAACAGGGAGGGGTTAAAAAATAATAATAATAATTTGCCACTTCTTCTAGAGAATAGCTGGGAACCAGGCAAGAATAAGTTTAACTATTTTGATATAGTGTTTATCAGAAATATCAGATTAAACTTTTACTGTATTCAGGGCATAACTTTCAGCAGTTAAAAATTATGATTATATTATTCTGCCCATGTTCTTCCATAGTTAGAGATTTTTATGGTGTCTTTATATACCTCTTCCAAAAGAGATTCATTAAGTCCCTGTCAAATAAGGAGTTTACCAGTACAGCGATACCTCTACCTAAGAACTTAATTCCTTCCATGACCAGGTTCTTAAGTAGAAAAGTTTGTAAATAGAAGCAATTTTTCCCATAGGAATCAATTTAAAAGCAAATAATGTGTGCAAACCCATTAGGAAAGAAATAAAAGCTCGGAATTTGGGTGGGAGGAGGAGGAGGAAGAAGGGGGGGAGGACAGTCACTGCCGAAGGAAGAAGGTGAGGTGAGGGGAATCAAAAAAATCCAAAACTTTAAGGCTTAAAAAAAGAGGGACTCTGAGCACTGTTCACTCTAAGGTGCGTGCCCAAAAATAACCCCCGCGCACTCTTTTCCAGGGCTGCGCAAGGAGCCGAGCGTTGGAGTTGGGGGCAGGGAGTGACAAAAGTGCGGAGGCCAGCAAAGGTTATTTTAAATGTGGTGCGCACGTCCGCACACGCTCCCCACCCCCCTGCCAGCCCGCCAGAGGGCAGGGGGGAGGCGCCGGCAGTAGACATACGCGGAAGGAAAGAGAGCCACGGCTGCTCTGCCCCCCCATGGCGCCTCCAGCCCTCTCGTGTCCCTGGCCTCTTGCCACTGCTCCCCGCCCACCTGATCCGACCCTCTCTCCAGCTTTCTCCTCCTCCGCCTCCCGCCTTGGGGCATGGCTCCACCCGCAGTGCTGGCTGCAGCGGCCATGGTGGCCGCGGCTTCTCGTCCTCTTCATCCAGCCGCTAGTGAAGGGAACACCCGCCCTGCTCCTCTCACAGTCCCTTCGCGAGAGCGCTTTCGTCTTGGGCTGTCAGCGAAGGGGGCTGCAGGAGAGGTGGGGCAGGCGTTCCAGAAGCGCTTGGAACAGAGCCCTGCCAGCGAAGGTTATTTGGAATGTCGAGCACATGTGTGCGCGCGCTCCCAATCCCCCTGCCAGCCCACCCAGAACATTCAAAATAAGAAAAACCTTCGCCGGCCTCCACAGAGAACAAAAGAAGAGAGGCAGAGAGAGAGCAATAGACAGAGCGAGATAGAGAGAAAGTGAGAAAGAGAGAGAGAGAAAGAGGGGAGAGAGAGAGAGATAGCAAGAGAGAGAGAAAGAGAGAGAAAGAAAGAAAAGAGAACAAGAGAAAGAGAGAGCAACAGATAGAGCGAGATAGAAAGGAGAGAGGGAGAGAAAGTGAGAAAAAGAGAGAGAGCAAGAGGGAGAGAGAGAGAGAGAAAGCAAGAGAGAGAGAGAAAGCAAGAGAGAGAAGACACACACACACATAAGGGGGGAGACAGGGATGGAAAAAGAGAGGAGAAGTGAGAGAGGAAAGGAATGAGAGACAAAGGGAAGAAGAGGGAGAAATGAGAAGCAAATGAGACAGAAAAGGGGGAGAGACAGGAAAGAGACCCAGAAATGAGTACAGTGGTAGAAATTTGAGGAGGGGTGATTGATTAAATATGGATTGACTATGGAATATTGGTAAAAGATATATTTAGGTATTGTTTAGGATGTATTAATTAAAAAATGGATTAGAATTTTAGAACTATATAGAATTACATAGGTAAAATTAATGGAAGATACATTTGATAAATAAGGGGTTTATGATACGTACTGTATGATTTTATGAGTTTGCATTATGAATTTAAAATATACTTGGAAATGTAGAAGATTGATTAAAGTTAATAATAGTAAATGCTAAGTGCCTGAAAATTAATTGAGCTTGGAAATATTGAATGAAATTATAGAAAAGTATAATTTATGGAAATATATTAATTGATGCATTGGTGTTCAGATAGATTTTCATAGTATTACTAGATTACTATAATACTATGATAAATATTTAAGAAATGAAGATTTTAAAGCATGGATTTATTAGTAGTTGTGTTTTTGGTTTTGCTGGTTGTTTTAGTTTTAATAGTAATAGATTTTGGTTTTGTTTTATTATTAATTTATTTTAATAAAAAAGAAGGCTATTTTTTTCTTATTTATTTATTTGTTTGTTTGTTTGTTTGTTTGTTTGTTTGTTTGTTTGTTTATTCTTCTTTGCCACCCAGTCCCGAAGGGTCTACCGCTCAAACAATATATTTTTCCACCCACACCGGAAAAAAATTAGAGGGAACATTGACTCTGAGGCGGAGAGGAAGAGCATGCGCCTCCCATACACCCGGCGTAAGACTGCCTCCCATACATTGCACCACAGAGAGAAACCAGGGGGAATGGCAGGAAACTGGCTGGGCCTTCGTGCCACTCTCAAATTTCCTGGCAAATTTTTCCAGGCTTGGATTCTTAAGTAGAAAATGGTTGTTAAGAAGAGGCAAGACAATCTTGAACACACGGTTCTTATCTAGAAAAGTTCTTAAGTAGAGGCGTTCTTAGGTAGAGGTACCACTTATTTCTTCTATTTAAAAGCACATCTTCTGAAATGTCTGGTTTCTGGTATATTGCAATATTGAATTATTTGTTTCTCTTCCATTTAATTAATCTCCACTTTAAGTAAAAATATTGCTTTTGCATTTGATCTGAGAAAGAAAAGCATCTGGAAATTATTATTAAGCTGATAATACATCCAACCATGAACTAATTTCAGCTGTAGAGCTACCTGAAACCATTTGAACAATGTTAAGAAAAGTGGATTACAACAGCAGCTCATTTTATAAAGCAGAAATTTCCAAACAGTGCATTGTCAGAAACCCACATATGAACTTTTAAATAGATACATTATTAGACCATATTATTGCTTGGCCTCATTTCCATCCCATCAAACTGCAAAGTCATTCAATCTGTTTCATCACTTGCCTACTGTTCCCAATATAGAGTTTTTCAAAAAAGAACATTTTTAAAGAAGAAATGTATTCAGTATTCATGCAGTCGCTGATAGTTCTTTATCTCGTTCAATCTAAAAATAAACCTTTGGAAGTGTATAAATTATTTCTCTGATCTCGGTTCAGAAATTCAGTTGCCAGCAATTTGAAAAAAGCACTGCAATTTTGCACCTGTATGAATGCTCTGTTTTCTCTCCAGTTCCCACTTTGAAAGCGTTAAACTAATGAAAGGAATACTTCAAAGATTCAGGGTTCGTTAACAATATTACTTTTAGGGTAGGACAGACAAAAGGAAGTATCACAGGATATACTGAATTTTGTCCATCACTTCTTATCATAGCACCACCAGAACAAGTTGGCACTCCTAATTTATCTCTTGACCCATGGTGCTGGTTTTGTCTTTCCTCCAAGAAGCAAATTAACCCAAGTATGTGTTTGGGGGGAGAGATTTTATGGCTATTTACAATTTGGTAGATTGTGAGGTAAACCCAAGACCCATCTTTTCAAGTGGTAATTTATTGCATTCTTTTAAAAAAAAACCTTACAAAATTAAAGCAATATTATATTTCTGTCTTTTTAGTTGCTGTAAAGGGGAAATGGGTACTTCATAATAATAATAATAATAATAATAATAATAATAATAATAATAATAATAATAATAATAATATTAGATTTGTATGCCGCCCCTCTCCAAAGATACTTTTAATTTGTTTTCCATTCCACAAAATACAAAATAAGGAAAACGTATCATTATGTTTCTGTCTTTCTGGTAAGACTCCTGCTCCTTTTTGATAGATTTGCATCCATTTTGGAATCCCATCAAGAAGCTGAAGGACAGAGCATGCTCGGTTCCAACTTTCCTAGTGGAACATTTTGCCTTTCGGCCACCAGATGGCAGAAACACTGCAGCTTTCACAACATGTATTGGTTGCCAGGTTGGACAGCTTTCAAAAAGGACTAAGTAAATTCAGTAACGCTACAGTAGCTACTATTGTAATCAGAATGCTTAAATATTACTTCCAGTGTTGGACTTATTATCATCTCAAAACCAATTGTTATACAGCATGAGAAAAGAGAGAAAATTATATCCGTGCCTTATTTGTGAGATTTGTGGCAGCAGGTTGTCTGTTGTAAAAACACAATACTGGGCAGATTGGCTTTGGGTTTCATCCAAGACAATTCTTTTTCATGTTCTTAACAAAAGAAATGCCAACTCATTATAATTTTGCACTTGGCCTACAAGTGATATCCAAGATTTGTATTTTTTGACAGTCAAAAACACAAGAAAGTCCTAATTCCCTACAAGATGGTAAACATGCAGATCATAAGCCATTCTAAATGTTTTAGCTTGTCACATAGATGCCACTTTAGATGATCAATGACAGTGATGGTGAACCTTTTCCCCCTTGGGTTCCGAAAGAGTGTGCCTGCATGCTATAGCACCTTTTTTTCCCTTGGGTGCCGAAAGAGTGTGTGCATGTGTTATCATTCATGCAAGAGTGCCCACACCCATAATTCAATGCCTTTGGAGGGTGAAAACAGCTTCCCCCACCTCTCCAGCCTTCAGAGGCCCTCTGAAGGCTGGAAATGGCCTGTTTCCCAACTTCTGGTGGGCCCAGTAGGCTCGTGTTTTGCTCTCCCTGGGCTCCAAAGGCTTCCCTGGAGTCAGGGGAAGGTAAAAACACCCTCCACATCCGCCCTGAGTCTCTCTGGGAGCCAAAAACACCCTCCCTGTGTGTACCAAAAATCAGCTGGCCAGCACACACATGCCTGTTGGAGCTGAGCTAGGGCAATGGCTCATGTGCCAGCAAATACGGTTCCACCTGTGGCATCTGTGCCATAGGTTCACCATCACTGATCTATGATGTATGCAAAATTGACCTATGGAACTGAAGGCCATCTGTCTCCAACCTCTCCAGAGGACATTAGAAAATATTATTATGGCAATTAGAAGATCAGTTTATTTGTTTATTTATTTGACTTGTATGCCACTCCTCTCTGTGGACTCAGGGTGGCTCACAACACATCAATAAAAAACAATGTACAATAACATATCTGATCCAATTAATATAAATAACTAATCTAAAAAACCAATTCTAAAAAGACTAAAACATTAAAAATCATTTTTCCAGATTTAAACCACAGACATACCACACATTCATTGGCCAGAAGCTAGGGTCTGGTGACCCCAAGCCTGGAGGCATAAAGGGGTCTTCTTGCAGAAGGCAAGGAGGGTGGAGCCAGATCGCATCTCTGGGGGGAGCTGATTCCAGAAGGCCAGGTCTCCCACAGAGAAGGCTCTTCCCCTAAGCACCACCAAGTGACACTGTCTAGATGACGGGACCTGGAGAAGGCCGACTCTGTGGGACCTAACTGGATGCTGGGATTCATGTGGCAGAAGGCGGTCCCATAAGTAATCTGGTCCAATGCCATGTAGGGCTTTAGAGGTTATAACCATTATGGTCCAATATAAAATATATAAGGGTCAGTGGTGGGTTGCTGCTGGTTTGGACCAGTTCACCCTGTATCAGTGGCAGAAATTTGACACTGCTCACCAAACTGGTAGTAATGGCCTATTGGCCACACCCCCGAACTGATTCTCCAGTCACCATTCCTTGAAAGCATGCCCAGAGGGTCATTACCACATTCTGATGTTGGCAAAATGCATACTTCCGACATGATGCAAACCATTAGGGAAGGTAAATAGAACTCATCCCTGATCAGGGCACACTAGGAATAAGACTGCTTGCCAGTTGGACTTTTCTTTTTTTGTAGAGTCAATATGGCTGACTGATTACCAATTCTCATTTGTTTCATTTTAGCATCAGATGACAGGGTTATGCTAGGATTTCACTGCATGTACAATGTTGCACCTGGCCACTGTTAAGCCCTCATAGTTACAACCATGCCAGCTGTATGTCAAGCCTGATTACTATGACGCAAGAAGATGGCTAGTGGGAAAATGGAGCCCCGCTATTGGTTCAGAGTTTGACAGCTCCAGTATAAAAGCAGCTGTCAAGCCAGAAAAGTTCTCTGTTCTGTTACTGTGGTGCTGAAATAAAGGTTTGCTGTTCAACTACGAGTCTTCCTCTGTTCCTGTCAGCCTGACCCACCGATCTAATAGCCCAATGATTTTCTTTGTTTTGCTCTAAGTGTTAATTCTGTAGAATATGGGAATCAAGGGATGGAAAAATTGTGTGTTGCACAATTGAAATTATATATTTGACTATTGAAGAATATAGATAAACCCAGCGCCTAATATTATTGGTTGCCCAGTTGTCAGCATCACTTGCCTAAAGTTATATCAGAACATGGCACATAAAATAAATGTTATGTATATGCAGTATCTAGGCTTGTTTAG
The DNA here is from genome assembly GCF_031021105.1 of Erythrolamprus reginae. Classification (NCBI taxonomy): domain Eukaryota; kingdom Metazoa; phylum Chordata; class Lepidosauria; order Squamata; family Dipsadidae; genus Erythrolamprus; species Erythrolamprus reginae. Next base: position 111,856,827 of record NC_091952.1, on the reverse strand, counting down.
GGGACCCAGTATGGTATAGTAGTTAAAATATTAGATTTAAGGAAATTTGAATTCTGGTTCACTTTAGAAACATAGAATCATAGAAGACTGACGGCAGAAAAAGACCTCATGGTCCATCTAGTCTGCCCTTATACTATTTCCTGTATTTTATCTTACAATGGATATATGTTTATCCCAGGCATGTTTAAATTCAGTTACTGTGGATTTACGAACCACGTCTGCTGGAAGTTTGTTCCAAGGATCTACTACTCTTTCAGTAAAATAATATTTTCTCATGTTGCCTTTGATCTTTCCCCCAACTAACTTCAGATTGTGTCCCCTTGTTCTTGTGTTCACTTTCCTATTAAAACACTTCCCTCCTGGACCTTATTTAACCCTTTAACATATTTAAATGTTTCGATCATGTCCCCCCTTTTCCTTCTGTCCTCCAGACTATACAGATTGAGTTCATTAAGTCTTTCCTGATACGTTTTATGCTTAAGACCTTCCACCATTCTTGTAGCCCGTCTTTGGACCCGTTCAATTTTGTCAATATCTTTTTGTAGGTGAGGTCACTTTCAGCCATGAAAGCTAATTAGATGACTTTCAGCAGGTTCCATTCAGCCCAACATACCACGAGATAGTTATTGTGAGGAAAATAGGAGAAAAGACTGTTATGTAAGCTGCCTTCTGCTCATGAATGAAAGACAGGACATAAAGCTAACAATGACATAAATGAAATGAAATGAAACAGAACTATTTATGGAAGTAACTTATGTGAATCTAGCATTACTACGTGATGTGCCCTGAAGACTCATTTGGGAAGAATCAGACACGAAGTAATGAAATAAGGTAACATTTTAAAATTGTCAGTCTGCTAGGTAGACCAGACAGGAAGCATGACCAGAGGAGCTAATTCTTCTTTATTGTAAGGTTACATTAACTGAGTATTACAAGTCTGAAAGTACTATCCCCCCTCCGCATCTTTTTTATATACCAAGATATCAAGGAGGATCTCTTCTAAAGCAAATAATAAATGACACTGCCTGGAAGCATCATTTAGATACGACTCTTTTGCTTTTTTTTTCTACCCCTTTTCATAAAATGTGCTAAACTGGGTCACAAAAGGTAGACATGTAAACATACTCCAAAAGTGAATTAACTGACCCAGACAATTAACCTAAAGGGAAGTACCATAGATTTAGACCTGCTTAAAGAACTTTTCTTAACTATATTTATAATTGTTAACTAAATTCCTTCACAACATACACACTATTCAGGGGGTTCATTCTGCCCTCCCCCTTCTGATAACTATGATCAATAGTCTTAAAGAGAGCCTACAAAAATTGGGAATAGAGATTACCAGACATTTAGAAAAGACACATTCTTTCTAATTCATGTTGAAGAATTGAGAAAGACAAAGAAAGAAGCCAATATGTATTTCATTGATTATAAAAAGTCTTTATTGTTTGGATTATGTCATGCTGAGAAATGTGCTTAGAAAAATGGGAATGCCATAACATGTCATTTTCCTAATGTATAACCCATACACAGATTTGGAAGTCATGGTTCAGATGGAGCACAGCAATACACACTGGCTTCAGATTGGCAAAGAAATGAGACATCATACATTCAACCTCCATAAGGAATATATATTGAGGTAAATTGGACTAGAAGAAAACGAGTGTTGTTTTAAAATTGGAACAAGAAATATCAACAACTTGTGCTATGCTGATGACACTAGTCTGACAGCTGAAAATGCAAATTATCTGCAAGCACTAATAATAAAAGTTAAGTAGCAGAATGAAAAAAAATGAACTAAGTTTAAATATAAAGAAGTCCACAATAATGACAACAGGTTCAGCAATCAGCCTTTCAACTGACAATGAAGATATTAAAATATGATAACTTCTACTTTTTAGGACTATCAATAATAGAACCAACAATCAGGAAATATGCTATAGACTAGTACCTGGCAGAGAAGTAATGAAGGCCTTGGAAAATACATTCAGATGCTGTATGTGCTTATACTTACAAAATACAAGAATCATATAAGCAATTATTTTCTCTAGCAGACTTTGAAGAAGAGATGATGATTATGTTCATCCATCAAGTTCGAAGAGGACCCTGACATCTAAAGGGTTATGGGCTGTACGCGATGTGTCCGCAGGTAGCTGGTAAGGCCTATACAGGCACGAAATGTTCTGCCACAGGTTGGGCAAACATGTGTGGGCACCATTGGCACAGCATTTGCAGCTCTGGCTTTGCGGAATACTAACCTCTCTTTTGCTATGAATGTTCTTCTGGCCTCAGATGTCTGGCAGCCTTGGTGGATCAACATGCACCATATTGGTGGATCTTGTGCCAGGGTTTCCCAAGAGGTGGTGTCGATATCGAGGGACTTGAAGGAGGCTTTCAACAATGTATGGGAGTATGGGGTATTCAGTGAGGGGTTGCACCTCTGGTGTAGAGCATGGAGTGTCCTTTTACGGCAGTTTATTTTAGGTCAGCTTTTAAGGCAGCTCATTTACCTTTGGTCCTCACCTGTCACTTAGCTCTCACCTGTGGCTCCTAGTAGCTGTAGAATGTGCAGCAGCCACAGCCTGCACAACTTCAACAGGCTGGCCAAAGCAGGTTGAGAGTAGCTGTTGGGTCATTGATCTTCGGTGAGATAGGCACTTGTCTATCCTGAGCATGTGAAGACAGATTCTAGCAGACTGAGCAGATGAAACCTACTAGAATAGGACAACGGTCATGAAGGCAGTCTCTGCAAATGATGTTGTACACTAAGAGCACGGCAAGACACAAAAGATGCCCTGGTCAATCACTGTACCCAGCCCATCTCCAGCTGTCTCAACTGTCCCTCACTTTAGAAGAAGATGATAGAAAAAGGACTAAAGCTTTGAAATTTTAGTATTGGGGAAGACTCCTGAGGATACAAGAGATAGCCAAGAAAAAAAAAATGTCTCATCATACAAATCAACCCAGAGTTTTCACTGGAGGCTCAGGCTCAAATTATTATAGTTTAGACATATTATGCCAAGATCTATATCTCTTGAAAAATTCATATTGTTGTGAAAAGTGGAAGGAAAAAATAGGAGGTGTTGTGGTTGGCTCTTGGCCAACTCCTGCAACGAGGACTGTGGACGTTGGTTTGGGAGAATCCTCAGGTTCCCAGAGACTTGTCTTACTGTGAACAGCTTCGGACAGTGAAGATTCTTTGTGAAGGGCAGATGCTGGGAGTAAAGCAGAATCGGAAGGTGAGGTAGATGCAAGCAGCCCATTAGCTAATAACCCCATTACTGAGTCATCAGACTCAGAGGAAGATAGGTTAATAGATGCTCGTAGCCGCAGGTTTATGATGAAAAGGGAACAACTGCGCAGGTATCATAGACGATAAGGGAGAACACCTGTGGCTGGGGCAATTAGGCTAATGGGGCTGCTGATAAATTGCCAGCATTGCAGAGAGTGCATGTGGGAGATTATCTGTTTGGAGAAGGAGATGTCGTATTTGCATTTTGTTCTTGGCTTTTCACAGACTCTTGGGGATATTTCACAGCTAAGTAAAAACTTGTGGACTGACTGGGAGAGGTTTGGCTGTAATGCTTCCACAGCTGCTCTTATCTGCTTTGTTTGTTTTTGTTCTCCCAGCTTGCAAGGGCTGCTATCTGTGTATGAACTCATTTGCTCAGTTTAAAGTGTGTGTGCACCGTATTATTTTTGGATAAATGGCTTTTCTTTTTACTATGCATCAGCGTATGTGTGTTTGAATTTACATTCCTGACTTCACTGGGGCTCGTAACATGAAGCCTGGCATAACAGAAGGCAAATCAATTATCCCAAAGAGGAAGACAATTAAATAAATTACAGGTGAAAAATGAAGTTATTGCCTCCAACCCTTCTTTTTGGTAGCTGTGAGAATACCTACGGTGCAAAATGAATCAACTGAAATTGTGGGTTGCCAGCACAGATAAATTATTTAATTTACCATGATAGGGAATGACTGGGTCATATATGCCTTTCAACATAAGTGCACTAGTATGCCTTTCGTCCCCTGTCCAATTGTCTCTCCTTTATCTCATATCTCATATATCTTTTTTTCTTTTCATATATCTTCTCCTCTATTTTTATATATTTTCTTCTATCCTTTTCTTTATATATATATTACTACAGGTCTATTCTCTTCTATATGTATTGTGTATTGGACAAAATAAATAAATACATAAAAATAAATAAATAAATATAATCCAAGAGTTACTGATAGCTGATTTATGGTTCTAATGGCATTATTGATTGTGTTATCATTAAAACTTTACATAATTCCCGTTTCACCATCACCTCACATGCCTAATTTTAAAATGCTTAAAAATGCAACATTAAAGCAAACTAAAAACAACCACTTATTCTTTAATGCAGTTCTAGGCTACATTAACAGAGGGATAGAATCAAGATAACGTGAAGTGTTAATAACACTTTATAAGGCCTTGGTAAGGCCACACTTCGAATACTACATTTAGTTTTGGTTGCCATGATGCAAAAAGGATGTTGAGACTCTAGAAAGAGTGCAGAGAAGAGCAACAAAGATGATTAAGGGACTGGAGCTAAAACATATGAAGAATGGTTGCAGGAATTGGGCATGGCTAGTTTAATGAAAAGAAGGACCAGGGGAGACATGATATCAGCGTTCCAATATCTCAGGGGTTACCACCAAAAAGGAGTCAACCTATTCTCCAAAGCACTTGAGGGTAGAACCAGGAGCAATGGGTGAAAACTAAACAAGGAGAGAAGTAACTTAGAACTAAGAAGAAACTTCCTGACAGTTAAAACTATTAATCAGTGGAACAGCTTGCCTCCATAAGTTGTGAATGCTCCAACATTGGAAGTTTTTAAGCAGATGTTAGATAACCATCTGTCTGAAGTAGTGTAGGGATTCCTGCTTAAGAAGGGGGTTGGACTAGAACAGGGGTAGGGAACGTTGGCTCTTCAATGACATGCAGACTTCAACTCCCAAAATTCCTGGGCTAGCATGACGGGCTCAGGAATTCTGGGAGTTGAAGTCCACAAATCATAGAAGAGCCAACGTCCCCTACCCCTGGACTAGAAGATCTCCAAGGTCCCTTCCAACTTTGTTGTTGTTGTTGTTGTTATTGTTGTTGTTGTTAGTATTATTATTATATATTACATATCAGTTTAATTATATACTGTAATTATATGCAAAATGCTGGTTTAACTATTATATATCTTCTCAGTTTAATTCAGGGGTCCCCAAACCTGACAACTTTAAGCCATGTGGACTTCAAATCCCACAATTCTCCAGCCAGCTATGCTTTATACTGTACCTGAACTTCAATTTCCAGCAGCCTTTATTTACCCAGAATGCAGTGAGAATATGTGTCATTGCCAACTTAAGTCATTAAATGAAGTCGTCAGTGAGTGAAGCAATGATTGTGCTTATGATCTTCTTCAACTTCCTTCTGCTTTACAGATTTGCAAAGGTTATAAATGCAAGAATTTGTTATAAAATTCCCTTTTCATCATAGTCTAACTGTAAAATTGCTGTATGAGGCAGTTGCTAAATGAGAGTGGAGTGGCTGTTCCAACCAGGAAGAACATTACTTATTGATTAAAGCCAGCAGTGAGGGAAAAAGTTACACGTGCGTGACTTCAGAGAAAAACAGAATTAGGAAGATCTGCCAACAAGGTAATTTATTAGGAAGACAAGCCAACACAAAGTAAACCCATGTAAGAGTAGGTAGTAGGATCAATGCTCTTTTTACAGTAAGAGGTTGAATAATCTAGAATGTATGTACTCCATTAAGAGGAAAAAAACTTATTTACCTACCTTGCTGATTGTCCACAGGCAGAAATTTAGAACAGTACAAAATTCATCTATCTAGCCTTCCAGATAACTGACACCCTTCCATTTATCTTTAGACTGTCCAGAACCCTTTTCTAGACCATGCCATTCCAGGAGCTGTTACAGAAACAGTTATGGTACTTTGCAAAGATGACTTTCTATATCCCATAATGCCTGTTGCAGAAAGCCTTTTCCTTTCTTTTTAGAATTGCTTGCAGTTTTTTCTTGATCAGTGGGAGCTATGAAAATGACCTTTTGCTATAAGACTCAAAAACAGCTCGAAATAATAGCTTTTTCATTGAATTTTGTCTTTGGTAATAACACGATGTAGATTCTGGTGGAATCAATGTACTTTATTTCAACATTTGTGCTTGATGTAAACAGGGGAGCACTTTATTTTACCAACATAATGTTTTAGAATATTTTTATCATAAATTGTACACATTCATTCAGCTGGTATGTGAAGATTATTTTGAGACTTACTGCAATGCACGTATGCTGTTAAAATAATTTCTCTCCCATGACATAATCATTTTTGTGTAATCTACATTATAAGGAGAGGAAAGTATTATATACATGACTGCTATAAGCTTGACTGATTATTCTGTGTATCCAGAGTTGTAATGAAATCACTGACAACTCTTGATAATGTTTTCACTTGCCTTCAATCTGCCTTTTCTTTTTTTCTTCTGATATCCACTTTCATGGTTTTCTTAATTTCTAAAAAATTATAAAATTATACAATTATTTCAAACCAGTAATTATTAATACTGGGTCTCAACAGTTCCTGAAAAAAAATGTTGTTTTCTTCTTTTGTTTTTTCAAACCAGTTATGTAAACGAAAGTTAACTCAGAATCTGTGTAATGGAAAGCCCTGAACTGCAGTTTATTTATGCTAAATCTAGCATTGTTATCTATAACATGTGACTTACTCCTGGTTGGGAGAATTTATACCCATTATTGAACCATCCTCAAAACGATCTCAAACTGAGATTGATATTTTTCATATCTCTAGAATCATCTAATAAGAAAATTTAGTAGTATTTCACAAATAGCGCCAGCGGACTCACCACGCTGGCGGCGTTTGTTGGAGGGTCGGGCAGGCACCGGACTCCTCATGGAGGCCGCCATCTTGGTTCCCGGCCGAAATCTCACGAGGCGAGATTTCGGCCGAGATTCAGTCCTGCAAGGCCTGTTTGGCTGCTGGGTCCGGGCGGGGCTTGCTGGCCCTATATAAGGGCTTGCAGGCCCGGGATCAGCCTTTTCGCCCGGACCTGCTGCCTGAGAGCAGACACTTTGCTGTGCTTTGCTCTTGGGCACCATTTTGGAGCGGCCTCGAGTTGCGGCCGCCATTTTGTGTCCTGTCCGGCGAGAAGGCCTTGGCTGGATTCTCCCCCTCGGGCCCGAGGGGGAGTGGTGATTGATAGCACCCCTTCTGGGGCTCAGTCCGAGGGTGGGGTGCCCTGCCTCTTGTGCCACCTGCGGTGTTGCTCGCCCAGTCTGCCACGTGGGCCTCTCTCTTGTAGGGCCTGTGGCATTGGTCCGGCTGCTTGGCCTCCCCTGATAGGGCCCTGGGCTTGGTGTTGGGGCCTTCTGCCCTGCGCTGCTCCTTTGTTGGAGCACATTTTAGTATAAAAAATAGAATTTGAGTTGGAATATGGGCCCTAAGAAGAGGCGAGCTCAGGCCCCTCAGGCCCAACCTACAGGGTGGCCTAGGAGGGCATTGAGGTCTTCAGCCCGGGCTCGGGCTAACATGGAGGGGCCCCCTGGGGTGGTCCCACCTGAGGGGGTGGTGGGGTTTCCACCCACCGCTCCTCACCCTGATGTTTCTCCCTCTCTCTCTTGGGCTAGGGTCCTGGAGAGGCTGGATGAGCTGGAGCAGTGGCGGTCGGGCTCGGGCCCTGGTGGGCCCCTTGTGCCGGCAGCGGTGGCTTTAGGAAGAGATCCAGCGGAGGCGGCAGCCCAGTCCGGGCAGATGGCCCAGACCGGGCGGATGGCCCAAACCGGGCAGATGGCCCAGTCCGGGCAGATGGCGTCGTTCCCGGGCCCCACGGTGATGGGGCCCCCCTGGATGTCTTCCACCCCGTACGGGGCAGGTGAGGCTGCACCACATGCCACATCTACTTCACTCCTCCCCTTGCCCACTGCGGGCTTTTACCCGCCGGGTTTGGGGAGTGGGGCTAGTTTCATGGGGTCACCCGCGGGCACATGTGGTCAGGTGTGGTCCCCGCCGGTTTCTTCAGCGGTGCCGCCCCCCGGTGCGGCCCCTTTTCTAGGGCCTGGGGTATCGGGGGTTCCCGGGGTGCCCGGGGTGGGGGGTTGGACCCCTCCAGTGCCCGCTATTATGCCCCCGCCTCCTTTAATGGCCTATCCCCAAGGGTTAGGTGTTTTAGGTATGGGGGCCAACACCGTGTGGGACCCCTTTGCGACTATAAAGCCAGGGGCCATTCCATATGGGTTACCGGCCACTCCCTTAGGGTATCACCTCCACCCGTCGGTGAAGGAGGCAATTTGGAGGGGGGAGTACGTGGACCTCTTCTCTCTACTGAATAGAGAGGTCCCTAAGCAAGAAAAGGATTTAGTCCCATGGGAAAAGCCCAAAAAGACCAAAGTCACCAAGTGTTTCAGCTCATGGTTGTACGCTTTCTTGACTTATGCGTCAGTGGTCATTCAACGGCAGCCGGCTAGGGCCTCTTCCATGCTCAAATACATCGACCTAATTGCTAGGGCTCATTTTGAGTACAAGGGGACTATTTGGCGTCACTATGACAAGGGCTTTAGAATGAGGATAGCTCATGACTCCCTCCTGCCCTGGGATACGGTGGTGCCGGACCTATGGTTCCAGACCACGCACATGTCCGGCAAGGATGGGTGTGATAGGACCGATAGCGGTCATTTTATGGAGGAGGAGCCCGTGGCTTCCACACCAGCCAGGGCGGCTGCGGGGGGAGCGGGGAAGGGAGCCTCCCCTGCGTGTCATGAGTTTGCTGCGAAGGGCGCGTGTTTTCATCCCTTTTGCAGGTACAACCATGCATGCGGTAATTGTGGGGGGACCCATGCCTCTTCCGTGTGCCCCCGCCCCAAGAAGGGGGTGGAAAAGAAGGGTGGGGGTCCAACCAAACCTCCCCCACCTGCTGGGGGAAAAGGGGCCCAGCCCAGTTAATTTAGTAGCACTTGAGGGTTGGTTGGTTGACTACCACCCTCGCTCGAGAGCGGCTGCTCTCTTGCTAGGCTTTTCCAAGGGATTCCGGATCCCTTACATAGGGATTAGGAAGGCCTTCATGTCCGACAACCTCAGGTCGGTTGTGGGACATGAAGACATTGTTAGGGAAAAGATTCGGAAGGAGGTGGCCGAGGGCAGGGTCATTGGGCCTTTCCCGGAGCCACCCTTCCCGAATCTTAGGGTGTCCCCATTGGGGGTGGTCCCCAAAAAGGCGAGTGGTGAATTTAGGTTGATTCACCATTTGTCTTTTCCAAAAGGGGGGTCAATGAATGACTTCATTCCTGACGAGCTTTGTTCAGTCCGGTATGCATCCTTTGATGCGGCTGTGGCCATGGTTAGGAAGTGTGGGGTTGGAGCCCTTATGGGTAAATGCGACATTAAGTCGGCATTCCGGCTCCTCCCCATACACCCAGACGACTTCGAACTGTTGGGCTTCCACTTCGAGGGGGGCTTTTATGTGGACAGGGCTTTACCTATGGGTTGCTCTGTTTCATGCTCTCTTTTTGAGAGCTTTAGCACCTTTTTGGAGTGGGCGCTCAGGAGACGCAGTGGTCTGGGCTCGGTCGTTCACTACCTTGATGACTTCTTGATGACGGGGCCTGCGCATTCTGAGCAATGCTTTGCTCTGATGCGGGACTTCGAATCCCTTTGTGCTCAGTTGGGGGTTAGCCTTAGCCTCCGAGAAGACCGAAGGCCCCACCACCAAGATCACCTTCCTCGGTATTGAATTGGACTCAGAGGAGCAATCTTCTAGATTGCCCCTGGATAAGTTGGTTAAAATCAGGGGTAAGCTTGATGCGGTTCTGGGCTGCAGGAAGGTCACTCTTCGGCAGCTCCAGGAACTAGCTGGGGTACTTAATTTTGCCTGCCGGGTCGTGGTGCCGGGCAGGGCCTTTTCTAGGAGGCTGTACGATGCGATGAAGGGGCTCCGTTTGCCCCATCATCGTACCCGCTTGTGCGCAGGGGTCAGGGCTGACCTCTGTGTGTGGCGGGAGTTTTTAGACCAATTTAACGGGCTGTCTTTTTGGAGACACGAGCTTCTTTTGAAAGCCGAGTTGCAGCTTTGCTCCGATGCAGCGGGGACTTGTGGTTTTGGGGTAGTGTTAGGTGACCAGTGGTGCTGGTCGGCTTGGCCTCCGGAATGGAGTGCCTCTTCATTGATTAAGGATTTAACGTTTCTGGAGCTCTTCCCTTTGATAGTGGCCCTTGAGCTTTGGGGGGAGCAGTTTAGGGACAAGACTGTGCATTTTTGGTGTGACAACCTAGCGGTTGTCCATGTTGTGAACGCCCTGTCCTCTTAGAGTGACAGGGTCATGCGGCTTGTCCGCCATTTTGTGCACAGGTCCTTCTCCCTAAACACATTGTTGTTGGCTAGGCATGTCCCTGGGTTAGAGAACGGGGTTGCTGATGCCCTGTCCCGTGGTCAGTTGTCCAGGTTTCGGACCCTGGCCCCATGGGCCCGAGAGTCGCCAGAAGTATTCCCCAGCCATCTTTGGGGCCTGGGCGGGCTCCCGACCAGTGGAGAGACAAGGCCTCCAGGGCTATCGCCCTCTCTGTAGCACCGGGCACCCTGCGGGCTTATCAGAGTGCAGGTAAGGAGTTTGGGGATTTTAGGCAGGGTAGGGGTTACCCCCATAGTTGGCCTGCCCCAGTGGAGCACCTGGAAGAATTTTGTGTCCAGCTTAGGCAGAGTGGCCTTTCAGTTAGGACTATTCGGTCCAGGTTAGCCGGCCTCGCCTTTCTGTCCAAGGCGGGGGGGGTTTAGTGATTTTTCTGGTGACTTCCGCATTCGGAAGATGCTGGAAGGCTGGGTGAGGGAGCGACAGGGGATCCCTTCTGACACTCGTCAGGCTCTGACGGTTCAGCAGCTGTCCCTGATTAATCAGGCCTTGGACAGTCTGTGTGCCTCTCTGTACGAGGCCCGTCTTTTTAGGGCAGCGACTTGTGTCATGTTCTTTGGGGCCCTTAGGGTCAGCGAAGCAATGGCCTCCTCGCAGGCTGACGCGTCGCTCCGGGCCTTCCAGTACACTGATCTAGCCTTTAGGCAGGGAGGTGTCTCCCTTTTGGTGAGACATTCTAAGACAGATCAGTTACACAGAGGGGTTAGAATAGAGCTCAGTGCGGCCACCGACCAGTCCGTGTGCCCAGTCGCTGCTTTACAGCATTTTTGTAGCTTGAGGGGGTCAGGGCATGGGTACCTTTTTAACCATCAGGACGGTACCCCTCTGACCCGTTATCAATTCGGGGCATTAGTGTCTAGGGCAATGGCCCAGGTAGGCATGGATCCCGCCGGCTATGGAACGCACTCGTTCCGTATCGGCGCCGCCACTAGCGCGGCACTTTCTGGTTTCCCGGCCCATCGGATTCGGGAGATCGGCCGCTGGCGGTCAGTGGCATATTTGGGTTGTTAGGCCCACTGAGGATTCTAGACAGGGCTTAGGCTAGGTAACCTCTCTGTGTGTGTCCTCTTCTAGGTCCCCATGCCAATCAGAAACCGACGGCGCTGCTGTGTGGCCACAGCATGGTATTTTGGGCTGGCCGCTCAGCAGCCAGAAGCGCCATCGGGACCCAGTTGTCATTGGGACGGTGGGTCAATGTTGTTTGGATGGGTCGAAGAGGTATGCGGTGGGAGGGTCTCCTACCGACGTTGCTGGGCGGGCAGCATCCCACGGCTGCACCCGGCGGTGCTGGGCGGGCGGCTACCCAGGACTGGACCATGGCCTCCAGATTGCCAGCATCATCCTCGGTACGGTCCCGGGCAGGGAGGCCATGGTCCAGTCCAGATTGCCGGGTTCGGTGGCGGCGGAGAAGAAGAAGCGAAGGAAGCGCCGGAGTTTTGGTGTGGGGTTTTTTGGTCCCTTTCTCGAGGCGGAGCGGCAAAGAAGTGAGTGGGGGGGCAGGGCAACCCTCTAGCCTGCCCCCTCCCCCACCGGCTTCCTCGCTGCCGCCTCTCCCTTCAGCTCATGAATAAAAAGAAGCTTGGTAAGGGGGCTGGCTAGAGGCTGGACACACACACACCCCTTTTCCCCTGGGGAAGAAAGCCGAAAAGCTCGCCAGCCCGGCCCGGGATTCCTTGGACAAGAATGCGCCACCCGTTCTTTTTCTCCCTTTCCCGAGTTTCTTGCCTCCGCAAAGCGGTTCCTTAAAATGCCACTTCGGCCAGGGAGGGTGGGGGGACGCCGCATCTTCCCCCCTCTTCATGGGAACGAAAATTTCCCTGGACTTGCAACCCCAACCAACGAAGGAACCAAAAGTTTGCGCGCCTTTCAGAATTCCCAGCGGGCTCCGAAGTAGAAGATGCCCGGAAACGGGCGCTGAATTTCGGGGAGAGACGCCGGCCGGGCTCCCTATCGGGTAGAACGAGGGTCTTTCTAATGGGGGGGAAGCTGGAAGGGGGGTAGGGTTGGAGGGGCAACAGCTTTGAGCTTCGGACCCCCTCCCCCCCAAATCCCCCATGAATGCGAATAGGGCAACTTGGTAGATTTCGGGAGAATGAAGTGGCGACGCGCAAAATCTCATTTTTGCTGAGGTTTGGTTGCCATCAGTCTCCTCTTTAAACGAATCTTTACAAACGATCGTGTTTTATTCCATAATTATTGAATATTTTTGCATTCACTCTTTTTTGATTGCTTTTAAGAACCGGGCAGAAAGGCGCGACGCGCGGTGGGCTTTCATAAAAACATAGAAGATTGGAGGCAGAAAAAGACCCCATCCTCCCCGAACCTCTCTTCCCTCCGGGGGAGGGGGCAGCGCCTGCACTGCTTTCCTTCAAAGCGGGGGAGGGAAGGAGCGCCCTGATTCAGCGGCTGGCACAGGGGTGCATACGCTGCCGTGGAATTCTCCTTCTCTCCCTTTGCCCCGACTCGGCTCCTTTGGATTTTGTGCTACTTTGGGGGGGGGGGGACATGGGAGGAAGGGAGGCTGCTAGGAAGGTGAAAAAAAGCATGGTGGAGAGAGAGAAAATGAAAAACAACAACAATCCAGGGAACTTTCAGTCAGGCTGGGCATGTTAAGGGAGCCCGTCCGGAGCTCGCGTCGCCTTCCTCTGCGCTTCCCACCCCGCCCCGCCAGCCCCCTTCCCAAGCTTCTTTTTAATCATGAGCTGAAGGGAGAGGTGGCAGCGAGGAAGCCGGCGGGGGAGGGGGCAGGCTAGAAGGACCCCCCCTCCATTCCCTCCCTCCCTCCCCGTTTGCGCCTTCTCCTTCTTTTTTGCAAGGGCTCACCCCGAGAGATCGCGATCTCTCTCTCGCCTCGGGGGGGTCTCCCCCCGGTTTATCCCCGTCGCCCGGCTTCTTCTGGCGAAGTTGAGGTGGGGGGGCGCCTTCCTTCCCTCCCACCCCGCCCCTCCCTCTCCCAAAGCCCGGGGTGTGGGGGAAAGGAAAAATCAGGAAGAGGCCGACGTCTGCTTTCCACCCCCGGGTTGGGGGTTCGGGGGGTGCTGGCAAGCCCCCCAGGCCGGCTGCGACCTTTTAAAACACCCGTGCCGCTTCCCAGCTGAGTCCTGCAGCCAAACGCGGAAGTTCGGTTTGGCTTCAAGACTCAGTTGGGAAGCCGCGCGGCTGTTTTAAAAGGTCGCCGCCGGCATGGGGGGCTTCCTAGCACCCCCCAAACCCGGGTTGGGGGTTCAGGGGGGGTGCTAGGAAGCCCCCCATGCCGGCGGGAAGACCCAGGGAAGGTTCCTTCGGCCGCCCAGCAGCTGATCTGCCCGGCGGGGAATGCAAACTCCACCATCTACGCATGCGTGCAGATGGTGTTTTTACTTCCGGGTGGAAAAATCGCGATATAGCCGTTCGCAATGATCGGGATCGCGATACCCGGGGGATCACTGTATTCTAATATGCAGTTATTGAATATGACTAAAGCAAATATTTTAATATTATGATCTACATAAGTCTTGACCTGGTGACTGAAAAGAAGAATGCTAAGACAACACACTAGGCCAGTGCTTCCCAACTTTTTTTGGCCATGCCCCACCTAAGCATCTCTAAAATCCTGAGAGCAACTGATATCTCTGTCCTGCAGCAGCTTCTTCTCTGATTTACCTACAGTCCCAATATTGCAGAATATACAGCCTATTGTTACATAACTAAGCTCCATTTAGATTCATTTATTGAATATATCTTAAATAGAAAACTATATTTAGATAGATCTTTACTCCAAAGCATTTTAAAATAAAATTGATTTTAAAAATTAAAAATCTGATTTAAAATAAAAAATACATTAAAAAATTAAAATCATTTACTTTTATCCACCTTGGGTTCAAGCCAGAGTTTTTTTAAATCAGTTTCTGTTCTTCTGTGTATAACCTTTCCCAGAAAAGTCCAGCATAATACAGCTTGTGCATTTTATTTCATGGTCAGGTAGTTTTATTTTGCATTGTGCCATAACAATATGAATTTTTTGATACAACGTGTGTATCAAAAATGAAGGAATGCAAATGAAGGAATTCTTTGATAATCTTGAGGTTACTTTTATGTTCATATTATGCGTGCCATTGTTGCTTATCCAAAACAGTCCTTTTCACCTGAAGTTTTATATAGATTGTCACTTTGTGGATTGTTGTGTCTAAAATGCTGCAAAACCACAGGAATTTGTATCACACTGCATCTGCTTAGGCAGGTGTTGAAAAAAAACTACAAAATGAACATCACAAAACAGAAGTAAAAATTGTTAACCTTAAAACACATTCCTTTAGTATAAAATTGGTAACCTTTTAAAGCCAGTCTTTATTTTTTTTAAATTATTATTTTGTCTGCCAAGGTCTACAATAAATAATGGTGATGATGACCATTGGTGATGATGACCTCATGAGAAGATTTTCACATTTTTTTCCAGTTTTAATGTTTTTAAACATTATAAACTTTCATAACCCACAATAATGTTTTTATAGAATCTTCAATACAGTATAACATTCCTACTCTATTTTCAATTTTTTAAAAAATGGCTGCAAATTACATTGCTCTTATTCAATAGTTTGCCACTAAATGTTGGTGGTACAATTTGTAAACCATTTGGGCAGTTGTGAGGCTGGCCAAGTCAGTGGCTGGCTGGCATTTGCATCTGGGCCGGATAACACAGCCCCCATCATGTGCGGCATGAGCGGGGATTGGCGATCTTGCACGAACACACAAGATCACCCAGCAGCCCTGCCCGCTCAACGCATGGGCAGTGGGGGCCAGGGAGGGGGGCGGTGAGCCCCATATAAAAGGGGCTGGCACACCACCCCATCGCTCCTTTTGCTATTCAACAGTTTGCCACTAAATGTTGGTTTGTAAACATTTGGGCAATACAGAACAGATGCAGGATGCCGGCTGCCTACCTTAATTTTAACAGTTTTCTTAATTCTGGTTATGACTTGATTTTATTGACTTGCAACGTAAGAACATTTTTAAAAAACTTTTCCTTATACTCTGCCATTGTGAGACTTTCCTGGTTTATTATTTACAGTATTAGATTTGTATGCCGCCCCTCTCCGTAGACTTGGGGCGGCTCACAACAGTGATAAAGAACAATATGTATTGACAAATCTAATAATTTAAAATCTAAAATAGCAATTGTACATTTAAAAAATTTAAAAACAAGGAACTCCAATATAAAAAATATACATACAGTCATATCATGCACTAACACTACATAGGCAGGGGGAGATGTCTCAGTTCCCCCACGCTTGACGACAGAGGTGAGTTTTGAGGAGTTTACGAAAGGCAAGGAGGGTAGGGGCAGTTCTAATCTCTGGAGGGAGCTGATTCCAGAGGGTCGGAGCCACCACAGAGAAGGCTCTTCCCCTGGGTCCCGCCAGATGACATTGTTTAGTCGACGGGACCCAGAGAAGGCCAACTCTGTGGGACCTGACCGGTCGCTGGGATTCATGCGGCAGAAGGCGGTCTCACAGGTATACTGGTCCGGTGCCATGAAGGGCTTTATAGGTAATAACCAACACTTTGAATTGTGACTGGAAACTGATCGGCAACCAGTGCAGACTGCGAAGTGTTGGAGTAACATGGGCATATTTGGAAAAGCCCATGATTGCTCTCGCAGCTGCGTTCTGCACGATGTGAAGTTTCCGAACATTATATATTATATTCTTAGCCTAGGAATTGCACCATCTGTAACAATTCCTCTAGACCAAAGACAAGCAGAATGTAGAGTTTGCTACTTAAATTTTAACATCACCTAACAATTGTAAATAATGTGACCAGAAGTTGTGAGTTTGGCTTGCACTGAGTGTCACCTTAATCAGTCACAGGATGAGAAACGAAATATGGATTGCAGAGGCCACAATTCATTACCCTGAAGAATTCCTTGGATGTTTTATGGTTTCAGACAAGCATAGACTTGTATTTCAGCAAACTACTGGTATGATTGTTGATAAAAATAGGATCGCCAACATGATTGCCAATGTCTGGTGATGGATGTAGCACCACAAGAAGAAGACTGGTGTGCAGGCCCAAACTGTGCTAAAGTAAGTAGCAAGTGGTTGGAGGTACGTACCAACTCCATACTGAGTATCTATACTGATTGTTAGTTGCTTTCTCTGTCCAATTTAGGACTGTGCAAAGCCCTTCATGTGCTTCAACAAAGTGCATCATGTCACAGTGGTAGTATTCATCTCAGAGAGGTGCTTTGTCTCCAATAGCTTCCTCCAGCATGTCCTCTAATTAGAAGACTTGTATATGCAATGTCATTTCCCATGCTTTTACTTTGTGAATCACAGTTCTGCATTTGTGGTTGAAAAAGCTTTTTCATGAACAGTGGCTTAGACAGCAGACAATAAGCAGTTGCTCAGCCCTATGGTTTGGTCATGTGGAAAAAGATAAGGGCAGTAGGAATAAAGTTATTACAAGATTTGCTTTGCTTTTTCAATGGCTTTCTGGGAGTTATACTTCAATTTTCCTGAGATTAAACAATAATAATTCCTCTACTATATATCAGGACTGAGGTCAAACAAGAAAGCAGCAATGCAGTTACTGACAGGTATACAAATAGAAATATCCTCTAGCCATATTTTACTTGAATTGAGAATTACTATCCGATAGATAATTTACATTCTAGCAAGTTAAAAAAACAAAAATGATTCAATAAAAAGAATCTTCATTCCTCGGTAGTAACTCCACAGATACTTGCTTTGAGGGTACCCAGAAGGAAGTTAGATCAACAGATGCCAAAATTAGTATACAGGTAGTTCTTGTCTCATATCCATTATTGAGCTCAAATTACAGTTGTAAATCATAGCAGTCATTAAGCTAGTCACATGGTCCATGGTCAAATTTACAATATTTTTGCAGCAGCTGTTAAGCAAATGCAGTAGTCATTACATGAATGTGTCAATTTTTAAGTGAACCTGTTTTCACCAATGGGAATTTTTGTCTAGAAACCATTGGAAAGCAGCAAAACATTGGAAAGCAGCAAAAAAAAGTCCACTGTCACATGACTGCAAGATGAAAATGTGAGCTAGTTGCCAAGAGCCCAAAATGTAATCACAGGTCTGGAAGAGGGATTCGGTTGTTGGAACTTTGAAAACAGATTATAAGTAACTCTGGAAACACCTGTTATAACTTTGAATCATCACTAATCATGGACTACCTATAGCCTTGGTGGCAAACCTTTTTTTCCTCGGGTGCCGAAAGAGCGTGCTTGTGTGCTATTGCACATGGGCGAGTGCCCACATCCATAATTCAATGCCTGGAGAGGGCGAAACATATTCCCCCACATCCTGGAGACTGTCTGGAGGCCAGAAACGGCCTTTTCCCCAACTTCTGGTGGGCCTAGTAGACTCATGTTTCGCCCTTCCCAGGCTCCAAAGCTTCCCTGAAGTTGGGGAGTGTAAAAACATCCTCCCCCATCCCTGTGGATGCTCTCTGGAAGCCAAAAATGCCCTCCCAGAGCCTCTGTGCAAGCCAAAAATTAGCTGGCTAGCACACACATGCACATTGCAGCTGAGCTAGGGCAGTGGCTAACATGCCAGCAGATATGGCCCCACATGCCACCTATGGCACCCTTGCCATAGGTTCACCATCACTGGCCTATTGTTTCATCTCACCTATGCTATCTCTAACTCCACTTTTTGACTTTCCAGAATTGTTATTATTTAAGTAATAAGCTACAGAGATAGTAGAAATAATTTTAATCAAATGTTAAAATCTATCTCTTATTTAGAAGTATTTGAAATTAAGATGACAGCCACATGCTATGAGCTATAAGCAGTGGTGGGCTCCTACGGGTACGGTCAGGCACGCAGTACTGGTAGTAAAATTTTGGTCAGGCATACAGTACCGGTAGCAAAATTTTGGTCAGGCACACAGTATCAGTAGCAAAATGTTGATTTTTTTTTCTTTTTTTCCCTTCTGAGATCTGAGTAAGTTTTTCCTATCGCAGTAAATGAGGTTGAATGTGTATAATTTTAGAAGAGCTGTGTGTGCATGAGTGTACATACTCTTTATATAGTAGATAATCAGGGGTGGGCTATTGCCCAGACAAGGGGGACAACGCAGTGGGGTAGCGAAAATGGAGCTCCACCCCAGAACACCCAATTTGCACTGAAAGATGTTGAAACAAAATGCATATCACACCCACAGTATGGTAGTAAAAATTTTGGTAGCCCATCACTGACTATAAACCACAGATTGTCCAGCTGTGATTGCATCTAAATATATATTATGAAATTTGTACAACTCAGCTACCTGCCCCATGGAAAAATAGATCTCAGTTTAAATAATTAACACTGACTTCCTTTTTTTCTTCAGTCATGATTCAATGGCACATATGAAATATTGACATAAGCTTGTGGACTAGCTACATTGGTACTACTTGGAGCAGTGAAACTCCATTCTGACAATAGGTATTTTGAAAGTAAAGAAAATTTAAAATTAATGTGAAAAAGTTTCTATTTCTACTATATATAGTTCTTGATCAAATAGACTGTTTTTTTCCTCTCTCTCACACACACACACACCCAAATTAATCATCAATTTCTACCTCCTTACTAATATCATGTAATATCATGTAACCAAACCCCAAAGAAGGAAAATGACAGGCATACCCAAATCAACTGGCCTGAACACTGAAACCGAAACAGGATGGGATATTGACACTTATATGCTTTTTCCTCCTGCTGTGGCCTGGACAGAATTCGGACTGTCGACTTGTGCCATGTTCTTCAAGATTAACAGATTTTTAATTCTCATTTGGAGAACATCAGATTTTGGGAAACTGATGAAATATACTCTTCTAGTCACATCTTTGGGTATTCACTAGCAAGTTTTCCATTGTTATTGATTGTCTGCTAAGTAATGTATGTTAGATTATGTGTTATCAAA